>NC_092804.1:42084141-42759045 GCF_040954645.1 Diabrotica undecimpunctata | reverse complement strand
GTGTTTTAGTCAGAACAGTGGTGTATGGATTTTTACTTATCATATTTATTTAAAATTTTAGGATGGAGACTACAAGAAGAAAGAGGAAACAAAAAAGAAAAAAAAAATCGAAAATATTTCTCGATTGATCTGAAAAAGTAGTAGGATATACAATAAGTAAAAGCAGTAAGTATTAGATTATTATTTTCTATTTTGTTTAATCATCTCTTTTATTGTTATTAATTTAATATGGTTCAAGTGTTAACTTTTGGTGTAGAGTCTGTTTTTTGTATAAATGTTTTTATGTTGGTTGTATGGTATTTGTGTATGATATATTGTTTTACGTATCGTTAATATAAGCTTTTTATTTGTTCAAATTATTAGACCTACCTGGTAAATCTGAACTTTTTGATTAAAAAGGGTTTTTATTGATCTACAAAATATATTTACATGTTTATTTCTATTTTATTGGGTTACGATATTTTATGAATAGCAATAAATAGATCGGACATAAGTTTGACGCGGCAATATGTAAATCAGGCGCCATTTTGCGGCAGTTGAGCTTTTCTAAATTTTCAAGTTAATATATTCGTATATATGTATTTCTTTTTCTTGTTCTGTGTAGTTGGATTATGTTGGAATCAACCGTTTGTCTTCTTCATTGTTATAGCAACATGTTTACATTTCTTTATTTTGCGGGATAATATTAATTTACAAAATGTATTTAGGTTGTACCCTCTTTATAAACAAAAGGGAAGTTTACACATAGAATAATATTAAAGATAAACTAATTATTAATCTTCTCGAAATTCGGTATATTTAAATTAAGTATTGGTAAATAAATAAATTTTTATTTATCCAGTCAATGTGAAATAAAAGTGAGAAGTGAAGAGAAAATGTTTCCAACAGGGAACGGACCAGGATCAAATGATTTTCAGTACCCTACAGTGCAGTTTCCAACTGTAATGCAGAACGAGCCTACAAATCTAATACATCCGTATTACCAAGTAAGTGAAATAAATACTCAAGATCCACCATTGTGCTCAAATACACCAACAGTCAACCAAATGATACCTTTTGATAATTATCAACAACAATATCAGGTACAGCCAGTAGTTGCCCAGCAAACCAACTTTTCTCATTCTACATCAAACTTTCAAGCTAACTTAAACTTAAAAAACAATCCAGAAACACAGAATGAATATGATTCGATGTCAGATGAAGAATATGAAGACTCTCAAAATGATAAACATTCATGGCAAACGATAAGATCAAAAAGAAAAAGGCTTAAACGTCAAGATTCAAGAGAAGAAGAAGCTCCGAATGCAATCTCAAATAGATTTCAGCCACTTCCACAGAAAAACTCCGTAAATGATATGAATAAAAATCCACCAATCTCAAAACCCCCTCCAATTTTTATATATGGCGTGAATGACTATAGTTAAATGATAGATAATTTAGCTCAAGCAGTAGAAGTAGAAACTTACTTTACTAAAGCCTTAACAAACAACACAATAAAAATTTTACCAAAGACACCTGAATCCTACAGAAAACTAATACATCACGTACGAGAGGAAAATATCGTCCACCATACATACCAACCTAAGGAAGACAGAGCATACAGAGCAGTTATTCGAGATCTACATCACTCTTTTCCGATAGATGGTAAGATGGTAAGATGGTAACTCTTCTAAGGATTTGTTACGCCATGGGCGTAACTAAAAGAAATGTGTGAGGTCAAAAATTTGGAAGAATTTGCATAATGATTAAACATGCTTCACAATATAAGGGTGTTTTTTTTCTGTCCGTCGAAATATGTCGACAGCGTTGTTTATTCTTTATGTCTTTTTCTTCCAAATTACCTCTTGTACTCTATTTTACTTTGGTATTTAATATCGTAAACGTCTCAACAACTGTCCGTAATATTTTTTTCACTTTTCTTTGTCTTACAGTATTTAAATACGCCTTTCAATATTTTTTGTAGGTACTGCTCTGTCCATGAAGTTTTTAGTAACCTTCGGAGTCCTTATAGATCGAATGCTTTAATGCCGTTTAACGTTAAGTCCCGTGTAAAAAACAAAGAATAAATACAAAAATCAACCAGTAAAAATGAATGACATACCTAAGGGAGGCTTACATCCGACCATGAATGGAATAGGTGCTACTGCTGATGATGATGATGAATGTAAGTGCAATGGTGGGTTTTGTCGTAGTTTTAGTTTTTCAAGTATAACAAACTTTTTATTATATTGCAGCTCCTGTAATGAATATAAGGCATAAATATTGAAACTGCAAAACTTGTTCTATTATTTTTTGTTAATTTGTGGGTGGCAACAATTCAAGTTTCATGTTTTCATGTTTATATCTACATACAGAAGACCGAAAAGGACCAAGCCTGGCATTTATGTTCAGATTGTAGTCGCAATAATCATCGTACCAATCGATGTTTATTAATAAAAAAAATATGTGAGTAAAGAACGCGAAGATAAATTACGGAAGAAAAAACAAACAATAAAACCAATGTACCAACAACAAAACCAACATAAAACAATACAAAAACACAAATATAAAGAAAAAAAGGGGAAGTTTCCAGGATTAACTCATGTGTTATAAGACTAAAAGAGAACCAAGAATATTTATTTTTTTTTTATTTTTAAATGAATATTTACAATCTACTCATAAACAGTACATTAAGTAATTAGTAAATATGATGACAATATTGACTTGATTTGGGTACTGTCCAGCGACGATTCTCCATTTTCACCTATGCAACCAGGTCTTTTGACCAAGTCCTCTTCAGTCTTCGTTTCTCCATTAGTGGCTGATATAATTCACTACTAATTTGGCTGTGTTGCGTTAAATTAAGAATGTTGGCCTTGTTGGCGTAAAGTCATATGACATCTTTTACGGTTTGTACTCCTAGGTCATTGTGGATGATTGCATTGCTCACATACCAAGGGACGTTCGACGCTCCTACCTAGGCTTGCAGAGTTCTACGCCTTAAGACCATATTGGCTTTAGTATTAGTCTGTAAAGCAGTATTTTGTTCTCCAATGACAGTTATGACTTTCTGCCAAGTAACCATTTCATTTGTTTTAATTTTAGAGTTTTTTGGTGTTAATGTGTTGCTTCCAGGTCAGCTTTCGATTCAAATGTAACCCAAGATATTTCACAACGCGTCTAGCAGGAATGGGGGCATTGTTTAGACTAACTTGTGGACAAGTGCGTCTTCTTATTCATTTTGTCAATCAATTCTCTAATGTATGTAAGTAATCTTGCAGCTTTTCAGATGCTATCTCTGGGTCTTTGTTTGAAACTAAAACGGCTGTATCATCGGCAAAAGTCGCCACTGTGACGTCATCTATAATAGGTTGTCAGCAGTAAAGATTAAGTACAGAAAGGGACCGAGGACACTTCCCTGAGGAACTCCGGATTGGATTGAGTGATAGGTTGAGAAATCATTATTGATTTTTACTTGGAACGAACGTTCGTTATTATAGGACTTCAGGATAATGTACAGATCGCTAGGCAGTAAATATTTTAATTTATATAGCAAACTGTTGTGCCAGACTTTATCAAAAGCCTGCTAAATATCGAGAAATACTGAGGCACACATAGTATTTTCTTCCAAACTTTTCTTGATTTTATTTATTATTCTATGACTCTGTTGGATTGTTGAATATTTTTTATGGAAACCAAACTGGTGTTCGGATATTATGTTCTGGAGTGGTACAGTTTCGCTTATTTTATTTAGCAGGAGTCTTTCAAATATCTTGGACATCAAGGGTACCAAGCTTACCGGACGATAGGAAGAAGGTTCTGTAGGCAATTTACCTGACTTTCCAATCATTATAATATGAGCATAGTTCCACTGGATTGTTTTGTATTATAGCCGTTAGCTTTTGTACTGGTAATTCCAGCTCATCGGATTCTTTTATTCGGTGATCTAACGTCATATTCTGGTCAATGGTATTTTTAAATTGTTCCCAGTTTGTGTTTTTGTTAAATAGTCTTAATGGCTGTTGATTGTATATTATAGTTCTGCTTAATGTTATTATTATGGAGCTATAGTCCGAACATAGGTCATAACTAGGCTCTCTTTCTGAATATGTGTTAGGTAAACCTTTAAATATTGCAAAATCTAGAAGATCCGGAATTTTGTTGTTATCTGTTGGCCAGTATGTTGCTTGTCCTGTGAATAAGAAGACTGAATTGCTTTTCTGTAATGATCGATGTAGGTTTCTACTTTTCGTTGTAGTTAGTCGTGATCCCCATAGAGTATTTTTGGCGTTCCAATCTCCTGCTATCAGGAAGTGCGAGCCAAGGGTTTGGAAGAAGCTGTCGTATTCTTCAACTAGGATATTATGTCTAGGAGGTGAATAAATAGATGCGACAATCAATGGCCACGAGAAGGTTTCTATTCTGATTAAAGTGCTTTGAATTTTGAGTGTTGGATAACTTTGTAAAATGTTATGTTTAACAAATGATCTAACTATGATTGCCGATCCTGCGCTGTTCCGTCGGGATAGTGGGTAAAATATGTTGTGTTAAATGGAATTTTGACAACTGTTCTATCAGTTGAATGACTCGCTGGAACTAATAATATATCTATTTTGTTAACTTTTAAAAGTAACGTAATATCTTGGACATGATTTGTTAAGCCATTCTCATTCCAGGCCGCTATTCTTATTTGCTTAGCCATTAGTTTGTTATGTTGCTTATGCCTGTTGTTAGCTCGTTGAGGATCATGCTGTTCTGATTAAGCAACTGAGTAAATAACATTTTAAATTCATTTAGGAAGTCTGACATTAGCGTAGTTATATCTTTATTATTGTTTTCATTTTGTCTTTGGAGATTTTCTGGAGCGAATTGGACATAACTACCTTTATAATTGATTAGCTGCTGCACTGTGTTTTCTGGGATGCACGCCGTATTGTAGTCTGAGTATTTTTTATGTGTTTTACTTACATTATTTCTGTTTCTGTCTTTTACTAGGCCTCTATATACAGTGCAACCTCTTTAATTGGCTGGATGGCTACCATTACATTAAGCGGAAGTACAGTAGTATCTTTAGGTTTAGTACATGTTTTTTTATCATGAGGACCACCGCATTTTACGCAATTATATGCTTTTAAGCAATATGATTTGGAGTGCCCATAGGCCTGGCAACTGGTGCACTGGTTTATACTGTTCCTTTGTCTTCGAGCCCTACGTTAATTTTTGAGTTTATTAGAAAATTAGAAATTTCTAAATGTTTTTTAATTATTTGTGTTGGGTTGAAGATCGATAAAGAATAGTGGAAGAGACAACCAAGAATATGTACTAATAAATGGAATTGAAATTTTGAATACAGTGAAAAGGTAATTTTCATGCAGTACTAAATAGTATCTACTATGATAAAAAATGCAAGGGAGTATAATGGAGGAAAAACAGTTAAAATGCAAACTCTGAAAGTGAAAATTTTCTTAGATCAGTGAGAAAAAATAGATGCAAAACTTAAAGGTAAATAAATGCTCAGGAAATGATGGTATTTCAGTAAAGTTATTTAAATACAAGTTATTCAATTAATAACTTATCATATGAGTTATTTACACAAAAAATGTATAAAGGTGTATTTATTATTTATTTAGCGTATGGCATTCCGATACATTGATGATATTACAATAAACAATAACAATAAAATTAAATTAAAATTGACTAAATTTTATCCAATTTATAGGCAAACATTGAAATTATTTATGCAGTTAATGGACTCGGGCATCTCAAACAGGGAATCTTATTACCTGCCCTTGTAGGCTCGCTGGTGGCACTCCTCAACATGTTAAGTTCTGATGCGGTCAAGTGTGCACCAGGTCTTACGTGGTACGTCAAATCCAGGAGGTGCGCCGTGTTGTTAAGGATCTTTTATATCCTTTCGTTAGAAAAATACAAAAGCATTGGTAGCCAGTGGGTTGGTGTGGATTTGATTATTCCCACGATCATGCTCATGGTGTTGTTTAGCTGGATATCAATCTTTTGAACGTAAGCACTGTTGATCCATATTGATGCGCAATATTCAGCTGCAGAATAAACAAGAGCTAAGCCTAAAGGTCTGAGTGTGGATGCCAATGCTCCCCACATTGTACCGCAGAGATTATAAATGATGTTATTTCTCGTTTTTAGCTTCTCAGCAACTATACTTAAATGTTATCTAAAGCTTAACGTTCTGTACAAAGCCACGCCTAGGTATTTTGGATGTTTATTGTGGTTGAGTCCTGTCTTAGCAAAATGAACGTTAAGTGTTCTTGACGCGATATTGTTAATTAGGTGGAAGCAGGTTACGTCGGTTTTAAAGGCGTTATGGCGAAGTCTCCATTCTTGAAAGTAACTTCCCTAATTTCTAGGTCTTTTGTCAGAATCTCTGCAGCTTCTTCTAGGCATTTTGTTTGTATTAATAAAGCCCAGTCATTGACATAGCCAAACTTTGTTGATGTTATTGTCGGCATGTCTACGATGTAAAGGCTAAAAAGCAGAGGTGTGAGTACCGAGCCTTATAGCAGACCAAACGTTGCTTGCTGGAAAAATAATATTCTTTTTGCATAATTTACGAAAATAGTTTAACTTGACCACTACCGGACTTTTTAAGTCAGCAGTCAATAAAGTTAAAATAGCCATGTTAGTGTTCAACATCCTTAACTGATAGGCACCATAAGAAGGAGAAGAAAAGGCAAGAATAGTTACAAAGCTCGCTACGACGAAGAAAAACGTGCATGACTGTAATAAAATCATTGAAATAGGAAAAATGCAATTACAGAAAACTGCCAAAATTGCTTAGAAAACCTTCTGTAAGATGCCAGCTAGAGCAAAGGGCAAAATTGTTGATAAAATAATAAAATACAAACAAATATACAGATTTTTTACAACTTTCTACAGAATTATTCCATTTTATCTTGTTGATGTATGTGTTATTAGTTATCTAAAAATATTTTTATCATCTCTATTGCGATTTTCATTTCAAAGCTATAATTGAATATGTTTAATTAACGTTATTTTAAAAAGTAATAAAATTGAATCATTTTCACATGTTTCAACGGTAATATTACTTAATTGTTGGTATGATAGAGATTAGAATTTATTTTTTAGACATTATTTATACCACTGAGCTAATGAACCAAGTTTCTCGGTTTTCAGTATATTATATTTTGCAGCGACCTACAAAAAATTAGAAATGAATTTGTACTGGAGTCAGATGAAAAATACACCTGCAGATAAGTTGCCAACGCCCAAGAATGTGGGTATGGTACCTCAAAGAAGAGTATTTACAATTATTTACTGTTCTGTCTTTCAGTTTCTCCGTATAATAAATAATGGACTTAAAGTCAGTTACAGTGTTGCATTATTATTTTTGGTCTTTTCATCTTAATCTAAATGCTAAATAAATGTGACATCATTATAATTAATAGATGCATATAATCCTTTGCATTATTAAGGCATTATTTCTATTAGGTATTTGAATAAATCTAAACTATACTTATCTTTAGACTTGGTCTTTATCTTACCTCGACATGTTGACTGTCAAGGTTTAATATTTTATTATTAAGCTTATAGTCCAGTGTTTTAATCTCACATTAACACACTGTCATTCAGACTACATGATCAGTCTATCGAAATCTCTGAAGTTTAACGAATTCTGAGATCGGTGGCTCTTTGAACAGTTGTACAGTTGAACAGTTTGTCTAAATATCTTCCCTAAGACTTTATTTCAAAGATTTTCAGCTTTCAGTTTGTCTTTACTGTCATTACCCATGTCTCGGATCGCAACATCGCAACATATTGGTCCGATAATAGTTTTGTAGACCCTGATTTTCGATCTCCAGTGTGTGTTTTTGGAGCGCAACACATGAGCGAGTGAAAAATAGGCTAAACAATTATGATGGGCAATGCAATAATCTCCACGAGGAAACTAAATTCCTGTAGTTGGCTGTATACCATGTATCACAAAAAATTTATTTAAACATTCCTTTATAAAAGGTATAATAATAAAAACTCTATCGGGCTTCATCACAGAACGTTTTCGGAAGAACTATTCCATTATCAGTGCTACCCTAAAAAGTATAACCACTTTAATTAATTCAAACGTGAAAGTTAAATTTTGACCAGGGTTATTATAAAAAGTGTGATTAAAAAAAATAATAGAAAATAAAAGTTTAAAAGCCCTCAGAAAAAAAATGTCATATGGTAAAAAAAATATCTGCAAAATAACAAACCCAAGAGGACAAGCAGTAATAAATAGGGAAGAAATCCTCGAGATAGTAAAACTTTTCACTCTCACACTGAAAGATGTTTTAAACATTCAGTGTGTTCTACCAGTAATGACCTAAGGTGCGGAAATACTGTCTCTAACAAAAAACAATGCTTCAAAACTACGAATATTACAAAAAAAGATGAAGCTTGCAATGGTAGGAGTAACAATAAAAGACAAGATCACAAACGAAGACCTACGAAACAGAACGAGTTGCAGATGTTGTGGAGAGAGCTTGTAGATTGAAATGGAGATGGGCTGGCCACTTGGCAAGGTGAAGAATGGAAGGTGGACACGCAAGTTAACCGAATGGAGGACAAGAACAGATAAACGAGACAGTGGAAGACTTTCTATACGATGGTCAGATGATCTACGAAGCATAACGAAAAATTGGATCCAGATTATACAAGATTCTGTACTTACACTCTGTGTACAAACAGGGAAGGCCTATGTCCTGCTATGGACTTGATCGATGATGACGAGCTGATGATGATTATGAGCATGAAAGTTATGTTATAAGAGCCTTAAGCCCTGCCTATACATCCCTTCTTCTTCTTAACATGCCATACACCAAAGTGCGTAGGCGACTATCTCATTACTAGAATTCTGTTCTTGGCGGCGTGACACAGCTCGCCTGTATTGTGTATTCCTGTCCATTCTTTAATATTTCTTAACCAGGATAATTGTTTGCGGCCGGCTCCTCTCCTACCTTCGATCTTCCCGAACATCCCAAGAAATATAAATTCTCATTCCTTTAAGGCGTTTGGCATGTTGGCCTGGACGCACTGAGTATTGCTATCTTCTTGGGTTGATATTTTCATCGAATACTATAGTTTTACACGTTTTATGCTACAAGAAAATCAATTTCCATTAAGTCTTTAAGAAATTCTCTAGAAGTTATAAACTCTACAATAATAACCAGCTAAGGTTCAAAAATAAAGAAGTTTACTTCGACCGTACAACCTATGCAGATGGTTAAATATAACAACTATGATATTAGTTCTTAAAAGGTAAAAAATGTATGGAACCTCCGTTATATTTAAGACGTCTATTTTTAGCTGAAAAGTTAATCCTTAAATGTCAAGGTAATAACCAAACCTACCTATTGCAAAAAAATATCTGAAATATATGTGTCTAACTTAGTTGACAAATGGTGGCATAACAAAAATTCTTCAACTTTAGCTATAGCATTTCCTAATATTTCTTCCTGTTTTGATATCACAGCTAAAACTAATTTCTTCCAAACTAATTTCAATATTCTATATTCCCAAACCAACGTTTATTTTCTTACTTTTGATGATAACAACGTCATTCAACTTCAGAAAGAACTTGCCTAATTTGATAACCCATATAGGATTTTCACAGATGGGTCAAAATCCATTTTAGGAATTGGTTGTGCGGTATATATATCCAAAACAATCAAGAACACATTATGTTTAAATAAAACAACAATGTTTCATTTAGTCCACAGAATTGTTTGCAATATATCAAACTCTAGAATGGATTATTGAGAAAAAAATAAACAAATAGTAATCCTGTCGGATTCAAAATCTGCGTTGTCTGCTTTAGATAATTCGCGTAAGCATATAAAGGGTGATTCATTTAGAGGTACTTTTTTCAACAAGAAAAAACAATGAAAAAAATAAATGTTATTTGAAAATATTTATTACCATACAAAAGAACCATTCTTTACAATTACTTCTTAAAGATAATTTCTTTTAAATCTTGGCCATGACTACGATTAAGTTGGTTCATTCTGAAGTTCCAATTCTCGATGAGTTGTTCCAGCATTTCAATTGGACTCGAGTAATATTGGCCACCAATGCCTCAATCGTATCTGGTTTATTCATGTAGACTTTGGACTTTAGGTAGCCCAAAAGAAAGAGTCTAGAGGAGTCACAGGATCTAGGCGGCCAATTTACTGGTCCAAAGCGTGAAATAATTTGTTCACCGAATCGTTCTCGCACTAAAGCCATGCTTTCACGGGCTGTATGGCAAGTGGCGCTATCTTGTTGAAACCAAATGTCGCCGAGACCACCAGCTTCAATTTCAGGTACCAAATAGTCCGTTAGTATGGCACGATAACGGTTTCCATTCAGAGTAACATTCTGGCCGGCCTCTGTTTTAAGGAAATATGGACCAACGATTCCACCAGCCCATAAACCACACCAAACAGTTGTTTTTTCAGAATGTAATGGCAACTCTTGAACTTCTTTGGGTTGTTCATCACCCCAAATACGGACATTTTGTTTATTAACGTACCAATTAAGCCAAAAATGGGCCTCATCTGAAAACAAAATTGTTCTCGAAAACAGTAGATCTTCTGAAAGCTTATCAAGAGCCCATCGACTGAAACGGTGACGACTTCAGCTCTTGCACTAATTGAATTGTGTATGCTTTTAAACCAAGATCCTTACGTAAAATACGCCAAGTTGTTAGATATGACAACCCAAGCTGTTGAGAACAGCGACGAATCGATTCTTCATTATTTTCGAGTACACTATCCGTTACCGCCGCTATATTTTCTTCAGTACGTACTGAATGTGGTCTATTTGGTCGCGTGTTATCCAATAATTAAAACTGGGTTTCAAACTTACTACTCGTAAAGCGAATGGTACATTCGGTAGGCCGATTATGTGGACCATAAATTGCTCTAAGCGCACGAAACACATTCCTCACAGAACTGCCATTTTCAAAATACAACTTAATAATTTCTGGACGCTGTGCTGGGCTAAGTCTTTCCATCATGAAATGTCAAACAATACTGAACAAAAGCGAAATGTCAGTTTGACAGTATTCATGCACGATCGCCAATCAAATCCCCACTAAAAAAAGTATCTCTAAATGAATCACCCTTTATAAAAAACAGTATTATTGTCAAAATTTTAGAAAATCAACTAAAGTTACTTAAAAGTCCTATCCTAAAGTTACTATCCAGTCTCTTTCATTTGGGTAAAGGGACATGGTGGTATCTCCAGTAACACCAAAGAAATTATTTTGCTAAAGAAGTAGCTTCAAAAGGATTAGAAATTAATTGGCTTAAAAGTGATTTAGTCTCGCTGGGTAAACAAGAATTAAAAGAAAACTGAGAAATTGAATGGAATGCTTTCTGTAACAGAAGTAACAACCTTTATACAAAATTCACACCCTGTTTTACCTACTGCGCCTTTTGTTGCAAAAAGTCATTGCAATAGAAGAGTATATTCAATATTTGTTAGATGCCTGAATAGATCAGGTTATCCAAAGCCAATAATTAAAAAAAAAGGTGAAAAAGTTCCAGAGAAAGTTAAGAACCAATTCACTGACCATTTGATCATAAACTTATGCTACAACAATCTGGGTTTCTTTGGTTTTATTTGACGATTATATGGAAGCGTGATAAAATAAACGATACATTTTTTTGTCTCTGCTCTATATTTTTTTTACATAAGAGAGATCTCCAGAGATGTTTCAACCTGATTAGAATTAAATAAAGTCTCCACAACGCCTTCAAGATAATTAACTTGTTTAATAAATTATACATCGTTTCATCGATTCAATTACATACAATCAACGACACGTTTCAAATTATATATAGTTCAGAAAGCAGTTTAAAAATATATAATGTTCATTAATCTGTTTCATTTGTTTAAAATTAAAAAAAAATGGTTCAAAATAATTTAAAAAATAACAAGGTTCACATTAATGCAAAATAACTATAAAAAACAGTTAAATTTATCCAAAAAGCTTTCAACGTTCAAAGAGAAACGTATGCAAGAAGAGAAAGTGGAAAAGGAGAAGGGTAGGGAGGTGAAGAAGAAGTGTAGACAAGAGGAAGATTTGAAGGAAATAGAAATAGACAAAAGGAGGAAAAACTGAAAGAGAAGCGTAGACAAGAAGAGAAAAAGCTTAGATAAGAAGAGGAAGAACGGAAGGATAAGCATAGATAAGAAGAGGAAGAGAGGCATATAAAAGTATTGATAGAAATCATCTAGTTAAAAGTAACATAGTTGCAAACACAAACCCACATTTTTCATACTAAATCGACTCGCGCAAGTAACTTATATTTTTAGTACTGAAATCAGTACTGAAATTTGCATAATGGCAAGCGGACCTTAGAAAGAAAAATGAATACCCAATTTTCTTTATTTAATATTGTTTAAGTAACTAATCTCAAATCAGAACAAACAGCTTTATCATCTTCCATAGTTGAACCAGGTACAATTTGAATTAGATAGCCACATAGCATGGGAATGTTATCGTTTTTAATTCGAAGCTGCGGCTGGAGCAAATGGCTGGACTAAGAAAGAAATGGTTTTGTAGTGTAGCTTCGATGACAGGCAGCAACCGTCTTGCAATTTCTTCTCCAGATTGCACCCTGTTATATCTCTATCGTTCAAGCATTAGAGACAAGATATGGCCAGCAGAATTTGAAGCAGATTTTACAAAGTCAGCTGAAAGTTAGATATCAAAAACGTAATGAAAGCCTGCACTAATTTGAAGGCGATATTAAAAGATTGCATTTGATGTATCCTCAGGCACCTTAAGCTTTTCTGGAACAAATTGGTATATAGGCATTCATAGAGGGACTACAGAATGTTGAAACGCAACAAGCTCTTTGATTACGACACCATAATGCTAGATGAAACACTAATCTTAGCTGAGTGTATGAATATGCGAAAAGCATTTCTAGATATAGCCCAAAATTAAAAGAAATAAGATTTCGAGAAAATGAAGAAATCCTCATCCCGGATAGTCAACAACCTAGTTCATCCCAGATGTTGAAAATATTACGGAATCTTCAACAAAAATCTCAAAATTAAAATAGATGTAAAATAATTGCAGAAGGTCGCCCAGATCGACATTTATACGCTCGTTACATAGTCCTACTAGAAATACTAGTAGATATAGGTCTTCAAGAAATTAGAGATTTTTCACAAGTGACCATAGAAGTGAAACAGGTACTCTGGAATCTGAAGTTGCAAATTTGAAAGAGCAACTAGCGATTAGTAAAAATGAAATAGAAAAGTTAAGAGAACCAATGTCAAATTTTTGCAGAATGAACAATTTCAAGAAATTCCAAGATGCTTTGAACGAATTACAGCTTCAAAGTCAGTGCTATCTTGAAGAAAAACAGAATTAACCAAAGATAATGATAAGACTAAAAAAAATTAGAAGTCATACGAAAATGGTTTAAAAATGGAGTAAAACCTTTTTGGCAGAAAATAACCAAATACAGTGGAGCTACACTTAGGTGCAAAATAATCGACTCAAAATTATTTTGCGAAAGTACGTCTCCTGTTTCAATCTAAAAAGTCTAAATTTAAAAATATTTAGTGTACAATTATTAACCTCATTATTGAGTTTTAAAAAATTTTTGTTTTTTGGTGAATCGGATGGCGTATTACAAATAAATAATGCAACACATAGAGAGAGGGCCAGAATTTGACTCATTGAAGTCGATACGCATCTACTTGTTTCGGTTAATAATCACAACTGCATTACAAATGGATACCACATCCATCAAATCAGCTCAAGCAGTAGCATTAGAGAAGGCCTGAGCCAGAGAGCCGTGGCAAATCGACTAACTTTAAGCCAATCTCCTGTGTTCCGAGTGTATCTTCGGTACCAAGACACTGGTGGATTATGTCCGCCGACAAGGAGGTGGCTGTAAACGAATAACAACGCAGAGAAACGATCGATTTCTTGTATCGAAATCCCTAAGAAATCGACATTCGACTGGTGCTAATCTCAAAGAAGAGCTTAGAGAGTTTCGAGGTGTAATTACCAGCGTTTGGACAGTCAGAAGGAGACCTGAGAATCTGACACCAAAAAGGGCAGCTACAGGTCCCAAGGTAACTGCAGCTCAGAAGCAAAGACGATTAAAATTTGCTCGTGAACATCTGGATTGGGACGACTATCAATATAATCAGGTATTATTCTTCAATGAAAGTAGGATCCGCCTACATAGCAACGACAAGAGGCGTCGAGTTTATAGAAGGCCAGGAGAGCGATTTGCTCAATGTTGCATACGAGAAATTGGGTCACATGGAGGCTGTTCTTGTAACTTTTGGGCAGGCATTTCAATGGATGGGAAAACCGAGTTGGTTTCCAACCTCCTTCTCGTTAAACCTCCTCCACGTCCCCCTGATGGAGGGCGCTTAATGATAAATGGGAAGCAATGCCTCAAGAATTTATTAGAAAAGGCATTCGATCCATGCAAAATCAAATGGAAAGTGATCAATTAGAAGTAGGAGTGGTAATATCAAATACTGAAAAATAAAGAAATTCATTTTGTAATTGATAATTTTTTTGTTCATAACGTCTTTTTTGTGTTAGTTCCAATGATGAATATTCGAGAAACTCTGTTCGTATTGCATATTGTTTTTATAATGCGACTTCCAAATAGCAGTTTTTTTAAGTCCAATAATAAAGTTGTTTGCACACTACATCTTTTTATTTTCATACTTCTTACATTGAAACAGAAGGTGTAATCTCAAATATCGCTTTTAAGTCGATTGTTTTTCACTCAAGGTATAAAGTCGTACTGGGCTCAATAAACGGCTAAAGTACCGATGGAGTACGTACAGTTCAACAAGTGGTACTGGTACTGGTACTACAACAAGTGGTGTTGCAAGCACTTCATAGCAGCTTTTCTGAAGGACATTTTGGTGTGAAAATAACACTGGTCAGGGTTCGAGAGAGATTTTAGTGGATTAATTGTCGCCAAAATGTAGAAGATTGGTGCAAGAAATGCGATTTGTGTAACGGAAAATGCCATAGAACAAGAAGCAAAATGTCAAAATCTCTTTCCGGAGAGATTTTTGAATGACTTGCAGTAGATATTCTTGGTTCACTTACTATGATAGAGGGAGGAAACAAGTACTTAATGGGGGCAATAGATTATCTTTCAAAATCAAATAAAATTGCACCCCTTCCCAATCAAGAAGCGACTACAGTAGTAGCAGAAATTATCATAACACACGGCGTATTAAGATATATAGTTCCTTTAAAGTTACATTCTGATCAAGAACGAAATTTTAAATCAGAATTATGGCAAAAGTGAAAATCTTGGGTGTTAGGAAAACTCGCACTACGCCTCTCCATCCTTAAAATTAGACGTAATGGTCGAAAGACATAACAGAACTGATTGTCAATGCCTTTTAATGTTTGTCACTGATAATCAAAAAGATTAGGATACTTTAATTCCTCTATTTCTATTAGTCTATAGAAGTTCTGAATATGAAGTAACCGGTTATTCCCCAACGATGGTGATCACTGGAAGAGAAATGAAGCTTCCTCAAGATCTTATTTTTGGACGATTGCCTCCTCATACCTGACGTACATCAAAAATTTGAAAAAAAAAATTAGAAAATACTACGAATTTGCTCGTAAAAGTTTACAACTTCGAAGAGGTACCCAGTATGGTTATACAACCCCACACGTAACAAAGGACTTTGTGCGAAACTGGGAACGTCCATACACCGTCCTGCAGAAAATCAACGATCTAATCTACCGCATCCAGTTTTCAGCTAAAAGTAAACCCAAGGTAGTTCTTATCGAGTGTTCTTATCCAACCTATTGGCTTCAACCGGTTTCTGATAGACCAGTTATTCGAGCCGTATAATTAAAAAGGAAGGAACTGTGTTAAGAAAGTTCCTTAAGATTTATCCCATAACGAAAAAATGCCTTGACGAAAAAGAAGAAGAATTAACATGCTAGAATATTCGAGATGCCATCAAAAAATCCAGTAATATTTTTGTAGTTTATAGTTGTCATTGTGTAAAGTATTGTAAGTACTAGTACAAGTTAGTGTTTAGATAAAGTATTTTAAAGAAGTGAAACAATATTATTTTGTATTCATAAAAAGGGAGTTTAAAAAACTGAAATTGTAATACGAATTTTGGCCTAAGCAATAACTTATAAATATTTTTCAAAATTATTTCAAAAGTTTATTGCCAAAATAAAAAAATAATCAATTGAAAAATATTTAACTGAAAAAAGTAACGCCAAATTTTCGACACAGCCCATAATAGACGTCCAGTCTTCATTTGACCTACGAAAATACAATAATTTGTTATTGAGTACACCTCGTATACGGTAAAGATTTTCTTCTCGTGAAGAATTCAAGTAACCCTCTTCTTCCTCTTATTCTTCTTCTCTTGAGCCTCGATGGTCGTGTACCGTTGCCGCAGTGACGTCGCTCGACCTATCATACACACAGTCCTGTAATCTAACTGGTCTCCAGGTGTACCGCTAACCCGCCGGAATCCGTTAAGTCTAGAGTGTCAGTGACCTTTGGTGGCTCCTCACCTGGCCAAGCTCTGTAGCCACAGTCAGTGGTACACCGTGCGACAACAGGTGCCTTCCGAACTCATAAACTCTCGAAGGACACCTACCCTCTCGAGTCAGTGCGCAACCCTTTCCGCACGAGAATTGCTGTCCTTCGCCCTTGGACGGACACGGAATCTTTGCCGGTTGACGGACGATTAGGGACTTTACACGGAACAAGAGATTTTGTTGTGACATTTCGAAAGAAAAAAGGGGGATTGTTGTTGGTTTTCTAAATTGTGTTAGTGACTTGTGTGCTATTTTTTTTCTTTAATTCACTTCTATTTTGGAATATTTATACAACGAAATAATTTGCTGGGTAAGACCATTTTATTTATAGTTTTAAAATTTGATGTTTAATTTAATTTCTTGTATATTTAATTGAATTTGCTTTGGGATGTGATTATTATAAAGAGTTTATTATTTTTTGTAGTACAAAGTATAATTTGTGATCATTCCTATAATAATTTTTGCTCATAACTACATATATTTTTATATTTGATGTGAATACTAAATACATAGTGAAAATAAAACATTATTAAGGTTTATTGTTATATTAATTTTTTATACAAATTTTAATTTTTTATGCAAATTTTTTATTTATTTACTTTAGAATAAAATCTATACCACCTTTTAATATTTTCGAGGTACCTACTGTCATTATCTATCAAGGTTATACCTTTATCTTCAATTGGTTTTGGCTTTTCCGGTTTTACATTTTTAACTTGTATGTAATGGAACGTTATGGTTAGATATGCAATCCATCCCAACTCAAGTTTGATGCACATGCTTTAGGTGTACCGTCTAATTTTATCTGTCATTTTGAACTAAACTGGCCTACCTAGATACCTAGATGACCTACCTTATAATATTAGGGTGTTCGTCATGTCCCATGTTAATTTAAAGTCCAGAGTTTTGACTATAATTTATGCATATTATCATTTATCCCTAATTCTCTGTGTTCTTGTCTAGTCTATTGTAAATTGTGTCAAACACATCTGGAAGTATGTTCCTTGGTCGTATTATATTCATGGTATCATGAAAAACACTATACTATAAAATTCGTGTCAAAATTTTCTTTGTCACTTTAATTTTTTGGATTTTTGTTTGTGAAAAGTTATCGAATCATTTTTACCTGAGCTAAGGCTAAAGCTAATAACAGTGATATTTGTAAGTACCCTGTATATCTCCTCTTTTATTAAAAAACTCATTATAGTTTTTAACTTTTAATTTCTTTAATTCTGACCTAAAATCTACTTGTCACATTACTTCATTTAAATTATCCTTCGGAACAAGAAGTTCACGCCACATTTTATAATATTTTTATATTTTTTCACGTCTGATTTTTATTTCAACGCCAGCGACTATAATCTATGTAGTCAGTCGATATACATGATTTTAAAACAGTTCTTTCCGTTCTGAGCATTCTTCTGATGTTTTAATTTCTAACTCTTTATATTTATTTCTTTTTTTCCTCGCTTTCGCTTCCGTCAACAATTATTCTAGAGGTAATAAAATTTTCATATTTAACACTGTTTTGTACGGTTTATTTCACTAAATAATTATATTTTTACAAATTATTAAGGTATCTCTGTTATTAATTTTCGTATAAAATTTATAGTTTAGTCCCCTACACACATAGTTTTAGCAACGATGTAATATGATGTAATCTTCAAATCATTCTCTAGTCATATATTTTAATTCCTGGGCACAAATAACTTCACCGTCCATAATGTAAAATGTGTATGGTCTGATCGTCCAAGGGAATTCCCATGCCATCGTATTTTGTTCGTCATTGGAAGGATACTTTATGATTACACTCTTTACGTTGTACTTTACAAACTTTACAAATGTTTGGTGAACCAATCGCATTCACTTCACTGTGAATGATCTAATGGATGGATGATTCACAACTTGGCTTAAAAGAAAAGGGCTAACGCAATAATATAAACTACAAATCGATCTGCTACTTAGACAAGAATACTCTGGTGTATTGGCTTCACCTATGGATGAGCAGTGCGGTAAGAGATGGGGTTTGCGGCTCAGTGTTACTCACTCCATAGCCCTACCAGACCATAGAAGTGTGTTTACTTAAAAAACCAAAATATAGATCTTCTTTTTCTTCTTCCTCTTTATAAACAATTCTGCTTGTTTATTGGCGGATTAATACCTCTATGGAAGGTTGTCACTCCATCTTTTGGGCGGTCGTCCAATAATTCTTCTGCCGATTGGTGATTTATCTCTTGCTATTTTGACGACACGGGCCTCCCCCAATTCTGCTTATGTGGTTATTCCATTATTTTTTTTTATTTAGTGTCCATTCGTTCATACACTGTACGTTAAATTTTCTTCTAATGCCTTCACTTCTCTTTCGATCTCTCAGCGTATTTCCTGTAATTATTCCCCAGTACTCTCATCTTTGCTGTTTTCAGTAGCCTTTGTGTTGTGACTGTGTAAGTCTTGTTTCTGAGGCATATGTTATTATTGGTCTTACACTGTCTTTATATATTCTTGACTTCATTTCAGTGTTAATGTGTCCCTGTCAGTCTATTTGCTTTTTGTACTTGATCTCTTACTTCTTTGTCCAGATCTCCATAGTTGGACAGTGTAATTCCAAGGTATTTTATTTCCATTACTTGTTCAATACTGATGTCATCAATTTCTATTTTACATCTGATTGGTTCTTTGCTGAGAACTGTTGTTTAAGTTTTCTAATTTTCTGAGTTGAGATTGTCATATTACATTCTTTTGCTCTTATGTTAAATCTGTGGACCAGTTTTTGCAGAATATCTTCATCTGGGAATATCAATATTGCGTTGTCTACGTAACAGAGTATTTTTAATTGTTTGCTTCCCATTCTATAAATCTTTCTTTGTTAACGCTTTTGATGATTTGATCCATGGATAAATTGAAGAGCATAGGGCTCAATGAGTCCCCCTGTCTTATTCCGCTGCCTATTTTTATAGGTTCTGTAAGTTGTTCGTCTATTCTAACTTCCACTTTGTTGTTTTGGTAGATGTTTTCAATAGTTTTTATGATATTTAGGAGACCTTTTCTATTATACAGAAGATGGATTACATCTTGGAGTCGAACTCTATCAAATGCTTTCTTTAAGTCAATCAGATACAGAAATGCTGGTCTATTATACTCTAGTGATGTCTCAGTCTCATGCATATGTCTCAGAGCTATGCATGAGTTATAAGAAATAAACCAGAGACAGAGATATTTGGAGGCGGACAATACACTACATCACGATGACCACTACACACCCTCTGAGGATCAGGATTAAAGATAGAAAGAGAGATAGAGAGAGAGAGAGATGTCTCAGTAATTTGCTTTATAACGAATATTGCATCTGTACACGATCTTCCAGGACGGAAACCCTATTGTTCAACTTTATCCTCTGATTTATTAACACTTGTAAAATTTTAGTTATATGTTTTAGGGTAGTATTTAACGTTAATTATACGTTAATACGTTAATACTCTGTAGTTTTCTGGCTGTTTTATATCTGATTTTTTGAAAAGTAGAATTAGTTCGCTCGTTCTCGATTCTTCTGTTCTATTTTATTCTTTTTTATTGTTTTAGAATTTTATTAATTAATTTTGTTAATTGTTCTGTCATTACTGCTCCACCATATTTACCTGCTGAGTTTCTGTTCTTCAGCTTTTTAAATATTTTACGAACTCCCTATATATTTTTATTAAGTTCTTTATTTGTGGTAATTTCTGGTGTTTCCGGTTCTAGGGTCGTTTGTGCTTCCTCCGCATAGAGTTTTTTTTAGGCAGTCAATCCATGTTTCCTTTTCTATGTGTTTTGGTTCTATTAGTTCCTTTACCATCGTTCTTTGTTCTCTTATAAAGCGCCATAATTTCTTTTGCCGACCACAAAATTCAAGTTCCATTTCTTTTGAAAAGTCTTCTAAGTGATCATTTTATATTTTTCTTACAAGTGCACGTGCTTCGTTTCTTATTGTCTTGTAGTTATGTTATGCCTCTTGTGTTTTGGTTGACATGTATTTCAGGTATACTTTTTTCTTTTCTTTGCAGTTTTCCTTCACTTTTGTACAATACCATGAAGTTCTTCGCCTTGGAAAGAAATATAGATAGATATAATAAATTTGGTTTGTCATGCATTTATTTGATAGGTTTAATTACATTAATCTCCACTGGAGATATATCCAAGATACTAATATTAGCGTTGTCATATACATTAGTTTCATGAAAACCATATGAGTTGCAAAATAAAATGTTTAAAAAGTTTCTCTAATAATAGATGTTTGTATTGAACTATGGAAACAGTATTTTTTCCGATATCTATTTTGATAGTTTTCTTTTCTCTCTGAAGATGGCAATTTTCACTTAATACGTCAATTTCTGGTTCACTTTGTAGATATTTCTATTTTTAAGACTTGTTGTTTTGGTAAATTTTAATCATAATCATTTTGTTTGCCATTATTCCTATGCGCGGTGGGCTTCCTTAATTACTGCTTGCCGGAACTTGCAACCTTTTAGTATTGAATAATTCCTGTTTCAACATTAAACATGCCCTAACTTAATTGTAACAATTTTCATTCTGGTATTAATTACTACCACCCCTAGTCTTCCCCTAATATATTCATTCTTATTTTTATTTTGTTGTTCCTTCGCCCATCTCTTATTTTTTCTTTATACTTACAGTCGATAGATAACCTCATTGTTTCAACTTCAGTTAAGTTGCTTCATTTATTCATAAACTTCTGTTGAACTTGTTATTTTCTGAAGTATTCAATTTTCCATTTAGTATTATTAGGAATTTTAATCAAGTTTAGACTCATGAAAACTTCAAAAATAGTACGGCAATTTTATTTGAAAAGTAATCAACTGAATTAATATGTTTTATCCTAAAAAAATCTTCGAGTTCATGACCTCGTTAACCTTGTCAAGAGCATTTCAACTACAAGAATAGCAATAACGATGAATGTATTACTCATCGCATAGACCCATAACCGATAGCACGATATACCGTAAATGGTATAAAAACCCAAAATCTATGTCTAATGAATATATTAATTTTCTTTTCGTTTATCCTTCATTTCTACTTAATATTGTACTAAAGTTATTTTCTTGTGGCCGTCTTAAAATAATTACTATTTTAATGGGAATAAGCCGAAATTGAAGTTTAAAATACATATACTCTCTCCGGCGGTACATACTAAAATTGGAACGATAAATAAACTTATTTTAAACTTCAATTGTGGCTTATTCCCATTAAAATAGTAATTATATTTCTACTGTTATGATTATATCTGCAGGAAATAATCTTGCTAATTCGTTTGCAATATTAACATAGTGTAGGTATACGTTATCCACCATTTCCGATATATCACGTACTCTAGGATATTTGCCTTTCCAAGATCGACCCAATTATGTCGTTCTAACGTCTTCCGCGTCCAATTTATTTCACCAGATTTGATTAAGTATTCCTCTTTTGATCCTCTTCCCTGTTTTGCTTGTTCTTGGTCTCCAAATAGTGATCCCATTGCTACCACTTTCGTCCCCTCTTCTAATTTAGTATACTGCCCATCTAGATTTTAAGGTACCTATGCGATTTCCTTACATCTTAAACGCTTGTCTTATTGCGAATCCATATCGTTATTTTCCTATCTCTCTAGTTTATCCCGAGCATACATTATCATTTTTTAGTTACTTTATGTTTTTCTATATGAGATGGTTTTCTAATCAGAGTCCACGTTTCGAAAAGGTGGCGCATAGTGGGATATGCGCATTCTGTGACTATTTCTATATCTTATATACTAAAACGCTAAGCCCTTTTCTTGTCCACCACTTTACTCAAAAACTATCTTAGATAATTAAAATATTTTTTCGGAATATTATTAGTATTACGTATGAGATTGTCAAGATATACTTTTGGTACAAAAATTCACTTCCGGTTTTGAGATGACCGGAAGTTAAAATTTACTTTAAGTTTTAGGCCCCACAATGTATATATGGATCGTAAGGTCTCGTCGAGACGAATCTAAATATGTACTATTGCGATCCGACACCGGAAGTGACCCGAAACGCGCATAAAACGTCAAGATAGAGCAAATCTGACACCGGATTCGTGATTAGCATGCAAAATTAACTGCTAAATGATATCCATGTCGACATTTGATGAACTAAAAATTGCATTCCGGTTTTGAGGTCGACTTCCATAATCACTTTTTTTTTACTTGCATTATTATTGATGAATGTTATGTATATTCTTGCTTATATTGTTTGTATTGATCTCTTAATTTCATTTCTTCTTTAAAAATTTCATTTAAAAAACTCGATGTCGAGTTGGTCCGCTAGTTTTGTTCTATGACTAGTATGTATCTAATATCTTCGTAGTTTTCCATTACTTTTGTTTATGTTTAATAATTTTAGTCCCGTTTTATGCGTTGCCCTTTATAAGTCACTAACCATTTTCTTTAAAGTTCGTACATATTATTTGATAGCAATATTATATCGTATGCAAATGTAAAGTGTATTTTACAAAATCCGTTAATATTTACTCCTCCATTTTGCCTGTTTAAAGCTTTGAGCATTTCTTCTAGTAGTAGGTTAGTAACTAGTTTCGGAGATGCTTAATTGAACTCTGAAATGAAATTCATAAAACAATAGCTGCAAATTATCATCTTTTTAAGAAGTCAACTTACGTAGCTGTAGAAAAACGTACTTATGTAATCAAAACAAAGCAGTTTTATTTAAACGTTTTAGATTGTTTGTAATGTGAAATTTTAAATTCATCGTTTTTAGGCATAATTGAAATGCCTCACATTTGTTGCCAAAACTTAAAACCGAAATTTTAGGCTATTTGTTTTGAAGATTTTAGCTTTAGTAATGAAAATACCATGGTGACTGGTCAATGAAAATGATACATTTTATTGATCTCGTGGATTAGTAAAAAAATTTTAAAATTCGCTAAACATTTATTTATTTAACACTTTTATAGAAACTGACTTCATTTGCAGCAAAATGAAAAAATTGCATACAAAAGTTGCTCTCTTCACATTTAAAATGTATTTTAATTTTTGTCGATAGGACACTCTGATCAAAAGATATCGAATTTTTACCGTCGACTTGAAACAAATTTTATTTAGAAAGTTGATTTCGCACCCGTAACTGACATTCAAAATCGCCGGTCGTGTCAAGCGTTGTTTCTAAGAGAACGGTTCATTCTACCGAAAAAGTGCTTATAAATATTTTTGTTTAAAATTATCTCAGCTACATTTTTTATGTAAAACATTTTTTTCTAAGAATACATATTTTCATTTTTTCACTCTTGCGAGGTGGGTTTTAGGGAGACGCCGAGGGTAAACGTGGTAAACTTTTCTGCATCGTTGTTGACATCCCAAGATTGACATTTTGAGCAAAATTTAGGTGGATCGTATAATTTTTAGGGGTTCAGGGACATTTTAATAGTCTTAATGGTTTGCCATCCGTATTTCCGTAAATGCCGCCTTTGTTAATTTCTGACATTTTTTCATTTGTCTTATGTTTTGTTTTCTTAAGGTTTATTTGTATTTAGTATTTCTTTCGTGATGCATTTTCTAGATCTGATATCATTGTACTTTGTTCTTCCTTATTTATTGACATGAACTATTAAAGAAGAAGCACGTAATCAGAGTAGCTATAGTATTTTTCATATAAAAACGTCAGAACCTCACAGCGTTGCCAAACCATCAGAATAGTTAGTAAGTGAGGAATTTTTAAAATGTCAACTATTTGCCAAACTATTATATTAACAATAAATACACTTAGTTTTAAGACTACTGCAACACACTAAAATACATAAGAAAACATTTTAATACAAAATTATATATTCTAAATTTTAATCTTACCTCTATTTAGAGCAATAATAGTAAAACGTCCTGCCATTATTTCTTGTTTAAAATAATCTATCTTATATGAAAGCTTATCAGTTTCCTACAGACTATTTAGTTGTTTTGGCATAGCACAATCACAATACACAACAATAATTAGTTTTTAAAGCTATTAATCTAAATTTAATATGTATTTATAAATATAATTTATTAATATATAATATATTATGATCAAATTGTGTAAGAAATCAAAACATAAACAAAAATCTTACTCTAAAAAAGCGGCAACACTTTAAACAATTTTGCCACACGCTGAACTGTCATTAAAATTTGAAGTACTCCCGTATCAGTTGCGTACGATTGTCTAATCTATTTAGTTAAATTTAATATTTTTTGGAATATTAGACTTAAAGAGTTATTTCATAAAATTTATATTATTAATAATAACAAATGTTTTTGGTTATTTAATCAATATAATTTTAAAATTCCCAATATAATAATGATTACATTTTTCTTATTATTATACCATGTTGACGCCTATGAAAGATCGAGCAGTTTATGGGTTTCGTATTATTAGCTGTGTTAGGAAAATTTGAACTCTAAGGATAATAATAATTTATCCTTCCTCTCAAATAGATCGGAAATATTATTATTAAAAAAATTAAAATATTTAAAAATGATTAAAAACATCGTTTTTTCTAGTTGTCTTGCATATAACTTTAAAACGATTTATTTTGAAGGAAAGTAGTACTAAAATAAAATAGCGATAAATGAATTTCCTATAAGATGCGACAATAAATACAAAAAAGGTGTAACAAGCCTGTTCTTATTGAATATTTTTCAACCACTTAGATTGCCCTTAGGTCCTTCGTAATTCGCTTAGAAAATGTTTATAATATAATAAAATAGTCCACCAAATTTCATTAAAATCGATTTAATAGATATCGCATAATAATTTTGCAATCTAATTTTTTTTTAATTTAAAATTCTTTAAATTTCCAGAACTAAAACTAAACGATATAAAAGTTTGCCAATTGTTTTACATAATGTCCAGTCGTCATAGATTTGACCTATGAAAATCATAGGAACAAGCTGCATTTTGCTGAGAATGTAAATTTTGAGGCCTTAAAAAATATACAAAAAAGTTTATCACTTCTACCACCGGTTTTCCTAAAACGCCCCCTCGTTGGGGAGTAAAACGCAAAAAAGCAATATACCAAGAAACTGTACGCCGTAGAAAACATGTTTCAGATAAAAAATGTAGCTGGGATACCTTTGGACAATATTTATTAGCACTTTTTGTGTAGAATGAACAAAATTCTCTCAGAAACAACGCTTGAAGCGACCGACGATTTTGACGACTTTCTATTACACGCACGAAATCAATTTTAAATTAAATTTGTATCAACGCGACGGTAAAAATTCGATATCTCTTGATCAGATTGTCCAATCGACAAAAACCAAAATGCGTTTTAAAGGTGAAAAGTGCAGCTTTCGTATACATTTTTTGTATTTTGGTATAAATAATCAGTTTCTACAAATCTGTTCAATTTCCATTGTTAGAGCCTAATCTTTAAACATAAAACATGAAATATCGATTTTTAGTTTTGGCAACAAACATGAAGCATTAGAAAAATAAAAATAAAATAAAAAACACAGAATTTAAACGTTTACATTGCAAATAATCGCACGTCACGGGAAGTGCATTCATAAAGACGGTATTGGCTAAAATTTGTAGATAAGCTTGTGTAGTTTCGAAAACGCATTTGTGTAATTGAAAGAAAGGAGTTTTAAACGTCTTATATCGTTTGTAATGTGAAAGTTTAAATTACATTTTTAACTAATGTTTGATGTTTCGATTTCCACTCCGGAAATCGTTATTAAAAAAAATTATGTTAAAATTTGTGCGAATATGTGTAACCAAGTTGAACAAAATTAAAGCATCTCCTCTCTTCGAAGAAAATTACCTTATTGGAAGCCGAGAAAATACTTTTTTAGGTGATTTTAAACGTTGAAATTCAATTTTATTCAACCTAGTTGTTTTGGTATTTTTCATGGGTAATACTGATCGTTTTTGTTATTATATGTTATGAATGTATTGTTATATATTGAAAATATGAAATTTTTTATCGAAAAGTAGTTCCGAAAGAGAAAGGTAACGGTTCAAAGGTTACCATCCTATTGTTTATAACTTTGTCACTAATACCGGTCAACATAGACTGTTTATATCCTAGGAACCACTGCTCGTAATAATTCAACTTTTTTTAAAGCCTCTTTTCGAGTCTTTTCTAATGCCGTTTTCTGAATTTAATTTAAACCAATAGTTTCCGAGATATTCTATTTGTTTATAAGTAAAAAAAATTGTTTATACTTTAAAAAAATTCGTCATGCTGCCTAAATAACCTGATTTTAATTCTATAAAGTGTATTGGATAGGTAGCTGAAATGTTCTTTTATATGATAAAAAATTGGCAAACTTCTAGATGCTTTAACTTTTGTTGTGCAAGATTTTTTAAAACTTAAGATTGCAAAATTATTATGCGGAGTCTATGGAATCGATTTTAATTAAATTTGGTGGACTATTTTATTATGTTATATAGATATACCAGGCTTCCCGAAATAAAAGTTCCATTTCCTCCAGCCAAGCTTCTACACTGGTAACAAACTTCCTGATCAGTATTACGACGTCCTAGAAACAATCCTCCTCAAATATCGAAGATAAAACAACAGCATGCCAAAAACGCTGATTCAAGAGCCGTGCCATAGCATGACTGGTAGCACTGGCGGTACCTTCTGCTCATGGCTTGATTGGCCAACCCTAAACCTTCCTAATAGAACTCTTTTCCTTCTCAATATTACCACTTTCAAAGCCCCTTATCCGCTAGCAGTACACCACCCTAAAAACTTCTTCTTCTTCACGTGCCATCTCCGCGACGGAGATTGGCAATCATCATGGCTATTCTGATCTTAGATGCTGCTGCTCTGAATAGTTCAATTGATGTGCATCCGTACCATTCCCTCAAGTTACGCAACCATGAGATTCTTCTTCTTCCTACACTTCTCTAGCCCTTGATTTTCCCTTGTATAATCAATTGAAGTAAGTTGTATCTCTCATTACGCATAACATGCCCCAGGTATTGCAGCTTTCGTGTCTTGATGGTTTCCATACTTCCATTCTTTTGTTGATTCTTCTCATGACTTCGTTGTTTGTTACATGCTCTGTCCATGATATCTTCAGGATTCTTCTATACACCTACATTTCAAATGCTTTCAACTTTTTAGCAGTCGACGCGTTAAGTGTCCAGGCTTCTATCCCATAAAGCAGAATCGAGAAAATATAACACCTTGCCAGCCTAACTCTCAAGTCCAATTTTAGTTCTCTTGCACAAGGTACTTTTCTCATTTTATTGAAGTTTGTACGTGCTTTCTCTATTCGAACTTTGATTTCTTTGGAGTAATCGTTTGTGTGATTAATTATTGTGCCAAGATAGTGGCAGTTTTCAACTTGTTGTTTCTTGTTTCCATTGACCTTGATTCCTGATGTTTCTCCCTCAAGAGCTCTTTTCATAATTTCTTCAGAGTATGCATTGAATAGTAGTGGTGACAATACACACCCCTGTCGCACTCCTCTTTTAAATTCGAACTCTTCTGATGTGTGTTCATTAATGCGTACGTGTGCCTGCTGTTTATAATATAGATTTGTTATAATTCGAAGGTCATTGTGTTGTAGTTGTTTTGCTTTGAGGATGTCCATTAGCTCTTTTTGGCGGACTTTGTCGAAAGCTTTGTTGTAGTCTATGAAACAGACGTACATATCTTGGTTCACATCCAAGCATCACTGGATTAGTACGTTGAATGCAAATAGAACGCTTCACGGGTACCTACGCCATTACGGAATCCAAATTGAGTTTCTTCAATATCCATATCAAGTGTTTTGTAAATGCGTTTATGAATGATCTTTAAAAACGATTTAAGTGTGTTAGACATCAGGCTTATGGTACGGTGGTCGGTGCATTCTCTAGCATTTTTCTTTTTTGGGAGACAAATGAATTTTGAGGTCAACCATTTGTTGGGTATGTCACCCGATTGATAAATTTTATTAAAAAGCTTTAAGAGGACATCAATGTACTCATTTTCTATTATTTTAAGGATATCAATAGGCAGTTGATCTGGCCCCGGGCTTTTTCCGTTTCTGGTGTTCTTTAGTGCATACAGTATTTCTTCCTTTGTAATTTCTACACTTGCTTCTCTGTCCTCAAAAGACAAGTCTTGTGGGTTTCCTCTTTCGTCGTCGAAGAGCTCTTCCATATACTCTTCCCATCGTTTTAGTTCTTCGTCAGTCGTTATCATAGTATTTCCACTTTTATCTAAAAGAGTTGTGTTGTGGTTTCTTTTTTGCAGTCCTGCTATTTCTTTAACCTTTTTATGTATGTTGAATAGGTCGTATTTGTTCTGAAGATCCTATATCTCTTTACATTTTTCCTCATAGTAACTTTGTTTTGTCTCTCTTATCTTTTTTCTGATTTCGCTGTTAATGATTTTGTAATTGTGACTGTCTTTGTTCTTGGCTTTTCTTCGTTGTCCCATCATGCCGAGTATTTCGTCGGTCATCCAATTGTCTTTCTTTCGTGTCGGTTCTTTTAATATCTCTTTGCATGTAGCGAGGAGGCAGTTTTTTAGTGTTTCCCATTGTTCGTTTATCTCGTAAGTGTTAGTATCTAATTTATCAAAGTTTTCGTATATTTTCTGTTAAAGTTAAATTTTTATATCAACTTCTTTTAGTTTTCTAACATCTAATTTTGGAGTTCTTTGTGGTTTTCTAATACGTTTAAGCTTAAGCGTGACATTAGCGATTAGTGGGTTACCCTAAAAACTAACCACTCGCAACTAATTTCTCACCCCCTCAAAAGCTCACGCAAGAAAAAAAAGGTAGCAGCTTCTCCTTGAAGAAGCGTAAGCTTAAGCAAGGTTATAAGGTTTAAGTCAGTCACAACTTTTTATGCAAAAATCAGGATACCACCTCTGACATCCACCTTAAAACAGATCCGCCCTGGTCTATAAATATTTTCCTTTGATGCAGATACCATTATTTTTTTTAGTTAAGACAACGGAACGTGACTATTAATGTAAATTAATATTATTTTTTCAGTAAAAAAGGAGAAGAATATTTCATTCAGAATTTAATTCTGAAAAATCAAGTATATTTTACAGAGAAACTTATATTTATATTTATATAATTTTAATAACAGCTCTAAGCTTCATAAGCGAATCTCCAAGAATTTACATAAAAAATTGTGGAGTGTGCGTGTAATCTCTAACATCTTTCGCTTATTCGTTTCCTTAATACTGCGGGTCGTGACCTCTATGAAATATTTTAATTGCGTAATCGATTTTTTTCGGTACAAGCTCTTACGTCGTATGAAAACTGACATGTTCACGTAATTAATTCTTTTTTAGGAATTGGCGAAAAAATTTTCTGTTTGAATAATTAAAAGTATGAATATGAGTTTTATTAAATAACGCGAATTCTGAACTGAAACTGGTTATTATATACCTATGTACTTATATACAACATAGGGGAGGCTGGGGCACAATGAAACATAAAAGTTGGTTTTACCCAAAGCCAATTGAGACTTTTTTCCTGCTACTTTAGGATCTAATCGATATAAGAAATGCGTCAACTATTATTTTTTGCATTAGTTGTGACCGTGAGCGGTCATTTTCTAAAAACTTACTTTTGTTTCATTGTGCCCCATGCCCGGGTACAATAAAACAGAGCAACGACTTTAAAGAAAAACCTTTATTTATTCAATTAATTTAAAGTAGTAAGAATAGACATGTGGAGTTAAAAAGAAGTTCAACTTGTCCTATTGTCCTAGTTTACATTTAGCCATTGTTAAAATTGTTGGAATCAATTTGTTGAGTACCCTTAGCCACAGACGGATTTACCAACAGCATCTTTATGTCTGTGCCATTAACTGAGGCAATGCCATCTACAGGAGGCTACACGAAGTTGTTGCATATTCGATATTGGAGAAATTTGACTTCGTAGTCTCCCTCATCATCTCTTATTTTGGTGACTCGATCAACATAGAATTTGGATTGGCTCCTAGTTTTAAATTCAACTAAGACATAATCATCTATAACAGGAAGACGGAACAATATTTTAAAGTGATCAGACTCAACAGCAAACAAATCCTCATCCATGTCCTATATGATTTGAAGCCGCTCCTTCTTCTACTTGTAGGAGAGAAACTTTGGGCGACTAACTTGGCACAGTATAACCGTGTGTTTTGTGTGGTTGATGGTCCACAGTACCAGCTGGCGATCGATAAGCCACAAGAAATCTGCTTCGGTAAAAACATGTCGATCAAATAAATGTATCCCTTCTTCTTCTTCTTAGCCTTCTGTCGTCCATGTTTGGACATAGGCCTCTCCCAACTCCTTCCATCGGTCTCTATCCTGAGCAACATATTTCCAATTTGTTCCGGCTATTCTTTTAATATCATCAACCCATCTCATCTGTGGTCTTCCTCTTGGTCGTTTACTTTCGTAAGGTCTCCAATGTTGTATTATAGTATTCCAACGTTGGTCTTTTTGTCTAGCAGTGTGGCCCGCGAAGCTCCATTTAAGTTTGGCAATTTTTGTTGCTATGTCCTCGACTTTTGTTTTGGATCTTACCCAGTCGTTCCTCTTTTTATCTGACATTCGTATACCTAACATTGCTCTTTCCATTATTCTTTCTGTTGTGGCTAGTTTATTCATGTTTGCCTTGGTTAGGGTCCAGGTTTGACATCCATATATCATGATAGGAAGGATGCACTGGTTGAACACCCTGCTCCTCAAGTATTGGGGTATTTTGCGTTTCTTAAGTATCCAACTAAGTTTTCCAAATCCTGCCCATGCTAGTCATGCTCTTCTAGTAATTTCCGCACTTTGGTTCTCTTTGTCAAGTCTCAGGATTTGGCCTAGGTAGATATATTCCTGGATTTATTCTATCTCACTGCCATTTATAGTTATACGTCTGGGGTCATCTGTGTTTGTCATTATTTTGTTTTTTTCATATTCATTTTTAGACCGACGTATTGGGAGCTGGCTGCTAGTTCCCCCATCATAATTTGCAGTTCCTCGAATGTGCTCGCTATAATCACTATGTCGTCAGCGAATCTGAGGTGGTTTAACTTGTTGCCATTAACGTTAATGCCATAGGTTGACCAATTTGTAGTTTTAAAGACGTCTTCTAGGGCTAGGTTAAAAAGCTTTGGCGATATTACGTCTCCTTGTCACACTCCTCTCTTAATGGGGATGGGATTTGTATTTTCGTCTAGTTGTACGATCATAGTTGCATTTTCATATATATTATGTATTAGTTGCCTATATCTCGAATCTATTCTACAATTATTAATAGCTTGTTCTATGGCCCACATCTCGATACTATCAAACGCCTTTTCATAGTCGACGAAGGCAAGAAATACGGGTAGTTGGTATTCATTTGCCTTCTCTATCAATGTTCTCATTGTCAGCAGATGGTCTGATGTACTATATCCTTTGCGGAAGCCAGCCTGTTCAACCGGTTGGCAATTGTCCATTTTGTAGGTTAACCGGTTGTTAATATTTCTCATAAATAGTTTGTATACTTGACTGAGCAACGATATAGGTCTATAATTCTGTAGATCACATTTGTTCCCTTTTTTGTGTAAGAGTATTACTAGACTCTCGTTCCAGTCTTTAGGGATCTTGCTATTATGGAGACATCTATTAAATAGCTCTGTTAGTACAGGGATTGTTAATGTGTTGCTTGTTTTCAAGAGCTCGGCAATTATACCGTCGTGTCCTGGAGCTTTATTATTTTTTAGTTCTTTTAAAGCTCTTTCTATTTCGAATCCCTTTATACGAGTTTGGTAGTACTTCTGATCCCACGTTTTTTATTTTTCTTTTGACGTTCTCCTTTGTTATTTCATTAGGCTGGCCTTGCGAGCTGTATAAGGATGTGTAGAAGGCTCTACCTTATTGTTGGCGTCTTTAATTTTAATGATTTTTTGAACTCCCAGTGCGGGTCTTTTAGAATTTTAAGCCTCTGTTGTTTTCAATGACTCACTCTATTAAGTTCTCGTTCCATTTTTGTATGTCGCGTTTTAGTTCTTTTCTAATTGTTTTATTAAGTTCTCTGTATTCTTGAGTATGGTGTTTGTTTTGCGCTAGTAGTTGTCTTCTTTCCGTTATTAGCTGTTTAGTTTCATTGCTTATTTTGTATTCTTTAGTCCTTGTTTTCTTTGCGACCTGTAGTCCTGCTGCGAGAAGGTTTTGTATCCCACTTTTTTTAAATCCTAAAATTCAGCTGTGTTGACGAAGGATGCAGTATTATAAATTGATGCTGTTTTTTCAGGGTTTTGCATCATCTAAGAGTCAAGAGCTGCATTAGAATAAGTCTTAAAAGGCCCAAAAGGCAGCAATACGCAGTGGAGGCATTTTATTGGATGAATGGGAAGGTAAAGTGGATGCTGTTCATACAGCATTTCCAAATTATTGGAAAACCGATCTAGAATCTCTTTAGTGAAACAAGTAGTGCGAAATAGTCTGCAAGCCTTAGGGGTTCTTAGGAAGAGTTTAGGGCGCATTTAAAAAAAATTATAAAACCAGTTAATACCTGCTACTTTCTTCTTTTCCCATGATGAAGGACATGGTATTATGTTCATCACTGCCATTTCATATGCAACTTGTCCACAATTTTCTACTGGTAGGCCATAGTACATTTTAGATTACACAATTATGAAGTTTTTCATTTTCTCCTCTTGCTCTGCTGTGAAAACCGTCTTAACTGAGCAATTAATTTTACATTCTTCTTACCACGTGCCCTCGTTTTTATGACATATCTTGATAATGTGGCATGATTCACATTCTTTAGAGCAGCAGAACGCCTCAGATTGGATCCGCCCAAGACTATTTCCACTGCTGCCTTCATGTCATCTTCAACAAACAGTCCCTTGCTGGTTTTCCAGCATGGGACTGTTTTTGCATGCCGCAAAAGACAGACGTCTGGCCTTAAGATAATTCGCCAACGCACTATCGGTGCACGGCAGTATAAGAAGAAGAAGAAGCTGGTTTTCTGCTTACGACTTCTCACAATTTTGAAATAAACCGAAAAAAAACTGCTTATTACACAATGAAAAACAAATGGGGAACAATGAAACACTCGTAAAAATCCATGAAACGCCGAACGCCTTTGTTTTAATGAATCCTATATAAGCCATTTTAATTTCATTCAATCTCTACGATGTTAAAGAGGTAGAAAAGCCAATATCATGCAAAATCTTAAGAGATTTTGTCCGACTAAAAGCCAGACTAAGAGCAACTTAGTGTACCTCTTCTCAAAATCTCCTATCTTATATCTACGATTAAAATATAATATTAAATAAACTAAAAGTTTCAAAAGGTTATTTAAAATTACTAAAATTGCTCCATACATGTTAAAAACATGTAAACAAAAGAGTTCTGTACAATTTCTGGGTACCTAAATTCAGTACGTGTACCTAAATTAATACAAAAAACTAACAAACCGTCGATTTACAAAAATACCACTAATTTAGTCTGTAAAGTCTGTCAATAACGATTGATACATGGCACGCAAGCGCTGTGTGAAAATTAATCGCATGAGAAAGGTTATGATATAAAGTTCTAGGTCTGTCAGATCTCACATACCCTCATACGACCTATCCTCGGATATAAAATCTCTAATCCACTTCACGTACATGATTAACTTTATTATCTTCCCTGAAAAGATATTTAATCCGCTATTTAAATCAAATGTCCAATGTATTGTATGGGTACGTCGTATCAACCGTGCTACAACAATTCCATAAACCAGACCTTCACTCAACTCCGCACATAAATACACAATATAACACACACACATGTATTATTCATATATACACTTATCATTTACCCACACATACACTTTATCTCCACCAAAGCTCACAAATCATAAACATACAAACACCAAAAAGAAACAAGCCAACAACACACATCCAATAACTACACAAATCCGCACATCCACAACACCAAACACCAAACAGTGAGCACCCCGTACACTCCTTAAGAGTCGCACTCAAAATCACAAGGACATGGGAAGATTGGTTTTCTGTAGTTTCCCAATCTCATTGCACAACGATACCTGATCCTAGGTGAGGGCACAGCCACAGCTATCCTCCCCGCATTTAAACCGAACAAAACAAAAAGGCCAACAATCTGAAAAGGACCGTTTTTCCCAATAGAACTTGTACTTGTAAGTGGGCGTGGTCCAACTGGCATTCAAAAGGTAAGGAAATCCTTCTGACACTTTTGCTTTACAGCTTCCACTTAGTCCCAGAGAGCGGCAATATGCAGATTTACGTTTATCCAATAATTAAAAAAACTCACCCTTGAAGAGGCAACAGAGCCTAAACTAGGTAAAAACGTGGAATCATTATCAGATCCCACCATCCTAAAGCAATATTAAACGCTTTTCTTCTTTGACATCATCATCATATAACGGGGGTCCTACGGCGATTGCCGCTTCCCACATTTCAGCCTCCATCTTTTCCTATCTCTCCAATCTCCCTCTTCTAAGCCTCTAGATTGCATTGTTTTTGTAATTTCTCTTCTCCAGGAATTTGTTGGTCTTACCCTTTTCCTTCTTTCTGGCGGAACATACATTAAGGCTTTCTTTGGCCACCGCTCCTCCTCCATTCTCATCACGTGACCATACCATTGTAATTGCCTTCCTTGTATTCTATCTGAAAGAGTATCTCTAATTCCTGTACGGTTTCGTATTTCCTCATTCCTGATTCTTTCCATTCTCGATACTCGACATGACCTTCTAAGATAATCCATTTCCACAACGTCTACTTTATCTCGTTCATTCTTTGTCATCGTCCAACATTCGGCACCATATGTGGTAATTGGTTCTACAATTGCTCTGTATACGCGAAGTTTGGGGTAAGTTTTATCTTTATTTTATTAGACCACAGTAATGAATTCTGTATTCGGATGCATTTTTTCCCTTGGGTTATTCGGTTTTGTACATCTATCTTAACTCTGCCATCTGCTGATATGATGCTTTCTAGATATTTATACTGGTTGCAGCCTTTTATGACTGCGTTTTCAAGCCTCAGATCTATGGCATTTCTTCTTCTTCTTTGACTTATTGGTATGTTTTCTTTGAATGCGTCGTTTAGTTTCAGTTGTTGCACGCTTAAACACCTATTCTTCCCTACAATTTACCTATTTGGTGCTTAGTTTTTTCTTATAGCCCAGGTAGATGGATTTATATATTAAAAACCTATTAACAAATTAAATGTATTTATGACCTTTAATGTCCGTTAAGAGAAATAATCTGAACAAGAAATCCTTATTTCAATATTCAATTCCACTCAGTGAAATTTTATTATTTTGAATAGTTCTCATACCTTATAAATACAAAACGGTTAATAAAATAATATATTACAAGAAGTTTCGCAATTTATTTACTTTGGCATGTATCAGCCATTGTATAAAACTGCTATTATCTTCCAAACATGTAAAATCAAAAAATCTGTATTTAATAATCCTCACAATCTCAAATGGATGAATGAATTTGCGCAACTGACCAATTATGTATTCTATTAAACTATCAATATTAAAAAGATTCGACAATCGGTCATGAGAAGAACCGCTATTTAAATCTTGAAAAGAAGAAACATTCCTCTGAAAAAGTTCAAAGACCTCTTCGGCAAAAGCAGAAGGCCAGGTTTTGGTGTTCGTTAACAAAGATACCACTAAGCCGAACGAAGAATTTTGAAGGAAGTTGTGAAATATTACGAATGATTTTTAGAATTTAAAAACGATTTTAAGAATTTTACTACTTTGGATATTTTATGGACTATGCCAGATAGTCATTTATTTCAGTCAGAGTACGGTTTTAAACGTAAATATACTTTTGTTCAAAATTATTTCACCCTTACAAATATTGTCATTATACAGCGAGGGGGGAAATTATGGAATAAATTAATTTTTTCAAAAATGAGCGATTTTGGAGACAAATCCTGAAACAGGTTGATTTTTATTTTTAAATTATGCTTTTTTGGCATATTTGTCATATTGGTGACGTTATCCATTTAGGCATGATGACGTAATCGATGATTTTTCAAATGAGAATAGGGGTCGTGTGCTAACTCATTTAAAAGGTTGTTCAATTCTCTATTCAGTAATACAAACATTAATATAAATATTTCTACAGGATGGCCAAAAAATATTTAATTTTTGAATAAAATTAATTTATACAAAGGTCTCCATTGGAGCAGTTATCAAAAAATAAATGTTTATTAATTTTACAATAACATGGGGTGACAACCGTGTTCTCTTTTCTTTTCACTAATATCTATTTTCTGTTTTTCTTTGCTGACGTGAATCTGTACGATGCCGGCTGTAGCCTTTTGGATTTTATAAGCTTATCCAGTGCGTACAGATAGCAGTTTGCAATTTCTTCAACAATATCAGTCTTAATTATCGCTCCAAGATATCTGAAACACTCAACTCTTTCAAAAGTATAGGTGTTAACTGTGATGTTTTGTCTAATTCTGTCCCTTTAGCTTCTGTTTTGTTACTCCCTCGACTTGATTGACAATGTATTTTACGAATAAGAAGGAGTTTCCCATTAGATCGATGTCATCTACGTTTGCTGATACCAGTTTGATTCCTTATCAGTTTGGTTTTTATTTCAGCTCATCTCACTGTCTTTTGTAACATGAGATTAAAAAGTAGCGATGGTAAAGCGTTACACTGCTTCAGTGCACTTATATGTCAAAGCTGCTGGATAGTCTATTAATAAAGTAGTCACAAGTACTTCACCTTTACTCCACCTTCGTACATAGTTTGGTCATCTGAATGAATTTGTTTGGTATTGGGAGCTCCGTCATTGCATTCCATACTTGATTTCTCTCTACATTGTCATATGCCTGTTGTAAGTCTATAAAGCGGTTATGATGGGTCTGTTAAGTTTCCATCCTTTTCTAGAAGCTATGGCAGAATAGTTGATCCATTTTTGACCTGTTTGCCCTAAAACCGGCATGGTATTCTTCCAGAATGTTTCCAGCATACGGGAATAGTCTACTAAGCATTTAGATATTTGAGAGGATTGTATATGCGCTGTTCATATTCCTCTGTAGTTAACACATTTTTTGTCCACTTTTTTGTGGATGGGCACTATGATGTCCTTCCATCTTGTTGGTATTTTTTCTTCTTGCCATATGAGCGTTATTAGCTGGTCTAATTTATGGGTCCCCCCATATTTTACTGTTACTGGTACTGAATTTTGCCGGTATTGCATAGGTCCCAGAAGCTTATAAGTTTTAGTTTGTTTAAGGTCTTCTGGATTTCTTCAAATGAGGGTTCTTTGATCAGCGTATTCACTGTCATGTAAATTTCTTCTTTATTTGATTTAGAATTAAATACGAGTAACCTTTCGTGCCACACTTATGAAAATAAGCAAGACAGGCCAATTAGAGTTGTAGTTAAGAAATTACATCACACATGGCCACCAGAGGAAATAGTAAAAGTCCTACAAAAACGACAATATAAAGCCATTAAAGCTGACAAGACATTCAAATGGACAACTTAAAAACAACTAGATAATATCATCCTATCATTTAGACAAGATGAAGATATAAATAGAATTTACGGCATAACAGAAATACTTAGTACGAGAGTTGAAATGGAGCCATTAAATAGTTCCAGATTAGACCTGCAATGTAAAAGATGCCAGACTTACTAACACACGTAAGCACACACGGTAAAAGGAGCCAAGATGTGTAAAATGTATTGGTAAACGCCTTACTAAAGATTGCCAAAAATTACCGGAAGATAAACCAAAATGTGTTCATTGTGGAGAAAACCATCCTGCAAACTAACGCGGATCTTATGTAGCTAAAAAATTACAAAAAATGAGAAAGGAGAGAACAAACAAAGACAATGTTATAAAAGCCCCCCATAGAGTTATTGAATGCAAAAAAACTAAAAACAGTAGAGGTCAGTGAAAATAGAAGGTACAGCGATGTAACAAAGAATGCAAGGAGACATGCACCCTCGCAATAAGAAAAAGAAACTAATATTACATTAAAAATAATATTGGAAAAGCTCACCAAGATTGATGACAAAATAACTTAAATCGATATGAGTTACCCGACTAAAGCATAGCGCTAAAGGAGCTATAAAGGACCTCCGAATAATGGCGTGGAACGCAAATGGACTGTTACTTCCACAGTCTAAATAATGCTACACAAAAACTAAAAAGGGAGATACAGAATATAAAAAATGCAACAATTAATTATTTTTTAAGTAATTTAACAGCTGACCAGAACACAGATTATTCGTTCTGGAAAGCAACAAAACGAATGAAGAGAACAATTATTAATAGAAAGCAGAACGATTTGCAGATCATTTAGAAAGCACGTTCAAACCCAACGACAATGATGGTGAAGAAATGAGATGGGAAGAACCATTCCAAACCGAAGAAAGAATAACGTTGACATCATTTAGAGAAGTCAACAGAGAATATAAATCCTAAGAAAGCTCCAGGATATGATCTCATAATAGGGGAACTATTTAAAAATCTACCAAGAAAAGCCATAGTTAGCCATAAAGTCTGCTTAACAATTTTAAACTAGAAACTAAGAACGTTCATGCCTAAACAGTATTTAGAAATCTTAGAATGATACATTGCGTATAGATATTTCAAAGTAAAACAAGAAGTGTACACCAACTTAAGGGAGATCAAAGCTGGCGTGCCACAAGGGAGTGTATTAGGTCCGGTCCTGTACCTATTGTATACGTGTGACATTCCAGAGCTAGAACAAAACACTATTGCCACCTTCGCGGATGATACATCCATACTAGTGATGGGAGACACTAGTGAAGAAGCGACTGATAAGATGCAACTAGCAGTAAATAAAATATGTACCTGGACCAGAAAATGGCGAATAAAATTAGATGAGACTAAATCTGCACACATTAACTTTACAAACATAAAAATAGAATATTTCTCAGTTAGAATAAATAATGATACCCAAGTTCCTCAGGCAAAATACTTGGGTATCACCCTAGACACGAGGCTGCGCTGGAAAGTCCATGTCAAAAAGAAAAGGGGGGAGCTTGATATTAAATATAAGAAATTGTATTGGAGAAAATTCAACATTATCCACTTATAACAAACTAGCCATTTACAAGCAAGTACTGAGGCAAGTATGTGTATATGGGTGCCAACTCTGGGGCTGTACCAAAGTTAGTAATCTACATATTAACCAGATATTTCAAAACAAAGTACTGAGGAACATTGTTGATGCTCCGTGGTATATCTGTAACAGCAACCTCCACCAGGACCTGGGTATGGAAACTGTGACGGAAGTAATTAAGAGAACAGCAGCAAGTCACGAGTAGAGGCTGCATAGTCATGTGAATATCGAGGCAATCCAGCTTCCTGACAACACTTAACTAAAGAGAAGACTCATAAGGATAAAACCATTTATGTTAGTGTAAATGTGTAACAGTTTAGTGTAAAAAGCAGAGTATAGTGCTGTGATGTTATTGCATGTAGTGGTAAATTAGTTGATAGATAAAATAAGAGTAAGCCATAGGGTAAGCTCTTAGATTTAAGATTTAAGTAAAGTAAGTTAGGTCAAAAAATAACTTAATTGGTTATTTGTGACCAGATAGCAGTATACAAACACCGTACAGGTGTTATAAAAAAAATTGATTTAGCTGATATATTTAAAATTTAAAAGGTTCTTGGAATGTATTGTCCATTTTCCTTATTATCAGAAAGCATATGGCTACGTAGCAATATATATATATATATATATATATATATATATATATATATATATATATATATATATATATATTATTGTGATATTTAAAGTCTTGGTGCGCCAAGCTATAATTAGCTAATTAATTTTTTTTGATTAATTAAAATTATTTAAATGATATGATTATGACTCTATCACAATTTTTAATTCTTTCATCTCAGGGTTAAATTCGTGCTTCAATATCTATGCTATTACATGTGAAAGGTAAGGTCCAGAGAATACCGGAATAATAAAAAACACATATGTTCTAACACTATATATTGAAATAAAATAATGAAATAATTCACACTCAAAAGTTTTCAATAAACAAATCTCATATAAGGATTCTCAAAATTTTGTTCTCCGTACGTGAACAATCAAAAATTAATGGTACAAACAATATTAATTGAAATCTCAAAATCCCAAACTATTCTAACTCTCCTAATCCAAATATTTATATCCTTTCTAAATTACGTGTAAAAATTGTGTTATCAATAAAAAAAAACTGCAGAAAACAAAATTATCTCTCTCTGATGATGAGTGGTCCAAATCCTTGTTCCTTGTAGATTATATTATCTCCTCTCAACCGCTCCCTATGTAATCAGCAATCTTACATCAGATTGTTGCAAGTATGTCGTCCTTAATGATCTCCTTCAAAAGCACAAATCATTCAAATTATGATAGCCTTTCTCCTCTCGATAAACTGAATCTCTCGTTGGCCCGAGTGAAAAATTGACTCTTGGAATATCTTCTCTTTACGATAAACTGAATCTCTCGTTGGCCTGAACAGTGACTCTTGGAATATAAGTAGAGAAATATGACTTACAATATTTTGTTGTTTCAGCTTCTGTCAGATACACTAACTCCACAAAAACTCACTAACATTCAACACTACTGCTTGCTACATTTCGGGAACCGACAGAGAACAAACACTGTTCTTTCTTGAAGACTTGGAAACCAACTGCCCGCTATCTTTTCTCCTCCTCAATCTCGCTAAACTTTCTCCCACACACTTCAATCTCCACCAATCAAAACTCGTCACAATTCCCCATTTTTTCATTTCGATAACAAACAAATTTTTACCTATAATTCTAAAATTTCCTAAAACTTATTTACAAATATTATTTTCTATAATTCTTAAAACTAACAAAAACCTCTTTCTAAAATATCTTCTATTGTCTTTAATTACTGCACTAATGTATTTGTAAAAACCCGTTTCAATTTGTCTTTTGTTTCACTTAAACTTATGCGGGTCAACTGAAGTATTACAAAGAAATAATTTATGTAAAGCTTATTTTTTGTTTAGTACAGATAATCCAAGAATTTAATAACTTTCCTTCTTAGAAATGTTTGTTGGTTATACTTTCTGAATTATTTTAATTTTTTGTTGAACTTTGAAATATTTTAAACAAACCAATATTTTCTTGATTTTACATATCATAACAAATCCCCGCCATTTGATCTGCCGAAAACTCTTTGTTAAATTTTAAAATGACAAAAGTTTTCCAGGATCAAATCATTTCACTATGTTATTAAAATCTACTTATGATACTGATAAATGTCGTGAATGTTAAAATACCCCGTATATTGCCTGTCTTTATACGGGATTGGATATATTTTCGTTTTAAATTTTTCCAAGTATTTTCCCTTCAAAGAAAGTTCATAATTTTTAGCCACTCGGTTTACTTTATTAACAAGATCTCCATGGTTTCTTAAAATCTTCTCTATGTTTTCTCCACAATTTATTTTTCTTTCATCCTCCTTTTGTTCATATGTGTTCACTGTCCATAATACTTCTTCACACAATTCTGGATTCTCGTCCATTAGTGCCATTTTTTCTTCTGTTTTCCTTTTATCCTCTAATTCCCTTTGGTATTCCGAGCACCATGTTTCTATTCCTTTCATTTCTCTGATGATACTCTCTTTTTCTTCCTGCTTCCATTCTGTTTTATCGTCGGTTGCCGACAATTCTTCTGTACCTTCTATTTCCTGTTTTTCTCTGGTCTCCATCTTATTTTCCTGCTTTCTTTTCGAACTCTTCTTCTTTTTCTTCCTTCTCTTTTTCTCTTCTGTTAGATCTTGTTCTTGTACTTTCGGTTTATTCTCTATAGTCATATCGATTTCTTTGTGTTTTTCCTGTGCATTGATCCTTCCAGAATTTGTTTTCCTATCTGTTTGCTTTTCTTCTCCTGTGTTGTCTGGTTCTGCTCTGATTTCCATTTTATTTTCCGCAAAATTTATGGTGATATCTTTTTTCCTCAATTCATCAATTCCCGCTATCATATCATGATTTAAATCTTCAATCACCACACATTTCATAATATGGAATTTGTTTCCCACTCTTATCTGTACTCCCAAACCTTCGTTTACTGTCGTCAAATTTTTATTGTTTGCACCCACTAAATCAACCCTAGGAATCTTATACACAAATCTGTCCAAATTTAATTCTTTTACTAGTTTTTTATTGATTAGCGATATCTCCGAGCCAGAATCAATCACAATTTTAATTGCTTTATGTTTTATAAATGCATCTAAAAATATTAGATTAGAATTAGAGATTTGTCTTTCGTTTCCTATTGCTACATGATTCATCTCCCTTCTATTTTGTTGTTGGAAGCTCTGGTTATTTCTATCATCCCTTTGTTCGTTAGTATTCCTATTCGGAGTATTTTGTGCATCTCTATTCCTGTTGTGATTTTCATATGTTCTATGTTGTGTGTCATTCCTGTTATCGTAATTTTGTTGTCTATTGTAATTATTGTAATTTCTCGGCCTATATTCGTTTGTTGATCTGGGATGTCGGTTTCTCTGGTCATAATTTGATGAATACCTTCTTTCCGGTCCATTATATTGGTCATGTTGTCTTCTATTTCTCATTTCTTTTCTTTTTGCTTCCTTTAATTGAAGGAATTGGCACAAACTATCAATATCTTGATAGTTTCTCAAAATCACGTGATCTTCCAACGTTTCCTCAAAATGTCTGCTGATCATTTCTACCAGCTGTTCGGTAGAATATTTGTATTCTAGATATTTTGAATTGTTATATATCTGCAAAGCATATCTTTCTTCAGATATTCCCATTTTTTCGTGATATTTTCCATTCTGTAGCTCTTGGTTGATTTCTCTCTGTTTATTTTTCCCCCAGAAATAGTTGAGAAATTTATTTTCAAAATCTGTCCAATTTTCAAGCTCATCTTCCTTGCTTTCATACCATAACGCTGCTCCTTCTTTCAAATGGTTTCTAATTGTTTCTTTGCAATCGTCAAAATATCTAATATGTTGTAATTTGGTTTTCAAATTTTTAACAAACGGTACTGGGTGTGTTTTCCGAATATCCCCGCCAAACTGTATTTTTATGTCACCCGGACTTTGGATGAGTACTTCTCTCCTGTCTCCCATATCTCGTTGTTTTCTGATATCCTCAATTTGTTTTTCTATTTCTTTCTTGTCTTCTTGTAAAGCCATTTCAAATTTTGTTTCTAACTGTTCTAATTCCTTTTTCTGTACAGTCTTAATATCTTTCATTTTAGTTTCTATTTCTTCTCTCTGCATCTCTAGTTTCCTCTCTGTTTCTTCTCTGACTTTTTCTAAACAGACTTTTACCTCATTTTCATATTTGTCCAAACGCTTTTCCATTTTTCTATCATTTTCTTCTAATTTTTGTTCATAGTTTTCCAAGCGCTGCTCTATATTTCTGTTATTTAGTTCTATTGCTTGCCTTGTTTCCCGTTGGTTTTCTTCCATTGTTTGTTTTGTTTCATCCATTTTTTGTGATGTTTCTTGTTGATTTCTATCAATTTTCTTTGATGTTTCAATTTGGTTTTTCTCTATTGTTTGTGTCTGTATTTGCATCATTGCTAATAATTTTTCCAGCATCCCTGTTTCTTTTCTTTCCTCCATTATTGTGGCATTTCCTTCATTATCCGATCCTTCATCAATAATTGTTTCCTCTTCTATCTTATCCTCTTTCCTTTCTTGCGTTTTACTTTGACTCCTTGTGGTCGACATGTTGTTTCTTTTCGTTACTGTTTTTGTCCCCTCCAAATGTGAAATTTTACAACACTCTATATGTTTCAGAACACGACAATATTTCTCCCCAAATGTATTAAATTTTCACGACAAATATCAAATATGCAATCAGTAAAATTCAAATAATTCAAAATAAATATCAAATGTACGATTGGTAAAGAAAATAAAATCAAATAATTCAATAGCAGTAAATATCCACTAACTACGATCAATCAATAAACCAAATTTATATTCCCTGGAAAAATTGTCAAAATACTTTCAAATTCAAATTCCCTCAATGTTATATGTTTTTATCTCTGGATTACCTGTACTTATTCCAGATCTCTTTCCCTTCCTTCAAATGTAAAGCTGCGATATTTTCAAGCCCCACGTTTTGGAAGCCAGTTATTGTGATATTTAAAGTCTTGGTGCGCCAAGCTATAATTAGCTAATTAATTTTTTTTGATTAATTAAAATTATTTAAATGATATGATTATGACTCTATCACAATTTTTAATTCTTTCATCTCTGGGTTAAATTCGTGCTTCAATATCTATGCTATTACATGTGAAAGGTAAGGTCCAGAGAATACCGGAATAATAAAAAACACATATGTTCTAACACTATATATTGAAATAAAATAATGAAATAATTCACACTCAAAAGTTTTCAATAAACAAATCTCATATAAGGATTCTCAAAATTTTGTTCTCCGTACGTGAACAATCAAAAATTAATGGTACAAACAATATTAATTGAAATCTCAAAATCCCAAACTATTCTAACTCTCCTAATCCAAATATTTATATCCTTTCTAAATTACGTGTAAAAATTGTGTTATCAATAAAAAAAAACTGCAGAAAACAAAATTATCTCTCTCTGATGATGAGTGGTCCAAATCCTTGTTCCTTGTAGATTATATTATCTCCTCTCAACCGCTCCCTATGTAATCAGCAATCTTACATCAGATTGTTGCAAGTATGTCGTCCTTAATGATCTCCTTCAAAAGCACAAATCATTCAAATTATGATAGCCTTTCTCCTCTCGATAAACTGAATCTCTCGTTGGCCCGAGTGAAAAATTGACTCTTGGAATATCTTCTCTTTACGATAAACTGAATCTCTCGTTGGCCTGAACAGTGACTCTTGGAATATAAGTAGAGAAATATGACTTACAATATTTTGTTGTTTCAGCTTCTGTCAGATACACTAACTCCACAAAAACTCACTAACATTCAACACTACTGCTTGCTACATTTCGGGAACCGACAGAGAACAAACACTGTTCTTTCTTGAAGACTTGGAAACCAACTGCCCGCTATCTTTTCTCCTCCTCAATCTCGCTAAACTTTCTCCCACACACTTCAATCTCCACCAATCAAAACTCGTCACAATTCCCCATTTTTTCATTTCGATAACAAACAAATTTTTACCTATAATTCTAAAATTTCCTAAAACTTATTTACAAATATTATTTTCTATAATTCTTAAAACTAACAAAAACCTCTTTCTAAAATATCTTCTATTGTCTTTAATTACTGCACTAATGTATTTGTAAAAACCCGTTTCAATTTGTCTTTTGTTTCACTTAAACTTATGCGGGTCAACTGAAGTATTACAAAGAAATAATTTATGTAAAGCTTATTTTTTGTTTAGTACAGATAATCCAAGAATTTAATAACTTTCCTTCTTAGAAATGTTTGTTGGTTATACTTTCTGAATTATTTTAATTTTTTGTTGAACTTTGAAATATTTTAAACAAACCAATATTTTCTTGATTTTACATATCATAACAATATATATATATATATATATATATATATATATATATATATATATAATGTAAATATGTTTTTTTAATTTCACTTTATTTACTACCTTAATAGAGATATAATTTTTTTAATTGTACTACGATTATTTACATCCTACATTATAATATTCGGAGTCTCTTGTCAACCAATGTTTTTCAATATCATGCTGGAGAATGTCAATGACACTGAAATAACTTACCAGCAAATTACTATCGATTGCTTAAATTATACTCTTGTGTAACGTACTGTAAGTTTGTGCGGTGTTAGCAAAATATCCATTTTAATTTGCTGTAGAAACTAATAATCCCCAAAAAGAAAAGAAATTATAAATATAGATATATGGACATTTATTTTCGTATTTGTATATTACCTCTTTTGTTGTATCATAAAGGTAATATAGATATAAAGGAAACAGTTCAATAGCATTTATAAAAGACAAATTATAGAAAATCAATGGTTAAAATTAAATTTTGTGACGTACTAATAAAAATGCTGAAAATTACTCAATTTATCATGCAATAAGTCTAGAAGAAAGTGAATTTAGATTTGGAAATAGTTTCTACACTTATTTGTTTTTTGTATTTAAATAAATGCTCCAATAAATATATTTAAAAATATTGTCAAAATCAAAATATTTTACTATTATTTGAAGTAGGTACGTAATATTCACACAAAACAGGAGTGGAATATAAAAAAATTATGGTATAACTCCTCCTAATTAACATAATGCCCATCTAAGATATGCCCATCTAAGTTATGCAGTAATATCAATCATCATTTTTAATATCATCCCGATGCATACTTCGAATAAGGTGATCAATGTGTCCTTGAGAAATTATCCTTTTTTCTTTGTATGGTTGTCTCTCATTCTTAGTTCCATAGATTGTCTGGTAATCATTTTCTTTGTCTACCCTTCGATTAGCTAACCCAATTCTTAATCCAATCTTCTACCTATCACTTGATAATGCTCAAATGTTGACCATATATGTCCAATGTGTGGAAGATCAGGAGACCTAGATGGCAAGTGAAGAACGGTAACTAATAGTTTTGATGAAACCAGTTCAGGAAACTAGTCACTGCTATTAGATCTAAAAAGACCGTTAAAAAATTATATTTTCTAATTGCTTGTTGACCTCAAAGTATAAATTGATGAAATTACAAATCTCATAGAAGAGAAAAAAAGGCTTCAAAAATGTTACATAAATAAAAAAAAAGAAACTTGCTGGATAAAAGGTTTACTGAAAATATAAGCAATCAATTACTTAACAAATGTCAAAGAACTATAGAAGGCTTCAAGACAGACTATCGCAATAAATAAATTAAAGAGTAGTAAATAAGACATTACAAGTAAAATTTAAATTACTATAAGATATACTTCAGTAATCAATATTACAGTGTGAATTAACCATAATTATAAATCGGAGACCATTTGAAGTAAATTCATACGATGATATCATCATTCTATCTTCGCTTGTCCACTGCTGGACATGGATCTGCCTTATAATTTTCCATCTGATTTCCATTTGATCTTGTGCCTCTTGCGTCCTATTCCTATGGTAACGTTTTAGATCGTGAGTTCAACGTGTTGGTGGACGACCTCTGCTTCGATAGACTTCGTCTCTTGGTCTCCATTCCAGTATCCTATCTGTTATTCGAGCGACGTGACCTACCTAGTTCTACTTCAGTGTTGCTCTTCTCTCTATAGCGTCAGCCACTTCTGATTGTCGTAGCTGACAGTTTGGGATCTTGTCTCGCAGTGAAAGGCCCAACATAGCACGTCCATCGCCCTTTAAGCCACACGGATCTTTTGCACTGTTTTCCTTCTCATGGTCAACGTTTTTCAACACTGGCTAAAACACACTGATTAAAGGTGTTTCTTTTAAGACACATTGGTCTTTCGGAGAATTTGAAAATGTGGTTCAACTTACCGAGGGCTACCCAAGTCAGTCCTACACGACAGAGAAGTTCAACAGTTTAGTTATCTTTTCGCATGTGAATCTTGTGACCTAGGTATTTATGAGCCATTTTTCCTACACATATATCTTCGCTCACTACAAGATTTTTCATCATCTGACTTTTAGGTATATTTATTTTTAATCCGCTTCTAGCTAGGAATGGTAGAGCTGATTTAAATGATTTAAAAGTTCTTTGGCCTCGTTTTTTTACGATCATACGATGATATATAGATATAAAATCTAGGATCAAAAATTTCGTTTTAAAAGCACTTCTTCATATAATTGACGTCAAAATAATTATATAGGATGCGAAGAGTTGAATGGTAATACACAATACGATTGTAATAAAGACTTATAGAGCAGAGAAGCACTTCTCTCAATGAAAATATTGGTACAGAAGTTCTAGTATCAGGATGTATTGGTTGTTTGATTAATATAAGTGTACTCGATGATGTCGAGCATGACTTGCTAATACAAAGCCAATATTCTATTCAACATATAAGTTAAAATAATCTTTGAAATGGTGTTACAAATGAAACTAAAAGTGATAAAATCAATGGTAAACCTATTAAAAACATTCGTTATGTCGCTTATTATTGTGAATCTGTAAAACATCTACAATATCTATCGACTAAGGTATATGACATTGAAGAACATTTTGGATTACATATAAACACAATAGTGCAGTCGAGATAGCATTTGACCTTGCTTGGTAAGTTGCCCCAAATTTTATTATTCTAACCTTTAGAGGAGGGGTCAATAGTAGTGTAAATTTAAAATCGCGACTGAATGGACCGTGGAAGTGATGACGTAGATTTTATTGACATCTGTCAGTTTCAGTTTCCAAACAAACCTTGTTTAGTGTGGATAATTTGTATTTTTCGTTATTTTTTCATTTTTTTACATAATCTTTCCGCTTTTTGCAATATCTAAGTATTCTAATAGTTACTACAACAATTTTACAAGGTTGTGTAAATAATAAAGCATGCTGTTTTATAAAAATAGCAATAAAATGCATGTATCAATAAAGTAAGGTTAGAATGTCTTTAATTTAAACTTTTAAACTATATTTCATAAAAATAGAACACTGAATTATGATGGTATTATCGTAAAAACACTATACTTAAAAGAAAAAGCAGCAGAGGAAGCAAAATATTAACTTTATAGAAATTAAAAAGTCTTGAGATTGGACATTTCAACTTTTGTTTGGAAAGTAATTGACAGTTGTGACGTCACACTTCCACTGTCCATTCCGCCGTTGCGTCAGGCGCCATCTTGGTTTTAGAAAAGGACTGTTTTGCTTTTCTTCTTTTCGACAACAATGTTAAGGAGACTAAAATTGTTGCAAATGCGATTTACTACATTTTTTTTTAATTTTTTCGTATGCTCGATATTTTCCGAGTTAAGGAGAAAAATAGTGGAAGGGGAAGCTCAATTATCGAATTATCTAGGTTATCATTAACTTTACGACATGAGTGCTTGATTTCTTTCATTTTTGCTAAAATCAATATTTAAAGTCGTATGTTCGTTGTAAATAAAATTGTATAAAATATATTTATCTCCATTTTTGTTTATGTACATTTATGTCGTAAAGTTAATAATATTGTTCTGAAGCTATTTTCTTGTGGCATTTTAAAGTAATTACTATTTAAATGGGAATAAGCCACAATTAAAGGTTAAATTACGTTTATTGACGTTTCAATTATCACTTCGGAAATCGTTCTCAAAATACAAATACAGTATACTCCCTCCATAACGAACACGGTTATTACGAGGTTTCGCTTATAACGAGATACATTAGATGTCCCGTGAAATTTCTATTGAACTATAACCGTCTATAGCGAGGCAAATTTGGTTATAATGAGAGCAAATAAGATCCAAAAACGTGTTTTTTACGTTTTTAGTCCGGTCGTGACTATAAATAAATAAATACCTTTTCAAACAGCCCCTCAATAAACTAACTGCAGCCCGCAATAAACTTCTTTACAATGAATAAATACAACTGTTTCACATCTTTAGAAAATATATGATAGAATGATACTGGGCCATTTAAAGCAGTTAAAAATGACAGAGTTCTTAAAATTGCAGAAGCAATAGTTTATGTTATCCTTGAAAATACGATTTATACATTATGTAGTTGGAAAAAAATATAAGTACAGCTTTTTTGTTTTAACGTATATCATTGATAATAAAAGTAAACAACTCTTTTATGTTTTAATATATTTCATTGACAATAAAAGTAAATAACTTTTTTTCAAAAACGCCATTCAAACAATATTTATTAGCATCTTATATTGCTCCGAATGGCTTCACTATAGGAAGTTAATGGTTTAGAAAACTACAGATTCATATGTATGCACAGTATTATGATTGTCTGATATAACGAGATCGGCTTATAACGGGGTAATTAGTCTGTCATTTCAGTTCTCGTTATAGAGGGAGTCTACTGTATTAGTAAATTAAACTATTTGTTTAATTTACTAAACTTACTATAAACAAATTTGTTTAATTTACTAATGTTTGTATTTTGAGAACGATTTCCGAAGTGGAAATTGAAACGTCAATAAACGTAATTTAACCTTTAATTGTGGCTTATTCCCATTTAAATAGTAATTAAGATAATAATAAACAAGATAATTCGGAAATTAGGCTACCCTACTCTCCCTTCCGCTATTTTTTCGCTTAACTCAAAAAATATCGACCGCACGAAAAAATTTGAGAAAAGAAATTGTAGAAAATCGTATTTGAAAAATTTCAGTTCTTACTATTTTTGTCGAAAAGTTTAAAATGGCGCAATCGAGATATTAAGCAAAAATATTTCCCCTTTTTCATTTTAAAATTCAAGATGGCGGCTAACACAACGGTTGGATTCAGTCGTGATTTTAAATTTATACTACTACTGATCCCCTAATGGTTACAATAAAATTTAAGACAGCTTGCCATGCAAGGTTAGGCCTTTTTTTCGTTTAGCCCGACTGGACTACAAGGAAAATTAAGATGATGGTAATTTATCGTAAAGAATAGAGAGCGTAGAGGTTACCGTTAAGAATATATCTCCGAATGGAATACTGAATGTGAAGAATTGTATACAACTACATAGATTACGGCGACCCAGACATAGCCAACAGGCTTGTACAAGCACTAGACGAAACTGGCAGAGATAAATGGGTAAAATCAACAGAGGAAATGAATTTTCAAATATCTAGCAGAAAATCCTGGAGCCTATTAAAAAGCTAGGAGGACTTAACCCACCCGTCTGAGCAACCCACTCGATATTTCCAGATCAGATAGCCAGCAGGATAGTAACTTTATCTAGAGCTCCGCTTGATAAAAAGCATAAAAAACAAAATAAATTACAAGTATATACGGCAAAATAGTATCACGCGACACAGTTTACAGTGCAAGTTAAAAGTGTGAAAACCGGCAAGGTACCTGAGTTTTATGGAATACATTCTTCTACTGCGGAAAAAACTGGATCATTACCAAAATCTTTTAAAGTAAGTAATAATTGCTGCATTAAAATCCAATACCCCACGAAGCAAAGTAGAAAACTAGCGCCCTATGGCACTTTTTAGCTGCTGTTATCAACTTTTGGAGCGACTTCTTCTCTATAGAATAGGCCCGCGAATTCTGAAAACTATTCCACCTGAACAAGCAGGCCTTAGAATTAATCGAAGCTGTATAGATCAAGTTCTCAGCCTGACTACACATATTGGAGCATGCTTCCAAAAACAACAAAAGTTATTCGCGATTTTCGTGGACCTGACAGCTGTCTACGATACAGTGAGGAGAGAATAGCTTCTATACAAGCTGCCAAAACAGATTCCTTGTTATACAATACTGCAACTGATAAATAACATGCTTTCTAACATACACTTCAAAGTGATCCACGATTATCTATCACTTAAGCAAAAAAAGAAAACTCTATATATCTCAGATCTGCCTGAAACCAACGCTAGAAACGGATATGCTGACTATCTAGCCTTAGCTGTTTAACACAAACAGTTTGAACCTACCCAAAACTAACGTTGTACCCCAAAAATTGTACAAATATTTCAAGTCAGCTACTTTCACCTTAACAAGATTAAGGTAAACTGCGTATTAGAGGTCCAAATGAATAACACAATGCTACACTATCAACGGTATTCGAAATATTTCGGGGTAATTTTAGACAACAGCTCAAAAATAATTATTCGAAATAACCTAAGACTGTGTAAAACTAGCTATGGAGAATCAATAGATACCTTGCAAACATCTGTAATTAGTCTGGTCTATTCTGTGGCCGAGTATACAAATAAAGTAGAAAATCAGCTAAACATATCAATAAGAACTATTAGTGGATGTATCATAACTACTTTATCTTATTGGCTCCCAACACTCAGCCACATACCCCACCTGCCATAAAAAGACAAGACGCCCTGCCCTGATAAAAGAATATAGGAAAATAATTAGTAACACACAATTTCCTATCCATGAGGATATCCCGAACCTGGCAATAATCCGGCTAAATAGCAATATATAATTATTCAATGTTATTCAAAAGATTCCACAATATTGGCCCATTTCCCAATTTTTTTCTGTTAGTAACTTTTTTCAATACACGATTGCAACAGCTTTGAAAACTTTCTGAAATCTTTGTATACCATCTTTCTCTTGATCGCTCTTTTTAGTCCAGTCGTCAGAGATTTCACCTCTAAGAATCAACGAACAAGCGGAATTTTGCTAAGAATGTTAATTATGAGACACCAAAAAATAAGCCAAAAAGTTTACCAAGTTTACCGCCGGGTTTCCCCCTAAAATCCTTCCTTGTATGTGGGAAAAAACGAAAAAAATCGATTTCGATTCGAAGCTAAAAATTCGATATCTTTTTTGATCAGAGTGTCCTATCGATAAAAATCAAAATGCGTTTTAAAGGTAAAGAGACGATCTTTCGTATGAAATTTTTCTATTTTTGAGGTATAACACAGTAGTGCCCAGGAGATGCATCGTACAGGAAAAAAGGATTTCCTAAACTATGGTCGCGTAAAAAATAAAATGGACACGAAACAAAATGAAGAGAACTCAGAGAACTCTTCTGAGTCCACAAATATAAAATACGAACAAAGAGATGACTCTGACCGGAGACTCTGTGTCTGTCTTAAATAGATCAAGTGATCCCAATTAGAAATCTACAGACAATCCTTTAGTTTGGCAGCCTCTGACAAACGCAGATATACCAAGTCCAAATAAAAGGCCCATCCAGTGTTAGCGGAGAGCTTTATCTAGCAGATCTGTGTAGAACAGAAATCTCAAAGAGAAGAAAAAACGTTAATTAAATTTTAAATAAGTTTCCGGTTGCTTTTGACTTTTTGTATTACCAGAATTCATAACACTCTCACAATATTTAAAATTTAAGACGAATATTAATAATTAAATTATCCGAAAAGTATGTTAGGTTATTTTAGGCAGATGGTCAATTTTTTCAGATTCTAATAAATTAAATTGAGCTAAGATAATTTGTTAAGTATTAAACACAAATTTTTTTTAATAAATCTTTATTGATATAGACCGTATAACAAGATAGTAGCTGAGGTCATTGTGGTTTCACCAACAGAAGTCTAACGGTAAATCAAAATAGTAATTTTTATGGGCCACGATCTAATGTGATTGGAATAATTTAAAGAATGGCATTAAAAATATTTCTGCAATAAAACGTTTATTACATAGCATGTTTCTAATTTTTAATTATTTTATTACATATTCCAATTTAGACGTAGGAACCTGAGTGTATTTGTATAATTAATTTTATGCTATACCATTAACCTTTTTTTAAATCTTTCCTGTCACTTCTACTTCTCAAATTTCATGTTGCTTTAATTTTCGAAATCTGTTTTTCTTGTGGACTGGTTGAACAGTTCGCGAATGGAAATGATAATTTGGTTAAAAAATTACTTTACTTACTTTACTCGAAATTCTCCATAAAGTTCAGCATGTTTTTCCAGAGGCTTGAGATAATTTATTTGGTAACATTTAATTTTTTGATTTTCTTTCTTCCTTCTATCAGCTTTAGTATATCCCGGGATATCCTTTTTCTGTCTTCTCTTTTTTCCATCCCAATTGTTTTATTTACAATTTTGGTTAGTGTATCCTTAAAGTATTTCCAGATTTTCTCCATAGTTTGTTGTTAGTTGTTGATCGGTTTATTTTAGACTCTCTGGAAATTAGGTTCACTATATCTTTTTAACTTTTTTCTTCCACTTAACATTCCGTTTGTCGCATTCATTCCATTTCCTGCAAAAGAAAATATGGCCCTTCATAAGAGGTCAAAGAACGGAGGTAAAGGAACTAATAGAACCAAAACACATAGAAAAGGATACGTGGATTGACTACCTCAAACAGCTTAATACAAATCCACAGGAAGTTCGGAAAATACTTGAAAACCTGAAGAACACAAAAGCAGCAAGTAAAGACGGGATACCAAACGAATTACTGAAATATTGTGGAGCCGCAATGACAGAACAATTAACAACATTAATTGATAAAATTATAAAATACAATAAAATACCGGAGGAATAGAGAACTAGCGAACTAATTCTTCTATTCAAAAAAGGAGATAAAAACAGCCAGAAAACTATATAAGAGAGGTATAAGCTTGTTAAATACTACGCTAAAACTTACAACTAAAATTTTACAAGTGCTAAAAAATCAGATAATAAGTTTAGCAGATGAATAACAGGGTTTTTGTAGTGGAAGATCGTGTACAGATGCAATCTTCGTTATAAAGCAAATTACTGAGAAATCACTAGAGTATAATAGACCAGCATTTTTGTGTCTGATTTACTTAAAGAAAGCGTTTGACAGAGTAAGACTAAAAGATGTAATCCATCTTCTGTATAATAGAAAAGTTCACTTAAATATTATAAAAACTATGGAAAACATCTACCAAAACAACAAAATGCAAGTCAGAATAGATGGACAACGGAGAGAACCTATAGAAATAGGCAACGGAATAAGACAAGGGGATTCATTGAGCCCCATGCTCTTCTTCAATTTCTGACTGGTCCACAGATTTAACATAAGAGCAAAAGAATTTAATATGACAATCTCATCTCAGAAAACTAAAACAATAGTAGTCAGCAAAGAACCAACGAGATGTAAAATAGAAATTGATGACATCAGTATTGAATAAGTAATGGAAATAAAATACCTGGGAATTACACTGTCTAGCTATAGACACCTGGACGAAGAAGTGAGAGATCAAGTACAAAAAGCAAAAAGACTGGCAGGATGCCTTAATAACACTATATGGCGAAACAGACACATTAACATTGAGATAAAGTCAAGAATTTATAAAGCCAGTGTAAGACCAATAATGACATATGCCTCAGAAACAAGACCCGACACAGCCACAACGCAAATGCTACTGGAAACAGCAGAGATGCGAGTACTAAGAAGAATTACAGGAAATACGCTAAGAGATCGAAAGAGAAGTGAAGACATTAGAAGAAAATGTAACGTACACATGGACACAACATAGAAAAAAAGAATGGAATAACCACATAAGCAGAATGAAGGAGATCCGTATCATCAAAATAGCAAGAGATAAGCCACCAATAGGTAGAAAAAGTATCGGACGACCGCGCAAAAGATAAACTGACAACCTTCCATAGAGGTATTAATCCGCCAATGAACAAGTAGAATTGCTTATAAAGAGGAAGAAGAACAACATTCCGTTTTTGTTTCGGGCTAATTTCATCTGCATTTACCCATGATCTATTAGGTTTCTATACTTTCCTCTCGGAGATTTTTTTGTTTCTTTTTGTATCCTCTTATGTTTAAATATGCAGAACACTATTATAAGCTCATCTGTTCTAGCAGTTGATCTCTACTATTGTTTCTTCACCCCAGTCCTTCCTTTCCTATAACTGAATCTCGCCCTACAGAGCAAAACAATTTTTTTGTCTCTTATACTTTTTTTTACATTCTTTTAAGATGCTTGGATTTGTTCACAAATGTCCTTTTTCCTCGTTTTGTTTTTAATTTGTAGGGTCGCAAACATTTATTACTACTATGTTATAGTATCTTGCCCTAAATATAGCTCATATAATTCTTTCTGGTATTGTTTCTCATTACAATAAACTATTCCTTCCTTTTTAGTGCCATTAGTCTTTGAACTCTTTCTCATATTTATCGTTTGCGTTTCTCGAACTTCTCTTACCATTTTAGGTTTCTAATTTTTTTATTTACAAATACAATCTGGTCATAAATGGCCAATAAGTAATTTTAATCTATCCTTAATTACTAACGTTAATTGAAACCAAAAGTTTACCCTATGGTGTTCTCTTAACCTAATCTGATAAATAATACACTAATGTTAACATGCACCAAACACACAAACACCCTTATAGATCAAACCCTCGTGCCATACTTTATTATTAACCTAAATGCAGCATTAATAAAATTAGTAAGTTTTAAAATAGCTTTACGAGTTAGGTTTGTTTAGTTCCTCACTAGTTATTAAATCATAGCCTGGAGTTTTTTGTGTTGACATTTTCTTATATTTTCGTATAATTTTTTAGGAAATGTTGGTCTTATTATGTACTTTCACTACTTGAACTAGTTCTTCCTAACTTTGCTCATCTTCTTGGCTGTTATTGGGTTTGAATGTGTTTTTAAGATGTTTAGCAAATCTGTCTGCTTTTTCTTCATTGCTTCTGGCCTAAGTACCGTCCTCTAGTCTAATGGGTGGGAAGTGAACGTGCCTCACTTGGTCTGTGAGTACAGTCAAGTAAATCAAGTATTAGTATTTTCACTCGACACAATATCCCAAAACTAAATCAGATAAAATTGAATGGGTATGATTTTAATTTCAGTTCTTCAATTAAATATTTGGGAATGATTCTTGATCGCAAGTTAACTTGGAAATTTCACGTTGAGTTTATGTTGGATAGATGTAAGAAGGGTCTAAATTTCCTCAAATCAATTACAAAAATATGGTGGTGCAGATGTGGAAACTTCTTTGCTTTTCTGCCGATCTTATATTAGATCAATTATCGATTATGGATGCATATTATATGGTTCAGCAAGTAAACATATTCTGAAAACAATAGATGTGTTTCAAAACGCAGCATTGCGTATTTGTTTGGATGCCATGAAATCGACGCTTATTAATGCTCTACATGTGGAAGCTCTAGAAAATCCCTTGGGCTATAGAAAAAAATACCTCAGTCAAAAGTTTGTTATTAATATACAAAATTGTAACACTACTCTCTACTCAAATATCAGAAAACTGAACGAAGAAGATTTAACTAATCGATATTGGAGACTTAAGAACTCACCCCCACTCTGTGAGGCTTTTAGAAGCCTGACAAATTTTGATTATGACTTTAAATCAGAGGATAATCTTAACATCGAACATTTTTATTCATGCTTGCAACCCATTACTGTGATACAACCGAATTACCATGTAAATTCTTCTGTTAGCTCGAATATTTTGAGGTCCTGTTTATCTAGTCTGTCAAACTCTTTAGTTATTTATACGGATGCCTCAAAGTCTATTGTTGGTACTGGGTGTGCTTTCTACATTCCATCAACTAATACAGAAAAACTTTGTCGACTAAATCCTAGTTTTTCAATCTTTAGTGCTAAAGCTGTAGCAATATATGAAGCATTAAGATATTTTGAAAACACTCAGAATACATCTGTTACAATAGTATCTGACTCATTGTCTGTTATGTTAGCCATTGAAACTTTAAATTTTCCTAGTAATAACTCAAATATATATGTTTTTCAAATTAAAAAACTTATTTGACATTTATAAAAACCGAAGAGTTGTTCATTTTTTGTGGGTTAAAGCACATATGGGTCTTAAATACAACGAACATGTTGACCTATTAGCTAAAAAGGCCATTGATACCGGAACGCAAGCTGGTCACCAAATCTGTAGACAAGACGCATTAACAATAATTAAAAATAATATTAATAGTAAATGGAAACAATCTTGGCATATATATAGTACGCAGTCTTTCTCGCAATATGCTTCTATACAGCCTTTAATCCCAAGTGATTATTGGTTCAAAAATTATTCTGTTCCACGAAGGTATATAACATCCATAATTAGAATAAAATTTGGACACGCCTGCTATCCTAGTCATCTGTCCAAACTAAAAATCGTAAATTCAAATTTATGTCCAGACTGTCAAAAAGAAGGTGATCTAGATCACATTTTCTTCGAATGTAAAAAATACACAAAACAAACTGAAATTCTAATAAAAAATTTAGTCAACATCAAAATTTTTCCTCCGTACAATATGTGCTATCTGCTATCTCTAAATATAAGAGTTGTAAATGAATGTTTGATGGAATTTATTTGCAAAAGTAAGCTTAATATTTAACTGTAATTAGAATTCTAACCTCTGTTTTAAGTTTGTCTTAAAAGCAATGTCTTGATGGGTCCCTAGACGAGAAACGAGTGTCCACGTTTTATCTCTATCCTATCCTTAATAATAATCTTAATGCTTAAAATTTGTAATGCTACTTAAGTTTGAAATTTATATTATCTTGTTATATTGTACTACACAATCTTCTTTTTGGGTAGAATATTTTCATGTTGTGACTGGCTGTATGACACTTGCCTATGCCATTAAAAAAAAGCATTGTTTTTGATTACTAGTTTAAATATTTTCCATTTGATTAGTATTTCTTTCCATTTTCTCACTTTATCATATTTTATTAATTTGTTAAACTTTAATTTAATGTTTTTCCTTTTCTTATTTCTTCACTCTCTATTTGTCTTATTTTTCCCTGTATGTATAATTTTGCTAATTTTGTAAAATCATTCTTTGTGAATATTTTATGTTCTTTTGTGTGTCTCAGTTTATTTTTATTCCGCATAACTGTTTCTTTACTGCGGCTATTCTACAGTTTAGCCCAGCCTCTTTTGTATACACCAATATAAAGGTTATACCTGATAGATGATCTACAAAGAAATTTGTTAACCTTAAATTTAATTACATTTTATTTTGTTTCAGACTCAGGACGTCAGGATGGAGCCCTTTATGAAATTATAAAGTTTTCGCCGACAAACATGTTTCGTGTAATATTCGGTACCTGCAAGAAAAAAAAGTTTTTGCATTTCTGATAAATATTTCCATTTTGTTTTATTAAAATCGATCTTGGCGTCGTATCCATATTTATTCGTTTAATATCTATGGATTTTGGAACGTAAGTCGGGATTTAATTGTAACGGTTTTAATACACGGTCATCGACACTTTATTTGTATGCTGCTCTAAGGAAATGATACGATGCCCAGCACTATTAGAGGTAAGTGAATTTATGGTTAGTTTCTCTTTTGATTGATAGAGTAACTGATAATCTCTTCATTAAAGTATTAAAGGTATTTAAACAAATAGTGGAAACTTAGATAATTAAAAAATAAGATTGGATTTTGTCATTTAAGCACCAATAACTATGCACTTAAACCTGAGGAACAACAGTTGTGCCACTATTTTATATTAAATTTTAGAATTATTTTACTTTTGCCACCCATTAAGCATTTATCTTCGCATAGTTTATTAAAGAATAAGAACTATTGTAACACATATTTAGCCTTAAATATACTTTTCCAAAAAAACCGCGACCAACAAGATATTTATGTAGCTTTTATCGATTACGAAAAAGCTTTTGATGGCATACAGCATGAAACGCTTTTGAACATATTAAGAATGCCCTTGGTTTTAAAACGTTTTTAAATACATAAGGAATATGATGTTCGAGATCTGCGTAGAAAGAACTTATATTGGAAGCAGAAAGCAGTAGTTCGAATCGATGGAGACTAATCGACGAATGTTGCATTTAACGAGACGTTAGATCGGGATGCATTACATCATTGCTGTTATTCAGTATTTACTCGGATCTAACTTCCAAACAGGCTTTGCAAGATAAAGAGTTTGGACTGAAAATTAATGATAAACTGATCAGTACTATTCAACTGAAAATACTGTCATCTTATGCGACAGTATCCAGCAAGGCCTTGAAGAGTTGTGAGATTGCGTAATTTAACGTTGGGCTAACAAAGAAAACTAAAAGGAAATTTTGAACAGGGAAAATAGAGAGCGGTTACAAATATTGTTGATTTTATTTTTCCGAAATGATCTGATTATCACACTGATCAAATACAAGTATATACGAGAAGTATAAGTCATTTTAAATTAGAATTTTTACATCCAACTTAACGCATTATGGAAAAACACTATTAGGATCCGTTTTTGATTTTTTTCTTTTTACTTTTCAGTCTTTTTATTTTTATTTTAATTTTTTGTGTTTTACGTCGTCAACTATGACAAACTATTATACGAGTTGTAATGTTAAATTTTTTATTTCTAACTAATTCCTAAGGTACCAAGAGATACATTATTTATTTTGGAATTATCTTGGATATTTTATAAAGAATTTTATTATCTATTAAAATATATTCACTGAAATTTGGAAGAAACTTTGTAATTCTTCCAAGCAATCAATATATTTTCTTGTTCTCTTTTTTTACAATTTTTACACTTCTTTTTTTGGAATTTCTATCGATGAAATATGTCACGAGTAATATCCAGCATAATTGAACTCTTCTTCTATTTGGTATTTACGTACAAAAACTTTAAAATGTGTTTGAAACGACCTTCCTCAACTTTACGGTAAGCGTTGAACCGTATAATTAACTGAAGTGTGCATGTTGCGTGTCATATCTGGAATAGATTTTACAAATGCTATTCTTTCATAAACTCTATATATAAATGATCACGATAACTACCAACCTACGTAACGCCCAAAAAGCAATAATTTAAGTCAGATTTGAAGATAATCAACTGAATGTATCATCTTAAAAATCTCCTAAGCAATGTTGTATTTTCACCATCTTTACACTTTTTATCTATTCAATAGATTATCTGTCTTATCATAGAGACTAATCTACGCAGTGGATGATTCAGTATATTCTGACGGTCTAATGCTGCGAATCAACATGACTAGATTTATGATTTCATAATATTATTCAGATGCCCTCTCCTAATGAAGGTTGGCGATGGTTTCTGCAAATTCTTGCATTTCTTGGGCCGTTCTTATTACTGACTGAATTTCTAAGTCGGTTCATTTTTTTAGTTTATTAGTCACATCTGTCGTCTACCAGAACCTCGTCTGGCCTCAATATTTTCTTTAATTATCAACTTATCATCATCATCATTCAATCTTCGCTTATCCACTGCTGGACATAGATCTCCCTCATAATTTTCCATCTATTTCGATCTTGTGCCTCTTGCATCCAATTCCTATGACAACGTTTTATATCGTCAGTCCAACGTGTTGGTGGACGACCTCCGCTTCGGTAGGCATCATCTCTTGGTCTCCATTCCAGTATCCGCTTTGTCGATTTATTATCTGTCATTCGAGCCACGTGACCTGCCCAGTTCCATTTCAGTGTTGCTACTCTCTCTACTGCATCAGCCACTCCTGTTCTTTGTCGTAGCTGGCGATTTGGGATCTTGTCTCGTAGTGAAACGCCCAACATAGCACGCTCCATCGCCCTTTGACACACACGGATGTTTTGAACTGTTCTCCTTGTCATGGTCAACGTTTCCGCACCGTAAGTTAACACTGGCAAAACACACTGATTAAACGTTTTTCTTTTAAGGCATATTGGTATATCAGACGATTTGAAAATATGGTTCAGCTTGCCGAAGGCTGCCCAAGTCAGTCTTATACGACGGAGAAGCTCAACGGTTTGGTTATCTTTTCCTATGCGGATCTCATGACCTAGGTATTTATAGGCCATTACCTGGTCTATGGATCTTGTTCCTACGCATATATCTTCGCTGACTACAAGATTTGTCATCATCTGGGTTTTAGATATATTTATTTTCAATCGCTCTTCTAGCGAGGAAAGGTAGAGCTGATTTAAAAGTTCTTTGGCCTCATCTATCCTATCAGATATTAGTACAATATCATCTGCAAACCTTAGATGGCTAAGCTTTTCTCCGTTTATGTTTATGCCCTTGTCGGTCAGTTTTGCCCTTTTACATATATATTCCAAAAGCGTAGTGAACAGTTTCGGCGATATGGTGTCCCCCTGGCGTACTCCACGTTGTATCGGGAATTTCTGGGTTTGACAATCACCCACTCTAACACTGGCTGTTGCGTTTTAGTATATGTGTTTAATTATATTTATATACCGATAGTCAATTCGGCATTCTGTCAAGGCTTCCAACATTTTTTGTTGATTTACGGTGTCGAATGCCTTTTCATAGTCGACAAATATTAAAGCTAGTGGTTTATTATATTCAGTGCATTTTTCTATAAGATTTTTTATTACCAGTAGGTGATCGTTTGTTCCACAGCCTTTTCTAAAACCCGCCTGTTCTATGGGCTGATAAAATTCCAATTTATTTTCTAGTCGTTTCGTAATTATTTTTGTAAATAGTTTATAAATATGTCAAAGTAGACTTATGGGCCTGTAATTCCTGAGGTCGGTAGCATCCCCTTTTTTATGAAGTATGATAATTTCTGCGTTATACCACTGGGTTGGTGTTATTGCTTCCTGCAAACATCTAGTGAATAGTTTGGCAAGGACCTGCCATAATCTTTTTCCAGCCACTTTCAAGGCATCTGCCACTATTTCATCGCCTCCGGGGGACTTATTGTTTTTCATTTCTTGCACTGACCTTCGAACTTCATTGGGTGTTACGTCCGGTAAAATTTCAGATCCCTGATTGATTATCTTTGGTAATGATCCACTCCGGTTACATTGCTGTTCTTTGTATAGTTGTCTATAAAAACTCTCTACCGTGTTCATAATTTGAACTCTATCCTCAATGATTTGCCCCTGTTCATTTCTTAATTTGTGGACGTTTTTTCTTCCAATGGACATGCTCTGTCTGAGTACTTTCAAGCTTTTGTTTTCTTCTATTACTCTAGTTATTTCCATCGTATTGTATCGTCTCAGATCTTTTCTAACTTCCTTTTTAATTTTCTTATTCAAAATTCTTAGTTCATTTTGGTTATGATCCTGATCCTAATTATCAACTGTAGGAACTTAAATATCTCTACCGCTCTAGAGCAGTGGCTATACCGCTCTGAGGAGACCTAAAGAGGTCGAAATAAGTATAAGCGGCTTGTCGCTGCCCTGTATCGAAACAAAAATCTAATACCGTCATTATGTGTTATGTTTTAAAATCATCTTGATTTTAGTACTACTTTTACATTATTCGGATGTTATTAGAATTCAGCTTTTTCCTTTGCAAACATTCCATTAATTTGTTCTGTTTTACTTTATCTAAAGCTATCTCATAGTAAATAAAGCATAAGTAGATGTATTTATGCTGATCCCATCACTTCTGCATTGATAAAACCAAATAATGCTTCTGGGTTTTTTAGACTGTTTCTGAAGCCAAATTGCTCGGGGTCCAAATACAATATTTGGCCATTCTTTGTCATTGACTTAATTTAAGGCTTAAGTTGCGGTTACAGAAGAATTATTTCATTCTCAGAAAAGTTGTATGATTTGCTTCAATTGTGCGTTTGATCTCTTTCCTTGGGCTAATTGTTCTGTAATTTATCATCTCAGATATTTAAATTTGGAAACACCCTCAATGTTTTGTTGATCTATCTGTAGGGAGGTATTGTCGTATGGTTGGTAGCTATTTATCATAAATTTTAAATTAATTTAAATTCATACATTCATTCACAGTAATTCATTTTTAAACCCATTTCTTCTTCTCAATCTTACGTCTCTTATCCAGCTCCCCTCTGTTTTTTGCATTATCCCTCCTCATTCCTTGAGTCCTTGTCAGGGCGTCGTGACACTGTAAATATTATTGGCTTGCTGCCTCCACTGGCTGCGATCCTTTGCCATATGGACGGCTTCATGTAGGGATTTCTCCAACAGAGTTTACATTTGGTCTGCCCATCGTGTTGGAGATCTTCCTCTTAGTCTTTTGCACTATAGCATAACCAGTAATTAATTGTTCGTTTCTTGATGTGACTTCTCTTGTGATCTTATGTATCTTTTTGTATTGGAAATATATGTATTCATGATTACCATGCCGTTGTCTACAGTACAACAAAATTCAAGTAATAGTTTTCCATTATTGTTGATTTTGTTATCCCGGTATGGTCCTAAAACATCATTCCATTTCTCTACTTCTTTTCCTACTCTAGCATTCATATCTCCTGTGATAACTATTTTCGCTGTGTATTATTTAATACTTCTTGCAGTTTGTCCCATTTCTCATCCCAACTCATTTTTTTCATTTTTTTGTTGCATCTTGATCACGTCCAGAGCATACACTTAGGTTTGTAGTTGCTTCATTTGTGCCCATCTCTATGTCAACTCTAACTAAAGCGCATTGAAATATATTCAATACCTTACTTTATTAATGATATTTTTCGTTACCATGCATGCTACCCCTGCCTGAGCTCTCCTTTTTTTTTCTATCCCACTGTATATTAGTAAGTTTCCGTTATCCAAATTGAAATAATTATTTCTTTAAATTTTTTCAAAATAATCTCTTTCTTTCCGAATCATACATAGTTTTCTTATGAGTAATATTAACACGCCCCTCCTAAAACACTTCTGTAGATAAGTGCTGTTTAGCTAGATAAACAACATTAGTTTATTAAACTCAATAAATATGTGGATTTTAAAATATCACTTTCTTCTACTTTTGTGTTAAAAAAATGAGATTTTAATTTGCTCTTATACCAACGATCACTTATGAATTAGATTGTGATACCCTTCATGTGTAGCTTGTTAGTTTTCACTTTTATATGAAACCTAAAATATAAAATGGAAAAACACGACATTTTTGATTTTATTCTAAATAAAGCATTTTAAAATTAACTACTAGGTCTCTTGGTGGTTGTCTGGATGGGTAGTCTAGTAGGATGTCTGGATAAGAGCATAACTTAATTTAATCCTGACTTCTACAAAACTGTTTTTTGTCAAGTTTTTTCACTCAGAACAGGAATCTTTTATTTGCCACTTATACTCTTTCCATGTGGGGATTTGTCTTATAAAGGATATATAAGAAGAAGCACCATTTCTTTCTGAAAAGTAAGATACTTAATGCAAAAGGGTAAATAACTTTGCAATATATTATTGTGAAATTTAATGTTCTCAACATTTTCATGACATATACGTTACGTATCTTTATCTTATTTTATTACCTCTTTACAGGTAACCAGCTTTAGTAATTGCTGCCTTTTTTCTCTCACTGAAACGTTCATTTCAATTATTTTACTAATAAACTAGCTGTTCTCCGTTAAAATACCGCTTTGACAGACCTTTTCCCACCGCCTACCTTTTTGTAAATCGCTAAATTTATAATTAAATCAACAATGCCACAAAGAAACATGATTTTTAGACGTATGTACAATAGCTATAGGAAACTTTTTGTTACCTTGCGCGAACGGTTACTATGCCAGAACATATTCTCGGAGGTTCTTCAACTTGGGTCACCAAATCATTGACATGATGCCGCCGTCCAAAAAACAATTAATTTTTAAGGGAAAATCGAAGCAAGGTGTCTACCTTAAAGGGGGTTGGGATGAAAAAATAGCGGAAGTGCGTGAAGGGTAGTCCATCGAACTTCTGAACTACTGGAAGATTTCTTATAGAGATGGCCGGTTAACTTATATGGAATATATTTTAACTGGTTTGTGGTAGTAAGATATTCGATTGTAAATGTTAAACCTGCTTAAATTGTCATCATCATCACCTGATGAGTGAATCTGAGTTATTCAGTAAAAATTTTGATATCTTTTTTTAATTTTCTATGTGAATAATTCTGTATAAAAAATATATACAGGGTGAGTTATAACTATTGGGCACAGACTAGGGTTATGTTACTTGGACCAAAATATGGCGGTGGCTATATATTACTTAATAATATATGATGTGAAAAAATATATGATACAGTTTAAACAAATTGTAAAGATTTCAAAAGCATTAAAAAATTCCGCTCCAAAATTTTTGTAAAAAATATGATGTTGTTAAATATATAAAAATCTAAAAAAATCATGAAGACAATTTGACAGTTAAACAATAATGTATATATATTTTTGGATTGGCAACAGTTTTTTTAAAAAAATTTTAAAAATTTCAAAAGCGTTTAAAAATTTGAATTTCCCGCCAAAAAAATTGTTAAAAATTACATCATATAAACAATAAAATATACTACAAATTAAAAAAGGAAAGTTTCTACGATCATTAAAATCGAAGATATCGTAAAAAACGAAAAAATACGTTTTAACTTTTTTTGAGGTTATGTTTGGATCTATGGGTCTGAAAATTTTTTTGCTATTTTTTGATGTGGAACAACATGGTATTTTTATTTTATATTAAAATATTGCAGGGAAATTTTACTATTTTAACCGGCTAGACCGAAAATGATTTTTAATTTTTTTGACCATGATGCCCCACCTATAAAAATCTGAAAAAAAACATGAAGTTATTTTGACACTTAATCAATAATATATATATATATATATATATATATATATATATATATATATATATATATATATATATATATATATATATATATATTTGGAGTGCAGTTCAAGACAGATTTTATTTAAACACAAATTTTAGGTCTAGGGTTAGTCTAAATAAATTACGTTCAAATATCTGACAGTCCAAACACACTCTCAATCAATGAAGTAATATTTGACTCCTTGTCAAACTTTAAATTTTTAAATGCGGTTTTCTTGAAAACGGTTGAAATTATGGTATTAATACAGGGGTACCAGTATTATTTAAATTTAATGTTTACGTCATATTTTCCAACTGAAATCGCCCAAAAAGTGTCAATTCGATTTGACGGTTCTGGATTTTTGTATTTCTACAGAAAAGAAGATACTGGTACGTCACTAGTGAGCAGGCAGATTGAGACCCCGAAATCGAACCATATCCCTCTTGATAATGGCTCCAAAATGGGTGCCAAAACGTCGAGTTTTAAATTCTCAATGCGGTTCTTCCCGAGAACTTAGTAATGTTCATATATAAATATATATAAATATATGTGTATATATATATATATATATATATATATATATATATATATATATATATATATAAATTAAGGATCACTCGGAGAGTGGTGAAGGCGGTCAAAAGGTGGAGAAAAAAGGTGGAGAAGTTGGCTACTTCATCTATATATTCAGTTCATCTAAAAAGAACAATATGAAATCCAACATCCATAGAAAAGTCAATATAAAAGTGTTACTTCAAAAAGACATGTAGCAGTCAATGTTATAATATGTAAAGAAGCTTAAGATAATGGACATTTAATGGTTAAGTTGTATAAACAATTAATTGAAACTAAACATAGTTTACAATTTGATACAAACATAGAACAGCAAAAGAACATGTGGTTATTGTACATGTTATTAAAAAAAATATGTAAAAAATTATGTAAAAAATAAGTATTTGCCGAGAACTAACAAGATCATAAGTTCACACTTCCAACAGTATGATATTAGTTTAATTTAATTTTTACTTTAGATAACATTATTAAAATGATTAAGAGTTTATATAGTAATATTATAAAAGATGTAATGAAGTTACCACAAAAAGCTATCAATACTTTCAGTTGACACCCGGCAAATGGTGTTACCATACAAACAGATTTATCGGCACATTGTCTGACTATCACTTAAACAACTAGCAACTGCACAACGCATTTTATGTTTAGCGTATAAACTATTCCTAGCAAAATCCCCCTAAAAAATACAAGAGGGGTATAAGTATTGTTGAGTATTAAGTACTGACTCAATATCATACCTGATATTCTTTGTACCACACATACACATACATATATATGTATATCTATGAAAGGCTTTACGGACCTAAAGGAATCACAGTCTATTATATTTAATTGATTTTTGTAATATTTGTCTCGTATAAATAAAGCGTTTGTACATGATCTGTGAGATGTTAACCCTTGTTATTCTTCGGTTATTGATGTGAAAGAATCCTTGGGTTCAGAAATCTTAGGTGGTGTATGTAAAATCGTAACAAATGAATTTCGCACCAATTTAGTACCTACCAATTCACGTATCACATTAGAACAGAGACAAACAAAATCGCTGGTGGATCGATGTATCTCATTAAAACGAGGAAAAGCGATAAGAAATTGACTGTCGTAGTATTCGAGATGCCATTTCCTAATTATTGGTGGGCATTGTACATTGTAGTTACCTATTGGGTATAGTTTATTTTTATGAACGAGAGAGTAATTAGCATAATTTTAACTGGTAGCTCCGACCACTCCATGGGCGTGCTCAAGATTAATTGAAAAATTACTTTGAATAATTGTAAAAAATAAATGAATTATTTCAGTGTTATAAAGTGTTATGTGTATGTAAACAAAAGTGACCTCTTTTATCACACACTATATTAGAACTGACTGGTCTAAATTAAAAAGGGTTTTAAAAAATTCACATTTTTTTTAATTTTTAAAAATTACAAAAGAGAAAAAGAGTTTTTAAAACCGTCTAAGGTATGTTAAATAGATGAATAAAAATATTAATACAAAACTTACAGCTACTTGTTTCAAATCCAAATCAGATTCAGAAGATGAACTTTCAGAACCAAGATTTATAATAACTGGCTCGATCATTTTATCAGTAATATTGTCCAGCTTCCACATTTTTTCCTCTTCTTTAATAGTGTGATTTACTGCCTTTTCCCAGTTTTCAGGTTTTACATTATTTACGGCCTCCAAAAACAACTGTTTAACATCATGAATTTTAAAAGTGGTATTTTTTCTTAAAACTTCACTCTTTATCTGTGCCCATACCAGTTCAATCGGGTTTAATTCACAATGATATGGTGGGGATCTAAGTAGGTACTGTCATTCCACGATTTTTGGCAATTTCATCAATTTCGTATTTTTTAAATTTTTTTTTATGAAGGGCACACAACGAATAAAGTCCTTTCTTATAGATCCGGGATGGTACGTAATATTTTTTGAACTCAGCCAATTCTGCAAGTCTTTTTTTAACCACTTGGTTGTGGGCAGTCCTTCTATAAGTCTGGAGTGATAACTTGCATTATCCATTACTATTACACAGTTCTTAGGAAGAAGATCTATCATTTGTTCGAACCATTCTTGAAAGACATCAGCGTTCATGTCTTCATGGTAGTCACCGGTACGAGTTGATTCAAAAGTTAATAAACCACCTTCAACAAAACCGTCTGAACTGCCAATGTGTACTATTATCAGCCTGCGTCCCTCTCCTGATGGTGGGTTTAAACCAGTAGATAAGTTATTTACAAAAGCGTGCCTTTGACTTGTAACAGTTTCATCCTGCCAAAATTTATTTGGTGTATGACCCTCGTTGATCCATGTTTCATCAAGATAAAATATTTTTCTTTTTTGGTTTCTCATTTCCTTTATGGTTCTTAGAAAATGTCTTCTCCGTATGACAATATCGCTTCTTTCTAATAAAATAGACTTTCTGGGATTCTTTTTCCAGCGGAAGCCTATTTCTTTTAAAAGTTTCCATAACGTACTTCGACTCATTTCTGAGTAATCCTTATCATCTCGAACTGAGACAAGAACTTTATCCAATGTTGGAAATTCTTGTCTAAAGAAGAATTCATGCACTTTCCGTCGAAGTCCTTCTTTAAAATGATATTCTATTTGAAATTTTGGTTTCCCTGGAGCATTACGTGGCATTTGAAAACTACCACATTTCTCTTCTTTAATAACTCTGTAAATCGTAGATTTCCCAACACCAAGTGTACTGCTAACTAACTCAACGGTCTCATCAACACTTTCACATAAACGTTTGTCTGTAAATGATTTAAAACAATTAAATATTAATGTTTTTTTCATTAACTGTTAGAGGACCAATTTTTCGGCGTTTACACGGCACTTCCAAATTTTCCATAACACTAGTATACACAATAAACTGCCCTTGCAACTGAAGTACCTACTTTTAGTGAACTGTTAAGAATTTTGAATACGCCACTTGGACCTTCCTACAAAATGGAAAAACCCACTATCACATTTTCTGTGGAATAAGTTTAGAAGGTAATTATCTAGTCAATTACTGTCGTAGATTCCTGGAATTAATGAATTAAATGTTTGATTGTTGAAACCCTTACTTCGTGGAATGCACTCATTTCACATAAAATAAAACGTTTTATTTTATCTAAAGAATTAAACTTTATTTTGCAAATAGGTAGGTACTTATTAAACTTTTATTGGTTATATATAACCAATAAAATAAACATCTTACATTTCTTGCAAATTCATTAGTACCTGTTAACCTCCATCACTCCGACACTGGCAACCTTATTTAGGGATTAGTAATCCTCACAACTATTGTATTCTATTCTGCTCCAACCTTTATACCTGGTGGTCATACTCAATTTAAAATTGTTTTCCTATATACTTCTGTAAACTTGTTGGCAAATATCTGTTTTTCATTGAGTCACCCGTATCAACAGTTTAGGGATTTGCATACATAATTTATTGTTTTATTACTCTCTCATACATAAAAATACACTATAATAATTTATTAACATTAATCTTAAATTCAATCTGAGATGGCAAGTTTTTATAAAAGGTTGGCTACGAAGCTGATCAATAATCTGAATAATAAAAACAATTATTGTTAAAACGTTGACTGATTCAAACGTTCGTTGATTCTTACTGTTTGCTGCACACTTTATTTTTGCATTCTTAGTATTCTTCGCAAGATTTCTTTGTGTGTAGTTGGAGTGTTAAAATTTAAATATCTTTCAGACCATACTTGATCTACCAGTAACCACTTACTTATTCCATATATGACTTCAGTATTCGATTTTCGTGATAACCATCCATTTATCCTGTAATCAAAACCGTGAATATATCTCGTTAATGATCAGATCGGTTTCCTTAATAAGGTAATTTTTTAGTCAGCGTTGGAGCGTTTTTAAGCAGGAACCGTTATTCAGTTCCCAACTCGAAACGCGAGTGCCTGTGCCAGTATAAGCTCCAAAGGTCACCGACCGGCCAATCAACCGCCGAAATTATAGTGCCGAGTTTTTGGTTATGGCTTAGCCGCAGATCCTCTTGGATTCCTACGTATATGTACAAGAAATTTTGAGGAGTGGCGTAACACATTTTTATTTACTTACGTAGCCGTCAGAAATACGCAAAATATAGCGCCATCCATCTAATGTTAGTAACCATCTAATTCAGTATCAGGCATAATATAGTAGTTGGATGTATAGGGGGTGCAAAAACTCCAAAGAAAAATTGTCTAACAAATTCTAAACTAGATAAAATTAACCCATCATTTATAGAAAGTGACAAAATTCCCCTAAAAACCTTGATTATTTATTATTACAACATGTAAATTATAAAAAAAATTTAACTAACATTTAATAAAGCGAGCTGTAAGCAAAATGTTGCGTATGTAGTGTTAAACTAAATTGCACGGTGAAAATTTTAAAATAAGGTATAAATAGATCTTATAAAATTAAAACTGTAAAATTACAAAATTAATATCGGGTTCTTTCTTGTTTTTATAATGCTGTCATGTCTAAATACACTTAAAGATCCTTAAGCGTTGTAAAAGCAGTTATATGGCAGCTTATAAATGTTCTGTCAGGCTCATGTCCAGGCTTTCAGGTGGCTTTTTCATAACCTGAATATTGACTTTTTTAAAATAGTCCATTGGTTATGTAATAATAAGAAAATAGTTACCAGTAAATAAAAAAGCCGTATAAAAAGCTTTTCTACAATATTATCAATATAAAAATTTTCCTTGATATCGTGCGAATAGAATAGATAATAACGTCCGTCGTACAAGCATCAAAACAAATTGTTTTCGAGAATATTGTGGGTAAAACACGAAAAGTGGAACATATGAATAAATTTTGCAGGAAGAAAATCTGTCTTGTGGTTTTTTCAAAACGATTTTCAAGCTGAAGCTCGAAACAAAATATTTTTAATTGATTTGTGGTCAATTCCCTTTCTTCTAATGCCCGTTTTCCTTCTATCTTTCCTTCTATAATAAGCTTTACGAACTGGTACTTGGAATTTCGAAATATATGACCCAGATAAGCAGTTTTTCTTCTTTTTATTATTGGCAGAAATTCTCATTCTCTGCCCATTGGATTTAATACTTCGACATTTGTTGTGTGATCTGTTCAGGGAATTTTAAGTAGTCTTCTAAATACCCACATTTCAAGGCCTCCAATCGGTTCATCACATTGGCCTTTATGGTCCAGGTTTCTACACCATATAGCAGTATGGAGTAACTGTAACATTTTACAAAGAATCGGCATCGGAAGAAAGAAATACTCATGGCTTAAAAACATAAGGGATTATGCAAATCTCGATGCCCATGTACTCTTTAGAGCCACACAAGACCGAGAGGAGTTTGCCAGAATTGTCGCCAACATCCACTAATTGGATAGGACACCATAAGAAGAAGGTTAATTCTCAAAAAATTTTTAACATTAAAAACTAAAATGCCACAAGGAAACGTATTCAGAAATCTCTTGTCGTCTTCTCTAAATAAACTGACTTCAGTGTTTCATCCGAAAACAAAACTTGTATTCAGTCATCCATCGTTCATTGTGTATGAGCTTATACCTCTATTATTACAAAATGCAACTGATCAACTCTAAGTTCTTGATCAGCAGTGATACAATTGCTGGTCTTTTACTATGTAAGTCTTCTAACGGTACCTCCAGATATTTTAAACAACTGAAAATTAAAGTGACCAATTTTTGTTTAAAAAGATTTTGCTTTTGTTTAAAAACTTTAAAAATACCAATATTAACAAATTAAAATAAACAGCACCATCTATCGTTGAAAATTCAAAGAATTGAATGGTGTGATGATGACAGATTAGATCATAAGCACGTACATACCGCTACATACACTATTTCAAGAAATAAGCAGTAAAAATTACAAGTAATTGTTAACTTAATATAGTCTAGGAGCCTGGGGGAGTTAAGTATGCACTTTTATGTTCTCTCGGTACCTTGATGTTTTTTTTATTTTTTTTTGTGCATAGATTAGATTTTTCGAAAAATACCTTAATAATTTGCTATTAACAATTTAATTTTTCAAATAATTGTATCTACTAAACTATTGATCTACTAAAAAATAAACATAATGGCGTTTGGTAAACTCGGTAGAACCGGAGTAATAACAAATTTCGTGAAAAAATTTTGCAAAATAGGCACTCGATGGGGCTTTTCCAAGTATAACTCAGCTTTCATATGTGAGATCAGCTTTTAAAACCCCCTCACTTTAAAGGTAATTGTTTCATCAACTTGTTTATAAGAGATTTAACAAAAGTAAGCTATACACTGAAAATCTGGCTAATAATAATATAATTGAAGTTATAGACCAATTTAAAACGAACATTTTACATAAATGTTATATTAATTTTTGACCAAGATATGAAAATTTTAATAACGCACTCTGAGATGCAGCTCGCAGTGAATACAAACCAATAGAAACGTAAAATCTATGTAGATTCAGAGATGCATATTACTTTATCGTTATAAAAAAAAGTTATAGCTTTTTATAGTTAAATTTTCGTTAAAAAGTGGTGAATTAATTTGTTTAAGTATAAGAGTTTTAAACAAAATTGAGTCTTAAACGTTGGCAGTTTGATTAATGGAAGTTAAAATAATTCAAAAAGAATATTTTAAGCTTTGGTAAATGTTTCTATGTTAAGTTTTTGCAGAGATATTTAAAATTGATTTAGGCGCGCCCGCATTCACTGCGAGCTGGACCGTGCGCGTCAGAGCGCGTTATCAAAAGTTCCATATCTTGGTCAAAAATTAACATAGAAACATTTACCAAAAATAAGTGTTCATTTTGAGTTGTTCTATAGCTTCCGTTAGCCAGATTTCCAAAGTTTATAGCTTAATTTTGTTTATTAACAAATTAATTCGCAACTTTTCAGTGAAATTTATAACGTTTAATTGTTCTAACTTTTGTTGATAAAGATAAATTTTGCACAGCTGAAACAATTACCTTTAATATCAGCGGTTTTCGAAAGTTATTCATACGTATGAAAGCTAAGTTATACTTGGAAAAGCCTTATCGAATGCCTATTTTGCAATTGTTTTTCACGAAATTTGTTATAACTCTGGTTCTAATAATCAGATAAAAGTTTACCAAATTGCATTTTGTTTATTTTTTCAAAAGAAACAATTTTCATTTTCGTAAAATTAAATATCCCTAATAGTTTAGGAGATACATTTATTTAAACAATTAAATTGTTGATATCAAATTATCTGACGGGTTTTCAGCCTGGTACCGAAAAATCTAATTTACCCACCAAAAAACATAAAAAATGCCAAGGTGATATAAAAATGAATACTCAACCACCTCCTCGTGGCTCTTAGATTAATACATCAACTTTGTCTCCAGGAATTTAACATTACATTGATATTTTTGATCTCAACAATGTTTTCAAGTTTTTTTACACTTCCACCATTTCTCATCCTAAAATTGTGGAAACCGACAATTTTTATTCTTTGATAATTAAAAATTTGACGCGCTTTTCTAATATTTGTCTAACTTTCAAATTCAAAAGAATCTGATATTTTTCTTACTATTTTATGATAAATATATCAGTTGCTATGGAGTTACTTACAGATGAACTCGTCTTTATATCCATTATTAGCAAATATATTTCTTGACTAATTTGAAAAAAAAAAATTGTTTACAAACAAGGTATATAACCTCATGTGTACTCCCCATATGGTCTCATGGATTAGTATTAGACAAGTTCTTGATGGTTATCAGCTACAAACAAGAATGGGCGAAATTTACCAAGTAAAAGGAAAATAACAAGTTACTGCCATTTATGGATGCATTAATCTTAAAGATATTTGCGGGATACTTGACCAAAGTATACAGAAAACCAACACACGCCAACAGATATTTGAATTAACATGCATAAATTGGAAAGATATTGAAAAACTTACAAGAAGCGCTTCGAAGAGAACAATAATAGCATACATAACGAGTTGTAAGAAAAATTCAAGGAGATAGAAAATATTACATAAACCAATATACTGAATCCATTTTTTTTAAAGCAAACCCAACAATAAAAGGTCAAAGAAATATAGGTACGCAAACATGCTTGGCACAATGAACATAGAGTGCAATGAAAAGACGCAACAATAGATTTGAAAGAAAAGGATAGTAAAAGCGGAAAAGTCAGAAAGTAGCCCTCATCGTAAGCAAATTGCGTACCAAATCTATCAATGAAATGCAGTAAGATTTGGTTACCAATCCTAAAGCCGTAAGTTATCAAAAAAAAATACAACCACTAATGGGGTAACAACATATCAAAAAGTAAAAAAATAACAACCTACTTAATGATACACAACATATACATATACATATATTTAAATAAACAATCAAGGAAGTGATATATATTAACTATCATTCACAACATCCACCTCATATGAAAGTAAATTTGATATTGGCTTTAAAAAACAGAATAATCAAATTATCACACACTAATACCATCAACAAAGGGTTAATGGAACTGAAAGACATTTTATTTGAAAATTTTTACCGGATTGAACTAATTAAAAAAATTTTATTTAACAACCCCAATAATAGAATAATTGGCATGAATAAAGCAAGAAAACCAAATCACCAATTGTGCCATCTCAATTTACTTTCACGTCACTACCTTACATACCAACATTAACATCCAAGCTAACTAAAGTCTTTGCTAACTATTCTCAGATTCAAATTACAACTAAAAATATAAAAACACTGGCATCATTGTAAACAAAAACTATTAGCATTATGGAAAGCTCAAACGTAGTTTATAGAATACCAACCAAAAACTGTGTTAAGTCATACATCGGACACACATCTAGAAATCTAATAGGCAGACTAACATCACATAAAAGTGGCCTCAAAAATAATAAAAATACACGTGCATTAATAGATCATGCAATATTACTAATATTCAGAATCATCCATTTAATTTCAATTAAACCAAGATATTAAGACATGATAACCAATTAAACAAAAAGAAAATTCTTAGAAATGGTATGCATAAATAAATATCAATGCGTTAATAAAAAAACTGATATTGATAAACTAAGCTATCTATAATTACATTCTATCTTACGAAAACTAATATTATAATTCACTAATATTAAATTTCCTGACTAAATTCAAAAAATTTAAATATTCAAATTTGGCGCCACTTTATTTTGTTGTTTAAATAATCAGATGACAAGTTAAATACTTCATCATTCTATTATGTATAGTACGCAGCCATATAACAATCGAAAACTAGTTATGAACAACGAAAAATATAAAGAACAGAAACGAGTCGGTTTCTGACATAAATCAAATATCAAAATAAATTATTAATCATGTTTTCTCAAATTAAAGAAAACTAAAACATTGTAATTGCTAATATACTAAGAATTTAATTTTAGGTTTTTGTGCTTATTTTATATAATGTTTTTTCAATTTAATTTCATTGTATTTGGGTATGGGGTAAATTGGGTATGGCACAAATTCATTTTTAGGAATATCTATCATAAATATAACATATTGAATAAGACTTTATTGCACTTCCTCGATCGTTTTCAAAATTATATCGTTTGCCTAAGCTTGCAAGTAGTATATTGTGTACAAATCTTAAGAAATACAAGGGTATTTTAGGTGGCCGAAACGAACAATTCAAATAAAAAATACATAACCGAGCAAATAATATTCAAGTTATAAATAGTAACCAATATTATTCAGTACATTCTATTTCCTTCACTAAGCTTCGGTGGTTAATGGACCACCACTACTCCTCCTTGGCAAGAACTAGACCTGGGTTTAAATCCCACCGTTGTGAAACATTTTATAATTTAAATAATTAATAAAATAGCCAATAGGTATAGAGTCCTAAAGCAATAATACAAAAAAAAAATGTTTCCGGTATTAGATAAATAATCCATGTAATAAGTGATAAATGTTCACGTGAATTTTTAAATTTCTCGATTTCTCCACTCACTTTTCTTAGAGAAATTATGGGTGATAATGGCAATCACAGGAAGGATATCATTTAAAATACTTTTACAATACATGCTAACTAAAAAAACATAATAAACAATTAATTCGTACTGTTTTAAGATTGGATAGTTATATCAGAAAGTTTATTATAATAAGATGTAAATGGTGAAATTATTTGTTTTGTATTAAATTTATAATTTTACAATACATTCTATATTACACACTTTTAAAAACAAGTGGCGCACACATATTTATTTTATTTTTTGCTTGTTGTTTTAACAGTGTATATGTTTGGTTACATCTAAGTAACTGCAATCTTTAAATGTCAGACAAGGACTACATATGACAAATATTACTACTTTTCGAGATTATTTTTTGTTCCTGAATCACAAAAATCGTTCTAGAGATTTTTAAAATTTTTCCATTTTTTACATTATAATTTTTTTTCTCAATCGCAGCAGTTAAAATAGATGTAGGCATTAAAACATCAACAGCAAATTTATTAAGAGGTAAATTGGAGCTGGAAGGTCAGATAATAGAACAAGTGATGGCGTTTAAATATATAGGCATCACATTATCTAGCTAGGGAAAGCTGGAAACAGAAGTGGAAGATCAAGTGAATAGAGCAAACAGAGCCGCAAGTTACCTGAATGAAACAATATAGAGAAATAAAAATATCGGGAACGAACTGAAAGGCAGAATTTACAAAACAGTCATCAGACCAATAATGACATATGCAGCAGAAACACGACCTGACACGGAGAGGTTAAAAAGGATGTTGAAACAGCACAGATGAAAACACTTAAAAAAATTTATGGTAAAACACTATGAGACAGAGCTAGAAGTACAGAAATGATCATATAAGCCGAATGACAACAAATAGAGTAGTAAAGACGACAAGAGGCGGTTCCCCAATAGGAAGACGATCAGTAGGAAGACCACAAAAACGATGGAATAACAACTTACTGAAAGCACATTGAGAATCAGACAGTTATGCGTACATAAAAAGAAGAAGAAGAAGCATTAAAAATGCCAATTCAACCAGAAGAAATTTTATGAACAGTTCCGCTAGTAGAAGATAGACATAGCGTACAATATTCGGATCCTACTTATAGGAGGTAATGGAGGATCGATTTTTGATGACGGATGATCCGTCTGCGTACCTAAACTACTTCTGCAGCATAGCCAACAGCAACTTTGCCTTGTTAAAATTCATTTTGGTGGCGAGGAAAACGATTGTAGGCGAATTTTGTTTTCGCTAGAGAAACATCTATATATTACTATGATATGGAAATTTATTCTATATTATATACAGTTACTGATTTTATAAAATTCAATAAAATTGGCAAAAAAAAACAATAAAAATAAATTAATCAGTTTTTTATTCAATAAATATCTCAATGATCCTAATTACAGACGCCAAATTGTAAATCAGATGTTCAAATTTAATCTCAGGGTTCTTTTGGGGTTCTGTAATAGATTTGCATTTTAATAGTGTTCAATACATACAACAGAAATAGAGGGAAATAAAAAAAGTACAAAATGTTCGATACAATTAAAATATATTGATATAATACATTGAAAAATTTTATTTCACATATAAAACAAACCAAATATAAATATTGCTCCTTCCCTATTCTGTCAGTTGAATACTGGGAGCTCAAATTAATTCGCTTTACTAAATGACTTGACAGAACTTAAAAAAACAACTTCATAAATTTAATTATTTACTGTTTCCTTTCAAAACTTCCTATCTGTTCTGTTTCTATCTGTAATATATAAATATTTATTTATATATTATTTTGCTATGTTTAAATTAGCTATATAACGAATGCATATTTTGAAATCCTTGAATAAAAATATCGTGAGAATGTCACTGGAAAATGACATAACATGTTGCAATAACACGAAATTTATTTCAGTAGGTTTTTTTTGACAATCAAGTCACAGTACTACTTAGCAATTATAAAGTTAAAGCTTTTAGTCCCAACTCTAACTGATAAAACGGTAAAAACTTATAGAGTCATGCTGCTTCTAATATCCATACAGTACTTACTAAAAACGTTATTCTTTATTGGGCCTAAATATCCGTTAACCATTAATGAACACTGATATTATGAAACATGTATGCAAATAGCGTGCATCAAAAAATTAAGTAAATGTACAGAGTAAGTCAATAAATGTGTCAATAAAATTTTAAATAGATATATACATTTAAACAATAAATTTAACAAATAAATTTACTATCGATAAATCAACTAAAATGTTATTGGAATACAGTGCTTTAAAATAGGGAACACTCTTTTACACCTCTTAAATTGTTTGAAGGAAATAAATTCCACATACTAATTTTTGAGCTCCTATATTCCTTCTTTAAATTATTAAATAGGTATAAGAGGCAATAACTCATTTATTCTTAAAGCGTGGCTAAAAATATAAAAACAATGTAAAGATCATCACATTTTAGTTGTAAGTTTATAGTAAGTTGTAAGTTTATTTTGAGTTTTTATGTTTTGGTTACCTATATTAAATAACTAGAGCGTTTGTTCTCCTCCAATAACTTCATCGCATAATTTGTCAAAATAACTTTTACCCATGATCTTCTCAGTTTAATTTCAGCTTCTTACTTTGTGTTCGGAAACATTTAGTCCTTGATTTGACCTAAAAACAGTTTCAATATTTTTCTGCTAGAATACAAATGATACAATGACAAAAGAACTAAAAGTTGATACTTATTTTGAATGGTTTCCTGTTACCACCTTGTCCAAAGAGTCTTTTGTACTAAGTTGTCTTACTAAGATACAAAATTTTTATTTTTGTTATTGTCTAATTTGTTATGGCTACCAGGCCTTTCGAATCACTATGCCAACATAGATTATTTTTGGTGATAATTTTCGTAGTGTTTTTAAATTCTCACATTATTCGCCTTTTCAGACGAAGACTTTTTTTCGAAAAGTGTTTCTTCGTTCACACTATGGCATGTTTCGACCAAGTTGCACTTTATCGGTAATAGTAAAGTCAACGATAGACTCAGAGAGAAAATGATATGATTGTTAGCAAAGTTTCCTGCTTTACCTAGCAGTCAAAATTTAAAATTTATAGTTGGTAGCGACGATAAAATGTTTAGAACAAAGATAATAATAAATCTAAAGAAAAATAAAGGAAGATGCTGTTGTATGGGGAAACAGGTTACTTTAAACAATATTTTTTTTTTCAATGAATGAGTTATACCAAACACCCGACCAGGTAGGATTTAGGTCAAGATAGGGTATTATTGATTCGATTAGATTTAGGACTTACAAGTCCTAGACAGCCTTATAGAGAAAACTGTGGAGGACAATAAATTGGCCCAATATTTGTGGATTACGAGAGAGCAATTGATATAATCACGCAATGTAAGATACTTGAAGCTTTTGCAGACTGAAGAATATACCACAGCGATCGAATTACAAAAGAATAAATCCAAAAGAGGACCAGAGTACAAGGATGCTGTGGAAAGAATAACCCTAAATTGGCAAAAATTGGCATTAATAGGAAATAATATGTGGACTAAAATAATTATCAAATGTAGACCCAGAGAGAAGGCCTTTAGAAATAGAGGGCGTCCTCCGACAAGATGAATCGATGATTTTTGGCTATAGAAGCATTCAAGGATCTCTATGATCCGACAGTGCAAAAATTGTAGGCTAAATGATCATCATAATAATGGTAGTAATACTTAGAAGCGCCCTCTACCTTGGTTGACCGACAAAGACACCACTGCGTGTACCTTAACTAGGCAGCGATCGCTAAAATTTTTGTAATAATAAAATATGTTTACGCTAGCCTTGCTACGCCCCTGGTGGAATATTCTTGATCGACCAATCTAGCTGCATATGTCTCAATAGGTCGAGATAATTTCAAGCTGCTCTTAAGCGACGCCAAAATTTCTACTGAAATCTGGGAGTGTAGAAGAAACATACCTATATAGAGATAAATAAATGTTATAAATTAATTGTGTTTTAGTGTTAGTATTAAAAGACTGTAAATAAATTAAAATAAACATTACAATATCTTTCCTTAGGGTAAACAAATTTTTAAGTCATAAGTCATAAAAGCTTGTCTTTTATTACTGTCTACAAGTCTGTTTTTGTTCACACTATAAAACATTTCGGTCTAGTTGGACCTATTCTGTTTATTAGGGTATAATGTGGTCCACATATGGAGTTTGCTAACAAGTGTTAGCGAACATTTAAAGAAGATTAGATAATATTTTAGCTCAAAAAAATAAAAGGCATAGTTCAAGGAATCCATATAAACTAATTAGACATTTTATTTCAGAGTTGTCACACCAAAAAAATATAAAAAACAAAAAACGGCTTTGTCTGCCAAAAAAAGAAACATAAAAATAACAATGGAGCAAGCAAACAGAAAAAAATTCATAAGTAAAAGTTCTTAAAAATCAGATCGGAGGGCCCACACACTCGAGCACTGTGTCGCTTAATTGGGCCAAGACCAGGCAAACAACAGCAAATCGACGATGAGTCAGTTAAGACAATAGAGTGTCTCACGCTGTCCTGCATTATTTAGAAAACATTTCACATGGGGGTTCTTGTAACGGGGATACTCATATGGCAAGCATTTTGATGAAAGTGGGCGCATCAGTGTGCTATTCGAGGATAGGAGGAAAATCCTGGGATCATTGGGGCTCACCTCAATGAATTGTAGGCCCGAATGCCTATATAGGTAGGCAATTTTTTCCAGGTAGGGCTTACTTCTGTTGCTGGCTTGCTTCTATTTTATGCCACCCTCTACAAAACAAGTTGCAGAAATTAGTTTCTGGAAGCGGAGACACTTTTCAAATGAATTAACTCGTTGGGAGAAAATATCTAGTTTTCTCTATTTTTGAGGATCTAGATATTTTAGTTCTCTATCGTGTTTACAACAGAATAAATATGGTTAATAAATAGAAATTTCTATAATTTTTTGAGCAATCTATAATTTAAAATCTAGCTTAAAAAACTGTTCAAGAAGAAAATCTATGTTTTGTCATTGGTTTTCTCGTTATAGCCAATTATTTTGTTTAACTTTTGTTGGTTTCTTGTCATGCTATAATTTTCATTTCCATCTTTGCTTTCACTGGTTGCGTTTTTAATATCTACTAAAAGAAAGTTTTTATATATTTTGCTATGACCATTTTTCCAAAGTTTTTGTTTCGTTCTATTAACCTGCTTTCTTTTCTAATATTCACAAACGTACTTAACTTTTTTGGTTAGACGGTTTGTTTTTCGTTATCATCTACTTTCTGTGGTATTTTTGTTGGTATTTTTTTAATAATTTGTTTTTGTGGTATGTATGATATCCATTGTTCAACTTTTGATGCTCAATTCAACTTTTTAAAGCCTTTATTTAATGCAAAGAAACCCGTATACCAAGGTGCTATTTTTCCCTTCATTTCTGTCCTCAATTTCGTTATATTTCTGTATGGCTTTGTATCGGTCTTCTGTAACGATTATTTTTAAGGTACTTGATTTTTTGGTTCTAGTTAGATTCAATTTAGGTATATATCTATTTTAAACTTTTATACTCTTTAAAAGGAAGTATGTTGTACATAATATCCCAAGCTGCTCAGATCGATTGGAGGGAATTCACATAAAACATTAGTTCGATTAAACGTATCGATTAAAGCGGCAAGGTCTGTACAAAAGAAAAACGTGTTTAGATCCTTGACGACTGTTACTGAAGAGGGTTTATAGTTAAAAATTTAAAAATCAAAGCCATAAGAATATTAAATCTTGTCCTGCAGTATAATTAACATATCATTACCTTTATTAACCTAATTGACAGTGCTTCAGTTCTCTCTTTTAAATAACAGATGGGAAAGTATGCTTCCATCTCTCGTTTATTTTGTATTAGTTTATTTTGTTATATTTTGGTAACGGTACTCATTCCATGTAATACGGTATAATGGAATATGCTTTATTTGTACGCCATATTCACTTATCCAAATTAGTCATACAAAAATTTAACTAAAAGACATTTTTTGTCAAATCTGTCAATTATGGAGATTTATGTGTTGGCATCATTAAACATGTTCGCTTTATAATTTTCATGTAGTAAGATATTATAGTTCATTCGTTCACTCATTTACTAGTTAATTTTAACCGATTTCTGCCTTCTACATTGTAAATAATCGAAATATTTCCTATAGATTTTCTTGAGTAAATGAATCAGATTTATTGCATATTCCATATTTCATAAGTTTATTCATTTGGGTATATGGTTTATCTGTTTTTTTCTCATTAAAATTTTAGTAAATCTAAATGTATATAAAATTTGTTGAAAATGCTTTTTGTGTATTTTCCTAAGAGCGTTTTATCTTTTTCGCATCTCATTACAATTTCGTCTTATCTGTTCACTTGTTCCCAAAATAAGTTCTTTTTTCAAAACCATTTAGCAATGTGAAAAAGGATAAAATAAAATACAAGAGTGTAATTCTTATCACTGCTATTTGCATATTTATGCAAATGAACCGTTTCTGCAATTTAATTTATGTGGACTTCATTATCAGCAAAATCATCAACTCGCACGAGAGATAAAACGAAAAATACGTTGACCCCGTCTGGTCAGCTTATAAAATACTTTTACAGACTTTTGTATTTAATGAATGTTGCTCTTGATGATATAATATCAAAAACTTATCAAGTACGGCTTAATTCTGTATTTTAATTAGATCCTATGTAGATATGATATATGTATAACGTCTGATTGGATGGCTTAACTAGCGCGTTCAAATTATTAAGAAAAGAATTATATAATTTTATTAATAAAAATATAATTAATTTAATTCAAACTAAACTAAAAGATAAAAAAATATATAACTAAAAGATAATAAAGCTCCTGAGACCGGTCGAAAAATGCAGAATTTATATAAAAAAATAGGATAGAATATTTTTTCATTAAATTAGGATTATTACGTAATAATCCAAACAATCCTTAACATTAATTGCAAGTTATATTTATTTTATTTATTTTTTTTAATTAAATTTTTAATTATTATACCTAGATTAATTTATTCACTTGATGACTAAAAGAAGGATATTGACTAAAAATGATAAAGAGAATCTATAGAATTTACCGATATTTACTAAAACTCTAGAAAAACATAAAATACTGCAAAAGAATATAGTAAAGTAAAGTGAATATAGTAACTAATGAAAAATAATAAAAACATTAAAAAAAGCCTTGCAAAATTTAGAATAAATAAAATCAAAATTAAAATGAAATTAAGCGACACTAATCAGATTGTAGAGGTAATACAAAAATGCTGTACATGATTATACCAAATAAAAAAAAGCAACAGCGGAAGACATTAAAACACTGCTATAAATTTAAATAGAAAACGTGAACTTTCAAAATTAACCAGAACCTAGTAAATCTAAAATAAGAGCATTAAAGCGAATCAATCAATTCAATAAATCAATCAATAATGTCTTTAAATTAGTAGTCCTCAATAACATAACATTTATACTCCTTGGAACTTGTCATCAAGAGGATTGGCGAAACATAAATCTTGTACAGCTGGTTCCTAAAAAAACTGATACGACTCTTAAAGCGTATTTTGTAGAAAATTGAGCAGTGTATTTTGATGGATAAATATTTACTTATTATTTACATACTGTCACTGTCACTGCCAAATCTTAAAATTTGTCAGATAACTTATTCTGTTCAACCTCAAAAACTTGCTCCATATGCTAGCAAATAACTAAAAGCAAGAATTGTAACGAAATTAGAAGATGGTTGGTCACTATCTGCCGTAGCGAACCATTTTAACGTAAGCAGAACAACAGTTTTTAATATGGCGCAGAATTAAAGCATCGCGTCTTAGGTATCGAACTATAACAAAAAACAAGCTCTTACACCACAAAAGAATCAAGACTTATATTTGCTTTAAACCATCAGCTACAAAATCGAGATTTGGGGTAATATTTACAGATAAGAAAAATTTTCAATCTTCTAAAAAGGGCAAAATTTGGGCGTATAGAACAGATAATAATATATTTAATCCTCTATATGTTGATAGATATCGAGGAGCTGGTCATTTTAGCGCCAATGTATGGGGATTTATTTCATCTAGAGGAATGGTAATAGTATGGCGTATTGATGGCAAGTTTGTAGGACAGACTTATCTGAATATTCTAAAAAAACATCATGTTTCCCAGTGTACAACAGTTGTATCCAGAAAATAATTGTATCCTCCAACAAGATAATTGTCCTGTTCACACTGCAAATATAATAAACCAGTGGCTCCAGAATAACAACATCGAAATCTTACCATGGCCCAGCTACAGTCCAGATTTAAACTCAATCGAGAATGTGTGGGCGGTTATTATAAAACAGTTGTATTGGCGTAATTTTATATATCAAAATGCTGAAGAGCTCTGGCACGGTATACAACAGGTTTGGGAAGAGCTCTCTGAATAAGATAATTTCATAGTTCCTTTCACGCAGATGGACCGAAGACTACAAGCTGTTATCAATGCTGATGAAGATATTACAAAATATTAATTTTATTTTTACATACCTAAATTTAGTATAGTTCTGGTCTTTCATAACTTCGCTTTCTTTCGAGAGTTTCTTGTTTCCTCCATTATTAATAATAGAAAAACTGTGGTTCTGCTTATATTAAAATGTTTTGCTGCCTCTGATAGTGCCCAGTTATCTTTTAATTTGAATAATTGATGGATTCGACCGTTACTTGATGGAAATTTATTTTATGTAATAATAAAACACTGAAAACTTTGTTTTCAAAACTTCCACAAAATTTATTTTAAACTCTTATCACTACAGCTGTTTCGGCTGATTGCCTTTCTCAAGTGATCTATTTTTGGCATGCGTTTACACTTTCAGAATTATATTTGTGTTTTTTAATTTGTTGATTTCCATAGATTCTAACAAAGATAGTTTAAGGCCTTTATTTTGAATGTGAAGAATTTTAAATTCGTCATTAAAAGAATGATTATGATCTAGAAGGTGAAGTGCGTATGTAGAATCTGTTTTTCTATTATTGAAAGTCCTTTTATGTTCTGCTATTCGTTTATTAAAATTTCTACCAATTTGATCGATGTAAGTTTTTGGGAAGTCGCCACATTTAAGTTTGTACACACCACTGTGTAAGTGTTTTTTATTTTGGCTCTTGTTGTTTTTAATATATTTGCCTAGGTTGTTATTTGTTCTGAAAGCTGGTGTTATTCCTTTCTTTTTTATGTGTTTGGCTATTTTTGTTGATATTGACATTGTTTACTGCTATCTGCTTAATGATATTTAATTCTGTCTCAATAACAGCCAGCTAGCTTTTTTATGCGAGGTATCAAAGATAAAGTAAAAAACACCTAGCGCGCAACGCTTCTGGTTTAAAGCGTCAGTTGTGTGAGTTTTTAAAAGCATCAGCAGTTAGATATATAATAATATACATAAAAAAAAGAAATTTGTTTTTAAACAATGGTATTATCATTTGTCGTTGCACGGTGGATTTTAACGCTGTAACTCTATTTTACTTTATTTTTAATACCTCGCCTTTTTAACAGCTGGCAACCGTAATTTGCTAACCATTATATTAGGAAAAAAAATTAGCTTTAATTTGATATAAAAACATGCATATATGTAAGAAGCAGCGTATTTTATTTAAAAAATAAATGAACGAAAAAAAATTTTTGTTCAAAAATTAATTACTATTAATTGAATTAAAAATATTTGCGACCACTTTTTGACTGACAACCTATTATCAATGTATTTTCCTAATTTTAAATGTATATAACAATGTGAGTTAGATTAACTACGTTTTATAGTGAACGTAGTGATACTGAATGAATTATATCAACTTAGTGATATTGCAGTGGTATCTTGTACTACTATATCAACATATAAATGGATTCGACTGTTACTTCATGGAAATTTATTTCATCTAACAGTAAAACGCTGAAAACTTTTGTTTTAAAAACTTCCACACAATTTATCATAATTTATTATCACTACAGCTGTTTCGGCAGACTGCCTTTCTCAAGTATTTTAGGTATGCGATTACACGTTATATTTGTTAATTTAAGTTGATAAATAATAATTAAGTTATAATTGATTCTAATAAAGATAGCTTAAAGCCTTTATTTTAAATATTTAAATAAGGCGAAGAATTTGAAAATGGACATTAAAAGAATGATTATGGTCTAGAAGATGAAGTGGTTACGAAGAATCTGTTTTTTTATTATTGAAAGCCCTTTGTGTTCTGCTATCCATTTGATAAAAGTTCTACCAGTTTAACAGATGTAAGTTTTTGGGTAGTCGCTACGCTACATTAAGTTTGTGAACACCACTGTGTAAGTGCTTTTTCACTTGGCTCTTGTATATACAAACTTAAATGTGGCGACTGCAAAAAAACTTACATCGCTTAAACTGGTAGAACATTTAACAAACGGATATCAGAACACAAAAGGGTTTTTAATAATAGAAAAACAAATTATACATACCCATTTTATCTTCTAGACCATAATCAATATATTAATGACCAATTTCAAATTCTTCACATTCATAATAAAGGTCTTGAGCCATATTTATTAGAATCTATGGAAATTAACAAAACAAAACATACAGACATAACTCTAAATGGCCAACTTGAAACACATAGTGCTCCCCTCCTGAACTTATTCAGTTAAAGACTATAAAGTGTAAACGCATACCCAAAATAGATCATTTGAGAAAGGCACTATGTCGAAACAGCTGTAATGATAAATTATAATAAATTTTGTGAAAGTTTTGAAAACAAAAGTTTTCAGTGTTTTACTGTTGGATAAAATGAATTTCCATCAAGTAACGGTCGAAATCGTCACTTATATGTTGATATTTTCACATTGTATATCTCAGCCGCTATTTTGAACGATTGTAGCATTCGCTGTAGGTTATCTTTGTTATCTGAGATGAAGATTGAGTAATCTGAATAACAATGGATTTTATTTGTTTTATGCCTAGCTTATGCTCTTGTCTTACCTATTTCATTTCTTCTATCTTCAGACTATTTTACTTTTTATTATTTTTTGTAGCACTTGAGCAACTTCGTCATTTCTTTTCTATTTTCTATTACTTTATCAAATTCTACTATATTCTCTTTTATTTCTGTATCAGCGATTACTACACCAATTTCATTCCTAGTGTTTCTTTCCCTGCATTCCCTAATTTGTATCCTTTACCTTGTTATCGAGCCCTCTGTGCTATCCACATCGTCTCTTGAATATTTCAGAAGATACCATCATGTCAGTACAGTTTGTTTTGTTGTACTAGAGAACTCTACTTTTCAGAAAGTTGACCTGAAAAAAGCCAAGTTCCTGAGGATATGAGTGGGATATTACTATTTTTCCCAAATAATTAGTTATCCATTACCTCTACTTTGATAATTTATTTTTCAAGAATTTGAAATCACACCTTACCTCATCGTCTGAATACAAGGGTTTTTGATTTACTCAGATTGATTGTTAATCCAAAATGTAATGTAATGATTCTAAAATGTCACTAGACTCAAATTAATGAAAAGCTTTGATAAATTCTTCAATATTAATATTTTTAGACTGTCTCTTTGAATGAATAAAAAATTAGTCTTTTAGAATTTGAACATTTACTCTATCTTTAAAAGAAAATTAAATAATATTTAGAAAACAAAATGTAAGACAATAAAGTCTCAGTTGTATACACCATCTTTAAAAATTCAAACAAATACATAGTTACAGGCATTTTTTGTTCTTTAGTTTTTACGGTTATCTACGCACGAAGATATATAAAATCAATATCAAATAGTTTTACAAAAAAAAAACCAATATATTTGAAAGCCCAATTTCTCTAAAAGTTAGTTGAACGGTGCGGCGCGGCATGGATAACAGGAATAAACAGCAGCATTCTCTCAACACGCGATCGAAATAAGGATTCACATCCTTTTGACGCAAGCGTGCCTCTAAAGCCTCGTTTAAACTATACAAGAATGTTGGAATAGTGGTCGTCATTCTTGTTTATAATAAATAAAACTGTAAGAAAGAAATAAGGCAACTAACAGTAATTTGTATATGGGGAAACATTTTTTTGGAATTCTTGAGTTTATAGAGATTTGAAAAAATGGTAAGAAAAGTCAAAAAGAAAGAAGCATGTTAACTGCTATTAATAGTCTAAAAAAATTTATTTAGTAATAAATCGTATAAATTTAGTAGTAACTATATTTGATAACGGCTGTTTACATAATTTTCTTATTTTGTATTTAACTGATTCTTAAGATTGTAACTCTTCTTCTTCTTCAAGTGCCGTCTCCATCAATGGAGGTTAGCGGTTATGGTGGCAAACGTTTGTCTATCTTCAGCTGTTCTTAAGAGTTCCTCAAATCCAAGTCCTGTCCAGTTTCTGATATTACGTAACCAGGACAATTTTTTTCTTCCAATTCCTCGCTTTCCTTCTATTTTGCCTTTTATTATCAACTGAGGGATGTAGTATTTCTCGTTGCGCAACAAATGCCCTAAATAACTGGTTTTTCTTCTTTTGACTGTTCTCAATAGTTCTTTTTCTAAATTGAGTCTCGCTAGTACTTCTTCATTTGTTTTTCGTGCTGTCCAAGGAATTTTTAAAATTCTACGGTACACCCACATTTCAAATGCCTCGATTCTATTCAGGCTCTTTATTTTTAAAGTCCATGTTTCGACTCCGTAGAGAAGAACAGACCAGATAAAACATTTTACAAGTTTTAATCTCAATTTAATATTTATATGTGTATCGCAGAATAGAACGCGCATCTTAAAGAAACTATCCCTAGCTTGAGCAATTCTCGCTTTAATTTCTTGTTCTGGGTCCAGCTTGCAATTAATCCAACAGCCAAGGTATTTGTATTGGTTTACCTGTTCTAAAATATTCCCATTTATTTTTATAGGTAAGGGGATATTCTGTTTTCTTTGGATCACCATTACTTTTGTTTTTTTTTCGTTGATCTTCATTCCAAACTCTCGACAAGCATCCTTAAGGTGGTCTATAACCCTCTGTAAGTTTGTGTCTGTATCAGCCAGTAGGACAGTGTCATCTGCATATCTTATGCTAGATATTGGTTCTCCATTAATTTTTATTCCTGTGGAAAGGTTTTCCAAGGCTTGCTTGAATAGTAGTTCCGAGTAAAGATTGAACAGCATAGGTAACAGCATTGTAACTCTATTTTTTATTTTTTGTTTTGATTTTTCTGCTTGATTTTAGAGTCCAATTCGTCTCCTCAGTTCAGGCTTCTTCTAGTTTCTTATGGTGGCCAAAAAGTCAATAAGTGACAATATTTTCTTCTCTTTCTTTGTTAACACGTTCATGTATCATGTGTATTTAGCAATTTTACATTAGACTATTAATTAGACACTTCCAATATTTCTGAACACACAAATATTATTGTCTGAATATAATCTTCCCTTAGTTAACAGCAGACGCACTAAATTTAATATTTGGATTCAAAGAACATGTTTCATATATCTGAAATAAAGAAGACAAAGAAGATCGTCACCTAACCATTGGTAGCTATTGCGCGTTTGTTGCACTAATTATGCGAGCATTCTGATCTACCCGATTTTTCCATCTACTTTCCTTAGGCTGCGAAATGAATATTCGTTTTGACCGGTTGTTCATTTGTTACTGTGTTAGATAACCTGCATATTTTCTTCCTCAGATTTTTATGAAACATATCTATTTTACACCTGATACGTTTGGGACAATATGGAAAATTCAAGTTGAAGTAAAAAAGTCAAAGAACTAGCTGAAGTAACAACTTAAATAAACTGCTGTATAGAGATGGAAACATTGTCATCCAGTCTTCTGTGTACAAAGTTGAACATGGCCTCCCCTAATTTCTTCCAGTTATCCACTGCCCGTCATTCATTCTAGCCAAATTCCACTTCAGCCATGCTATGCGCTCTATGACATCTGTGACGCTTGTCCTTCTTTTTATTTCTTCGTTTCTAACCCTGCCTCTGAGAGTCAGGCCAAGTAGCGAGCGTTCCATTCTTCTTTACGCTACTCTCTGAGTTTGGTTGCTGTAGCCTGGGTTAAGGAAAGTGTTTCGGTGCCGTAAGTCATGACTGGAAGCACATATTGATCGAACGTCTCCTTTTTCAAATAATCTTACATGTTGCTCTTAAAGATGTCTAATAGAGCTCCATATGCAGCCCATGCTAAAGTGATTCTTCTTTGCAGTTTAGCAGTTTGGTTGTCCCTGTCAATTTATAAACTGGTCTCATTTCGTAGCAGTCGACTTTTGTATTTTCGCTTGGTACTAGATTTGTCATGTATTCTGTCTTTCCAAAATTTATGTTCAAATCAACTTCATTACTGGTGGCATCTAGCTCATCTAGTAGTAAGCATAGTTACAATCTCTTTTAAATTACTTGTCATCAGAACAATGTCGTCCGCAAATCGTAGGTGCGAGAGCATTTCGCCGTGGACGTTGATTCCTTTGGCTTCATGCCACAATTTTTTGAAACATGTTCCAAAACTACCGTAAAGTAAGATAACGTGTCTAATTGTCTAATTCCTCTATCGATTTTTATACACTTTGTATCTTTGTGTGGTCTTACAGTCATAGTTACATTATTGTATACATTCGTGATCAGTTTGGAGTACCGATAATCTATGCGATTTTCCTCCAACGATCTCATTAAGCTGTTGAAGAAAACATTATCATGGATAAAGAACAAAAATTACGTAGATAAAATGAATATATATAGCAAATATTTCAAGATAAGAGAGAAGGAAATTCCTCGATGGAGTATCTATGCGGAAGCGCAGGACTCGAGATTAATAAAGCAGGGGTTATTCATGCAATAAGATCCATGAAAACCAATAAAATCTCCTGACGGAGATTAAATATCAAGCGAGATATTAAAGCTAAGCAACGACAAAATCTAGATATTTTAGGATAAATATTTAGTAAAATGTACATAGCATATATCTTCTTCCTTAAGTGCCGTCTCCCAATCGGAGGTTGGATATCATCATCACTATCTTTACTCTATCTACTGCTGCTCTGAAGAGTTCTGTTGAACTGCATCTAAACCAGTCTCTTAAATTTTTAAATCATGTCACTCTCCTTCTTTCCACACTCCTTCCTTCCCTAATGTTTTTCTGTATTATCTATTGCTTCAGTGTCCAGCTTTTAAGTCCGTATTACAAGTATCGAAAAAACGAAACATCCTAGAGTTCTTATCCTCAGTTCTAGTCTAAGGTCTTTCTTACAGCGAATTTTTTTCATTTTTACAAACGCACTTCTTGCTATTTCTATCATGGCCCGTATTTCTGTTGTTTGATGATTAATTTTCGAAATCCAGGCCCCCAGCTATTTGTATTTTTCAACCCTTTCTATATGTACATCTCCCAAATGAATGTTTGTTTGTGTATTGGTTTTCTTTATAATTATAATATATTTTGTCTTTTCATATTCATTTTTAGTCCATATTTTTTACATAAATTGCTTGTCTTTAGTAGTTGGACTTGTTCAGCTGAGTCTATTATATTTTCTAAGGTTTTATCATTTATGGTTTGCTATGCTATTTTAAGCTTTCTACTGAGATTTGATTTGGACCTGCTGCTTTGCCATTTTTGCTGTTTTTAATACCATTTTAATTTCCTTTTTTAATATCTTTAAAACCACACCATCTTCTACTTCCAGTTCCATCTGTTCCGTTTTATTATCTTTGAACAAGTCATTGATGTATTCTGTCCATTTCTTTAATTTTTAGTTAGTATTCAACACTAAACATTCAAAACAGTCAAAAGAAGATCGAGAAACCTTTGCAATGGTGATCGCTAACGTCCGATAATTCTGATATGGCCTCAAGAAGATTCGTCATTAGTTTTCCATTTGTATCGGTCAGTATTCCCGGTCTTTTTATTGTTGTCAGTTAATTCTTTAATCTTTTTTTGTCGGTGTTAAAACCAACATGTATTTTCTGGTACTCTTCTATTTCTGCGCATTGTTCTTTTAACCATTTCTTTTTCCTTTGCCAAATTTTCTTTTTTTTTTGTTTATACACTTTATTGTAAATCTGATTATCTTGGTTTTTATATTGACGTCTTTCTTCCATTAAATTAAAATTTCCTCTAACATCCATTGTTTCTTTTTGCATCTGGTTGGTGTCAGTTTTTTTTGACATTTATCTATCTATTCCTGTCTTTATTAATATTCATTTTCTATTCGCTTCAATATTTTCCAGAATTTAACATTTATTAATCTATTATTGATTTTATTTGTCAGGCGTTGTCTTATTAGTAGATTCCGTAATTAACTTGTTTTACTTTACTTTGTTTTATTATTTACTTTTTTGAGTCTTATTTTGTTCACTACTGGTTTGTGATCTGATTACAATAGCAGGCTGGAAGTAGTGGAAGTTACTATGATACCAAAATTAGAAATGTCTCCTAATGCAGTATCAAACAACCAGTATATAAAATTGTTTGAACAAAAGTTAATAACGGAAACAAAAAATCTGATACCAAATCGTCAATTACGTTTGGAAACAATCATTCTAGAATAAACTCATACATACAATAACCGGTATAATAGAGGAAATCTTTAGAAAATCAACAGTCTGTTGTTTGATGTAGCCAAACCGTTCAATAAATTTTGTCATGAATGTATAAACTATAAATTAAGGACATTCTTCTATAAACAGTACTCAAAAATTTTTTAAAAATCATACGTTTCAAAAAGATAATTTAGAATAAGCAGTAAGCGGGTATGGAGTCATACGGCACTTTAGTTGCATCGGTGGTATATTGGCCAAATAACTCATCAATGGCTATCATATGATGCTGATAGAAAAGGTATTTAGGTATCGAATGTCCAAAAATACCTTCTCCAATATAACAAAAATTATACTGATATGATAGCGTCTCCTGAAGTAAAATTTTTTCAGCAAAGTAGCGTCTCCGAAGCAGAGTCTGCATTTGGAGATCCGCATAAAGACTATTTCATGGGGAACACCATTAAAATAAGTTAAATACAAATTGCTTGCACCTAAGAGGCAAGGTGTAAAGGATAAAGGGCGAAAGAACTAGGTGAAGGATATAAATTGAACTATGTAGGGGAAAGTAATACTAGTAATAGAGTTGGTATAATTACTGGGAGTAAAATAAAAGATAATACCGTAGAAGTTGTAAGAACAAGTAATAAAATATTGTCAGTGAAATTTGTATTTGATAAAGAATTGTAGAATGTTGTGGGTGTATGCTACACAAGTCAGTGTAGGTAAGAATAAAAGTAAAGATTTATATTATTAATTAGAATAAATACTTAGAAATATTTCACCAGAGGAGAGCGACATAAAAGGAGGTGATTTTATTGTAAATGTAGATCAATGAAAGAGATAATATGAAGCGATACATGACGGATTATAACTAGAAATATTGATGGAGCTGATACGCTCGAATCAGCTACAGCATAGATATGGCAATTGTTCACACATTCTTTTAAAAGAGAAGAAGTCAACTTAGCACCCATAAAAGTGAACAAAATCAGTTTTAGATAGACTATTTCATGACAAAAAGAAGATATACTTAAATGTAAGGACTGCAAGGTAATAGTGAGACTGTGAGTCAACAACATAAGTTGCTTGTGTTGGACAGAGCAAAAATTATATAAAAATTAGCTGGAACAAAAAAGGAGTTTCTGGTACAATTTGGAGGAATATGGATTGGACTGCGATTGAAATACTTGGAAAAGTTTAGGAAGGAAATTTGGGAGTAAAGAGACCAGATAGTAATCAAACTAAATTCAAGAAAAAATAAAAAAGAAAAGAAACCTATATAAACAGTTCAAACAAAATAGGTCGGACACAAATGTTCAAAATTATATGATAGTCACAAGGAAAGCTAAATTACTAGTAGCAAAAGCAAAAGCAGAAGCGTGTGTAAACTATACGATCAACTTGATACCACGGAGGATGAAGAAAATATATATAAAGTGGCCAAATCTAGAGGAAAAAAGCTAAAGATTTTAACCCGAATAAATGTAACCTGCACGAAAATTATAAAATACTAGTTCGCGAAAAACATGTCAAAATTTAACATAAAACCAGTTGAGCTAACGGAGAAAGTAACAGCAATAGTCATTAAAATAACAAACGAAGAACTTGTTCATGCACTTCAAAAAATAAAGAACGGTAAAGCAGTTGGACAAGATGATAATATTCTACTTAAAATATTATTTATACTTTGTTTAGAATTCTCGATCGTTATCATCGTTATCACAAATTTATGTACTTTGTAGTTGGCGCAACTTTACCAACTTTGTAGTTGCTTTACCATCTTCTTGATGGTAAACCTTGGTGATGTTTACGTCTTTTGTAATATCCATATAATAGCTTACCTATTCCTTGATAAGCATGTTCTAGATAAGCGTCGTTCTTTGTATTTTCGTTGAATATAAATATTTTTAACGGGTTGAATTTGAAGCCATATTCAGTCTTGGTTTATTCTGTCAGAATCGAAACCAATAATTAATTGTTTCGTTAAACCTGCAGCGTATTCTGAGAGAATAATTGTATTTATTGTTTGAAGAGCATAATTTTACATTTCCATCATGATGTTGGTTCTGGGACACACACCCAGACATAAAATAATAAAAACGGCCTTCTTCTTCACGCGCCATTACAGAATTATCGTCGTTGGCGGTCACCATTGTGAAAGCTTCACTTTGGAAAAACAAACTTTGCCAATTCTCCATCTTTGTTGACTCTCCTTAGTACCTCTTCACCAGTTTTTCTTGCTGTCCAAGATGTCTTCACCATCCGTCTATGAATCCGTCTTAAATGTTTTATTCGACCATCTCGAGTATTTATCTTCTACCCAGTAGTGAATACAAAGGTTTGCTGTCAGCTGAAGACTTTAATAATTCTTCTATAACCAGAGGCAAGTATGATTGTATAACAGCCCCGCGTATCCGCGTATATATATATATATATATATATATATATATATATATATATATATATATATATATATAATGAACCAGAAGTATTTGCTGACAACGTAAGGAAGCAAACGTTAAATATTGGGTTTGCAGCAATAAAAAATGAAACGTGTACTCTTTTAAATCTTTATTCCAAGCTTTCGGACATTGGTTATGTCCTTCATCAGGGAGCTACAAATGTGATGAATAAAGTGTTGGCGTTGGTATAATTAATTAAAAAATTCACTACTTTCAAACTTAATGAGGTTGTATCAAAGAAGATGTATTATAATGTTGATAAAATTTATCACAGTCTCTCATCTTTTTTTAATATACAAAACCTATTTTTATGTTTAAAAATTTAAAAAATTATTACTGTACATCCAAAAACACTTAATTATTCATTAGAATTTTTAAATATAAAACAAAAAGCTATTATATTTATGGTCAAATTTTTTTTATTCATTGTTAAAAATAATTTGAGGTATACAAAAAAATTTTTTTGACACTTTATTTATTTTTTACCACTGGGCGTGTTCCATAATATGCATTTTAATTTACTTTTCTGCCCTCTGTAACATTTTTTTAAATTCCAACGGAATTTAATTCCTGGGACTTAAAACTAGTAAATAAACCTTTAAAAAATTAATTTTGTTTTTATTTTTAAGACTTTTATATGAAATTTTATCGACTAAGTCTAAGACTAAGACTATCGAATAAGTTCGAAAAAACGACTGTTTTGGGGGTGAATTTACCCTCTCGATGTCTCGTTGCTTTTTCTATTACTTACTTACTTACTTACTTACTCCGTGGCGTTACAACCCTTCGTGGGTTTTAGCCGACTCGACCACATGCCTCTACTGTTTTCTGTCTTGAACAACCTCCATCCAATTCTCCACGCCCATAGTGCTTAGGTCTCCTGCTATATTATCTCGCCAATGGAGACGATTGCGTCCGCGTGGTCTCCTTCCAGTTGGGACTTCCTCCCACACCAGTCTTACTGTTCTTCTGAGGTGTCCTGCCCATTGGAGTCTTCTGGACTTTATTTCTTTTATGATGTTGGCGTCTGGGTAAAGTTCTTCGAGCTCTTTGTTAGTTCTTATCCTATATTGTACTGATGCTTCATCCAGCACAGGGCCAAAGATCTTCCTTAAGATTTTTCTTTCCCAAACACATAGTCTCTCTTCGTTTGCCTTTGTTATCGTCCACGTTTCGTTTCCATACATCACAATGGGTCGTATGATTGTTTTATAGACCTGTATCTTCGTGCGTCTTGTTAGTTGTTTCGATTTTATAAGGTTTTGGAGGGCAAAAAGACATCTGCTGCCGGCCTGAATACTGTTGTTTATTTCTTGTGATCCGTTATTGTCTTTAGTTATTGTTGTTCCAAGATACTTGAATTCTTTAACGCGCTCAAAGTTAAAGTCATCGATGGTGATGTTCTGATCGATTCTGTCTCTGCTTTGATTAGTGCGGCTCATATACATATATTTCGTCCTGTTTTCGTTGATTTGGAGCCCCATCTTCTCTGCTTCCTTTTCGAACCTCACGAAAGTCTCCTTCATCCTTAATCGTGTGTTTCCTATTAGATCGATATCGTCTGCAAATGCCAGTAGTAAGTTTGGTCCTTCTCGATGAAATACTGTATTTGGTTTTTCGATTCTTGCACTTCTGATTATGTGTTTCAGAGCTAAATTGAAGAGTTGTGGTGAAAGTGCATCTCTCTGTTTTAGTCCATTGTTTATTTCAAATGTCTCCGAGTATTGTTGTCCAACTCTCACCTTACATCGTAACCGTTCCATACACATTCGTATCAACCTGACTAGATTTTTTGGAAAGCCAAGTTTCTGCATCGCTGTCCACAGTCTGGCCCTGCATACTCTATCAAATGCTTGTTTAAAATCTATGAACATCTGATGAAGCTCACGATCAAACTCCCAGCACTTTTCTATTGGCTTGAGCAATATGAGCTTCGTCGATATTTCCGACCAACTCTTTGCTATTTCTCCAATTTATTCCAATTTTAATTTTTATCCAATTTTGCCGAAAAACTAAGTAATTCATAATTGTTTTCCGCAGTAAGCTGATTACTTTTGAATTTTCTTCTCATATTATGCTTATTTCAATGTGTCCCCATACTTCGATCGTCTTTTAAATGACCACCAGATCCAGGCTTTTCTCCAATTTTTAAAACAATAATAATTTTCAATAATATAAACAAGTTTTAGAAAGCAATTGTTGAGTTGCAGGTGCACAGATGAAGCGGGGCGCGCAATGTTTTATAAAAGCGAGTTTAAGCTCAGGTGCTTACCTTTATAAATACAGCGATAACTTTGTTTCTATTTTGAATTTCTTAATAAAATTTTAGGACAGTATTTCTATGATACTAAGGAATGTTTTTACGTAAAAAAACCAAAATGGATTTTTTGAAAATTTAGATAGTAAAAGTCCCCTTAAGAGCATTTGTTCTTTTTAAAGCTTGTTGATATTTTCTATTATTAAAGGAGTGGCACTTCTCAAAATACTGGGCGAAGATAACATTCAGATTGTTGTTAAACTTTTTTAATAAATAAAACTATAAAACCGGTGTGGTTGGATACCATCTACAGTTAACTCATCAGTCTTATGAGTCTTACAGGACCTTACTAAGTATTTTTCTGAATTATACATGATCGCACAGAAATCGTGAATCTGATAGTGGGTACTATAAATGGACTAGAGTCCCTAGAGATGTCGATTCACAGAAGATAAGTACGTATACCATGCGTGAAAAAAAGATCAAACAAGAGAGCCGTATAAATATTAATACAGTGTGGCATATAAGGATAAAGTGGATTTGGTAGAGAACAAGCATCGTGGCTGAAGAATATTTGCGACAGTTGTGTTGACCAATTCTTTAAACTTGAGCAAGATTAAGAAAATTCTCTAGAATAATTGTCAACGTCAGAGAGATGGCTAAGGCTCTTAAAGAACTTACTTCTTTCTAAAATTTTTACTTGTTTTGTTTGATGTCAATTTTGTAATTACTATTTTAATGAGAATAAGCCACAATTGAAGTTTAAAATAAGTTTATTAATGTTTTAACTTCCACTTTCCACAAAAAAACTAGGAAAAAAACCTCATAATACTATCCCGACATGGTAAGTACTTGTTCTTACATTTAATTTAATCTCAATAAACACCAAATTCTGATTCTATATGAATGTTATTTAAAAAACTTGAATGATGTATCATCGATATTTTACTGACTTACTAATAGTGGTATTTTCCTTTTATTAACTTCCTCTTTTAATATGGGTAACTGCATTCTGTCGAGGAATTTGCGACACAACTGGTCTCATTTAGCATAATTAGAGCCGCTTCTTTGATTTTTCTCTTTTTACCATATGTTTCTTTTAGGACTATACTTGGATTGTTTCATTGAACCCTATGTTTATTTTCACATGCGTGTTTACATATTTGAGATTTATCAAATTCTATATTTTTGATAAAAGATTGATGTTCACCTATTCTAACATTTAATGGCCTTGATGTTTCACCTAAATAAAACTGATCTCATTCACAAGGTATTTTGTAAATACAATTTTTTGTTCATTCTTGTTCATTGTTAGGTTAAGTTTTAGATAAAATTGATCTCAATTTGTTTGTTGCTTTGAATGTTGTTGAAATGTTGAATTTATTTACTTTTTAAGTTTTTTTGTCTTCTTTACAATGTATAATGTATGTTTGAATTGTCAATACAAATAAGTCAGATAAAATTAAATTATTAGAAGAATTTTTCACCAAGTAACAAAAAACATATTGTTTGTATTTTGAGAACGAATTCCGAAGTGGAAATTAAAACGTCAATAAACTTTTTTTAAACTTTAATTATGGCTTATTCTCATTAAAATAGTAATTACTTTAAGATGCCACAAGAAAATAGCTTCAGAACAATATATGTGATTTTTAGGTACAGATTAATTCAATGTAAAAGCGATATAATCTTAAACCTGTATATTTCTGTCAATAATAAACACCTACCTATTGCATTTTCTCATCAATAATTTTTAGAAAGATAAGTATGGCCTATTTTGTATGCATTTTGTCTGAAATTTTTCAAATTTCTTACCTTCTGCATTTACAGTAAACTTGATATATTTACTCTAACTTCAAACTACGCAATTCCTAATCACAATTAGGTAAACGTAATTAAGTGATTGATTTTATACCCCGTAAAGTATTGATCCTAGTTACCCGGTGAATTCGGTTCTTATAAATATTTTATAACGAAATGATTTGTCAGATGTCTGTCACATACTTCTGAAATTAAATTTTTAAAGTGTCAGCTGCCGTATATATTTTCATCCCTCGTCTTGTTTCGGGCCCGCTGAAATCCTGAAATTTGTCCGCTGTGAACCTACCTTCAATCGCCATCCATCCCCTAGCGGCACATTCCGAAACTAAACTGCATCGTATCCACAAGAGAAACTGAAAGAAAAATCGCATAGGCCTCGAAATATCGCGGAAATGACCGTTTATTTACTAAAACCCAAGTGCAAATGATTGTTTTTATAATAAGTGCGGATAATTATCGAGGAAACTTGCCGAAAAACAAAGACCTAGTTTCTTGTTCTTCTAACCTGCATTTGAATCGATTGAAAAAATATTGATCTTCGCCGTAGTGTTTACCTAAACCTTAAAAAAACCCGTAAAACCCCATGTGTTCTTATAGTGTTTTTGATGTGTTTCTAAACTTATATTAGTCGTGATTTTCATCTTTTTTGATACATTTTTCTTACGCTAGAGGCCTTTATTGTAAACTCATTTTATTTCCGGAAATAATAGCAATACTTTAAAAACAAATATAATAAATTCTCAAAAGACTGCTCTTTTATAAACGACTGAACTCGACTGAAAGAAAAAATCGGTTTGACTGAAATATACACCAGGTTTACAACTCGTTTTTGGTGTTCATGGAGTCTCGAAATTTTTTTTCGTGTTTGGTGTTTTATACATCGGATTTTTTCTAAAATTTGTACTCGACGTATTTTAGTAAACGGCTCCTTTCTATGCTAGAGGTACAGTATGACACAATAAAATGTCTTTCATTCTCCGGCAAACTTACAAATATTGACAGCAATTTATTATTATATAAAGCCGTCATTCAAAGTAAAACAGTATCAAGTAAAACAAACGTAGTGCTAGTATTTTTCAATTTTAAAATAAACTACAAAAGTAAAATGGACTATAGATATTAGACTATTAGATAATACTTTATTGAAAATATGGGACAAATATTTCAGCTGTCAGCTGTTGTGGCAGCCCTATTTCAACAGCTGATCCTTTTTGTTAATTGCACTTAAAATGGTTTTTAATGAATGGATATATAATTATTTTGTAAAGATTATGATACTAGTATTGTTAACTATATATACAATTAGATAAATGTTGTGTAAAATATTTACTTACGCGATCTAATCAGGACGAATTTACTAAACGAATAGGTTCATTGGCTCGTCCTGAAACAATAAAAAACTGTTTGAACGTAGTTTATACTCTATTTTTAAGAAATACCTGATTTATTTTATAGAAGAATTATAACTTTTGGTTTAGAAATCTTAGAAATGATTATATTAGAATTAAATGATTCGCTGCGAAATATATAAATAATAGCCAATCTGCAGTAGTACTTCTTCAAGTAAAAGTTGACTTAGTAGATTATGACTATGACATCAAAATTGTTTGCCGGCAAGCCTTTTTAATGTATTTAAATCTTACTTTTGCTTTTCAGTTTAGATCTTTTAAAGATTTTGTCAGTTGTCATAATCTTCCCCATATTCCTATTAGATCTTTCTTTTCCATGATAACGTAGTAATCTTATATATTCACATATCTTAAATATTACGGTAATACTGTACATATTGGCACAATATCCCTTTATTATTTGTACCCATTATTTGTTTACTATTTAGTTTTTCTGTTTTTCATCTTTAATTTTAAAATTTTCTCATATCTTGTGTTAAATTTTAACGATTTATTTATTTTTCTTGCAGTTCTTAAATAACTATATTTCAATTTGTCTTTGTGTTTTCTATTAAGGATTTTGATTATTTTGTATATGTCAATTATTGTTTTCTGCTCTTCCTATTTTGGGCGATCTTTAATTCGGTTCTCTTCCTTCTTAATTTCGAATTAAATTCCAGGGTGATCCTGCTAGATTTCATTCCATTATTTTCCCAGTTTTACAGGTAATTCAAATCTATTCAGTCTGCAATTTAACTATGTTGGCGAGAATTAATTCTAGTAGCTTAATCATTATCCAGCCTTCTGTGTCCAAAATTGAACACATACTACCTCCATTTTCTTCCAGTTATGTCTATCTTGAACTTCTTGCGGTGAGTTCCCAGCGATTCTTTTGACGCCGTCGGTTTGTCGTGTAGGTGGTCTACCTTTATTTCTTCTATTTGCTCGTATACTGTAATTTTTCTTGTCCACCGCCCGTCATTAATTTTGGCCACATAGCCCGCCCAGTTCCACGTCAGTCATGTTATGTACTTTATGACATCTGTGACGCCTGTCCTTATTTCCTCGTTTCTAATCCTGTTTCTGAGAGTCAGTCCAAGTAAAGACCGTTTCATTCTTTTTTAGGCTAATTTGAGTTTGATTGCTGTAGTCTGGGTAAAGAAAAGTGTTTCGGTGTCGTAAGTAATGAATGGAAGTATTGCTGTTGAAGATATCCGTTAGAGCTCTATATGTGGTCCATGCTAAGGTGATTTTTTCTTTCTTACAGTTCACTAGTTTGGTTGTCTCTGACAATTTAGATCTTATGACCTAAGTACTCGTATTTATATATTTCGTTCGATACAAGATTTGTCATTTATTGTGTCTTTCTAGTATGAGTGGCATCCTGGATTTGAATATAACTGCATCTCTATCAAAAGATGCCCAACCCAGTTTCATTTTTTTGTGAAGTGTTGTTTCTTATTACATCTTGGACATCCACTAGATTGTACATAGTTTTTGTCTTTGCCAAGTTCATTTTTAGGCCTACTTCATTGCTAGCTGCATTTATGTCGCATATAAATTCTTGGAGTTTTGCAGGATTCTTAGCAATCGGAACGATGTCGTTTGTAAATCTTAGATGGCTGAGATATTCTCCATGAATAGACAGATCTTTGTTTTGCTAGTTCATTTTGCTGAATATATTTTCTAGAGTTCCAGTGAAGAGCTTTGGTAATATTGCGACTCCTTGTTTGACGCTTTTGCTTATCTGTATATATTTGCTAAAGTTTCTATGTACGGTTTGTCAATGCCTTGGTCAAAGTTTCTATTACTGTCTTGGGATATATAAAATCGAAAACCTTTTTGCAATTAATGAAGATTAATGCTAGCGGTATTTCATATATTTTAGCTCTACTCATTAGTTCTCAAAGCGTATGGATATGACCCAAGGCACTAAATTCACTTCTGAAGCCAGCTTGCTCTCTTGGCTGTGCAGCATCTAATGCATTTGTTAATTTGTTTTTGATGATCTTTGTGAATATCTTGTAGACTTCACATTAGAAGTCTACTAATATTGGTTGTAGACTTATGGGTCTGTAATTTTTGATATACTCTTTACTACCTTTCTTATAAATGAGAATTATGTTTGTTATATTCCAGTAGTCTGGTATACATCTTGACCTTACGCAGTTGGTAAATATGCCCGCTAACATTCCCCAGGTTTTTTGCCAGCGTATTTAAGCAGTTCCACTGTTATGTCATCTATTCCAGCTGCGCTACGGCTTTTTATTTTTGTAATTTTCAATTCTGCCTCTTTCAGAAGAACTTCTGGTACATCTTCTCAGTTACTGATTGCTTCTTCAAGTATTTCGGGGGCTTTGTATAGTTCACTGTAGAATTTAGTCACGACTTGTATTATTTAATTTCTGTCTGTAATTCTGGTGTTTTCGTTTGTTAGAGCAACAATTTGCTTCTTCTCAATGATTAATTCTTTTTTTGTTTTCTTATTGTATTTTCTGTTTCGATTGCATTTTCTACCAGTTTTTTTATTGTATTTTCTTATGTCTTCCTAAATATTTTCCTTATTATCTTACAAACTCTGTGTATTCTAGTCTCTGTATGTTGCTACTAACTTTCATTTCCCTTCTTTGTTTTAACATTGTTTTGGTTTTATTAGACAGTTTACTATGTTCATTTTGTTATTGCGGGCTTCCGATTTCTTTGACATTATCAAGAATGATTTCTATCAATTGAGAACTGTCGATTTGGCCGTGTAATCTTTCATCAATTGTCTTTTGGTAGTGATCTAAGTTCACTTTGAGATTGTTAATATTTATATAGATTATTGTATATTTATATAGGCTAGTTTTGCCATTAATTTTATTCTTTCTAGTTTTATATCTAGAACAATTTTTGCTCTGATTAGTCTGTGGTCACTGCCTGTTTGAAATTTATTTATTACACTGACATATTTTATTGTAGCATACTTGTTCTGTATAATCAAGACAATTTCGTTCTTATAAGTTCCATTTGGTGCTACCATTTTCTGTTCGATTTTTTTTAAATGTATTTGCAATAGGTATGTTTTGGTAGTGTGCAAACTGAAGCAGTCTTTCTTCCCTTTCATTTTTCTCACCGACTCCATACTCCATACTCTCCCATGACTTGTTCCTTGCTATTTTTCGTTCCCAATTTGGCAATAAAGTCACCAATTAAATACTTAAAGTGACTTTTATTGTTTTAAAATGTTTCAGTTATATTACTGTAGAGTTCCTCTATTTCTTCGTCAGTATGAGTATTCGTTGGGTCATATATTTGTATATTTTGTATATTATCTCTCTTTGATAGTTGTAAGGTTAAGCTAGCTGCTCTATCCGAGATACAAGTTATTTCTACTACTCTTCGTTTCCATTTTTTATTGATTAGGAGTCCGTTGATGTTCCTGAATTTCCAATAGCTCTGCATTTTTCCGTCTTACTTCGCTGATTCCAATGACGTCCCATTTTATATATATATATATATATATATATATATATATATATATATATATATATATATATTTATTTAAGCCCTTCTCTCTATTCGGATTTCCGAATATAGGCCACTACTAATTCTCGCCATTCATCTCTGTTGTTTGTAAGACGTTTCCACATTGGTCCTGCAGTTCTTTTAATATCGTCGCTCCAGCACATTTGCGGTCTTCCTCGTGGTCTTTTGGCTTCATATGGCTACCAATTTCCGATTTCTTTATTCCATCGGCCATCCTTAAGACGTGCGTTATGTCCAACCCATTTCCATTTCAGTTTAGCTGCCTGTTCGACAGCATCATTTACTTTTGTTCTATTACGAATGGCTTCATTGGTTTTATGGTCTTTGCGTGAGATACCCAGCATCTGTCATTCCATAGCTCTCTGAGTTTCTCTGATCTTCTCCATGTTTATTTTAGTAAATGTCCAGGTTTGAGCTCCATATGTAAGTACAGGTAGGATACAGGAATTAAACACTTTGGTTCGCAGTCTTTGAAGTATATTTTTATTTTTAAGTACGTATGAGAGTCTTCCGAATTCTGCCCATCCCATTTTTACACGTCTGCTTATTTCGGTACTCTGATTTTCTTTGCTTACCTTGACATCTTGACCTATCTCGGTCCCTTGGATGTTTATCATAGGTTTGTCATCTTTGTTTGACATTAGTTTAGTTTTGATGAAATTCATTTTCAGTCTTTTTTTTAGGAATTCTGTGTGTAGCTCCTCAATCATCGTATTCAGTGCATTCCACATGTCGACTATTAGTACTATATCATCTGCGTATGTAAGATGGTTCAAGTATCTTCCGTTAATAGGGATTCCCTTATTTTCCCAGTCAATTGATTTAAAGATATCTTTTAGGGCAGCTGTAAATAATTTTGGGGATATTGTGTCTCCTTGTCTTACGCCTCGGTTGATTTTAACTGGTCTTGTTTCGATTCCATTACCCAACGTCACTATCATTTCAGCTTGTTCGTAAATATTATGTATTAATATTCTGTACCTGGTTGTTGACTAATACTTCTTCTATTGCCTACAGTTCTACACTATCAAAAGCTTTTTCATAATCTATAAAAGCCAGACATAATGGGAGATTGTATTCGTTAGTCTCTTCTATTAGGATTTTCAAAGTATATAGGTGGTCACAGGTGCTGTACACTTTTCTACATCCGGCTTGTTCTACTGGTTGATCTTCTTCTCATTGCGCCGTCTCGTTTCGAAGGTTGGCGATCCAAATGGCAAATGTAGTTTTGGAAACTGCTACTGGTTGATATCCGTCAAATTTAATTGTTAACCTGTTTGTAATAATCTTTGTCAAGGTTTTGTAAAGTTGTGAGAGAAGTGAAATTGGTCGGTAATTTTTCAGATCTGTGGCGTCTCCCTTTTTGTGTATTTTTTAATATGTGATGGCTTCTCCGCCTTCCTTCAGCATTTCTGCTAGGATTCCATCGCTTCCAGGAGCTTTATTCCTTTTTTTTCCTTCTTCGTAAATATGTTTTGGCTTCTCTCGATCATTCGATTTTTTTAATTCTGACTAATTTTTTATTTTACTTATGGGCATAGATTTTCTAAATTCTTGCTCTTTTTAGAGACCATATTTTATCAGTTCTTTAAGACGCGTAACCCAATTAAGGATTAAAATTTTGAAGTAGGTGTACTGCAAATAATAATAAACGGAGCCAAGAAATCGTAGAAAATTTGACAGATGGACAACAAAAAATAACGATAGTTGCTTAAATTCAAAGATTACATGGCTTGGTCATATAGCTAGAATAAAAAAAGGAACGATTCCCAAAAAATTACTAAGAGGCTGCTACAAAAGAAAAAAAACATGCCCGAAGAAAATTAATAAAGTCGGAAAAAGAAGATCTGAAATTAACACAGAAAGAAAAGAACTGAAAGAAATTTATTGAATCCTTGGGTCTGTAGTAATACTTTTGAGCTAAACTATTACCATAATCATTATCATACATCCTTTTTTTGCGTCGACAGCCGAAGATAGGCGTCCTTAAGGTTTTTCCATATATTTCTATCTTGTGCTGTTGCAACCCATTTTGTTGAGATTTTCTCATTCTAAAATCTTTCTTGTCCATTTCCCATTACGCAATCGTGCTACATGTCCCGCCCATCTCCTTTTAGTACATTACAATGCATTCAAAAACATCATCCACCTTCAACTTTCTACGTATCTTTCGTTTCTTACTCTGTCTCTCAGTGTTAATCCAATCGTTATTGGCCATTTTTCTTTGGATTATTCCTCACTGTCTGGCTGTTTTTTTTTTTTTGGTAAGGGTAAGAGTTTCGGCTTTGTGGGTGAAAACTGACAAGACTCACCGGTTAAACACCCTTGCTTTGATTTTGATGGGTACTTCAGATTCAAAAACATATCATAATATGTCGTAGGCAGCTCAGCTCAGGAATGTTCTCTGAATTACCTGAATCTGAATCTAGATGTGAGAACTCACATATCTGATTACCTCTTTATTCGTTTAAAAAATTTTCGACTAATTTTATTTATTTATAAGCCAAAAAATTGTGTATAACTTTAAAAAAATTCGTCTGCTCTCATTGTTGACCGATTTTAATTTTTCAAAATGCGTTTAAAAGCTTAAATCTTTCTTTATTCGCAAAAAATTTTGGACTCTTTAAAATGCCTATTTTGGGCCCGCATACTTTTTCAATTTGCGATATTTTTGCGAACCCTGAATTTCAAAATTATTATGCAAAAACTAGTAAACTAATCCTAACGAAATTTAGCAAACGTTGCAGTTGTATTATGAAGTTTTTCTAGGCGAAATATGAAGGCTGTAAGTTATGTATAATCGAAATCGGCTGTAAGTTAAGTTATGAGTCTAACAAAGTTAAGGGAGAAACTCAATTTTTGCACTTTTTTCCCAATTATTGCTAATTTTTAAACAATAAACATTAACCTTTTAATTTCTAGCTAGTTAAATATAATGTAAAATAAAAAAAACAAACTTTTACCTCCTATAATTTTTCTGTAGGAGTAATATCTCGAGTTTTAGGCGAAAATATGGGCGAAATAAGCGCAAAAATCGCAAAAACCTTCGATTTTTTTTTTTTACATTTTGTTAAACAAAAATCAAGCACAAGGTTTGCGACTGGTGCATATTGTGATTATTGATACAAGATATATCCTGCATTAATTCCAGCAAAAAAATAGACTCCTTTGGAAAATGTCCATTATGGTCTGGTTTTCGACAGATTCCGCCTGAACTATATGTGTGTACATAATTAAAAAAAATTGAAAATAAAGGATGCATACATACATTAATTTATTAAATGTTTTTGAAATCCTAAGATTTGCATCATTGACCTCGAAAATTTCAGTAATTATTGCCATCTCTTAATGGTTTACACCGTTATACCGTTTTGTTTGATTAAAATTCAGGAATTTCAGGTTTTTCATTAACATGCTATATGTACGTAAAAGTTTTTTTCGTTTAAAAACAACATTTGTCTGCATTTTTAAATAGTTGATATCGGATATTCTCTTTTATAATTATTGCCTGAATCTTTATTTATAATTAGAAATTTGTTTCATTATTGATTATAAAAAAATTTACCATAAGTTAGCAAATGCAGTTAATAATATGAAACATACATTTTGAACTTGACAACAAGTAGTAGTGGTACTTTTTATTAAGATGTTAATGACTATATAACTCCTCATTGTCATTTTAATTTTCTTTACTATTTCTTTATAATGTTTTCTCTAATTTTTCAAATACCTATTCAGCAGTTTTTTACTTCATTCCTCCTCTAGAAACTGCTGTATTTTCGTAGTTATTTCGTAGATCTTCGTTGTCGTTTAGTCGTTCTAGAAATCTTTACATTCGTATTAGTACAGTACTTTGACTTTGTTTTATGTTTTTTGGTGCTTACAGATTCGATTTTTCGAGAGTACTAGACTGAAAACTTGTCAGATAATTTGTTCATAATAATTTAATTGTTTAAATGATTGTATCTTCTAAACTATTAGAGGTATTTTATTTTACCGAAATGAAAATTGTTCCGTTTGAAAAAAATTAACAAAATGGCGTGTGTTTGATCTTGGTTTGGGTGTGAACCTTTGATCCGATTGTTAGAACCGGAGTTATTACAAATTTCGTGAAAAACGATTGCAAAATAGGCATTCGATGGGGCGGTTCCGAGTATAACTCAGCTTTTATATCTGCGATTAACTTTAAAAACACCCTTATTTTAAAGGTAAGTGTTTCAGTTTTAAAAAAACTTTGACACCAATTAAACATTATAAATTTAACTAAAAAGTTGCGAATTAATTTGTTTATAAGAAACAAAATTAAGCTATAAACTTTGAAAATCTGGCTAATGGAATTTATAGAACAACTCAAAACGAACATTTTGAGCATTGGTAAATGTTTGTATGTTAACCAAGATTTGGGACTTTTAATAATGCGGGCGCGTAATCCGCGTGCAAATCAATTGTTAATATCTCGGCAAAAAATTAACATAGAAACATTTATCGAAAAATCGAATCCACTGTAGAAGCTTCGATTCATTTCATGGATTCAAAGAAAAACTGGATTAGCTTTAACGTAGGTCAACCGAAAGTTGGTTGACCTTGCTAGGACGGGCTTAGTTGGAACTCGTGCGAATAGTTATAGTAACACTATGCATCAAAAAAACATAAAAAAACGTCAAAGTAGCGAGAGGACATAAAAGTGCTTTCCCAACCCCCTGGCTTCTAGACTATACTTCTTAGAATCTTAATATAAATACTTTTTTAATTTCTGATTTTGTAGACTTGTTCGTAGGTTGTTGTAGGTTTGTGTTTTTTGTGAGTATGGATTTTTTTAAAATTCAGTACAAGGCACTAAATTATAAAGTATTTTGTTATGAGTGCTTTTAAATTCTTTAGTATGTTAAAGTCTATTTTTTCCTGGAATATTTTTGACATTTAATTAAAAAGAGTTAATTTTATCTATTGTAGCACAAGCTAAACATATCTTAAGTTCACTATATTAAAAAAGGTTACCATGGGAGCATCTACAATTTACCTCGTTTTAAACTTGATTTAAACCTTTAACTTCTAAACCTGATGTTGATTTTTCATCTATAAATATTAGTTTTTAGCCTAGAACACATCCTCTTTCGATTCCTATATATAAAAAAAGAAAATCCTGCTTTATTTGTCATAAGCGACACTTCAATCCAAATACGAGGTGGTATCCACATGAAGTGAACTTCTCTGGAATTTTCTTGGACTGCAGAAAGTTCAACTCTGATCATTTTCCCTATACAATAATTCGGTTAGATATTTTGCATAACTTTGACTACACTGAGAGAATTTGAAGAACAAAACGGAATACCCAACTTATTTCGTGTAGGAATATGCTAGAACATTATATGAATTTTATATTGTTTTTTCGAATTGGTTCGTAACTATTACCGACGCTAATTAGATCTGGCTTTTCTTATTATATGTTTAAGAAGAATTAACATCAGTTAATTGTATATATAATGTTATAACACCAGTTATAACATTACACTGTTCCGTCTCAGTTTAGTATTCTCCCCTTTTTTGAATTCATTTATGTTAGTTGCAGTATAACTATTTGCTTTCTTCTTATTTTATATTTTTTATAACCTTTAGTTTTTCTAGAAGTCGAAAACATCTTTGAGGTGTATGAAAAGTTTTTATACAATCGATCTTGAAACTAAATAAATATTATAAATAAAGATGGGTACTACCTATATTTTTCAATCGATCAGGTGCAGGTATAATACATACCACAGAAAATTTGTCCTCTAAACCGTCTCAAATAACGGCTACAAAATTTCTTCTACGGGGTTAATAATTAAAAAAGTGAAGCTGGCCGGCCAAGAGATCATCACCATCGAGCTGCAGGAGGTGGAGGATGCATCGGTCGCGGCTGCCGTCGTCTCTGAACCATCGCCTCCACCTCCAGCAGCAGCACCAGCGGCGGCACCAGCGTCGACCTCCGAGACACGTGTCGAGGTCACGCCCACCTCAACGGCGGCTGCTGCTCCGCAAAGACCTACGCCATCAACTTCGCCGCCGAATACTATGACAGGTGAGTGTGAAATATTCTGTTGGAAGATTTGTATATTCATACAAAGGCTCTATATATCCACCTACACATATATTTCATTAGGCATAAAACCATGTTCGTGTTGTTACTTAGCCCCCTTTCAGACGAGGATACTGTATCCGAGATACGCGTATCCGAGACGCAGATATTACATAGACTCAAATGGAGCTTTTCAGACGGGACGCGCGAGGGATACAGTATGCGAGATACCGAATTCAGTATCTCAGACCCTCCTGTCGCCGACGACTGAATGCGTATCCCAGATACAGAAGAAACATTACGTTAAATGAACGCTTTCAGACACGAATACTTTTGCACCACATTCCATAGACGCGCGATTTTCTGTCGAATAATTGTGAATAAGCAACGAAAGAAAGACGGTGTTTTCTGAATATAGTTATACGTTCCCTTGGTTTCTCTTAATTCTACAATAGGATGAACCCACAAATTACGTCGTCTTTTCAGTTTCTTTTTCTTTTTATTTAATATGTACCACAGCATAACATACTCTTCTACATCCATACTCCAAAAATATAACCGCACTGCACTGCTACTATTTTCATACTGACGAGCATGCCCGTGAATCCGATACAGTCGCCATCGAAAATTCTGTATCTCGCATACAGTATCTCGGATACAGTATCCTCATCTGAAAGGGGGCACTTAGGCAAAGGAGATTTTAAAACGATCTACTCTGTATTACGAATGTTTCATATGTTTTTTGTATGCTATAACAAAAAGTACTGTTACCATTCCAGTTTGAGTCTCTCTTTTTCTTCTTTCTAACGGCTGCACTCTCAGTCTTGTTTGGATACTCCAAACTTTTCCAAATTTTTCCAGGATGAATAGAATATGCCCACACTACGTTAACTGTTTCATTTTTGTGTCGGTTTTAAAAGGTCTTTTTTAATTTGATGTCTTCTGGAAATGCATTAATTATTGCATCCATCTCTACTGCTTTTACCAGTTTTGTTTACTTCTTATTATGTTCTCTTCAATTTAGTCTAATCATATATTAAATGTTATTCTCTTTGTTATTTCTTTTTTCCAAATTACACTATATTGATGCCTTAAGACTTTTTGCTTGTGTTTTTCGTATTTGTATTTCAACAAAAGTTTTATTACTTCTAGAAGTTCTAAAACTGTTTTCTTGTGGCATGTTTCAGTTAAATTTTGTTTTATATGTGATTAAACCACAATTGATTGTAATGAGAATTACATTTTACATTTGTTTTGATGTATCGATTTCTAATCCGGAAATCGTTAATTTTAAAATAAAAATTGTTAATAACTTAACCCATAAATGTTGATAAATTAGTAAGTGCTAATACTAATTTGACAGTTGACTGACTTGGCCTCCATCTTCTGGGCGTCAGCCATATTGTAAGATAAACTCTGAGAGACGTTGTACCTTCGGGTTGATATCAAATTCTGATCTTTCTCTGCTTATGTAATTAATTATAGATAATTTGTCTCTAATCTGCTATTAACTTGTTATGTTGGTATATGCGTATTACTGACTTCTTCTTTCAGTATTGATAGGCAGAGCCTGCTACATTCCATTGATGTGTTAGCTACACCAATTTTCTTCATTTAGTAAGATCAGGGCTTCTTTTCTCTCTCTTTTCTCCTCTCTCTTCTCCCCTCTCCTCTTTTTCTTCTTTCCCTCTTTTTTATTGTCCATTTCTTTCATGACTATTAATGGAACTTTTCCCTGCACTATGTGCTCATTATTTAAAGTATGTTTCCATATATGTGAGCTGTTAGTCTCTATTTTTAATGTATGCTTCATGTTCAATTATCCTAACACTTAGTGGTCTTGAAGTTTCTTCCAGACAAAAATTATTGTATTCACAAGGTATTTTATAAATGTAGTTCTTTGATCAATTTGTGTGTTGTTGGGTATGGTGTTATTATCTTTAAATCCCTTTATCTGAGAATGTCTTAATCGTTTTAGGTATTTTGTTGTTTCCTTGACAATATATGACAATAGAGAATCATTTTTGTTAAAATCGTTTTTCTTCCTGAAAGGACTAAAACGAAGTTTTTTCTTCCTGAAATTCCTTTATCGTCGGATCATAGGTTTTGTGCTCTATCATATAGTGATTTGATGATTCCCTTTATTTATGTAATGATTTGAGTTTCTTTGTGATTAACACATTTAGAAATGGTAGTAAGTATGTTGTTTTCCTTCTCCATGGTGAATTTGATTGATGCTTCAGTTAAAGTCAATCAAAAATTTGTTCACTGCTTCTGGTTCGTGATGCCAAATGAAGTTCACATCATCTACATATCTCCTTCATGGTGTGAATGTTTGGTTATGTTTGTATGTGCATTATTTTTTTATTTTTCTTCTTTCCAGTAGCCTTGCGGTTTCTGCTGTTTTTGGTCTAGATTGGGCATTAGTATATATTTTGTTTCGACATATTGTATATTTTGAAAATTCCGCCATTTTTGCTGTTCTTATTGTTAGTTCTCATACTTCTGCCTCTACAGTGCCAAAACATAAAATATTTAAATTTCATTGGTTGCTTGCTAAATATTCCAAATTTGGCTTGGTAGACCTATCAAAACTATCATCAGAAAGATTTGTAGTATATCCCCTACATCTATATTTAGTCTAACAGATCTAGGCATACGAGATATATTTTAAAAATACCTCTTGTTGGTGCTTATGTCTTTGTTTACATCTGGTTTGCTGTATCCTAAGACGTAATTAGATATTTTCATTTCTGTAACGTCCCAAATTAGCAAAATTTAGTTGGTGGTTAGAACTATGTGGATAATAGAATGAATGCCAGAAAACAAGTTTTAAGTAACTACGATCCATATAACAAAATAGCTAAAGATAGGTCACTTAAATAATAGGAATATCTATAGAGATTTTAAGCTGAACAAAAATATCCGGTACACAGTACCGATGCACAAAAGTATCAAGGGACTTAAAGAATTTGAAGATAGTAGTAAAGAAGATATTGCAACCATTGCCAAACTATTTTATACTATGATTATATGTATAATCATTTTAATTACTTTCGGCCGTCTCTACAACTGGTATCTTGGACACTCTATAAGGACATGCCTAACACTGCGTAGAACATTACAGTTGGCACATAAAGAGGAACTAATGTAAACAATTATATGCCCATGAGTAGGTCGAGTATGTACGAAGTCGAGTAACAAAAACTTGATGAGCTTGGGAATTTGATTGATTTCCACGGTTTTACAGTGGACTTGTCCAAGTGACAAGTTGAATTGTCCCATTGGTTTTGTTACAAATTTTCAACCTGCACTTTATTAAATGATTTTAAATCATGTAGCACTACATTTCTTCACGCACTTTACGAGTGATTTTACTGGTTCTTGCATGTTGGGCTATGCGATTCATTGCTTCATTTCCTTGAAGGCCAATATGTGTAGGAATCCATGTAAATTGTATAGTATGGTTGCTGTATTGTATGGCGGTTAGTCCTTTTTTAATTAGGAGAGCAATTGGATGTATTGTGTAAAGTTGGTTAACGGTTTTGATGGATCTAAAGGAATCGGAAATTATAGGAGCATTGGATATATTACTGGAATTAATAATTAATATAAGTGAGAGCCTGATAAATGGCATGTAACTCGCCAGTATGTATGCTGGTTAAGGATAGTAGTTTATATTCAAGTGTATTGTTTGGAGTAACGACAACTGGCTCAACTCCAGAAGTCGTTTTAAAAGTGTATGTGTATATGTGTTCGAAGTTAGAAAATTTGTTGTTGGTAAAGGAATTTTTTATTAAAAAGTAGGGAGTATCATGTTTTCTAAAAATATTTAAGGATATGTCGGATTGTGGAATGATTATTCTCTAAGAAGGAGGAGTTCTTATCGGGTTTTGAAATAGGCATTTGGTATCTGAATTTGTAATGCCATAAGAGTGTGCCTAATATAACCTTTTCTTAGAATGGAAACCGCAATAGTTTATTTGTGGCGTCCGAACAACTGTAAGTCCACCTTAGAAGGTATTATTGTCTTAATATTTCCATTGCCTCTCTAATAGTCTGCCTTCATTCGTTCTTGTTTATTAATCATTTTTCAGTTTGTAGTACCCAGTATCTTTAATAATGCTCTATCAGTTTTCCACCTCATGCCCTTCATTTCATTTGACATTCTTTATATATTCGTCATTTTCATTTACAGTCAAATTTGTATCTTACCCACAAATATATTTACTTAATTATTATTCTTAAAAATCGAAATAACAGCCTCGAAATAATATTAAAATATACTAATAATTGATCACAACATGTTTCTAGGTATGTGATATGAATTCAAATACAAGTTTAATGTAAGAATTCCCATTTATTTTCAAGTAATTGTGTTAAGAAATATTGTTCCATTACTGTATCTACCAGTGAATATATTTTCAACGCGGCGAAGAGTGACCGGCTTATATCCGAGTTCTGTCTTCATCATAACGCAGTCACTGGAAGAGTTCTCAAACCAAAACAATCGCATCGTGCATTCCCAATAAGGCTTTGTGCGTACATATACGTGAAATGTGAAATGAATATTGCGGGAATAGCGGTACTTCGACTCACCATCACCACCCATCAGCAGCAGCAGCGACGGCATCATCGTCCACTAGGTTACCAGCACCTTGTCGATTGTCGGTGAAATTACAGTTACGAGCCCCGTTACCGTTATGTTGTGTTGTGTTGTATAACATGACTTGGAGGCGCGCCTCGATTACGGCCCCATGTATCGCCGCGTCTTTTCGTGCTCAGAACCGGCTCCAGTTCCCAGCCATATTTCGTACGTAATATGGAACGGTGGTGTTAGTAATAAAAATCCATTAAATGTTAAACGGAGATTCTCAAATTGTTATCTTAACCATAATATCTCTCCTTATTGATGGATAATAACCATCCTATTTTTCAGCATTAAGAAAAAAATCCTTATTATTCAAAGCTTTTCTTTGACTAGCATTTTAAATATACTCTATGACAAGAGTAGATTTTGCCATAAATCCTAAAAAAGCAATAAACAACAAAATAATAAAATAAAGATAAATGGAAAGGAAATTGAAAAAGTGGGCAAATTGAAATATTTTACTATTATTTTATTAAATATTTCAAGTGGATCAATTATGGAAAAAAGGCGTGCAAGAAGGACAGACAGACGAAAATAAGAAAGGCACAATATACGTGTTACTTTAAGGATCAGAAACTTTAAAACAAGAGAAAATTACAAGAATGCTACAAATTTTCGTAAATAAATGTAAGAGAGATCCAGAAGATATAATGAAACATTAGAATAACCAATACAGGGCTATAAAAAAAGAACAAAAAAGTCATTATATATGCTACAATCGAAAGGAAAAAGTTAAAATACATTACACGTCAAGTAAAGACCAAAATAACATAGTAATATAAGCACCCGAATATCGCCCTGTAAAAAGTAGGGAGATGGAGATCAAGCGATAGTTGAAAAAGAACAATAACTGGATAATACGACTAAATCGGACTAAATCGGACTAAAACGGAGAAATTAACAACGATGAGTGGAAAAAACTTATAGAGACTATCCAGAGAAAAACGAAAAGGTCATGACCTGACCTGGTCAGTGAGCCATCTCAGACTGACCAATTTAACATTTCGAGTAACCCTCTTAATACTATTATTTTGGTATATATATATATATATATATATATATATATATATATATCTGATAACTGATTGTTATTCCAAACTTATTCTTTGTGACGGCAACTTATATGCCTATTTCATTGCAAAATACTAATTTACAAATAGACAATTTAAAAACAAAAAAGTATTTTCTAAAATGTGAATAAAATTAAATATTTAAATGTAAAACGTAAATTATAGATATATCCATTTTTGATTCGAGCACAACCTTCCATAAATTATTATTTCTGATCACTTCAAGAGATTTGTCGAAATTGGGTTTAATCTGAGTGACATAATATTTTCTGATTTTTATATTTTAATAAAACTATTTGCAGAATAGTTTATGCTTAAGGCATAAACTATTGGCATTTGAAACGCATGTTGGGCTGCGACAGGTGGATGCGCTGGCGTGTCTCCTTTTCAACATAACTCTGGAAAAGGCGGTCATGGATGCCCAAATAGAAAACAGAGGAAACATTTTTAACAAATCACCCCAAATTTTGGCATATGCGGATGATGTCGACCTAGTTGCCCGCACAACACGCAAGCTAGAAGAAATGTATACCACCTTGTCAAACGCCTCAAAAAATATGGGCCTACAAGTAAATGAAGATAAAACTAAAATAATGGCATTAACACCCAACAATAGAGCCAGAAACATCGGCCACCAATTCACGGTTGATAATTCTACCTTTAAAGTGGTGGACAAATTCACATACTTAGGCTCCCAGATCACCAAGGAGAACGTCATGACGGAAGAAATCAAGCGAAGAATAATCCTAGCAAACAAATGTTATTTTGGACTTAGACATATGAGAAGCAGAAACTTAAGCCAAAAAACGAAAATAACCATATACAAAACCCTTATACAACCAGTGTTGACATATCGGTCGGAGACATGGACCATTTCCAAGCCAAATGAAAATCTCCTGCTTATATTTGAACGAAGGATCCTGAGAAGAATATTCGGTGGCATCTGTGAAAATGGTGTTTGGAGAAGGAGATATATCACAGATATAAACATATATTTGGTGGTAAAGACGTAGTATCCTTTATAAAAATAGGAAGACTAAGATGGGCAGGACATCTGGCAAGATCACAGCAGAACAACCCTCCTAGAAGAATCCTTATGTCGCAACCTGTGGGAAGTAGAAGTAGGGGTATGCCAAAACTCAGATGGAGGGATGGTGTAGATGAGGATGGTAGACAAATAGGCGCAGCAAACTGGCAACAGTTGGCGATGGATAGAACTGACTGGCGTAATAGACTTGGGAAGGTCGAGGCTCTTTTATAGGGCTGTAGCACCAATGATGATGATGATGATTATGCTTAAGACATTTCTTCTTATTCACGTGTCAGATTAGAATTACCCGACGTTGGCAATCGCCATTATCTCCTTAGTACTTCTTCGTAGTTTTTGCAAGTCGTACAAGGTATCTTTAAACATAACACTTATTCATTCTTTGTCTTAATTCTAAACTGAAATGGCTATTGTAAAGAAATGTCTTAATTTTCTGAAAAGTGGTTTTAGTCATTGCGATTCTTAGTTTTATGTCTGGATCTAGTTGTTAAAGGTACTTAAATTTACTATATTATCTTACTGCTGCAAAGGTTTTTTATTTTATATGACTCCATTATTTGACATTTTCTTTAAATAGTATGTTACTGTTTAAGCGCACTTTTCGTTTATATCTTTACGAGATCTTTACAATGTGAACAACTGTTCGTTAATAAATTTAAAGTAGTTGAAATCATAGGAATATCATATACGCTTACTTGCTAAAGTGCGTTATATCGTTTAGACCATAGGTCCATTAGTATGTATATAAAAAGCAGTATTTTTGACTGTTTCGCTAGGTGATACTTAATTCAGACACTCCAACGAGGTACAACGTAAAGATAAATTCTTTAGGAACCGTATTTGATATGTCATAGGCAAATTTCATACTGCGTGTTTTGTTTCTTTATTGTTTATATATACTTACTTTTATCCCCATACAGTTTTTTATCAAAATGATGGAGTTAGAGCTGCCTACTAAAATTAAAGATTGTTTTAGTCGTAACAAAATGATCCATTAAAAACTTTTTTTTTTATTTTCACTTTTATTTTAAATTTTTTTAAATTCTGTGTTCTACTATTTGAAACTATTCTCTAAATTTTTATTGTTTGGAATTTTCTTTTTGCTCCTCGCCATTTAATTGAAAAATCGACTACAATACTTGTAGAACCGTCGGCGTCGACTCATACTTAATGGATTTAACATGGATGATATAAATCAAATTGAAGTTGAAAACATAATTCATTAACTATAAAACAGAAATTTACCAAAATACAACTAAAATATTTATGTGAAGAGTTTACCATGCTCATGAATAAATAATACAGAAGAATATGAAAATAACATTAAATAGCTGCTACATATACTGAGAATAATTGAAATTAAATACAAAATAACTGTAAAAACAAAAAAAATCAAAGTATATGACTACATAAAAGACTAATTTATGTTCACAGTTCAATCAAAACTGCAGGCTCTATGGATAAAGTTATCTGACATAGAAAGTATTTAAATCAAATAACAAAAAGAAAAATTTACAGTGTCAATATTGTATATACCGATATATTTATCTGTATATGTATCTGTAGAGTAGACTACTTTAAAAAATCAATGGTTTAGGTAATACAGGCTTTCTTAAATTTTTTTAATATGTCATTAAATATTATCTTAAAAACTGAAGATCGAAGAAAACCGGCTCGCAAGCAACATTCCTTGTTCAGAAACATAAGAAACTGGTGGGGCACAATAATCACTGTGCACTCAACAACTACCATGATCGTCTACACGCTGCATATTGTATGAAACCAAAAGAAGAGACATTTTCCTTGTTTGTAGGCCATGGTCTAAATAATTTCTTCATTAAGTTTAGTCTATAGTTCATAGCGTCACAACAGCGGATTTAAAAATTCTAATTCCACCATATTCTCGGAAGTCACTTCTGCTTCGTGTTGACTACATGTCCATACCATTTAGTTCTGGTTTTGCTACGTCCCTATAACTGAACCACTAGAACTCGGACATTTCTTTTATATGTCTATTTTAACTTTATCTCGTTTGAACATTCTGCATGATTTTTTCATACATCCACTTCCATACATACACTTCCACTGTGTTTAATCCTTGTTTACCGTATTCCTTTACTTATATTTTTGTCACCATATACTATGTAATCTGCTTACTGCTCTTCACGTTAATGATATTCTCTTCTTGATTTCCTGTCTATCTCTAGTTGTCACCCCTGTCACATCCTTTTACTTCATTCCCGCCATCCTAAATTAGATTAGTAGTTTCTTTCCTCATTCACATATCGATTGTTTTGTGTAAATAAAATATGTGTATAAGATAGAAGGTAACCGTATATACGTATTTCTGACTATTGGTCGTCTTCAGTACGGTGCAGCTAAGTTAGTAAAGGAGCATGTTAACTTGGGAAAGGATCACTACAGAAGCAATGCGAAAAATTATATATATATATATATATATATATATATATATATATATATATATGTATATATATATATATATATATATATATATGTATATATATATATATATATATATATATATATATTTATATATATACATTTTTAATAGCTTTAATTATTTATATTTTTTCTTTCCACTGTTTACGGCCAGTATATTGTTATACTGTTATACTTCTGTAGGTCTATAAATGGTAGGTGAAGGCTTTTTTTTATTTTCCACGCGTTATGATCCACATAAACTCATCCTTTGCTTTGAATCCACATTGTTCTTCTTCTTCTTATTTTTTATATATTTTTTATAAGTTTTGGTGTAAAATGTGCTATTGCACATTTAGATATTCTATATTATACTATCTTTGAAAGAGTCGGCATATATTATTTCCGAATACGGCCTGAAAATCCTGAAAATAATTTATCGTTTTAAAACAACTTTTGCCAACAAAATAATACAAATTCTGCGTTGAATCCACTATAAAATACTTTAAACTTTATAACTTTGGATCATCTGAGCTCATATAGCAGAAAAATGAAAAAAATAGACGCTGAAAACATAACTTTTTAACTTAAACTTAACTTTTTAACCAAACATAGTTTTTTAACTTTGAAATTTTTATATTTGATTTTATAATAATAGTCTTGCATTATAGAATATAAAATTATTAGAAAAAAAACTACTTACATACATGTTAAAAGAAAAAACAAAATTCTCTTATAATATTAAACCTCAAAAGAAATCACCTAAAGTATAGCATATGTTTGGAAAAAACTTTGTTTATAATTTATTAAGCCATTTTGTCCGTGAATATACAACAAATAGGTATTTACTGTATGTTTCAAACAAATGAATTTTTTACAATATATTATTTTGTTCTTCATTAATGTCGTTTTGGTTTATATACACTAATAGTTCTTCTAAGTGTTGTTTTTATCTTCTTAGTATTTGTTTTATTTTTATTATTAATTCTACATTTTTATCTTTAATGTTGTATATTTCATGTTTTTTGTATTTTTATTGTTTTCAGAGTTCTGTAGAATAGTTTTTGGTTACTTTTGCTATCTTCTTCCATTTTATCTCATGATTTTTCCCAATTATCGCTCTTTACAGCTGTTACTAATATTTTTACCTGTTTTCATTCATTTGTATAGTTATTATAATTCTCGTTTGATTTATCTTTCAGATATTATTTCCATGCTTTTTTCTTCACTTTTACTTGCCTTTTTATTTTTTCGGACCACCACGATATCTGTTTCTTAATGAGCTTTTTTACTTGTTTCATCTTCTTCTTTAGCTCCACCAAATAGTAGATCCTTATAGTTGTTGTTTCATAGGTTGTTTATATCAGTATTGCCTTCTATTTCTTTTAATGTTCCAAGTTTTTCATTTGCACACACTTCGGCGGTACCTATATTTACTAAAATTGGAACTATACAGAGAGAGATAGATAGAGATAGAATGTGCAAAATCGTGAAGCGTTCCACAGTTTTAGTTAATATTTATTTAGCTCCAGGATATAACGGAACATAGGAGTATGTGAGTAATTCGTCTTCTCCTGTTCTCTTATTATTAATTTTTTAAGTCCGTTCCTGTTGCTATACGGCTTCTTTATCTTGAAAACCTCGTGCTGTATTCGGCTTTTCGATCTTCTTCGTCGTCGTTGTTTCTTGGGCAAATTTTTCATGGTTTTTATTAAAGACCGGTGACCTGCAAACGGTATAATTTGGAAAAGGATAATAAACTATCCATTTTTAGTTGACCATTAATAAAAAAATTTATACAATCATGAGAAGAATCTTTCTAATCGTCGCGGTCACAGTTAAGTGCCGTTGTCTAGTTAATTCCGTTTGTTCCATTGTTTAAGCTACAAAGAATTGTTAGTAAGGTGAAATCTCTTTTATTTTATTTAAACAAACAATAAAATTGAAAACCACATGGTTTAAATTAAAAACGAATGAAATAATAACATCTCTTGCCCAAGACATTACGGCCGTATAAATATTATAAAATAAACACTTATTTCTACATCCACTATTAGACTTAGCCGCGACCTTTTATTTGCAGCTTTTCTATATGGTACTAAATGCTGGCCTCTTAAGAGGAAATATAAAATGCTTCTAGAGATTTTCTGTTGTCTAATTTCTCGAAGAATATTGGAGTCCATATTAAGACAAGTAAACACCAAGAAAAAACTAAGAACGCAAGTAACGTTGGGCATGTTTTTCGAAGTGATAGCCTCGAGAAAATTACCATCCGGTAAGGTAAGGTCAAAAGAGGTATAGGAATATTATCCACAAGATACGCGGACCGTATTGCCACTACGATATGCGGATATCCCGTCAAATTCTCATAGCAGACTACGGTTCGTTATAAGAATTTTACGGGCTATTCGGGTCTTCTGAACATCTTGCAATCGTCTCTGCCTTGATATTCTCGTACAAGCTCGGTGTCAATATCTTATCATATAAATCCCGAGATTATTTTCTATATCATCTAGCCACCTAAAACTTAATATTAGTCTGAAACTATTTTCTTGTGGCATTTCTGATATGCATTATATCTAATGCCGTATATCTTGATTGTAGAAATATTCCTATGTTCCAGCCACCTCATTCCAGTTGTTTTTTCCTTTTTTTTTTTAATTTCGTGTTTTGAAATCAAAGAAACGGAAATAGGAAACAAATATTAAAATAAAAATTACTCTATAAACCTATAAAGAGACGTACCTACTATAGGTACAAAAAAGAAATAAGTAATTTAGCTAATCCCGTAATACGAGAAATTATAATTACAACGGGAAAAGTCAAAAATAAAGACTATTTATAGTAATACCAAGTAAATATGAGCACTTATTAATAAATAAAGACAAAAACACTGAATACTACAGTTTCAAATTATTAGAAAATTTATAATTAAATAAATCTTTACACTGTTTTGCTGTCAAATCAATTATTTCACCGAAATAAATCGACAGTTTGTACAATTTGCAAAATATATTAACTCGCTAAATAATTGCATACAATTTGCAAAGCGAGTGGAAAATAACAATTCAATAAATTTTCTCCATTCGGCAATCACTAAAACAGAACGAAAAAATAAATTTTCTATTTATCGTAATCCAACTTGGATATACGAGTAACAAAAAAATGGGATAATTTTGAAAAAATTTAGTATAATGCTGGTATTTTTTCTAGAAAATTATTAAAATTTTAACATGATGATTTTGTAAGTATTTTGCTAAATTGTAAATGTTTCTATTAATTTTCATATTAAATATTATTAACAATGAATATTAATATTCTTCAGAATAAAGCAAAAAATCAAAACCTATAAACCAGTAAACTAAAAAACCTGTCATTTACTGGTAATTAACTTGTTTGTTTTTTTATTTAGAAAAGACAAAGTCGTATCCACTCCAATTTTTTTAGTGATGTTCCTGCAACATTTGTAACAATATTTAATTAAACATTTGTAACAATCAATCATTGTAACAATTAATTACAATTTGTAAACAATTAAATATTTGTAAAAATTATTTACTTAATTTAAATTTTAAATTAATGTTAATCAAATTTAAGTACAATTTTGTGTAACAAGTTTATACATTTAAGTAAAATAATAAATTATCCCGAACAAAATTTTTATCGAGTAATGCTTTCATATTTGAAAAATTGTAAAAATGTTTGTGATTTACATATTTACGACAATCTATCAAAGTGCTTTATACTGTCTACTGTGTTGCATGTTTCGGATTTTGGAGATTCACTATTTGAGAAGAAATAGGTGTGAGTATACCTACAGTGTCCAAGTCGTAGATGTGTAATAATAATTTGAGATCTTCTTCTCCTGGCAGTGGACTTCCATGAAAAAATGTCACTTCTGATTTTATAACTAGAATCATTCCATTTCCGATTCCCCCCACTTAACACCTTATTTTTAAAATAAACTCTTAGATCGGTAGCGACACCACGATACTCTGTTTCTGATGCGTAATTGGTGATAGCGTTACGCACACTAGTATCTGCTTGTGCATTCCCTTCGATACCTATATGAGATAGAATACACAGGAAGTGGATTCTTCTGAAATTTTCTTGAGCTATCGTTAGTTCGGCCTTGATAATTTTCTCAATGGGACGTTTCTGATATACATTTTGCATAGCTTTGACTACGCTGAGAGAGTCGGAAAGGACTAGACAACAAGGGTCGTTCTTAATATTTACATGTTTGACAGTTTTACACAAACCAAATAGTTCTGCAGTATAGATGCTGGAATTTAGAGGTAGTTTAAATTGAAGAGAGTCATTTGGATGCATTCCAAATTCACCTTTGGCTGCATCTTTATAAATTTTAATCCAGTCATTGCATGTTTAATTTACCATTGAATTAGTTTGACTTTAAAAACAATGGGACCACTTTCATGTTTATTGTATATACTTAACGCTGTAATGACTCTGGGCTGTTCGATAGTCCAAGGTAGATAGTGACTGGAATTCGTTTAAAATACTGTTGGGGACTGAATGTTCAGGTTAGAACTATGTAATTGGATTCTCTTGTAGTAAGGTTTGGGGCACGGGGCTTATTATTGTAATAAATAATATATTTTTTATATTATATTGATATATTAAAAGTATTACAGAAGAGAAGTTGGTTTATATTTGAGGCCATAGGTGTGGCATGTGCTAGAGAGCATTATCTGCCAACTCTGTTGTCGGTATTAGTAATTTTTGGGACAGCAGTTCTGAAGGATAAAAGTCTTCGTGATCTTGATAACTATATTTTGCTGTCTGGTCATTTGATGGTCCAGGCACTGGAATCTTTTCGTTGTCCTGAATCATGTGGTCCATTGGAACATCCAGAAAGTTTCAAAGGCCTGCCTCTTTTCCTTTTAGGTTGTAGTAACGCATTGCTTAACATATTTAAACTATTTCCAAACCTTCTCGTTTGTTGCAATATTTGTAAATTTGGCAAATTGTGTAAATTTTCTTGGATGAGAGAGGAAGCTGTCCTATCACATTTTTATTCATTTAGTTTAGTTAACCCTTTTATTTTAAGACTTTCGGCTGCTCTTAAAAACGCTGTAAGTCTACCTTGGTCAATACTAACTTCACTCCTATACATGAAGTCAAGTAAACACTTCATATCATTTTAAGGGACATCTTTGAATACGACAATATCATGTTTATCAGGATGATTCATAAACAGGGCTTGAAAGCGTGAACTGAAGCGGTAAATATACCACTTTATGGGCTTTGAGCAACTGTCCTTCAACAGCAAGAGTTACGTCTACAAAGGTTTCATCATGTAGTAATTGATCAAATACTGAAAATAAATTGGATTTATGGTTGTTTCATCGAAGACAAGAACGTTGGGAAGACACTACTGGAGCAGGGGATGCTATACCAGGTTTAAAGTATCGTATATGTGGCAGAAATCGCTAAGTTTGGCTTGGCATTGGCAATTGGTGTGTCCAGTATTATTCTATTGCACTTTGATCCAACTGTTATCCTTCAAAAACAAGCAACTTATGTTTCTTTGGACCATATTTTGAAAGTCTATTATGTTAATTACTAAGAATATTGTACTGATAATTTTACTAACTGGAAAATTTCACTGTTATCATTGCATGTGACTATTTTTTTAAAGACAAACCACGTGCTATGATTTTGCTGACGGGTATTCTTAAGTCAAAGTTGATTTCATGTAATGTAATGAACTCTCTTATAGTATGTTAAAAAATAGTAAATAATATTAGTTGTATAAATAAAAATATTGATAAAAATATTTTAAAGTTACATGCTAAAGTGTTGCTAGCACAGAAACAAAAGAAATACGGAAAAGAAAAAGAATTAGGGAGATACTAGTTACTAGAGCTAAACCAGATATATGGGATAAACAGTATAAAAGAAAACAAGTTATTAAAAATTTGCCAAAAAGGTCAGAAAACAAGTTTTAAAAGATTTGCCAAAAGGGACTAAAAACGAGTTATAAAAATTTTATACATGGTCGAATAAAAGTTAATGCTTTCTAAATTAAATTGAATTATCGAAATTTCAAAAAAACTTATTGTAAAGTAAAATTATGACTTTTCTTAGTAAAAATGGTGTATTACTGAGAAGATAAAACACAATAAATATCAAAATCTTAACACAAACTTCTGACTTTGTTTCATGACCAATTTCCGTAAAATAAACTGTTTGAAAAAGAAGCTCAAATCTTTATATGTAAATAGTTTGTAGATTTCTTTGAAGATGTCTTTAAAGATCAACTATTAAAAAAGTACGCAGAAAATATTTTTTATCAACCCGATTTAAAATTTTCAAATCCCTAATATTCGAAGCATATCCAACAAGAAGCAGATTCCTATTCCAGGGACGCAACGAACAACAAACAGTAAAGAATACTGAGCGAAGTGATAGTTATTGAAATTAAAACAGTGTTTAAATCTAAAACTAGCAGTTTATGGTTTATTTAAGAGAATTCACAATAAAAATTAAAACAAATCAAAGCAGTTATTAAATCGTTGCTTTCTATAAAACGTTCTGTCAACCTACAAACATTATTAGACGAGAACTGTAATGTAAATAATATTGCAAATTTTCTAATACATTCTCATCTTTTTTACAAATCGTAAACTGAAAATTGACATATCGCTAAGTAATTAATTTGAAATAAATTATAAATAAGAAATATTATGGCACGAATACAATTTGCCCATTAATATTTTTAAAAGTACTTAGAAGATTTCAAGGAGTACCAACCGAGAAAGGTGCCAGACAGGTGCTTTTCGGTTTCGGTTAGAAAAACACAGTATTATAAGCACAAACTAACAATATATGGTGAGAGACATGTAGATCAAGAAATAATTAAATCCCAAATCAACGCCATTTTAACGATTTTTAAGTCAGAAGAAATACATCCTATTGTTAAAGAGTTGTTATTTGGGATGCAATTAGCCTCTCAGAAGACGTCCACGTTGAGGTTCATGTTCGAGGGTCGCCTACGAATAAAAATACATCCGATTAATAAACGTTGATCGACAGTTCGTTTACAAACGAGTCATGGTTTGGCCTGCATTAACACTCAAGCAAACAAAGAATTTGGCGAGAGACTGGACCAATTCCATACCTAGAAGCTCCTTTTTGAGCTTCATTAGTTAATATAATGATACTGTTATGGTTATGGAGTGGTACTAGTGTTGTAGGAAGATTTGATCCCGTCTTGGTAATTTTAAACATTCCTTTGGCACAAACATTTAAAATTTTCCCAAATGAAAAGAAGAAGAGACGTTGTTTCTTGGCCTGCTAAATATCCAGACCTGAAAACAATTAAGCATGTATAGAATAGACTTCAGAAAACAAAAATGTGTCTGAATAATTTATTTGTTTACTAAAATTATTATTTAAAGCGAAATTGACCACCTAATTTTTGAAATGCGTAGGGAATCTTCTTCTTCAGTGCCTTATCCGGTCCGGATGTTGGCGATCATCAAAGCTATCATGGTTTTGTTAATTGCTCTGCGAAACAGCTCCGCTGAGGTCATCCCAAACCATTGTCGGAGATTTTTCAACCACGAGATACGACGGCGTCCCGGTCCTCTTCTGCCAAATACTTTACCCTGCATAACGAGTTGAAGAATTCGATATTTTTCTTCATTCCGCATCACGTGGCCGAGGTACTCAAGCTTACGTTGTTTAATTAAATTAAGCACTTCTTTTTCTTTTGTCATGCGCTGTAGGACCTCAACGTTGGTGACATGGTCCACATATGGTCCACATGGTCCGCGTAGGGAATACTGTGGCATATTGAAGACTAGAGTGTCATAACATACTGAACGTTTTTTGTTATAACGTTTTTATTATTATTTTTTGCATATAGTTGACATAGTTTTCTATTATAATTTATAAAATTGTAGAAATAAAACACTAGCAACTATTACAATAAACAATACCTAAACCGAAAATTAGAGAATATTAGCTAATTTATAGAATATTATAACTTTTTAATATAATGGATGGAATGCATAAAACGTAGTAGATGCTATTGCTTCAGCAAATAGTATCTAGTTTGTAGCATTTTCTTTTACATAAAAGGAGGTGCTTTGTTGAAAAGACCGTACTACACAACCGAGGTACTTGCTACTGACCTGAAGGATCTACTACTGTACTACTAAACGTAGCGCCAGCCGTAGTGCCCTTATGCGCATCACACAAATCGTATTAGAACTAGTTTTTCATGTGGTTTTTTATATGCTTGTGTTTTGTGAATAATTATTATTAGAATAAGTGAGTAGTGAGTAAAAATGAGTGGTTCAGATTCCGAAACGACAAAAGAGTTGGGCGAGGACAAAAATGAACAAGTATTGTTTGTTAATCTTCTTGAAAATTATCAAATTTTATTTGATAAAAGAATTATCCCAAAAATTTAACATGAAAAGGAAGCTGCATCGAATAAATTAACAAAATACTAACTTTGACATGTTCACATATAAAAAAAACACTAACATTATAACAGATGCATCATTGGTATGATAAAAAGAATAGGATTATGAGGTGAATTAGAATTTTATTATTTTTCTTGATAATATCAGAATTAATCTGTTTAAGATCTGGATTTCTAGATGTCAAATAAAGACTTTATTTAGTAATGTCGGGTTTATTTCGAATCAGAGATTTCATAAAAAATAGAGCTTTGTTTATACCACATTTATTTCTTAAAAATCTATCCAGTTGCCCGAAAGAATAGAAAACCGTCTGCCTGCACATCCTAACAAAGATTATTATAATAGTTGTAATTTATGCTAACGGTAAAAGTCATTTAGTACTAACTGATAAATGACACCAGTTAACAACGTACTATTATTATCATTATTTATTTATAGAAAACCTCTAAGGCCCTGTCTCTTATAATATTATTTCATCAGAAAACGGTACTTCCGCTTCCTATTTTCTGTAATCAGCGCATTAGACTAATCGTATTTGCATTAATAAGGGCATGCATTTCAAATTCACAATTATATTGTGAATTTTATGTGTTTATACCACCTCTCAAAAAAATATTATAAAGCAAACAAGATTGTTTGGTGAACTTTATATAAACAAAATTACATTAAAATAACTACTAGCTATATATTTATGGTAGAATCTCACTAATCCGGCACCTAATGTTCGGAGTACTAGATTGTTTAGAAAAATTCATAATAAATAAAATAAAACATTTCATAAAAAGAATAGGTACAACATAATATATGTATTCATGTTCTACACGTGTTTTTATAACTGTAACGTATCTCCCATTTAACTGATTACATAGTTAATACGGTTTAAAATACTCCTTAATTGAGATTTGTTTTCGTGCACCTTGTAGTTCAGGTTTACAAACCTTTACTCGCATGTTTCGAAAAATGTTAACATCTTTAACATACAGATTGAACGAAATTAAAACGGAACATACAATTTAATATATGTCTGTTTGAACTGCATTTGAAATAGTGGACCAATATAAAACTTGGAGAACAATAAATCCATACCCGGTGATAGACATTGTATAAAATATCGTTCAACTATCTGTTTCCTTTAAAGGAAAGAAGAGCTTGCCTAATAGTCGGAGAGATAGAGCCGAAATTTTGAACTGATCAGTAATAAGACATTTCTCTATTCTAATATATTCATTGGAACTGGGTTAAGACTTTGCCTTACAGGCGGAAGCCCCTCGTGGTACAGGGGGTGGCTATACAGGGATGAAGTTGTCATTTTTTTCGGAAAAATTAACGATCGATAATATGGCTGAAAATTTGCCCAGAGTAAGATCTTGGTATAACTAGACGAAATCCCAAAGGGCGGACGAGAGAGTGGATACATAAGGGGTGGCGGATAGGGGTGAAATTGCAATTTTTTGGGGAAAAATTAACGATAAGTAATATGTTCGCCATTTTCATGGCTCATTATTTAGCCCCTAAAAACTCTAAATCGAAAAGAGCGGACAGCTGGGTTGTTACAGGGAGCCATAAAACGGGATCAAATGTACCACTTGCCTGCGCATTTTAGGTCTCGGTAACAATTTTCAAACTGATTTTATTATGTTATTTTCATACCGATTGATTTGAAAATTTGTATGCTCACTTCTGTTACTATTCTGAAAAGCGTCAAGTAGAGTTTTCCTCAAAATTTTCCACAAAAATTTCCGTAAATGAAAATTTTCGTAATTTTTTGAGGTAAAATCTAATTTGTAGAATCCTTTCGATTTTCTGTCAGTTATACCATGATTTTTTTCCAAAAATTTTCAAACGATTTTTCCGATAAGAAAAAAAAATTAGAAAAACTTTTCTAAAACATTTGATAAAACTCTACGTCATCGTCTGAATCTTTTATAGAATATTTTGTAGTTTTAAAATGATATTATGATAATAAAATCCACAAGGAAAATAATTCCTGTAGCTGGCTGTATACCACGTATAACAAAAGAGGTTAGTCTTTGTATGTGGGTATATTTTATTTTATAAAAAAAGGGCAACATTAAAAGCACGAACGTTTTCGGAACAACTGTTCCATCATCAGGTTAAAATACCTAAAATAAGTGTAAACCATTTAATTACAGCAAACGTGGTTTAAAATTTTGACTAAGGTTAAAGAAACAATAAAATGGTTATACTTACAGGTTACCATGCCTGAGCCACCAAAATATTTGGGTAAAAACCCTTTAAAATGAAATGTGTTACCAAAGATTGTACATGATGTTGATAATATTATATGATGTTTAATATTTTAATAAGATTTTACTTCAGGTAACATACACCCATGCTTAAGTGAGTTCCAGTGTCCGGAGAGTAAACCTCTTCAAACGGACTTCAGCTGGCAACTGATTGATAAGACACCTATGAACGGTGTCAAAAACAAAATGTCAATGAACCATGAAACAGTGTTAGTTAAACATTATATTACTACAGCCAAAAGACCAAAAAAATTTGATGATGTTGAAATGATAACAGCAATCCAGGTGTTGGGATTTAAAAATTTTTCTATAATTATTTAATATTGAATATAAAAGATGTAAATTACTGGTGTTGTTGAAGGTCATGTTTAAGAGGATGACGTATGCAAGAGTAACATAAGCTGCTAATGCATACGTCATCCTCTTAAACATGACCTTCAACAACACCAGTAATTTACATCTTTTATATTCAATATTAAATAATTATAGAAAAATTTTTAAATCCCAACACCTGGATTGCTGTTATCATTTTAACATCATCAAAGTTTTTTAATCTTTTGGCTGGAGTAATATAATGTTTAACTAACACTGTTTCATGGTTCATTGACATTTTGTTTTTGACACCGTTCATAGGTGTCTTATCAATCAGTTGCCAGCTGAAGTCCGTTTGAAGAGGTTTACTCTCCGGACACTGGAACTCACTTAAGCATGGGTGTATGTTACCTGAAGTAAAATCTAATTAAAATATTAAACATCATATAATATTATCAACATTATGTACAATCTTTGGTAACACATTTCATTTTAAAGGGTTTTTACCCAAATATTTTGGTGGCTCAGGCATGGTAACCTGTAAGTATAACCATTTTATTGTTTCTTTAACCTTAGTCAAAATTTTAAACCACGTTTGCTGTAATTAAATGGTTTATACTTATTTTAGGTATTTTAACCTGATGATGGAACAGTTGTTCCGAAAACGTTCGTGCTTTTAATGTTGCCCTTTTAAGGGTTTTTATAAAATAAAATATACCCACATACAAAGATTATGATAATGTTTTTTTTTCAAACTAAAGTCATATTTACTTTACAAATCACATTTTTTTCTTAAATATACCTCTGGGCAAATTTTCAGCCATATTATCGATCGTTAATTTTTCCGAAAAAAATGACAACTTCATCCCTGTATAGCCACCCCCTGTACCACGAGGGGCGTCCGCCTGTAAGGCAAAGTCTTAACCCAGTTACAATGAATATATTCCAATAGAGAAATGTCATATTACTGATCAGTTCAAAATTTCGGCTCTATCTCTTGGACTATAAGGAAGCGATAAGTGGTTTGACAGCATAATAACTGCTTGTGTAGTCTAGTTTTTCAGTGATTCTAGGCAACCTATTTGGGTGGAGTTTTGACTTGTTCTTGAAAGAATTCAGAATCCAGCAGCTCGCTGAAGTATTGGATTTTTGTAATATAATTATTTGACAACCTTTTGTTGGCCAACCACCTAGAGTGGAGTTGAGCCGAAATACATTGATTTCGTATGTTCCGTTTTAAATTCGTTCAATCTGTACATATACCTACGCAATTTTTTTCAGCCCATGTTTTGCAGGTATTGAAACAATTAAATGCTGTATCGGGATTTACTGTTACAATTGTAGTAGTAATCGGCTCCATTATTTCTGCTAATCTTTCTTCTTCTTGTACTGCTTCATATAGTTCTTCCTCTATATACAGATATGCACGTGCACCTGATAAGTTTTGTGGTTAGACTCTTTGGCGCGACGGCGACGATATGCAGTCTGTTGAATTCCTGCTTCGCTAGTTCTTTTTCATCAAAAGTTATGAGATATTATTTGTAGAGGACTGTATTGATCTGTATTGAAAACAAATTGTTCTAGGAATTAAACACATTCCAATATTTAAAAAAAATATACATTTGCCAGAGTACTGTTGTAAAAGTTAGGCCTCACGTAGTGCAGTTTAGAAAGCAATAAAGTTAATGAAATGTAGTCAGTTGACGAAAAATCAGCAATAGTTTTATTCAGGCAATAATACGAGTATGAACACTGCTAGATCTTTATTTAGCGTAAGATACTCTTTTTTTCGTCTTTTTAAAGCAGGGGTTTGGAATCTTACAAAGACATCTCAGTCCAGGACGTTGCCTGACTGACCTTAGTGCAGGATTCGTCCTTCGTACTCCCGGCGATAGTTCCCAATGTACTTTAAAATGCCCTCTAGTCGCAGAGTCTACACCGAACGCCTACATGCTAAACCAGACTCTTCTCTGTCATCCAGCGATCCGGAAGCGGAATGGCAGGCCGTCACAGACTGTCAGCAAGGAGGCTCCCTGTCTCGTTCCAGGTAGCTCATGGAAGACCCTCATCGCTCCTAGTACGGCATCACTCCCAGATGGGCATTTCCTCCTTCCCCACATTCTGACTCACACAGTCTAACTCATACAGTCTGACCCACTTTTCTACTTTCAACTTCCAGCATCTTTCCCTCGTACCTTTGCCGTTGGCCCGTTGGTTGGTCGTGGTTTAGCGTAAGATATTCTAACAGACCAATTTCAGGTTATACAATTCAAAGGATTTTAAAAAAGTTTGAAAATACTGGCACCGTGATTCCTTATTGTAACTGTACATTTTTATTATTTAAAGAACGAATAAAAAATAATTTATAATAATTTCTGAACATAAAACTATAACAAATGTTCAAACAATCCGCTATTCAGTACTAATTAGTATCCCAATCGATTGTAAAATTCTCGTCTAACGTTAGGAAGATTGTCAGATTGAATATCTGTCAATTTTTGGAATAACTGTGCTTTTAACAGAAATATCAGAATGTCCATCTCTACCAATACAGTTATTCTAATATGACTTGCAGTTTGCCCAAATTAATTCAATAGCGTTGAATTCGCAACGATAAGGAGGTAGTCTCAACACTTCATGGTCGTGTTCTTCTAGTAACTCATCAATTATATACACATTCTGTTCATTTTTGCAATTTGTAATAATTTAGATTTTGTAAGTTTTGAGTCATACTTGATGTTGTTTATTGTCAACCATTAATAATTGTTAATAATTTCTATCCTAGTTGAAACAGTAAAAGGTTGTTTTTCTAAAAAAAAAAACACCATGATTACCAACTACTTTTTTTATTTTGAGCAAAATAATAAACTTGCTTCAGTAACAAATCCTTTCGAAGAAACAGGATGAACAATTATAAATTACTGTTTACTACCATACCCTTCTGGTCTACGTACACTTTAAACAATGTGGTCTTGTCAGGAAACTGTATACTTTACCTTTGAATAAATCCACGTTTCGTCTAAAAAGCAAGGTCTCTGGGATAAAAACTATTAATATTCTCCATATATTTACTTTTTAATTTGAATTATTAATCATCTGTGAAAACTATGAATTATTCCAAATTTAAAAACACAAGAAAATTGACTTAATAGCAATCAATGTATTCAGCACAAATTTACTTAAACTATAATAACAAATAAATAAATAAAAAAATTACTTTATTTAATTTTAAATATATTATTTAAATAAAAAAAAACATAGTATGAAGCCCCGTGCTAGTCTACAGTACTACCTACTGTTCCATTTTTTATCAACATACATTTATATAAAGTATTGATTAAAAAATACCCTCAGATTTATTATCAAATTCACATCGAAGAAATTGGCACTTACTTTATTGGTGTGTTCTGTATTCCGCACTGCTAATTTTGATCCCTCAGATAAATTGGTTGTATTTCAGACGAGGTTTACTTTTGCCTCGTTTTGAAAGAATATGATTTTTTTTTCTTTTTATAATTGTACATACTGCCCGTCGTGATATTTTATATGTAGCAGCTACTCCCTTAAATAAAGTATTATTCAAACATTAGCGGTCAATGATCAAGTAGTTTGATAAACGAACATTTTCAATATATTACCTGTTGAAAAGATAAAAATGACTCAATATGGCTCAAAAACCATTTAAAATTATTTCTCATCACTCCATCGATGTGGTTTTAATCAGATTTAAATAACTAAATGGTGATTTAGAGGTTAGAATAGGGTTTTGATTGATATGCACTTCGCGCGTGCCGCTGGTAAATAATCAAATTCCGTGTGAAAAACTGACTTTATTTTGAATTACACAATACATGAGTATGAACGCTAATAAGTATTATGTCCGTTCGCTCTGAATGCTGTATCACCGATCTCGTCTCGTATTTGAGTGCTGTCGTCTTTGGGGTGCCTTTAGGGACTCACCTTATCCTCATATATGGCATAATATATCTTCCTACGCTACTATGTTGCCGGATTGTAAAAATGCATAAAATAAACTTGAATTAGATAGAGGCGTGAACATGGCCCCCGCCTTGGCAAACACTGCCAACAAAATCGTCTGCTAATGCTAAATGTTCAAATGTTTAAACTACACTTACTCCAAAACGGGCAACGGACACATCTTGGAAAAAGAACGAGTTATAATACCAATGTCTGTCTTTATCCTAAAAACTCTGGCTACACCATCGCTGCCGCGTAAAAGTTCGATCACGCGACCTAACTTCCACCTTAATGGAGGTAAATTGCCCTCTTTTATGAATACTAACGTGTTTTCCGCAGCTTCGCCGTTAGTAGTAGTCCATTTCGTGCGTTTTTGTAGTTCGGAGATGTATTCTTTGTTCCATCGTTCCCATATATGCTGAGAAAGCTGCTGAATATGCTGGAATTTTGAGAGCCGATTAACTGGAACATGACGCAAATCTGGATCTGGATTGGCAATAAGTGGTCTTTCAATGAGAAAATGTGCAGGAGTTAATGGGGAGTAAATAATCAAACTCCGTGTGAAAAACTGACTCTCCCTCGTCATTAGCTAATAAATGAATACTCACCCAGAAAAATCGAACACAAAGGTAACGGTTAGTCGTTATAACAACTGTCTGTAAACAAATGTATATTCAAAGTATGAAAATGTATTGGATATTTATATAAGAAGAATATAGTTTATACACACACTACAAACGCCGTCAAAATAAAACTTACAATTTCCAGTAGTTGATTCAATCGAACCGACCATCGTCATATGGCTGTCTTTGTTCGATGTATGCTGTTTTGTATAGACAGATGGCTTAAGTTCATCGTTTTAGTTTCTAAGAGTAGAGGACGTAACATAAAAAATAATTCGTGAATAATGTCATACTTCTGCAAAGATCTCTTACTTGATTAATCCTGACACGTGATAGTCAAGATAGGTCATCTGCATAACTTTGAGCCATGAAGACAAATTAATCTACCTTAGCGGAAAGGTACTTGGTGACCACGGGCCATTGAAGACATGGGATCTTTATTACCTACTTGCTTTATCCATTATATCAGCGAGACTTATATGTCCTTCTGATCTAGTAACCTTTCTGTGAATTCAAACTAGGATTCAAATCAAGTCTCCCTCTGAATGCAGACAGTTATTTCCATTCCAGTAAAGTCTTTTTTAATATTTTTAAACTAAGCAATGCTGAGTATTTGTCGTATATTGACCTGTTTGATAGATAAACTATCTGTTGTGAAGCTGATTTCAAAGTGATTACAATGATAATTATCAATTTATATAAATCATAAATTAATAAAACAAAACGTAAAGTTTAAAGAACAAAATAAAAGAACTACTTTATTAGTAAACTCAAGTTAATTATATGGCAACGTTGCATATTCTTTGTACAATAAATTAATAAAAGTGTAACTGTCTAAAGAGCATAATTAACGCTATGTATAATAAATAGTATGCATTAAGTAATCAGTCGTTAACATAAGTACATGTACTCACCGCTATCGACAACATAGATTATTTAAGTTAATGTATCGAGTAAAACAAAATTAATCCATAAATAGAAGCCAGAAATATTTTATATTTGTATTTGAGACATTATAAGCAGTAGTAGATTGATTTTTCAAAACAAGAAATGTTTTGTATACTGCTTCATACTTAAAATGAACAACTCTTCTATTCTTTTTGTTCGTACATTTAAAAAATAAATTCGACTTGTGTTTCAGCAAATGTCTTCTGCGCATTATTTTTTCTTTACAGCAATTTTATTTATTCTAGGTCTTCATTCAATTGATATTTTAAGTCTATCGTTTATTATTCGTTCATTTAAACCTCGATTATTTATCTTGTGTGCATTACTACTAATTCATTTGATACTTTCTTTATCTCGAAGAATCTTCTAATAGCAAGAACTGCATTCATCAAAATAGGATAATTTCTTACTCATAGGAATTTCAATTCCAAACTGAGGATGCCAAGGACTTGATGCTAGAGCTTGAGTCTACTTAATATTATTATATGAAGCTTGAGCTTGGACCTTGAAAAGATCTAACATCAAAAGAATATAAGCCAACCTAACCTAACCCAACATCAAAAGAAAATAAGCATTTCAAATGTGGACGTGAAACACTTCTAGATTTTCTTAGAATAATCATTAAACAAATGAGCAAGTATTCAGCCTCTTGCAGAAATACAAACAAATGGCCCTACAGCCCAAATCGGATACTTGCCTCCTCCAGCATTCGCCTTCAAGCATTCATTTTTTCGGCTGCTCTGCTCAGTTATTTACACCCAATATCATTCTAGCATCAGTACTTCACTTCACTTGGCTTTCCCATTGGCTGACACCCCGTCATATTTCCACATATACAGTAAATGACATGATAGAAAAAACAAGTTTTTTGGAATTAAATCGATTTATTTCTCAACATAGTCCCCTTTTAGCTCGATACACTTAGTAATACGATGTTCTAATTTTTTTATCCCATCCGAATAGTACTTTTGCTCGAGCTCTTCAAAATAGGCCGAAGTTTCAGCGACGACTTCATCATTTGTTGCGAAACGGCGTCCTCCGAGCCATTTTTTTATTTTTGAAAACAGGAAAAAATCGCTGGCGCCAATATCTGGGGAATCCGGTGGGTGTTCAACCAATTCATAGCCCAAAACGTGTAATTTTGCCATGGCGACGGCCGATCGGTGGGTCGGTGCATTGTCTTGGTGAAAGAGCACTATTTTGCGTTCCAAACCGGGCCGTTTTCGACGCAATTCGGCATCAAATCGATCCAATAATGCTGCGTAGTACTCACCATTGATTGTTTTTCCTTTTTTCAAGTAGTCGATGTGGATGATGCCCTTCGCATCCCACAAAACAATTGCCATCACTTTTCCGGCCGAATGTGCACTATTTGCCTTCTTCGGCGACACTTCGCCCCGTTTGTGCCACTGTTGCGACTGTTCTTTGGTTTCCGGTGTGTAATAATGCACCCAGGTTTCATCAACGGTGATAAATCGGCAAAAAAAAAACCTTCGGATCGCGCCGTATCATCGCCAAAACGTCTCCGAAGTGGTCACACGTTTTTGCATTTGATCGATTATTAGCAAACGCGGCACCCATCGCGCAGATAGTTTTTTCATGTCCAAATGATGGTGAATGATGTTGTGTACGCGTTCGTAGGAAATGTTTAGGACCTCTATTAACTCGCGGAGCTTAATTCGATAATCTGCCATAATCATATTATGGACTTTGTTGATCATTTCCGACGTGATGACTTCATTTGGCCCCCCGGGACGCTCATCATCAAAAACACTCGTACGACCACGAACAAATTCAGCTTTCCAAAATTTTACTGTTGCTAACGAAGGTGCAACGTCACCATAAACTTCGTCAAGGTCGGCTTTGATTTGCACATTCGTTTTACCCTTTTTGTAGAGGAACTTAATCACCGAACGATACTCGACTTTTTCCATTTCTCCGAAAACACAAAATTTGCTTGCTTTTGACGGCTGTAAAAACCAAACTAATTGTTTTTAAAACTTAAAATTTTGGCAGAATGTCATGAAAGGCAAATGTCAACACCAAAACCAATTCGGTATCAAGTAGCTCCATCTATCAAAGGCTAGTTTAATATCAATCTATCATTGTATAAATGATTATAAACTGAAAATTATCTATAACCGAAAACTAAAACTAATCTTAGAGATCCAAATTAGAGTTATTAAATTCTATATATGGAGCATCAGTCCTTCTGTATGGAGTTGAAGCCTGGGCATTAAAATTGAAGACAATAAGACGGCTAAAAGCCTTTGAAATGTGGCTTTATGACAGAACGCTCAGAATATCATCAACACAACACGTTACGAATCAAACAGCATTAAACATCATAAATAGAGAGTTAGAACTTATAACAACTATTAGGAAAAGAGAGACCCCGTACCTACGCCGCATAATGAGAAATGACAAATATAACCTGCTACGAATAATATTTGAAGTGAAGATAGAGGGTCGGAGAGAAGTAGACAGAAGAGCCATGTCTCTCTATGGTCTCTGTTTTTAATCTACAACTGAATAGTGATTTGATTTTTTAAATTAAATCAAATCTCTAAGAAGATGAGATATTTTTTGTGGGTTCTTACCTGTACTTTTTTCACACTATTTATTTGTCAGTACTGACAGCTTCTGTTTCCGTACAAGGATTAAAGCATCATGAACAGTGTACCTGATCATTTTGTTTTAGCTTATCAGCGAGATCACCTAAGATGATTATAATTATAATTTTTTATAAGTATTCCCATATAATTATAATTTGGCCACATCTGTACTCAAACTTCTAGTTGTCCAGTTGATTCCTGATGTCTAAAATTATAGCAATATTTTGTTCTACCTTCTTTCAAATATCTCCTGTAAAGCTTAAACTAAAGAAAAACGAAATAATATATAATAGCACTCTTATTCTTAGTTTTCCTAATTTAAATCCTTTCTGTAATCAGCTGCACAATAGTTTATTAAAATCAATATCCGTTTCTACAATTTATTGATCTGCTTTTTATCTGTTTGCTACATAAATTGATACATTAATAAAGATATTGTCCATTAATGTAAGAATTATTGGAATGCCCAACCCTCCGCCACTGGAACTGAACAACAAAGAATAATTGAAAGAAAGCCTACAAGAATATCTGCAAACTCAAGTAAAATCGAGCAGGGGCAAACGTCCTTTTAATTATTGAATATGTAATATACACTGTAACTTCTTTCTTTCTTGTGATATTTATGCTCTGATTTTATAGTCATATTAAAGGGAATCCGGCAACAATGTTTTTAATAGAGTGAGTCAAACGTGGTATTCGCGTTAGCAACGTCCGCAGCTATGTAGCAGTCGTTGCGCCCGTGACGTCACTATTTCCGTATACGTCATTCGGGTCAATAAACTGCCTTGAAAGGTCGCGAGGTCGCGTCACAACTTCAGCTACCCGACGCTGGTCGGCGCTGTCGTTGCGCTGTCGATTTTAGAGTTGTTCGGATGTAATCCTCCAGGACCGAAGTAGGTTTATGTTAACTATCAATTAACAGCAGAAAGCTAGAGGAAAAAATTTAAATTTATTTACGTATTTTTTCAAATGATCTCGATCATAATATTACTTCAAATATTTAAAATAAACGGCTGACATAATTTAGGCTCCAAAAAACCTAACTTTTTATATTTTATTTTCATTACATTGTACTACATACACGAACTGAAAAGCACAAATGTCGAAAGAACTACATAATAGATATAAATTTTCGTACGTAGTAAAAAGCAAAAAAATATAAAAATGGAGTTAGTATAACTGATGAGAGAAGAAAGAAAGATTTTGTAAGAACCAGCTGTAACAAGTTGTAAGAAAAGTACACGCGCACTCTAGGATTTACTGGGCTTTGAAACAAAAGCTGAATAAAATCAATTAGGAGGCATAGAATAGCATATATGCATAGAATTGTAAAAGGAAAGAATAATATCAGATGATAACGTACACATCTATTACATATTATTTTATATAAGTAACTTATCGCATATAAAAGCACCCGAACACACTAAGGCCACAAATACAAAAAATTAACTGGACGTGAAAACCAGTCTTAGTACAATTCCGAGAAACATAGTTAGTATTATTACATATACTGCAATTAAAATACTTGTATAAATTTTGAAAACAAAATGTGTGGGTAAGAAAACAAAGAGAGGTCAAGCAAACGAAATCCAAGTAAAATAAAAAAATGATAATACAGTAGACGGTACAGTAGAGTAGCTCGAAGCTTCATAGTATGCTTTCTGTATTTTTAAAATTTAAATCATATTTTTAAAATTAAATAAAGTAATTTTATTATTTATATTTTATTTAAATTTCATTATAATAAAATATGTCAATAAATTATTATGTTTGATCCTAACGTCACCTGCTGGCGTATTAATAAAGCATATGTTGTTTATTTCTGACAGACCTGTCAAATTCAGACTAGATATTAAATTAATAATAAAATATAAGTAAATACCATTTGATAGTAAATTTAATTACTATACAAACTAGATAAGATGTTTAAAAATAAAAGTTATATTTATATGAAATTATTTTAAAATGAGAAGTGTCATAAATATTTAAACGGATGATTCAGTACTGTTATTAATTTTATGACATTTATGAGTTTTAAACTTTGACAATCGTTAATCGAATCTTTAATTGATTATTTTAATTTTTTACTTCACATTTAATGTTTGTATCTTGTTAGTATTTTCCTTGCAGTTTTTAATTTAAACCTACTATAGACAAAAAGTAATACAACGCCAGTACAGAAGCTTCGCTTCAAAACTAGGAATATGTCTGATCTTCAAAAGGAAAGAGTTGCCAAAAAGGAAGATTTACTTAGCTTATTTAACAGAAATATTTTAACAGAATCATTGTCGAAAACATACAACAAAATTTTTAACAATAATTATTAATAGCTAAAATTAACTTAATATAACCGATCTCTTTAATTGAACAACGGAGAATAATCATGATTAGTGGAAATATATATCTATGAGCCGATTGTTCGAACGCTAATCAAAACTTGATTGTTATCAAATATTTAATTAAAATCAAATACGTCTCATTTTGAGGTTATGTTGACTGATTTATTTTATTCAATTGTGAGTACATGTGAATAATTAGTTATAATTAATATTTGCAATGATCACGTGTGTTTGGTTGTACAATTCTAGGCACTTCTTTTTTAAGTAAAAATCTGACCAACATCATTGTCATAGTTGTTAACATCTTAGTAGATGTGTTGTGGTTCATCATTGTGCTTCAGCAGCTGGGATAGCTTGATTAATAATATTTCTCCACTGGTCGCGGTTATCTGTTACATGTACTACCTCAGTATACTGTTTGTTGACAAGCTTTTTCGTAATGTCTACCCATCGCTGTGGAGATGTGCCGTATTAGCGTTGACTCTGAGGCCTTCCTTGAAGCACCAACCGCTCCATTTTGTGATCACTTCGATGGTATGACGATTGGATATATTTTCAGCTAAAACCGAGACATTCGTGCGGCGAGTCTACCATGGAATTCAAAGAAGTCGTCTCCATGTCCACATTTCAAAAGAGTCTATGCATCATTAATATGATTCTTTGACTGTCGAACTGACTGGCCAATATATCACGGCATTAATTGATAAATTTACTAGAAAGTTGGGACTGAGTTCAGTAAATAGAGTATAACAAGCTTAAGGCAAAATCAACTTTAGACACAAAATAAGATTATTAATAAGTCTATTGCAATCTTTTGATTACGTACTTCTTAAGTAACTCTTTGATTATGGACCAAGTATCGTAAAAAACAATAATTAATATTTGTGGAATAACATACGTGAGATAATTTGTAAGACAAAGTTTAACTTACTTCTTCCACGGCTTTTAACAAAGTGTCACTGGCTTTTAACACCTGATGTGACCATGACAAGAATAAACGAATCTTGGTTTGTTTTAATTGATAAATGTCAAGCTTATTCAATAAATAAGTTAAAAATATTGAAAGCTTACAATTCGCAAAAGTATTCGCGTATATCGAATTGTTGGACGGTTGCCCAAGCGTTAAAGTTGTTAACTTGTTCAGAGGTCAAAATATTAACCAGACAACTATTTTTAGAGGGATAAGAGAAGGCAAGAAGGGTATCCCTTGCACCAATTTGCTGTAAAATTTTAAGTTTTGATAAAAAACAGGATTAATAGACTGGTACCATCCACTTAAGAGAGAATTGGTGTTTCTAGTTGAAAGTTGTAGTTTTCGAGTGTCATATAATACTGACTAGAAAATGTTATTCAAAAATTGTATAAAATACAGAAAAAGAAAATAGTATCCAAAATTCAAAATTCACAAAGACACAGCTCAAAATAATTTATATGGGTTGACGAGCTTTAAAACGCAGATATTCTGTTAGAAATCATGTTATTGTAATGCATGCTGGGAAATGTTTTACACCCTAAAATATAAAATAAAAGACATTAAAGGATTTTACACCTCTAATATTAAAAATTGTCTGAAGGAAGTAAAAGTTAAATTTTCTAACAAAGTTTTGGTTTGGTGAGCAATTGTGGTAAAAAAAAGAGGTACCATTTTGCGAGGAAGACTAGGCAATGAAGCAGAATAATACCAATTATGTAAAAAGGGAAGGATAACTCCTAAATATCTTTCAAGTTGGTCCGTTAGAAGTTTATGAAAAATGCGGAAAATGGACCGGATTACAGTACAAAGGAAGATGGGACAAATCTTGTGTAAATTGTGTTTCATTGACGACCATAGTCTGCTATCCTTTGTAAAGATCAGCTAATACGTTGTCAAAAGATGAATTAATAACCATTGATATTTAAGTTAAAATAAAGTTTCCTACTTCCGCAAATTAAACCTGTTAATTTTTTTCTTGAAATTTATAACCTTATATTAATGTCGATAGATTTATTTCTTTTCAACTTTTCAGTCATTGAATATATATCTAATGCGTTTTCGATGACTACGGAGTTTCACAATTAATGAGAATTACTTATTCTTCGAAATTAATTACTCCGTCCTACCATGGAAACATTTACTTTGCTACTGTTTCTCAATCAAGGACCTGGAGGAAATAGCAATTTTTGGTAGTTGGTACGTTAGCTTTGAAGGAGAAGTGCTTGTTCTTTCTGATTTATTTTCCTTTTATCTAATAAAAGTTGGTTAAATATGATATTTACCCACTTTTGTTAACTGCACACCTCAGTTTTTAACTGTTTCCAAATGCATTTCGGAAGTTCTGTTGTTTTGCCACAGGCACAATTTTCCTGACGAGATAAAGTGATTAGTTAAAGTTCCTTCACGTTCTTTATTTTCCTTGATTCTTTTAGAAGATGGAGGAGAAAAGGATAAGGAGAAGAAAGAGGATGAGTGAAATGACTTACACATAATATAGTTTTAATTTGGTGTTTTAATTTTTCTCTTTAGTGTTTATGTTACATGATTATTTTTATCAAAGTTCATATTTTTCTATTAATATTTTTATTTTGTCATTATCTTTTGGAGTATTAATAATTACATTTTTTTGCAGGTACGTTTCCCATTTTTTACTTAAAGATATTAAGGAGTCCTGTTATGGTAAGAAAAATTATACACATTTTAATTACATTTTGTAATGTTTTTGTTATCTGCTAATTGATATATTTTTAAGATTGAATTACTTTGTATAGTAGAGAAAAGCAAAAAAATTGTATGCGGTGACTTGAAATTATGATATTACGCTGTTGCTTGCGTTACCCAATTATCCTTGGTCAATATATTCGAATTATATGGTTTCACGTTAATTCTCATACAAGAATTACTAAAACCACATCTACCATAATTGATTATATTGTCTCAGATTTCTCACCCCTTGATGTACGCTCTAAAATTATTAATGTAGGACTATCTGATTATAAAGCAGTATATATCAAGTTTAACACTCATAACAAACCATCCTCGAAAACCCAACGTTTAGATAGGATTTTTTCCGATCAGAACTTTCGTAAATTCCAAAATTTGTGCTTAACTTCTGGGTGGCACTTTCCCTTTGTGTACGTGGACTATAATTTAAGTAGTTTTTTGGATAGGCTTTTCTGTATTTTCAATAAGGCATTTCCTTTAATTGCAATTAAGTCAAAACATTACAAACCCTGGACTACCAAAAGTATTCGCATATCAGCCAAGAATATGTGTTCACTACTGTACATTAAGAAATTGACTGTCAACGTCTTTACAACTGAATGTATCTCCAAGTACAGAGGAACCCATTTAAAACTTCAGCTAAACAGCTAAAAAATGTACTATCAAAAATCCTCTGGAAGCTCTAAAAGTGTTGCAAAAGAAACTTGGTACATAATAAACGATCTTCGAAATAAAACCAACACAGCTCAAACATTTTCTATTCCAGACCCTGAAAATCTAAATTAATACTTTGTTAATGTGAGTAAAAATATAACATCCACTATTTTGACACATCAAAATCCTATTTCCTATCTCTTCGATTCAAAAAAGGTCTCGAATTTAAATCAAGACCAGTTGATAAATCTGAACTGATCCAAACAATCAGTAGTATCAAAAGCAAATCTGTAGTACTGATGGCCATAAAAACTTTCTTAAATCTCCCAAAAAATGTGTTGGAAGTACTGGTCTCACAAATTAATGATTATTTTAAAAAAAGTATGTTTCCAGAGTGCCTAAAGACAGCCATTATTATTCCTTTACATAAGAGTGGTGAAAAATCAAATGTCTGCAACTATTGACCTATTGCCTTACTACCGGTCCTATCCAAAATTTTTGTGAGACTTATAAATGCCTGACTTATGTCCTTTTTCATTGAAAACAACATTTTATCACAAATTCAGTTCGGTTTTTATCTAATAAATGTACCCGTGATGCTAGGATGAAATACGTATATGCAAATACAGTGTGTTAATTTTAAAACTTACAATGAGCTATATCTCACGAACAACAGCTGATATCGAAAAATGCTTGAAACTGTTTATAGGACAGTAAAGGGGTACTAAAATGACATGAAAGAGAACTCACCCCCATCAACCCCCTAGGCCCCACCTACCACAACCAAAAAAGTTTAAATTGCAAACCCCTCATCATCATCATCATTTTGGGGTCACTGCTGGACACAGGCCTCCCTTAAAAAATTCCAATGTATTCTATTTTGAGCACCCTGAATCCAGTTGTGCTGAATGCGCTTGATGTCATCTGACCACCTTGTTGGAGGACGTCCTCGATTACGATACGCATCGTGTCTAGGTCTTCATTCCAGAATTTTCTTCGTCCACCTTCCATCTTTTAAGCTGGCAATATGCCCCACCCAGTTCCATTTCAATGTTGTAATCCCTTGAACTGCGTCAGTAACACCAATTTTTCTCCTAATTATTGTATTTGATGGGTCAATGTTTCTGCTCCATACGTTAGAACTGGGAGTACACATTGATCAAAGATCTTCCTTTTCAAGCACATGGGAATATCTGATCTAAAGACTTCTCTCAGTTTTCCGTAAACCGCCCATTTCAGTCCTATTCTCCTGTTTAGCTCCGTTGTTTGATTATCTCTTCCTAATTTAATCTGGTGGCCCAGATATTTACAGCTATACACCTGTTTAATTTGCGTGCCGTTAGTTGAGATGTTTTTCGCCACTACTAGGTTGGTCATATATTGTGTTTTGGAGAAATTAATTTTAAGTCCAACTCGTGTACACGAGCTCTAAAGGTCTTGAAGAAGCTGGCAGGCATGATCTACCCGGTCTGCAATAAGGACTATGTCGTCTGCAAATCTCAAGTTGTTCAGAAATTCTCCATTGATGTTGATTCCAATATTCTCCCAATTATTGTTTCTCATAGCACTCTGTAACAAGCGGTGAATAGCGGTGAATAGCTTAGGAGAGATGGTATCTCCTTGCCTAATACCCTCTCGAAGGGAAATGTATTTGTGTTGCCATAATACATTCTAACTGCAGCTGTTGCGCTATTATATATATATATATATATATATATATATATATATATATATATATATATATATATATATATATATATATATATATATATATATATTATTTCGAAGAAGAGTTGTGTATCTATGATCAATACTGCACTCTGTAAGAGCTCTTAACATAGAGCTATGCTGGACTGATCAAACGCTTTCTCAAACCCCTACCTGTGATAAATCATTGAAAAGACTATAAAAAATGCTATCTAATGGTATAAATAATATCTATACAGGATGAAGCAACAATTGTGAAACTTTGGCTTAAATGGGCAATTTAATGAGGTTTTTGTTAAACTACAAATTTGTTAAAAATATCAAATAAATCAATGTTCAAAGTGGGTTCCGTTGTTTTGTAAACAATAATACAGCCTATTTTCAAATTCTGCACGAGCTTTGGCAAATATTGTTCTAGTAATGGCGCGACATGCTTGCGTAATTCTTTCTCGCAATTCCCCAAATGACGCAGGTTAAGTTTTATAAACAACTGACTTGAGGTAACCCCATAGAAAAAAGTCAGGTGGCGGTAAGTCTGGTGACCTTGGTGGTCACTCAATAGGACCTCTCCTTTCAATCCATTTGTTCGAATAATTAGTATCCAACCAGTGCCTAACTGGAGCTTCATAGTGAGGAGGTGCTTCATCTTATTGGAAGTGCGACAAATCTTCGTCTAGAGCTAGGTTGCCTTGATCGTCCCTTTGGTTCTCTAATTCATGCACAATTAAATGTTCGATTGTGTTTTCCAGCATATCGAGAAAAATGTTGCCACTTAAATTGCCTGGTATGAACAAGGGACCAATTATAGCATCGCCTAATATTCCTGCCCAACCATTCAGTTTTTTAGCATATTGAGTGTGACCTTCTCTGAATCGATGAGGGTTCGCATCACTCCAGTACCGACAGTTTTGTTTATTGACATTACCATTCAGAATAAAAGTACATTCATCAGTGAAACAAATATTTTTTAACATTCTCCGTTCAACCCAAATTCTTTGAGTCATGAGTTCACAAAACTCAATTCGTCGGTCTGGATCATCATCGTCTAGTTCTTGAAGAATTTGTGTTTTGTACTGGTGAAACTTATGTAATTTTAACATCTTTCTAACCGACTCATGAGAAGATCCTGTCATTGCAGATACTTGACATATTGATGCAGTAGGCTTTATTGCAAAATTTCCAAAGACCTCATTTTGGGATGCTTCATTCAGTAATCTGGGGCATCCCTTTTTTAATTTTGCACTGATCCCGTTTCTCTAAACTATTCAACTAAATCGAAGATGTACACGTGACTTATGTTTTTGTCTAGATGCCTTTCACGAAGTATTTGAGCTGTTCGTAAATAACACTGGTATCTGAGAGGCAAATACGAAAATATTAAAAATTCTCAAATAAACCAAAAATTATTGAATCTGACAGAACCCAAAAAACAGATGTTTTCAACTTGTTTTGCAAAACCGGCAAGCTAAGTTCTTATTTAACAAAAAAAAATCCGACGGGCACTTATCATTAAAAATAATAGTCCGGGAGATAGCATTACAAACACAAAAGTTATAGTAAGGCGGCTGATATCAACACCCTGTATAATTATTAAAGAATAATTATACAGGGTCATCAACAGAATCAACCAAAACCTCATTAAATTTTCCAATTAAACCAAAGTTTTACAATTATTGCTCCACCCTGTATAATTATTATTTATACCATTGGATAGCATTTTTTATATTCTTTTCAATGTTGTATCATAAGTAGGGGTTTGCAATTTAAACTTTTTTGGTTGTGGTGGATGGGGTCTAGGTGGTTGATGGGGGTGAGTTCTCTTTCATGTCATTTTAGTTCCCCCTTACTATCCTAGAAACGGTTTCAAGCATTTTTCGATATTAGCTTTTGTTCGTGCCATATAGCCCATTGTAAGTTTTAAAATTGACACACTGTATACAGAGGCGGAGAATATACAGGAGAAAAATAGAAGCGTTCGAAATGTGGTGTTACAGAAGAATATTAAAAATTCAGTGGGTTTAAAGGATTACCAATGCTGAGGAGTTAGAAATTATGAACAGCATAAAAAGAAGAAAACTAGAGTATTTGGGTCACATAACCAGAGGAGAAAAATATGAGCTGCTGAGAATTATTATGCAAGGAAGGATCCAAGGAAGAAGAAGCATAGGAAGAAGACGCATCTCTTGGCTGAGGAACCTTAGAGAATGGTTTAACTGTAGTTCACTATAACTTTTTAGAGCAGCAGTCAACAAAGTGACCATAGCTGTTATGATATCCAACCTCCGATAGGAGATGGAACTTTAAGAAGAAGATACAGAGGCACTATAAGTGAAATCAAATCTTAACTGTCTTTTCTTTAATTCGATTTACTCTTTATGAGTACAAGAAACCAGTTCACCAGAATAAATAGATATGTTGTGAAACGCAGTTTTTGGATTCCCCATGCCGTTTTTTTCATCGCCTGTTTTGCCTTGCAATTTATAGAAGGGGCAGATTAAAGCAAAAATCTGAAGTTTGCTTTTATCAACCAAGAAATCTTCGGATTTCTACTGTCTGGTTTTACAATAGAGTTATTTGTGACGGTGCGTTTATCTCACCAATCCCTGGGCCACCTAAACAGATTTATCAGAGGGTTTTGCCTATGTTGAAGGATGCAGCGATCGAGACAAGAACCGGGTTGATGACACACATCTCCAATTTAACATGAACACATCTTTCCCTTACGTCGGGACGCGCCCACGCCGATTTTCTACCTACCAATGGGTTTAGACGCTATTTCTACCCTACCAATTAACACACTTCAATAAATAATAAGGGATTTCTTTGTACAGATAAACATTTAATGAGTTGCACTAGGCATTTTTACATAAACAGTCCAGATATCCGATTTTGTAATATTGTCCCTTTCCATATATGACTTTACCTATAATATCATTTGCTATTTTTTACCTTTCCCATGAATTAGTTTTATTTTTTTGTTAGTTGAAACCTACACCATTTAATTGTGGTCGTTATTAAATATGTTTTTCATAAGCAAAACATTGTGCAAATACATTAGCATGATTGTTATTAAACATGTTTGAAACGTTCAATTATCGTGTAAAAATGAACATAACCTGTTAGTGGTTAATAAAGCGAGGAAAATAATCGCTTAATTACCGGACTTACTATCGATCGATATAAATCCAGTTAAAATGAATATGTGTGTGTGCAGTTCCAAACGATTTGCAAGATAAGTATTAGGCTCTCGCATGTGCCAATTTCTATAATTAAACAAACGTTACGCCATGAAATCTGCCGTATTCGCGTGTTTTCATGAATTACTTTTAACTCGATTATGTAATCATTTTATTTATTGACTTAGTCATTGCTTTGCTTTAAGATATCTACTGTTGTTTACGACTGGATGCGACAAGTAACTCGTTCGTTAATGTTTTATCGGCAACTGCAATGGCTTTTAGATTATAAATTTTGGTGGATGTGCTGGGTATTGATGTTATTCAGAAACAGCGGCGTCCATTCTACGTTGGGAGCGGTAAATACTAATACTTCTAATATTTCTCCATTGATATAACGGGACATCTTCTGCCCTGGACGTTCTAAGACTCATTTGAATGTTATGTTTCCTTATTATTCATGGTATTTGTTACTAAAAAGAGTATCGTTCTCGTTCTCCTAGTCACATATTCAAAAAGTGCTTTATCTTCGAAGCAAGCTCTACCTAATACTTTCTCATTTCACTGACTCTATCCTTCCATGATATTCTAAGGATTCTATAAGATAGAACAGGTCAAATTTAACTCTCAAGTATTTTGTATCTTAGGACGAAATAAAATCTGCGATCAGTCAAAAGCTTATGAAGTTTCAAGAAAACATTTCTAACTTGTTCTATTCTGCTTTTTATTTCAGTTAGATAGTAAATAAAAATGTTTGCAAATACAAAGAGTATAAACTCGATTTTCATTTATTATACTTAATACATAAAACGGTAATACAATCAGCAACACTGTTAATGGATTAATAATATTTGTGTTGTTAAAATGTGCTTTGTTGTTTCTTCTTCTAGGTGACAGAATCGACATGGGTCATCATCTGCCAATCCCATCAGCATTAACTGCCTTTTCAGCTTACAGTGCCCTATTAGCAGACCTACTATGGTTTTGACTGTTTCCTGCCTTTGCTTATTAGGTCTATCGTAAGTTTTAGCTAATGTTTTGTAATGAACTGATTAGCCTATATTTGTCCTGGTGAATTCCTACACCATTTCAGAGATTTGTGAGCTACTCACTTTATTGTACTCGTTCGTGTTACTGCCTTTGCAATGCCGCAGAAAAGTTCCTGTTCCAACAAGCTGAGCTGAGCCTTGTTTGCCCATTTCATTCTTGGTACCCAGGCTACCGTAAACTTGCTACGGTCTCCTAGTTTATTTAGGGCACCCACACAATCCCATACTTCCTTAGAATTAACCTGTGCAAAATTGAATGCCTAAGCGCTATCTGGCTATCTATGAAGATGGCAATTGAACGGTACGTTCTTTTCTGCCTTTCTACTTCTTCCTCGAAAATTATATCCTCAAATAGACTTACCGGGAAATGTATCTCTTGCTTTATCTCTACTTATCTGATTCTACACCCTTCGATGTTTTTGAGCCATTAGAATCAGATAACTTCGGTTCGGTTATTTGTTTCCATTTTTTTTATTTCTGCTTTTTGTCTTTATTGTGTTTATGTCCTCTTCTATCTAGTCCCACCATCTCTTTGTGAGTCTTCCTCTATTTCTTGGTCCCAATGAGATCCATCTTGTAATTCTTTTTTTCATTTCTCTCGGTGTTCTCCTCATTATGTGGGTCACCCATTCTAGTTGCTTTGCTTTAATTTGTTTTACTGTAGTTTGGTCTCGCTTTCATCTATGGATATGACACAACAGATTTCTGTGTTTTTTTTTTATTTTTAATAACAATTTTACAGCAGGCACCATTTAATTAATTAAGTTTGATCGTTGGTTAAATTTTCTGGATTTTAATTGCAATAAGAATAAGAAAATTGGTATCTGCAAAATTGTTGGATACAAACTAAAGAAAATATGTATTTGATGCATTGTGTCATAACAAATAAGTTGTTAATTATCTCAAATTTAAAAATTACTTCCAATGATGACATGAACTGTACAGCTTTGCACTTGTAGGAAATTAAGTTTTCTTCGTCTTCTATTAGACCGTCGAATTTCCGACGAAGTTTAACCAGGATTTTATTTCTTATGCCTTTGAGATTACTGAACATAAAATCAAGGAGAGTAAAATATATGAAAAATGTGGAATTTCCTGGGGAAATTTTCGTGAAAATTAAATTTTCTTTTTAATGAAAATCGCATGTCCTGCGACGATTTTCTCCCTTATTGCATTTTACGAATCGATAGAGGAGTATTGATTCTATATTTAAAAATTTTGGCACAAGGACTACTGGTGCCAAATGATGACTTAAACAGATAATATTGATAGGTTAGTATCTAAGATGTTCTTCTTCATGTCACTTGAAAGTTTGTTAGTTCCCACGATAAGGAACCTGCAAAAGAAGGCGTAACGGCGAAAATTTTACTTTGGAAAATTTGAGGAAAATAAGGAAAATTCTATTTTCTGAAAAATGCAAACTGATTCAACTATAAATTTCCTTTTTTTGCTTATCTTATATAAAATTTTCAGTGCACAAAAAGGCATAAGGAAAACGTAGTTGAACTTTGTATTGAAATCCGACGGTATATATGCAGTAATGGCACAGCCAAGCTTTTAGCTTTTCTGATTTATCTGATATTTTAAATTTACCACTTGTGCAAAATTGCCTATTATTTTCAAAAAGGTCAAATAACCTCAAAACGGCAACACTTAGACCGAATGTGTGCTCAACAAAGAATCCCTAATGAGAAATTAAAAAATGCAATGCAAATCAAATAACGAAGTTGGTAACTACTTATTTCCAATATAACCGGAAATACCACATGCTCACAAATACTTATAAGTTTACTATCAAAAACCTATGCAGCTGAATTTTCAGATCTCAAATCTGTTTAGATTGGCAGATACGTCTACTAACCGTGAAACACCCAATATAAATATATCAGTTTTAAATTCAGTAAATTTTAAAGAAATTTGATTAAAATAATTTTTAAATTTAATAAATTATCAAGTAAACAAGAAATGTAACAGGTAACAGGCAATCTTCCGTATTAGAAATTAGCCGGACAAAAATGCTGGTGATGAGTTTACCTATTTGCGGTGATGAGTTTACAGGTCTCCAAAGGATGCCGGTGATCAGATTGCTATATTTCGGAGGGCCTAATAATTTTATGGGGGCTATGAAGCGACGAGTTTGTGCAAGTCCTATTTTACAGACGATAAACATAATAATTTTCAGTAGTAAATCCTTTACTAACCTTGCTAATCAAAAAAATCCTATGATATCCAATAACTTAAAATCAAAATATTAGTTATGTTGTGAAGATTTAGGTATAAACACTTTTTGGTTGCATTTTAGCGGCATTAGACGATGATTAGAGATGATAGTTAATGATCTTTCACGATTTTTGTGCATGCCCATCGATAATTCAATCGTTTCCAAACCGTTATTTATTCCAGTCGTGCAAATTTATTAAAACACCAATTAACCAATATTTGCATACGATGTTAAATTTAAAAGCACTGATTAAAATCTAGAAGAAAAAACATGACAGACAAGTCGACGTGAAAAAAGTGATGAAGAAATGCAGGCAGGTGCAATAGTCCTTATATCGCGTGTTTTCTGTATAATCAACTATTGGTTCTTTTTTTTTTATATTATTTCCGTTTTTAGGCAAACCGAATATAAGTTTGTGATCTTTAGTAATAATTTTAAAATCTTTGTACCAATGCAGAGATATTTGTAGGATACTAATATTTATTTTTTAGGCGTTCTGCAATACATAAAAAAGTTCTTAAATCATATACATACAGTGAGAAAACTGATTAATTATTACAGTAGTCCAATAAAATATTTGTATATTTAATACTGTATCTGTAACAATACAGCTAAAGTTCGTGTGATCTGGTTAAGGTCTGGTGTTATCAGTCGCAAAAGCGCTACCAATATGAGTTAACCACTATACGTAATAATTATACTATGTATAATTACTACGTAATTATATCATACTATGTTTTCTGTATTTTTAAAATTGAGTAAAGTATTTTTGTTATTTATTTGTTAAATATTTATATTTTAAACAAATGATTTTGTACTTTGATCAAATAAAAGGCAGATATCGAGCACAGTTTATTAATTAAATCTTGCCCAAGTACTTTCGCTTCCTAGAGCATCTTCAGGGGCATTTCGTCAATTTTGGCCTATCCAACAATTGAAGACCTGCCCGGAAAAACGTTGTAAGCGACAAATTTTGATAAAGTGATTTTTCAGTGGAAAAACGTTCTTTATGCGTTAAGCAAACTAGTGACACCATCTATTAGCAGTAATTTTAATTCAATACCCTCCTTACAGAACTACGAAACACGGCGCGAGAGGAAAAACGTTACTTCTGCATTAAACATGGCGGAGTGTGAAGAGTTATCGTCTACAATACGTGTCTTAAATAATTTAAATAAAGGTAAAAAACGACAAATAAATTTTGAAAATTTGGTGAAATAAAAGCGTAAGCGTTTAAAAAACAGTGGACAACTTTACAATAATTATAATAATGTTTCTGTTCAAAAAAAAATGCCTCCTAATGTGGTAAGTGGAAAAACGTTACATGTGTTAAAAATCTGTAAACTGATATTTCCGTTTTTAGGCTAGATCTTGTGCATGTTCCTTCAACGGATGTCAGTTAATTACGCTGGAAATGAGACACAACTTATTTAATGATTTCTATAAGAAAACATATAATGAACAGTCACAATATTTGGGGTTATGTATGGAAGTAGTGGAGCCAAAGAGAAGGAGGGTAGATGAAGCCACATTAAAACGTCAGTGTACTGTAAAATATTCGTTGTTGATTACTGGAAAAAGACAACAGGTATACCAAAAAATGTTTTGTGAAACTTTTTCTATAACAAAACGCAGAGTTCAAATTTTATTTGAAAAAATCAAGTCAAATCAAAAGTTGCTTGACTGTCATGGAAAACATGTAAATCGTCCAACAAAAACCAAAGATTCTGTAAAAGACCTAATCAGACAACATATTTCGACTTTTCCATCTCAAGAAAGCCACTATTCTCGAAACTCCAACAAAAAACAGTGCCTCAACCCTGACCTAAACGTTAACAAAATGTTTGAGCTCTTTAGAATATTGTATCCAAAATTTGAAGTAAAATTCCATACTTACAGAGAAATATTCAAAGATTTGAATTTTATGAATCTCAAATTTTAATTTACGTTTTGGATTTCCTCGCTCCGATACTTGCAAAGTATGTGATAAGAATTTTATTAAACTGAGTGCTGCAGAGAATGAGGAAGAACGGGAGAAGATTCAAACTGAATCCGAGCTACATCACCGAAAAGCAGAAAGTGCATACTCATCTTTGAAAGCTGATGAAGAAGCAGCTAAGTTGAATTCTAATATCATAGTTTTATGTGTGGATTTGCAACAAGTCATTTTTATACCTAACTTATCACATTCCGATGTTTATTACTAGCGTCAGTACGCAAATTACAATTTTGCTATTCGCAATATGGGAACCTCTGAAGCTACTATGTGTTGTTGGCATGAAACTGTAGCTAAGAGGGGCAGTGCTGAAATATCTTCCTGTATTTTAAGGTATGTTCTTGAGAATTTTAGGAGACTAGAGATTGGAGCGGAACGAAAACTAATACTATGGTCTGATCGATGTGTCGGTCAAAACAATAATTGGAAGATGATATCATTGTGTCACTATCTAATGACAGCAAACTTTTTTACTGAAGTAAATCAAAAATTTTTAGTATCGGGACATAGCTTTTTACCGTGTGATAGGGATTTTGCCCTCATCGAAAAGATAAAAAAAGCAGTCAGCTATATTCCACTCAAGATGTACTTGAGCTAATCAAATCGGCAAGATCAAGAAAACCTTTTCAAGTAGTTGAAATGAAACAGGAAGATTTTGTTGACTTGACCTCAGTTGAGAGGCAAATTAAGAAAGACAACATTAAAATAACAGAAGCACGTTGGATACAGGTCACAGCAAACGAACCGACTGTTCTGCAGATAAGACAAACTCATAATATCCTGCAGCCATGGCAGACATCACCTTTACTCAAGAGACCAAGAGGACGAGCTGCAGTCCGAAATACAGTTTACAAGCTTATTGAACCAGAAGCCATGCCTCCACTGTACAGAGAACCTTTAACTATTTCTGATAAGAAAAAAGTAGACTTGCTGAAAATGACTGAATGTTTAGAAGAACAGTATAAATTATTTTATTGTGAATTGCCTGCACATGCAACTTAATCTGATTTTGTTTATCTACTATGTAAGTTTAAATGAGAATAAATTTTTGTTTATTTTTCAGTTTTTGTATTTTTAATTAATTGTAATTTAGGATCCCTTAATAAGGCTCGTATTTTCCTAAGGTAAAAACGTTGCAAGGAATATTGTGTAGAAGTACAATCTATTAGCGGAAAAACGTTGCATGTTCGTTAACACTAGGTACACATGCAAAGTTACTAATAATATACACAAGCAACGCTTAAATTCACAAAATTTAGTAAATAATATTGTCAAAATAGTTTTTTGCTATTATCTGACAAATTTCATTTTGTCGGTTGCAACGTTTTTCCGGGCATGTCTTCAATTATAGAATGTCATTAACATAAAATTGTACATTACACTACACTACATAAGGACAAACAGTTTAAAATTTTTAAAAATAGGCGAAGCTACATTATGGTTGGCATCAGGAGAGAGAATCAATCAATCATTCAACCTTATATCAATGTAAATGATTTTGTATTAAAATAATTCAATAAATTAATATGTTTGCTACTAACGCCACCTGCTAACGTATTAACAAAGCATACATTGTTTATTTCTGATATACCTGTCAAATTAATAATAATAAAATATAAATCATTCTCTTCCAAAGATAAGAACCGAATCAACGTACGATATTACTCCAGTGCTACAGTGAGGATAAATACTTATCAGACCGCCTATCAATTCAACAATCGATTGATAAGAATAAAAAGATACGTGGCTTGGAGGTTATGTTTAAAAAGAATTTAAAAAAGAATATTATAGGACAGATATACAAAAAAGTGTCAACTGCAAATATAAAAAGATATCAATATGTACTCACCCCAGATGAGATTTAAATAATATAAATAAATTTTGGGACTGAAACATATCTTTAACTAGATGAAAGATATTCATAAAACAAATACCCTATTTCTGTAATAAAGTAAAATTGACGTGACAGAACGGAGTTAGAGTAGAGCATAGACATCATAAACATTAAATATGGAGAGAATGGAGCATCGAGCAAAAAGACAAAAGAGGGAATCTAATCGTTATGAAAAGGCGACCAAAAAAGTAGCCTCTGATGGCGGACATATCCGGAAATGCGAATGCGCCAAATTTAAATTTTCCGACACTTATTAACAGTAGTTATAAAATAGTTTTCAGAATGTGTCTTAGACGAGAAAATTTTAATTAAATATTAACGATAACAGTCTAAAATGTGAAACAATTGTTAAAAAACTTCAATATAAATAAGATTTCATGTGACAGTTGGGACAAATAATAACATAACCCAACTAAATTTGATTTCTTAAACAAGGAAAGACTCTCTTTCCTTGTTTAATTTGGCCTCTCAAGATGGCACTTCCTGTCTAACAATATTTTTGCCCCCACTACCTTTACATTCCCTCTTTTGTCTTTTTGCTCGATGGAATGGAGTATAGAATAGAAACAAGTGAAATTTAAATTGAAGAATACAGATTAAACAGAGTATATAGTTGATAGATGAGTTGAGCACCAACTATTTTTTGAAGAAAAATAGTCAAACAGAAAGTTCTTCGGTAGTATCTCCTGCTTGATATATTTTATTAAAAAGATCTACTAGTATGTACTAGTATGTGTTATTAACTCAATGTAAATATTATACTACAGATTTAAAACTTACCTAAATAGTGCTAATTATTCCAAATTTTAAACACAAACATTGTTCTTGTAAGATTCATCAGTCACCGTATCTTTAATCCCAAAAATATACTTTCCAATGCATACGATTTATTTAAATCAGTTAGACAGTTCACCGAAAAGATTTTAATGCCTGTGTACATAAAAAATTTAATTTTAGCAAACTAAAAAGAACAAAAGAAGCGATGTGTCTGAATTATCCACATGACTAACGAGTCATAAAAAGTAAGCGAGCATGTGCACAGGATAAAAAAATATTTACACATAATTTAGACTTCATTTGCCAAAGACTTAATACAAATGGCACGATGAAACACGACCCAAGCTAAGATTTTCAGAAGACAAATTGAAAGCATTTATGACATCCGTGTTTTTTAAAATGCAACCGAGCCATTAAGACAGGCGTTAAATATAATTACTGGTGTTATTACTCCATCAAAGTGACACCATATATTTATATTTAAGTACACTTACCTTGGAGGCGATATTCAAAAAGTACAAAAATGGATAGTATTATGAATGCTATACCCGAGCATCGTGTTAGAAATATTCTATTAGTCTGCTATCATTTTTGTCCTTTCAGCAAGTTTTTTCTTTTCTCTTCCTGCAAAAAATCGTATAACTTCTTTTAACCATGCGTGGCAAAGTGTAGTGTTTCGTCGTATCACTCTGTTTTATTATCAAAATGTAATATGTAATACAAAAGATATAAAGCCAGAAGATATAAAGCCAGACAAATTAATTTTTAAGAAAACAATGAAATGTGTTAACGAAAAGATTAAGTATGTCCTCTTTCAATCAATTTATCAACATTTCTTAGTATTCCACGAATAAGGTTACATATTTATAAAATGTTAAGGTTTATTCTCTTGAACTACCTGAATAATAAGTAGAGAATTTGAGTAAGTCTTACACAAATCATAAACTCGATACTAAAAACAGGTTACTTTCCCTCACAATGGAAGTTAGCAGAAATCATTACTATTCCAAAACCAGGACAACCTTCACATGAGATTACATCCTACCGACACATCAGCCTATTACCAGTTATGTCCAAAGTCGTAGAGAAAGTCATTGCAAGTAGACTAATTATGGAAATACAGAACAACAATATTATACCTATTCATCAGTTCGATTTTTGCCAAAAACACGGCACAACTGAACAAGTGCATATAGTGGTTGAAAAGATACAATCAACGTTCCAGGAAAAAAAACTCTTGCAATGCCATTTTCCTGGATGTTAGTCAAGCATTTGACAAGGTTTTGCATCCAGGATTACTATTCAAACTAAAGAAAGCAATATCTCAGCCACTATACACGATGCTAAAATCGTACCTCGAAGAAAGACTATTTTATACAAGATACGAAGAAAGTGTGTCTAACATTCACAACATAAATGCAGGATCCCGCAAAGTAGTGTCTTGGGACCAATTCTCTACACAATATTTACAGCTGAATTCCCAACTGGAGAGGAATCCACAATCGCAACATTCGCATGTGGGATAAGAAATGAAAGATAAAGATCAACGAATCAAAATCAGTTAACGATTTAATAAATATCACAAAGAAACACCAAATATCCTAATGCATAACAAGAACATTCCCAAAAATGATACAAATATCTTGGATTACACCTTGACAAAAGGTTAACATGGAGGACACACATTTAGAAAAAAATTTAAAAACACTAGTGCTTACTGGGCTGTAAATCCACCTTTTCATTATCTAACAAAATTTTAGGATTGAACTAAAACTCTTGCTTACATATTATGTTCGTTCAACAAAAATGCTAAGTGTTACTTGTTTGTATGTAACAAATTGTATTTTAAAACAAATAAAAATGAATAATGACAATAGTACCACAGAGAAAAAAGAAACGAGCAGTCCTTGCATCTCTTTCTAATGTACCTGGTTTATCAAACACGTGACATTCCCACTGAAGATTGTTGACTGAAAACCTCAGCAGTTCCTCTTTAGTTCTTGTCATTAACACTACATCGTCCGAAAAGACCAGGACCTGGCTTCTGTTGTCATAAAACATACCTTTCGTTCGAATTCTACTCTCTTTTATTATTGCCTTCAGCAAGAAATTAAAGAGTATTTTGGACAGCGGATCTCCCTGAAGGAGAGTACCCTCAAATTTTCCTGTTAGGCTTCCTTCTAACCTTGACTGCCTTGAAAGTGTGGAATATCACACACGATTTTTTTTAATATTTAGGTTAGCTTTAATTATTACAATATAAGCTTGAGAATAACATAGTAATAGCCAAAAATATGCGTTGTCAGCAGAAATTATGTTCATAGATTTAGTTTTTAAAAGCAACTTACGGTTACACGATAATATTATTGTGGGTAGTAGAGTCTCTTGTTTACGCTGTCGAACTGACCAGGTTACGGTTGTAATGTAATAAAGAACGAAACAATACAATCTTTATTTTTTGAACTGCAACATGGAAAATCGGTTTGGTTTGCCGGGTAAGAGCCCAACAGCACAATAGAGAACAAACTTTTCTAGCAAATGCGAGTCCATCTGCAGCACATTGTGGTAAAATACATTCGATACTTACGATACTTAATAAAACAGTTTGCTATAGCACGGTATCTCCGGGTTAAATTAGCTACATATTGATCTTGCCTCAGAATCAGAAAGCAAGAATAAGGGTCGAAGGAGAACTGACAGAGGAAGTAAGTATACTTAGAGGAGTTCGACAAGGGTGCATACTTTCACCACTCTTATTCAACGTCTACAGTGAAGTGATATTTCAAGAAGCTTTATTGGATATTGTGGAAGTTATTTTGGTCAACGGAAATAGCATTAATAATATTAGATATGCGGACGATACGGTCATATTTGCAAGTGACATGGAAGATCTATAGTACATAATACAACCTGTATACAATGCATGTGAAAGGTACGAACTTCAAATGAATCTCAAGAAAACCACAAAATGTAGATAACCTGATCAACAATAATGCAACGATCGAAAGAGTAACAACATATAAATATTTAGGAACGTGGCTAACCGAAGATGGAGATCAAACAAAAGAAATCAGATCTAGAATAGAAATGGCAAGAAACACGTTCATAAAATTGAAGAACTTACTTTGCAACCGAAAACTCCTTTGAGATGTGGTGCTACAGGAGAATCCACAGAATATCGTGGACTGAGAAAGTAACTAATATAGAGGTGTTACAAACAATGAAGAAAGAATGTGAAGTCATAAAAACTGTTAAAATTAGAAAGATTCAATATCTGGGTCATATAATGAGGGGCGAGAAGTACGTATTACTTAGATTAATTATGCAAGGGAAAATACAAGGGAAGAGAAACCCAGGACGACGCAAAATATCCTGGCTAAGAAATTTGAGAGAGTGGTTCGGTTGCAGCTCATTAGAATTATTCAGAAGCGCGGCCAATAAAATTAAAATAGCGATGATGATTTCCAACCTCCGATAGGAGAAGGAACCCGAAGAAGAAGATCTTTCCTATCTGATGTGTCCTGGATATGGAAAAATATTTTGCATTTTTCTAGTTTTACAATGCTTTCTTCTCTTATATATTGTTGGAGTTGCTATCTTCCTTGTTTTATTTTAGATTTATTGTTTTGCCATCGTAAAATTTTGCTTTTTTTTATTAATTGTCAATGTTTATTGCTTTGTATAGTTTTTCTAGAGTTCTAACGTGTAACCTAAGTATCCGTAAAGACATAAATTTTAAGAAAAGCTGCGCCTAGAAATTCAAATTCGATTTCTTATTTCTGATCTAGTCATAATAATAACAAACAAATCATAGTTTGTTTAAGTTTAAAATATCCTATAAACTTAAAATTATTTATTCCTATGTTGGGCAGTTGTCCAAAGGCAAAATTCCTTTTCTTTATTGGCGTAGGACTATTTAGATGTTAATCAGCCAGTTACAACATGACTAATACCTCAAACATAAACATTTAATGACCGTAAAGTACATAAAATACCAATAACGAAGAGCTGAATAATATGCTTTAAGTACTAAAATTAAAATAAGATACAAGTTAAATATAGCTTCTTTTCAACATCATTGTCCTAGTTGCTCACCACAATTTTGTATACATATATATTTTTTTTTTGATAGTTGACACTACAAGACTATTTTGGTATTTGACAGAAACTTTACTAATGCTGTAACGATTTATTTTTTGCCTACTTCAGGGTTAGATTATGGGGGTAGAAAATTGGGGACAGAAACTATGGGGGCGAAGATAGGGCAAGCAAAACAATCGTTACTTGTGCGAACGGCACTCAGGGGGTTGTTGGAGAGCTGGGGTCGTGGATAAGTGAATGACAAGGTGGTTGGATTGGGAGTAACTACCAGAATATGAAACAAAGGGATACTTACATAAATCTCCTGGACAAATGGACAAATAAAGACAAGAAGAAATACCTCTAGCTATTTAAATGGGACGCCGCTTCGAGAAAACTTCCTGCTGGAGGAAAGAAAGTTTCTAAAATAAAGAAGTGTCATATGTTAACATTAAATTTAAAAAAACAATTAAAATGACAGCTAAGTTAAACCATAAAATTTACAATTTATTAATTATTATAAATCCTTTTAAACTTTAATGAAAACAATTATAACTTTTAGCAAAAATGTCTGTCTAATTTAAAAAAAATTAAAATGTTAATTTTTAACTTATTTTCACTTATTTCACTAAAAAAAATAAACTTGCTACATCTCTGGGATTGAAACTAACCGGACAAATTCTCCACAGGAACACAAAGGAAACCGTTTCCAATTTCAGGGACGAAAATATGACGCAGATGGGGTTGGATCAAGCGGGCAAACGACAACAAAGCTGGTGGGACATCCTATATATATTATTATTATATATTTTCAAAATTTCATCAATTCCGGTGTACTGCACAAATCTTATGATGATTACTCTGTTCTAAACTGCCATTATGCAAAGAGTATTATCATCTTAACCGGTCTTAAGACATCCACACCAAGAAAATTGAATCAACTCCTGATTCCTAATCACCCAAACATCTTTCCACTCTCAAATCTCTTGCTTGACTCCTTATGCGTTAGATTTTTCAAATTCCCCTCGCGTCGCACAGCTAGTTTTGGTCTATGAACCTAAACAAACAATCTACCCTCCTTGACCTCGTTCTTACAACAAAATTTCTTAACAAACCGGGGATTTAGCCTTGAATCAAAACAACTTTTTTAAATTCGTCGAAATAACATGTATTTGAAACAACTGAATACAAAACTTAATATTTAGAATCTCAACTTAAAATGCCATAATATATTGATCGTTTTAAAATTCATTTGCAAACAGAAAAACGAAAATATTCCACCGATAGGGGCGTCTTTAGAAATTTTTAACATATAAATATTTCGTAGTTAAAAAAATTTAAAACATTAGAATGCATTATAAATTCTCTCATTTCCATTAGCTAAGAGACTAAGGGTGTTAAACGGGGCCTGTATATTAAGATCATATAATTGTTGAATAAAGTGATCTGATTCATCCTTATATTTTTAGCATTCGAAAAATGTATGATCCAGATTATCTTTTTTGCCACAATTTTGACAATGATCATTTTCGAGAACATGAATTTTATGTAGGTAGATGTGTATGGGATAACACAAGATAAATGGTGAAAATCCGTTATGCTGACGATAGTCATTATCGCTGAAAGTGAGACAGACCTGCAGACGTTACTAAACACACTTTGTGATACTAGGGAACAGTTTTGTTTAACAATAAATATGAAGAAAACAAAAAGCATGGTTATCAGTAAGAGGGGCAACGTCATTACAATGATCCAGATAAAAAATGAAGATATTGAGCAAGTGGACAAAATGAAATACTTAGGAGTCTGGATTACGAAGATCTGAATCCGAAATTAGAAATTCGCTCAAGAATAGAGCAATCAAGAGCAGCCTTTTTGAAAATGAGGAAATTTCTGAGAAACTAAAGACTCAATCTGCAAATCCGATATCGAATGGTAAAATGTTAATATCCACTCTATTCTTCTTTATGGTGTCGAAGCCTGGACTGTTAATGTTGACTTAATGAGAAAACTGGAAGCTTTTGAGATGTGGCTTTTTAGGAGAATTTTTAAGACCACCATCAAAAGATGAAAGACAGCATATTTGGGGACAGAAATAATAAGTACGAGTTGTTGCAGCTGATTATGAAGGGTAAAATCGAAGAAAAAAGTGCTCCTGGTAGACGACAAATATCCTGGCTGAAAAACATTCGCGACTGGAGCGGGTTAAACACACAGACGCTCTTAAGAAAAGCAGAAGATAGACACGAATTTGCAATGATTATAGTCAACCTTCATTAGTGGAGACGGCACTAGAAGAAGAAGAAGTGTGGGATAACAGGCGTGGTCAAATCTAAGACGTGTTGTGATATATTTTCTTGAGTAATTATATAGCTGGAACCACGTTCTATTCGGTATTTGATTTTGTATACTGCAGTATCTAGAAGGGTTGGTATAAGTACGTTGTGACCAACATTCGTTCCAAATATTGAGATATTTCATTTTAATATAAACAACTGCATCACAAAAACTTACAGCTAGTTTATTGGTCAAACCATTCTTTACACTTTTTTTTGCCAGCATATCCACATACTCGTTATGTTCGAGACCGATATTTGCTTTAACCCATACAAAATTAATGTTTTTGTTAACTTTTTGCAGTTCTAAAATCCATTTTTTAATTGCATATATGATATAATTGGAGGAGTAACTTGGGTACTTAGCCAAAACCAAGGAATTTAAAACAGACAGGGAGTCCGATATAATTATTGCAGAATCAATTGTAGACTGTGTTAAAAATGTCAAAGCTTCGTAGATTGCAATAGCTTCAGCACTAAATATAGAAAATATGTTATCCATTTTGTAGGAATTATTAATATTTTTGGAGGGTATATAAAAAGCACATACCACATCATACTTGGACTTGGAAGCATCGGTATATATTGCCACAGATTCTTCGAAGCTTGCAAGTATTGAGTATAATAAGTTAATGTTAAGGTGAAAATTATCGCTATATGAAGGTTTTACAATCTTAATATTTAGAAACAATGGATTGTAATTATAAAGTTGAGCTAGGATAATATAAATCACTGAGGATATCTTGATTAGATTGAAGTGCGATACACAATATGTAGAATTTTTCTTCGGCCAATATTTATTTGTAAGATCCTGTTCATTTAATACTACTATATTTAGATTATTCTTGGTTCTGGATATTTTAAGAAGAAATTTGTCTGCAAGGAACTGTGATTTAAATGAGGCTCAATAGCTTCTACATGAAGAGGTTCGACTGGAGTTGTTTTCATAGCACCAAGACATACACGTAGGACTGAGTTCTGCAAGATATCTATTTTGTTTAAAAGCTGTAAACTAGCAAAATTGTTAAATTATTTAAATATTAAAATGTTAGTCAGGTAACAATTTATATGGTCACAATATACAAACGTAAATAGGAAATACCTTTCAATAATTTTTCGAAAAGTGGACATCCCCACGTTTTGGCAGAAAAGAGTATTTAAATACTTATATAATACGCTTAAGACATAATTTGTGTTCCTTTTTGAAAGTTACTTAACAGTTGCTTAACGTTGTTAAGCCACAACACTTAACAAATTAGAAGCATTCAAATTGCGGTGCTATCGACGGATCCTAAAAATAGCATGGGTTTCGCACACTTCCAATAAAGATGTTCTTAAAATAATAAATTCAGAACGCCTGCTCACAAGCATCATAAAGAGGAGAAAAACAGAATATTTGGGCAATATAACTAGAGGATCCAAATACCATCTACTTCGCCTTATAATAATAGAAGGAAAAGTGGAGGGAAAGAGATGGATTAGTCGCAAGAAACTTTTATGTCTGCGTAATATTAGATAATTGTGTAGTACCAAAGTAGAAAAATAATTTCGCGCAGTAGCCGATACAGAAAGTATTCAGGAAATTGTAAACACGATGACGGCCAAAATCTGAATACAAACACGGCACCTAAAGAAAGAAGAAGACCCAAAAAGTTGGATCGGCGTTTTAAAAATATGTATAAAATGGTTCAGGAAGTTTTTTCCATAAATCCTAGTAGTAAAATGCTAAAAAAGAAGATAATGTTCGCGCGTCATCACAGATAGTCACAGCTTGAAACAATTCCTGCATGGTGCCAATTTTTAGAAAAAAACATTTTGTGACAAATTTTATCCTTGTAATGGATGATCACAAACAGGTTTATACTTGAAAGGAAAACGAGAGAGGAAATGTTAAATAAGAGAAAAATCACATAAATGAATGTTAAAGTATAAGTGAATAGGTGCCTTAAAAGGGCATTTGACCGGGTCAAATTAAAAGACGTTATCCACTTACTAAATGCAAGAGACATACCTCTAGGAATAATCAAAACGATCGAAAATATCTACCAAAAACAACGCAATAAAAGTAAAAGTAGAAGAAAAACTAACCGACCCTGTTGAAGCTGGCAATGGGATAAGACAGGGAGATTCCCTGAGTCCTCTATTGTACAACCTGATTATGGACGAAATAATAAAAAAAGTAAGAACTAAAAAAGGATACCAAATGGGAGAAAAACAACTTAAAATAATCTGCTATGCAGACGACGCAATACTACTCTCTCAAAGTGAAGATGATTTACAACTTCTGCTGCACCAATGCAATATAACCGCCAGAAAATTTAACATGTTAATTTCCCCAACAAAGACAAAATGCATGGTTATAACAGCAAATTTACTAAGATGTAAATTGGAACTGGAAGGTCAGATAATAGAACAAGTGATGGAGTTTAAATATCTAGGCATCACATTATCTAGCTACGCAAAGCTCGAAACCGAAGTGGAAGATCAAGTGAATAGAGCAAACAGAGCCGCAGGCTGCCTAAACGAAAAAAAAATGGAGAAATAAAAATATCGGGAATGAAACGAAAGGCAGAATTTACAAAACAGTCATCAGACCAATAATGACATACGCGGCAGAAACAAGACCTGACACAGAGAGAACAAAAGGGATGTTAGAGACATCAGAGATGAAAACACTTAGAAAAATTGATAGTAAGACACTATGGGACAGAGCTAGAAGTACAGATATACGTCATAGATGCAAGGTGGAGAACATCAAAAACTGGGTAAGAAATAGAAGAGTAGAATGGAACGATCATATAAGCCGAATGACAACAAATAGAGTAGTAAAGACGGCAAGAGACGGTTCCCCAATAGGAAGACGATCAGTAGGAAGACCACGCAAACGATGGAATGACAACTTACTGGAGGCACATTGAAAAACAGACAAAGTCATATCTATATAAAAAGAAGAAGAAGAAATGAATGTTAAAACCCATTTATGCTTTAACGCTTATACCAAAGCATTCGATTGCATGAAGTAAAGAAGACTATCGTTGGTCTTGGAAAGTATAGGAGTTGCAAATATAATTCTTCTACTTAAAAAACTACATAAAACAGTCTTGCAAAAATATAAGTAAACAATGTTCTTTCTAAACTATTTAGACCAAAATCTGACGTAGGACAAGATTGTATTCGATTAACCATACTATTTAATATATATATGAAGAATATATTATGTGAAAAATCTTGCAAGAATATAGAGGAGGATTAACGATAGGTAGCAAAATAATCACGAATCTTAGATATGCGGACGATACCCTAATGTCAGCTTGCTCTGAACAGGAACAGATCCAAATAATTTTCAAGCTAGACACGATAAGTAGAGAGAATGGTATTGTGCTGAACAAGAAAAATGTCCAAATTATGTTAACAGAATTCAGATAAGAGAAGAGTACTCCCAAAAGATCCTTCAAGTTCGTCCATTTGAAGAATTTTGATTTGAACAAATAATTATGTACAGGATTTTTCCTGATCATTATAAACCGAGAATTCTTAATAAAAGCAATGAAAGAATTTAATATACCAACACAACCAATAGAACTGATAAAAGAATCTTTAAAACTAGAAAGTGGAATCCGGATAAAAAAATGAATTAACGGAAACAATAGATGTGAAAAAGGGACTACGCCAGGGAGACGCTCTATCATGCATCTTGTTCAACATCGTACTCGAGAACATACTGAGGGACACAACAGTCAATACACGAGGAACAATCGTTAATAAAAGCGTGCAAATACTAGCATTTGCAGATGATGTTGACATAACCGCAAGATCAGAAGAGAAATGATAGAGGCATACAACCAAATAGAACGAGCTACACAAAATAGTGGTCTTAAAATCAATCAGACCAAAACAAAATATATGCAGGTAAGTAAAAACGCAGAAAGAAGGCAGCCACAAAATATAACAATAGGAGAATACAACATAGAGGGGGTAAAAAATTTTATATACTTGGGATCCCTAGTCACGTCTGATAATAACGTTACGGAGGAAGTGAAGAGGCGAATATTTATTGCAAATAAATGTTACAATGGCTTAATTAGGAAACTAAGATCAGATAACGTCGCAAGAAAAACAAAATGCCAAATATATAAAACCCTAATAAGACCGGTACTCACATATGGCTCAGAAACCTGGACACTCACTAAAAGAGAGGAAACGTTGTAAGCCACCTTCGAAAGAAAAATCTTGAGACACATATATATATATATATATATATATATATATATATATATATATATATATATATATATATATATATATATATATATATATATATATATATATATATATATATATATATATAAGGGCACAAAAGAAAACGGAATATGGCGAAGAAGATAGACTGATAGCTGAACTGTACAAAATATTCCAGGATCCGGATATTCTAACATTCATTAAAATAGGACGGGCTGCGTTGGATTGGACATGTAGAAAGAATGGAAGAAGGCGAAATACCAAACAAAATATTTAAACAGATGCCAGTAGGAAAAAGAACAAGAGGAAGACCGAAGCTGAGATACTTAGATCAAATATAAAATGATATAACAACCTTAAAAATAAAAAACTGGAGAAAAAAAGCACGAAACAGATCAGAATGGAGAAGTATCCTGGAACAGGCCAAGACCCAAAAAGGGTTGTTGAGCCAGTGATGATGATGATGATGATGAGACCTGATCATACTTCAAAGGAAGATGACAAGTCTTGACCAAATTACATTTCATTAAGGATTATGGTCCTTTATCATTTTTATAGATTAATGTTTGTGTTATCAAAATATGTAACATACACTATTAATATTTAAAGTTGTAAAGTTTCGTATTAGTAATTAATTCTGTTATTTTTTCTTAAAACGTATGTCCAACAGGTTAAATTCGATAAAATATTTGCAGCATTGCTTTCTGCGTATCTCTTTCCTTTTTTGTTTATAAATTGTATCTCATTCAATTATTCTTACCGTAAATGTTTCTACGGGTTCCTTCATAAATAAAACGCTAACGATCTCAAGACAGTACGTACAGTTTAAAAATAAACCGCATTTTCCCGAATGAAATTTTTATTTCAGGATACATAAATACCGTCACAGTAGTTTCTTTGTAAAAATTTGCTAATGCAATTTTTAAACGAGTTTATGTGCTTCAAACAATCATTATTTTGTCAGATAGCAAGATGTTTCCCACCAACATGTTTTTGTAGACATTTTAAAGGTAGTTTTGTTTTGATACAAAATGTACAATACCAGCTTAAGTTATAATATTTAAGAAGACTTCTTTATAAATAATGGAATGTTATACGACATAGATTTTTAATAAAACGAGAATAGTTTTATATTCTTGTATTTCTAGATACAAAATAGCAACAATTTTAAGTGTTGCTTAAAGATACCAAAAATTATTTTATCTATTCTTCCTCCTTTTATCCTCTTATCTATTCGTCTCTTAACGGAGGTTATTCGGGCGATTTTAATTTATCCCCTTCTGCTCTAAATAGTTGAATTTAGCTGAATTGGAACTATTCCCTCAAATAACCTTTCTTTTTGTTATATAACTCTACGTAATAATTCGTTTAATTTGTATCTATTCACTCCCTTGTGCTTTCTCTTATTGTTTCGATATAACCCAATTGCCCCGTCTGATCCAAAAGATCTTCTTTATCACTGGCGCTGAAGATTATTCTGTTTGCTGCCCATTGTTGTTTCTTACACCAATTCTATATTTTTTTGCCCTATAGAAGACCCTGTACAGGTCTCTTACTTGGTGTGTACTAAATATATCAAGGTCTCCTTTTGGTTGCGCTTATAGTTTGTCTTTTGCAGTCCAGCACCTCGCAATTGCATAATACATGTTTTACAGTTTCTGATTCCTTATCTCAGAGTCTGCAGTTAAGTTATCCATTGTAAATACCTATTGTATTCAGGAATTCTCTTACTGGTGCATGCTTGGTCAACACTCCTGTTACTGTTCTTAGATTGTTTCTGCCTATATGGAGCAGTTCCTGTGTTCTTTTTGTACATATCAGTCATGACTTTCTAATATCCAGTTCTCTACAGCCTTACGTACTTCATTCTTCGATACTCCTAGAGTCACAGCCGGTCTGTTTGATCCGTTCAACCCTCTTTTAGCAAGTTGATCTACTGTTTCGTTGCCTTCGGTTCGATGATGCTTTCGTATCTAGACAAGCTTAACCGTGTTACGTTCTCCCAATTCATTCAGTTTTCTGATGCAGTGCAATAAGTGACCAGCATGGATGTCACTTATTGACACGCCAGTGCCGCTTGACCGTCAGAAAATATATAGATCTGCTCTTTTTCAGATGCTCTCTCAACATTTTTCTTTGTAAATTGGAATATCGTATAAATCTCCGCTTGAAAAACGGTGCAGTTGCTTCCCAAAACTTTCGCTAATTTTTTGATTTTTGAAGTATATTTCTGTCCTCATACCGTCTCTAATCTTGAGTCCGTCTATTTGTGTTACCGTCAACATACTTCTATAACACTACATTTCATACGACTGCTACCTGCTTATATGTTCTTGTTTGTGTCTAAGTTTCTATTTCAAATAACAATATTAAAAACACGTAGTTTGTTTTAAAAATTCTTATCCCTCTTCTTTGATCATTGTTATGTGATATCAAAACTCCTAAATATTTATAGATTTTTTCCAGCTATACTAACTTGAGTGTACATTTGGTATTTTATTTATATATTTAGTATATAGTATATTTATTTTAATCGATAAATCTCGCAGAAATTGTTGGTACGGTTGACTAATTATTAGAAATACTTGAAAATATGATCAAACTTCATACTTTATCATTTTTGTTATTAATTATGATTCCATCTTTTTGCTATTTCAAGGCTTTTTCAAAGATATATTCCACAAATATGTTAAAAAGTAATAGTGACAAAACGCATCTATGTCTCACTTCTCTTTTCTGTACATTTTCGCTAAGTTCTCCCTCTATGTTTATTTACGCTAACATAAGGCCCCCCTTGTGCATAGTCCGCTGTTAAAACTAAATTCATTACCGTAAATATTCGCCTCCGTAAAAGTATAAAACTTTTTATTAATTCCCCCATGAATATTTTCAAAAACACTTTAACAAGTTAAGTTAGAGATATAGTAAATTTTCAATAAACAATACTACAACAATTATACAGCTGTATAAATCAATTAAGTCACTTATCTACATTAACAATTAACACTATTTTTTTTTATTTTTTTATTCAGGCAAATAAATAATTAAATTTATAAGTTGTTTATAGTTTATTACCACATGAAACAAAGCCGAAAAATCACTTAAAAAATCGAAAATTTACTGGGCGCTATTTTTTATCTGGAATATCTGGGGAAAGTCAATAGAAAGGCCGTATTATCTCGTGGTTATGGAAACTTTCACTGCGTCATGACATTTAAGCAAAAAAAAGGGACTTTTTTCATTCGTTTTAATATTGTGAGAAAACTAGGCATTCTAGATAAAAACGTTCAACAGACGACTTTCTTGAAAATACTTTCTCTTTAAAAGGAGATTTTCTAAATTAAGAATGTTTATAAACAAAAAAGTTATTGCAAATTAAACCCGAAAGTGAGCATATTTTTCAATTGTTTATAATTATTAAAATAAACAATGAAAACGTTCAAAGCATATGTCATAATGTAAGTTTTTATGTAGTTACTACTTTTGCGAAAGATGGACACAATCGGTCATGTAGTTTTTTAACAATTATATTTGTTTATCCCATTTGAGAGAACAAAGGTCATTTTCAAATGGCTTTACAGGTGCTTTGTCAATACTTAAAATGTTTTTTTGCCTGATTCTCTTTATAAGGTCTCAAATTTTTATGTTTTTTAAAAACTATAATAATTTTTAATTGTTTACATACAAATAATTGATGCAGAATGAAGTACCATTACCATTATATTCGCAATATCCCTAACTTATGCCGCGCAGTATATTATTAATATCTAAGTTATTCTCTTCTTTACGTGCCAGATCAGAATTATGCGACGTTGGCGATCACCACTGCAAAGGCTTCTCTATCTTCTGCCACTAGGAATAATTGTCCTGCATTTGATATCTGCGTCCATTCACGAATGTTTTTTAACCAAGAAATCTGTTTTCTTTCTACACCTCTACTGCCTTCTATTTAGCTTTTAAAGATCAGTTGTAGTATTCTCTATCGATTTCCTCTCACTATATGTCCCAGATAAGACATTTTCCGGTGTTTAACAGTCTTTACCAATTCTCTATCTTTGTTGACCCTCATTAGTTTTTCTTGTTGTTCAAGGTATCTTCAGCATCCGTCTATGAATCCATATTTCCAATGTTTCAATTCTATACATGCTTGATACTTTTAGTGTCCACAGTTCTGCTCCATACAAAAATGCAGACAAAATACAGCACTTAACCATTCTTTGCTTTAGTTCTAAACTGAGATGATTATTGCAAAAGAATGTCTTTATTTTCATAAAAGTAGTTTTAGTCATTGCTATCGTTTGTTTTATTTCTTTGTCTGTATCTAGTTTGTCTATTATGACAGTTCCCAAATATGTAATTTTTTGAACTTTTTCCACTTGGACTCTATTTAATTGAAGCTCTTGCATCTGGATGTGGGTTACAACTAAAGACTAAAAGTTTTGTTTTGTTTGAGTCTATTTTATCTAATGCTTATTTTCTCTCCTACTTCGTGAATACAATCAAGCAGAATTTAAAGACCTTCAATATTTTCTGACAGAATGACTGTATCGTCCGCATATCTAATTACATTAAGTAGTTCGCCGTTGACTTATATTCCATATGGCTATCTCTTAAAAAATAACTGGTCCGAGTAAGCATTGAAACATTGAGGTAAAATGCAACCTTGTCTGACTCTCCTTGTTATATGGAGATTTCGTCGGTTTAGTTATCTTTAATTTTTACGATAGCAGTTTGATTCCAGCACCGATTTTTAATGAAACGAATATCTTTGTCATCTATTCCTATATTTCTTAGTATCTGCATTAATTTTGCATGCTGTACTTTATCGAATGCCTTTTCGAAATCCATAAAGCGTACAAATACATCTTTTCTTTGATCACGGCATTTTTGTAATCGGATATTTGGCGCAAAAAGTGCCGTCCTAGTTCCCATAGCATTTCTAAAACCAAATTGAGTATCCAGCCAGTCTGTAGGAATAACTCCAGTGATATTGCATTAAAAAGTTTTCCTACTACTTTCATGTTACCTTCATCTATTAGCTTTAGTACCTCAGTTGGTCTATTATCTGGACTACAAGCTTTTCTAAATTTTTAGCTTTCCTAACATTTTTTATAGCGTGTTCTATCTCTGATTTTATAATTTCTGGGCCGTCAGTACAAATTTGGTAGGGTTCGGTAATATTATTTCTGTCATCTCTGTTTTTTAAATATTTTTCTTATTTCTTTTACTTTCGTGTGTACAATAAATAAGCCGTGCTTAAATATCACATCCTCCATTTCGTCGCACCGTTCTTTCATCATCATCATCTCATTTTTCTCTGGCTAATTTTATCTCACTTTTAATTCTTCTCTGTAAATGTCTATATTCTGTTCTAAGTCAACGTTGTTTCGTCAGTTCCAAAATGTGTGTTGTAATCTATTTATTTTTCTTGATTAAGTTAGTTCTATAATCATTATTTGTATGTCATTTGATTTGGCTTATATGAATATTAGTTACAATAAAAGATTTTGAAATATTTGTCCGCCAGAAAAAAGAAAATTAAGTTCGGTTCATTTTGCAATGTTTATTAAAACTGTAATATCATTATTCTCCGTTTATTATTTATATAATTTAGTTAATTCTATTTTAAGAAACTTAAAACTAAATCATTTACACGTACTTGAATTATTTTCATGAAACCACTCCATAAAAAGAATCGTTAAAGCAACTTTCGTCTATCTAAACATTTTTTTAGTCGTTCCGATTGGCACATACACCCCCAAATAAATAAAATTCCACTTTCGTTTGTGCACATATTTGTCCAATAGGTAATTAACGGTATTCGATCGATTAATCTTTTATCTTTCAGTCAAATCAAAATAGAAAGTACCAATCACTGTATATTGCTATTTAAGCCTTTAGGGAAGCTGTTGGAAAGTACAAGCAATAATTAGTCAAGGAGATTGATACGAAATTGATGGGAGAATGTTGGGAACGCGATCATGAACATCTCATAACTGTAAAATATTTTTTACGACTATGTATAACTCTCGCATATCCTTCTTATGCAGTTTTCATTCTCGTGTACTTAAATTTATGACTTCTTCAGAATTATTGATTCTTTCGTCAATCCACAGATTTCTACTTTATTTTATTGGAACATTTACAATTTTTCAAGAAATCAATTTCTGTAATCACAAGTTGCTTTCGATATACATGGATATATTATAATCATTTTTAAATTGTGGTGGATGTTATCAGTTCTTTTTAGCCAGAATATATAACACATAAACATTTTTTAAATTTTTTTCAAATTATGATGACTAGAACAAATAATAAAAAATAAAACGTAAGACGATACATAAATTTAAACTTTTTAAAAATTTTTCTTTCGCTTTAGATTTGACAAACGATATTACTGGCATTAGACCGTCAGATTTCCGATGAAGTTCTACCACGACTTTATTCCTTATGCCTTTGAGAGTACTGAAAGATGAAAGCAAGGAGAATAAAATATGTGAAGACTGTGGTATTTTCGGGGGGCATTTTCCTGAAAATTGAATTTTCTTTTGTAAAGAAATGTTCTCACTTATACCATTTTACGAATAGATAGAGGAGTATTGATTCTATTTTTAAAAATTTTGGCATAAGAGCTAGTGGTGTCCTAAGGGTGTTAATTATGCCTAAACATGTAATGGCTTTAGGTCAGTGTCCGTTATTTTCTTCTTTATGATATTTGAAAGTTTATTAGTTTTTATGATAAAAACGTGCAAAAAAAGGCATAACGTCAGGTCATGAAAACGAAAAATTTTACCTTGGAAAAATTGAGGAAAATTAGGAAAATTCGATTTTCAGAAAAACCCACTTTGGTTCAACTTATCTCATATGACATTTTTAGTATACAAAAAGGCATGTAAAATAAAATCGTGATCGAACTTTGTATTGAAATTTTCTTTTTCTTCTTCTTTTTATGTAGACATGACTCTGCCTGTTTTTCACTGTGCCTCCAGTAAGTTGGCATTCCCTCGTTTTCGTGGTCTTTCTACTAATCGTCTTCCTATTGGGGAACCGTCTCTAGCCGTCTTTATCACTCTATTTGTTATAATTCATTGTTCTATTCTACTCTTCTACTTCTTACCTAGTTCTTGATGTTCTCCATCTTGCATCTACGTCGTATATCTGTACTTCTATCTCTGCCCCATAGTGTCTTACCATCAATGTTTCTAAGTGTTTTCATCTCTGCTGTTTGTAACATCCTTTTGGTCCTCTTGGTCGTGTTTCTGCCGCGAATGTCATTACTGGTCTGATGACTGTTTTGTAAATTCTGCCTTTCATTTCTTTCCCGATATTTATTTTTCTCCATATTGTTTCATTCAGGCAACCTGCGGCTCTGTTTGCTTTATTCACTTGATTATTGATTCTGAAAGTCATCAAAAATATTTTCCGTCTTTAGATTACTCTCAGTTTAAAGAAAAATCCTTTTTATAGTTGTGTCAGGGCAGTATGATCAAAATATAGCCTTATATAAGGTAAACGTTAGCAATAAAGAATTACACTGGCCACTTTTAACATGGCTTAACTACATAAGTTTACACAATGCATGGATAATCTGAAAAATGTTGAAAATCTGGAAAAATCAATTTTTTAATTAAATTCTGGAAGAGAAGTAGATCAATATTACTTACAAAGGTACAAAACAACACGAAAATCATCAGGTCCACAGATTTTTATCGGATTTCTCATACCAAGGATTAAATAAAACTTCGTTATTCGTTCTATCTGCTGATTCCAGGTAAACTTCGAGTCAAATATTAGCCCACGAAACTGTAATTCACTCGCCAGATTTAAATGTATACCATTTAGGCTAACATGACCCCATCCATCTTTTTCTTCTTCTTCCTATGACGTCCCCATTAACGGAGGTTGGCGACCACATTTCTAAAAGTTTCTCTGTCTTTTGCAACGTGAAATAATTCGTCTAGAGTTTTATTATGATTATTATATATATAATATTCTTCCCATCCATCTAAACTCCTTCTTTTGGTAAATTTCATAATTTTTTAATGATTTCTGATGGCTTATGTTAAGTCCTGCGTTTGTAGTCCAGAACATGTTGCCTGTCGTAGCCGAGTCTAGCTATTAGCCGTCCATGACCCTATGTCACAAGAAAAGAAGTAAAACTCTCCCCTGCGGACAGCCTCTGACTGCCTATGCTGACACTATATCCCCCAGCAACGTTGCGTAATTCATACGGCTCCTCAATATGCAGTCTATCAATCTGCAGCTTGTTTCCTTTGTTCCTTATCGAGAAATGAATCCAACATCACGTCAGATTAGTGTCATGGACACTAATTAAAACCGTTGAATCCTCTGTTTCGATTTTTGAAAGAATGGTTTTACGTAAAATATTCGGAGCGGTCTGTAGAAACAGAAGCGTAGATATAACTTTGAACTGCAGAATATCTACAAGCATAAGTTTGCTAGAAAAGATATCACCATCATATTCGGACGAAACCATCTGGAGCGCCCCAGTACACGAGCCCCAGAATCGAGTATGAAGAATTTTAACAGCTCAGCAGGTAGGAATAAGAAGCCGGAGAAAACTAAAGCTAAGGTACTGTTCTTAAGCTATTTTTTTTTTGACATCTTAATGCAATTACCATTTTCGATGGGAATAAGCCACAATATAAGTTTAAAATAAGTTTATTTTTGACAATTGCCAATATTATCAAGTTGCGTTCCTGGGACTACTTTATTGTAAGTAAACATTAAATGATACGTTTACACAACACTAGACAAAGGACATAAAGTTTTTTTTAATTTGAAGAAGCTACGTAGTGGGTGACAGCAGGAGAGAAAAAATGAAACTCGAAATGAGCATGCTGTGCTCGATATCTGCCTTTTATTTGTTTAAAGTTTATTTATTCGAGCATTCAACCATATATCACTTTATTGTAAGAATCCATTCGATTACATCGGATGAAATAGTATCGGACGACCGCGAAAAAGATGGAGTGACAACCTTTCATAGAGGTATTAATCCGCCAATGAACAAGCAGAATTGCTTAAAAAGAATAAGAAAAAGAAGACAAAATCAACTTTAACTTGAGAATACTCGTCAGAAAACTCATAGCATGTGATTGGTCTTTAAAAAGACAACCACATGGAATGATGACAGTAAAATTCTCTTTTTAGTGATTACATAGTAAATCATGAGGAAAAAAACAGGAAAAAAAAACCTCATAATTCTATCCCGACATGGTAAGTATTTGGTCTTACATTTAGTTTACTCTCAATAAACACCAAACCCTGATTTTATGTCTGTTATTAAAAAAAATAATATTATAAGGTGGTTAGACAACGTAACACAGGATGCTAAGAAGATCGGTGCAGCCAAGTGGAACTCTCAAGCAAGAGACAGAGTAAAATGGCGCAGAAAGTTTGAGAAGGGATGTACCACAGTTATTATGATGATAAATTACAGGAATGTTGATTTGTTAATATATTTTTGTTTGTCCTGCAAACAGTTATTGTTCTTGTTTAATTTGTTGATTAATGATTTATCTGTTGTGGTCGGACAGTCTATTTTATCACCATTTCATTTATATCTATATATTATAACCCATTAATTCGATATTTGTTTCTAAATAATTTATTGAGAATATTTATGCCTACTTAGTTTTTAATATTGTTTATTGATTGAAACATAATAAAAACCAAAAAAATATAAAAATTCCAATTTTTTAGTTAATTATTATTTTCCTCTTATAGCTCATATAGGATTATTCGCTAAATCACCCCGCCGCTGTAGACCAGTGCAAGATTATAAACTTCGGTCGCATGTCACTATACTATGTGTATATATAATTAGAAAGAGGTAGTTAACCCAGGTAAAAGTGGTTTAATTTTAGTTTGCTGACCTATATCGGATAAACGTCTGCGATATCATCGCTATAACATCTCTTTAAGATAAATAATAAACACAGCTTTTATATATATATATATATATATATATATATATATATATATATATATATATATATATATATATATATTTATATATATAGACATAGCTAAGGAATAATTATTGACAAAACTCGTAACGTGAATAAAAAGGAAAAATCAGTATAAAAAAAATAATGAGAGGCAACAGTAAATACGTATTTCTGCCTATTTGATCGTCATCAGTAAGGTGCAGCTAAGTGAGAACAGTAGAAAATCTTAAGGATCACGATATCTTGGGAAAGGATGACGATAGGATCAATGCGCCCGTTTTGTGGCAATAATGTCAGAAGACCCTAAAGTTCCAGAGCTACAATTAACACAACCACGGAGGAAGCTTCAGCTTCCTGACGAAATAACATCTGAATGTTTTAAAGATTCTGAAGATATGGAAATAACTTTTGGTTTTCTGTTTGTAGGGAAAATTGAGACCAAATCATTCGGCAGCACATTCGGATACACTAACCTACAAGTTACTTAGCAGGGCAGGACTACTGAAATCACCGTTTTAAATGGTGCAACCTTCGATATTAGAACTCAAAGAAAAATATTCCTTCTCTAAGCTTTAGAATTTATCATTTTCGAAGAGGTATTCATAATACTTTTCTAATAGATTTGTTACTTAAAACCTGTTTCTTCTAAGCTATCCACATTTCTCCGGGGATATCATCTGGACCAACTGCTTTATCTTTCTTTATTTTTGGTGTGTTTGAACCTGCACCTTCCTCGTTTGTTATTTTGGTGACCACTGCTATTACTGTCTCCATTAACTCAACTGGTTTTTTGTCAAATTATTCATTTAATAGACTATCAAAGTATGTACTTTGTCCAGCGATTTATAACATCCTTTTCGGTAACTAGTATTTTATTATTTTCGTTCTGGATACATCTAATCTGATTAAAATCTTTTGCTTTTTTTGCTCTATGTTGGGCTATTTTATATACACTAGAGTGCAAAATAATCGACTCAAAAGCGATATTTCAGATTACACCTTCTATTTCAAAAATATTTCAAAAATTTCAAAATAAAAAATGTAATATGCAAACAATAACTTTATTATTGAACTTACAAAAACTGCTATTGCATTATTTGGAAGACTCATTATAAAAACAATATGCAATACGAACAGAGTTTCCTAAATATTCATCATTGGAACTAACGCAAGAAAGACGTTATGAACACAGAAATTATCAATTACAACAAGAATTTCTTAATTATTTAGTATTTCATATCACCACCCCTACTCCTAATTACACTTTTCAATCGATTTCGCATGGATCGGATGACTTTTCTAATAAGTTTTTGAGGCATTGCTTTCCATTCATCATTTTGCGCAGCTCTCAATTCTATTATGCTCCTTGGTGCATGATTTCTGTCCCGGACTCTTCGTTTAAGCTCATCCCAAAAATGCTCTATTGGATTTATGTCCGGGCTTAACGCAGGTCAATTTATTGTAGGTATACCGATCTCAGATAGATAGGTGGTGGTGACTCGTGCGATATGGCATTGTGCATTATCGTGCATTAAAATAAAGGCATCACCATTAAATGCCGCGTATGAAACCACATGTTCCTCCAAAATGTCTCTGATGTTACGATCCGCCGTTAAACCTCCTCCACGTCCTCCACCAGGCACGAAAATCAACTCAGTTTTCCCATCCATAGAACTGCCTGCCCAAAACATACAAGAACCGCCTTCATGAGACAATTTCTCGTATACAAAATTGAGCAAATCGCCCTCCTGGCCTTCCATAGACTCGACGCCTCTTGTTGTTGCATGTAGGCAGATCCTACTTTCATCGGAGAATAATACCTGACTCCATTAATAGTCGTCCCAATCCAGATGTTCGCGAGCAAATTGTAATCGTTTTTGCTTCTGGGCTGCAGTTATCTTGGGACCCTTTAGTCTCCTTTTGATTGTCCAAATGCTGGTCACCACACCTCGGACCTCTTTAAGCTCTTTTTTGAGTTTAGCACCACTCAAATGTCGATTTCTTAAGGATTTCGATACAAGAAATCGATCATCTCTCTCCGTTGTTATTCGTTTACGGCTTCCTACTTGTCGACGGATATAATCAACAGTATCTTGATACTGACGATTCACTTGGGATACAGCATAGTAGATTGGCTTAAATTTAGTCGATTTGCCACGGCCCTCTGGCTCAGGCCTTCTCTCAATAGTGCTACTGTTTGAGTTGAGTTGAGTTGACGGATGTGGTATCCATTTGTAATGCAGTTGCGAACTTAAGTGACTAATGTATTAGTATCTTGCTATGAAAAATGATGTGTACGATGTTAACCGAACGCGTTAAGTTGATGCGTGTCGATTTCAATGAGTGAAATTCTGACCCCCTCTCTACGTGTTGCATTATTTATTTGTAATGCGTCATCCAATTCACCAAACAACAAAAAATTTTTAAAACTCAATAATGAGGTTAATGATTGTACACTAAATATTTTTAAATTTACACTTTTTATATTGAAACAGGAGAAGTACTTTCATAAAATAATTTTGAGTCGATTATTTTGCACTCAAGTGTATATTTACTTCATTCTCCCTGGTACCAAGTAGATCGTATATATTTGTATACGCTGCTCTTTTAGTTTTTGCTGCTGCTATTTTTGCTTCCTTTTTAGTTACCTTTTAGTGTGTATTTTAATAGCAGTATCTTCAACCATTATAACTATATTCCTCAAAATTGTATAAGGACATTTTTTCTACAATTTTTGCCCGGAAGACCTTTAGACCTTCTTTGATTAAGAATAATACAAATAGTAAAATAAACGATTTATTGTTACGATTTAACTTTCAAATCAGAAATCAATGTCAAGGTATTATTTTATAGCGAGATAATACTACTGCTCTGCTTCGAGACTTCACTAGAATACTCTACAGACATCGTGGCCAATTCGAAGAGGCTCCACAAGCTGCGAGAAAGGTTGGTCGCCAGACAGGTAACGCCTCGTCAGGACCAGCTTCACATTGCCCCCTACTTAAGAGATTATTTCTCCTGGAACCTTATCGGGACTGGAACTGGATGCTGGTATCGGGAACTGGGCCTTCTTTTATAACTCCCAGTGTATAAAAAATGCAAGCGACGGTTTTCGCTCCGCATCGGTAACCATGCAAGGCAAAAATAAACATTTAAGGTAGTAAAAAAATTAAAATAGAAAGATAGGTAAGGTAATATTATATGATGTACACTATTTAATATATGTTCCTTGAAATTATAAATAAAACATTGAAATCGAAAATACTGAAATTAAGATAACTGCGGTTGTAAACATTCTCACCTAAATGTTAAATGTTTTAGAGATTATTATTTTTTAAATAGTTTGGTCTCGCGTATACAATTATGTAATACTTTTTTACTGTAATATAATGTTTTTCGCCATGCTAAGAAACGAAAAAAGGACTTTTCTTTTCTTATCTTCCATTTATCTAGCTTCTGCAGTACTGTCGACATACTTTTTTTTAAGTTTTAATATTTCTTAAACTCATTTGCATTCAGTTTATTCTTAAAGAGATGCATAAAAATAAATCGTAACTGTGTCTGCTTCACGGATTTTAAGACACCCTACTTCTTCTTAGAGTGCGGTCTCCCCACGGAGGTTGGCAATCATAATGGCTATTTTTATTTTTTAGCTTGCTGCTCTAAACAAATCAATCGATCTGCATTGATACCAATCACGTAGATTCTTCAACCATGAGTTCTGCCTTCGGACAACAGATCTTCTTTCTTGAATCTTTCCCTGTATTTTGAGTCTCAAAATTTCATATTTTGGTCCCCTCATCAGGTGGCCTAGGTATTCCAGTTTTCTGGTTTGTATAGTGGCGATAAGTTCTGTTTGCTAGTATCTAGAGGAATAGATTAAAAAATTGTAGGATGTTGCGAGTCTTCTAAATGTGCCTATCTTGTAGAAATGTTGCGACCACATTGACCCATCTTATTTTATTCACAGCAGCTCGAAATAAATCAGTTGACGTTAGATCAGTCCACTTCCTCAGATTGGCCAGCCAGGATATACGTCTACGTCCAGGACCTCTCTTACCCTCAATCTTGCCTTGTAGAATCAACTGTAGAAGTCGGTATTTATTATTACGTACGATGTAGCTTTACGGTGTTAATAATTTCTTTGTCATTTCTTAACCTCTGCAGAATAGTGATGTTACTTGTGTGGCGTATATATGAGACCCTCAACATACGTCGATAGCACCACATTTTAAATGCCTCTAAACGTTTTATGGCATCTTCTGTAAGGCTCCAGCTTTCTACTCCATAGAGGAGGACACTAAGGACGTAACATCTAAGAATTCTTATGCGTATATTGATACTTAAAGATAAGTTGCAGAGAATCTTCCTAAGGCTGTTGAAAGAGCTTCTGGCTTTTGCAGGGTTGTGAGTACAGCGAGCAATCGATTTAAAGGTTGGAAGACGGTAAATGGTCATCATCTAGATACCAATCTTCGTGTATAAAAATAACGACAAAGTTAGCGTGTTCATTTTAGTAAAATAAGTCCTGTCAGTACTATTTTAGTTTAACAATAATTATTTAACTAGTTTAACAATAATATTAAAAACGAGGAAGACCTTATTTATGCTGTCTTACTCCGCCTTTTATCGTACATTGCTGAAAATAGTTATGTTAATATTTTTTTTTCTAGAAGCTCTTAATTTTTATATAATTTCTTCGTATGAGAGTGCCTTTATTACCTTAACAGAAATTGCTGTTAACAGTAGGAACATATTTCCATTTCCATTTATCACTCGCAAACTGTATAAACTGTGTTTAAAATGATTTTATCAAATTAAGTTTTGTATGTAGAGAATATTATATAACAAAAACATGTCTGAATTATCCAGACAAGTTGCAAACAAAGTGAATACCGAATTAATTGACAGTGGAATGTAAAGTCAAAAAGGGAATTTGTGTACTTTGTAAATTTGCATTGTCTGTTGCATCCGGTCATTTTTTTTCGATGATTATATCTGGTTTTCACATAAATTTTATATACAGTGTATCTTAGAGACTATTACCAATTAACACTAAGAAAAAAACTGAAGTATCACGACTTTTTCTATAGTTTTTTTTGCGTTTTATACCACAGATTTAAACATCAAATGTTCATTAAAGTGTTGCAAAACAATTATTTATATAACATTATAATCTTTTTTTTCCTCACCGCAGTATTTCACTTTGTGAACCAAATTCTTTTGTACATCGTTATTAATAATTTAAAAGAAATCTCATTTTTCACACACAATTTAAGAAGAAAAAAATTAATCGTCATAGTAGACAGAACTTATAATAATTGGGGAGTATAAAACTAAATATTATAGTGAATTTTTTTTATATAAACTCTACCTTTATTGATTTTATAAAAAAATCATTCATTTATAAAGGATCTTAGTACATGGGGTAATTGCACGTCAACTAAGAAAAGTTGATCAGGCGACACTTCTCCATTTGGCTTAAATTTGGCTTTTACAAGCGTATTCTAAACTATGAAATATGAATATTTACCAAATTTCAGCCATCTTGGTCCAAAAAGAGGTCTAGTGGGGCATTAGTCCGAGGAAGTCCAATTACTCATTTGTCGTAAGAGATACGAAAAAAATTATTTAGGTAAAAGTTAGAGCATAGATAGTACCAAACTCTAAAATATTTATAAATATACAGGGCCATTACCAAATATGTATACTATCACCATTGTTATTCAACTTGTACTCAGAGGACATCTTTGCACATGCTCTAGATGACGCACAAGAAAGAATAAAAGTTAATGGAAAAATCGTAAACAATATCAGGTATGCCGATGACACAGTACTGATTGCGGGCAGTGAAGAAGAACTACAAATTCTGTTAACCAAAGTAGTGCGAGAAGGAGAACTATACGGCCTTAAGGTGAATGTAAAAAAAACCAAAACAATGGTAATTTCAAAAAAACACACACCAGTTATAAACATACTAGTCAACAACATTCTAGTTGAACAAGTGAACAAGTTTAAGTATCTAGGCTGTTGGATACACGAAACCTTAGACCAAGAACAAGAGGTTAAATGTAGAATAGAACAGGCAAGAAACACCTTCTTAAAGATGCGACAGTTACTCACTACCCATAATCTTGATTTGTCCCTACGATACCGCATGATAAAGTGTTATGTATATAGTGTACTATTACACGGCGTGGAAGCTTGGACGTTAACAGTCAGCTCGTTACGACGTTTAGAGAGCTTTGAGATGTGGGTATTTCGTCGTATGCTGAAAATTCCATGGACCCACCGCGTTAGAAATGAAGAAGTTTTAAGGCGTATGAATAGAGAACGTGAACTCACAGAAATTGTCAAGAAGCGTAAAACGTCTTATCTTGGACACATATTTAGACACGACAGGTATAACTTCCTTCAGCTTATTATAGAAGGGAAAATAGAAGGCAGACGCGGCCCGGGTAGACGACAAATGACCTGGCTGCGCAACATCAAAGATTGGACAGGATTAGACTTTCAAAGTTTAATAAGGAAAGCCCAAAATAGGGAAGACTTTGCAGAGGTCATCGCCAACCTTCGCTAAGAAGACGGCACCTAAAGAAGAAGAATACAGGGCCACCCATATTGACGGGATGGCACAAACTTATCTTTTTTTATGGAACATCCATATATCTATATATATGTTTCTATATATCTATATATTTTTACATTTTTGGATATTTCTCGATGGATGTTCTCGTTTTTTCAGTATAAGGTTTGGCAGTGTTAAACGAAATCGTTTAAATGATAATTACGTGTTTTTATTAATTTACTAGCAAAATTAACACCCTGTAGAATTGTAGAGATTTGACTTCAAAAAAAAAAAAATAAGTATTCAAAAGATTATTAATATAGTCTAATATTGTCTAAAATTATTGATAGAGTATCTTCTGAGGTTTCTTAAATGGAACAGCCTGTATTTTAGAATTGTAATGAAATGTTATTTTGGAATACTTTATTATTTATTAAGCATTCCCTATATCTAACTGCTTTAATTTGTGAGTAATTCGTGATTTTTTAAGCCAAACATTAATTGCAACAAAAATTAGGTTAAATTTATCAGGTTATCCTGGAAAATATGCACTCAAAAATAATTTTTCGCAATAAAACACCTAATATTTTAGGCTGTTCCTTAATTTGTTAGTATTTGATGAGATATCAAAATAACTAAGTACCGTAGAATGGGGTAGAATAGAAGATGAAGGTTTTGTTTCAAGAGAGTATGCAATCCAAATGTTTCATCCGTTATGGTGGTTGTCTGAACTTAATTTAAGTGCACATGTTAATTAACTGTAGCGGAAGGCGTTTGTGGCAAATATCAAAAGTACACTCTTATAAATCCACTGTTGAAGTTTTTGTTTTAATTTGAAGATTTTAAATTGTGTAACTAAATTTAAAGATACAGCTCTCACCATACAATTTCAGGTAATTTTGTGTATATTGCCTTAATTTATGTTTAAGTGTCAATATTTTAAAATATTTAACCTAAGTTATTTCCGTGACTACTTCATGAAATTACATGATTTCTTCTCCGGGGTTACTTTGATACATTGTTCGTGACTTTGATATTTTATTTCTTTTTATAGTTTTCTTAATTAAACATCAAACCGTTAATTAATTTCAGGTTTTCGTCATCATCTATATAAAAAACCAAAATGCCGCGATTTTATAAACGAAAGTTGGTATCAAGAAGCTACAAAAACTTCTCTGACGAAACTCTTGAACATGCTCTGCTTCAAATAGTAAACGGAAACTTGTCTGTTAAAGTTGTTTCAGAAAGATTCAAAATTCCGTATGGTACTTTATATAATAAATACAAAGGGAAGCATGTGAAGAAACCAGGGGGCCAAACTGCGTTGTCGCGTTGTCGGCGCTGGAGGAAAAATCAATCGTGTTCTGCATTGTTAAATGTGCCGATTGGAGATTTCCATTATCGACGTTAGATGTACAACTTTTCCCTAAGAGTTATTTAGAAAGAACTGGAAGAATTATTTCTAAATTTAAAAACGGGATAAGTTTTGGTAACGACTGGGTAAACCATTTTTTAGAGAGGCATAGTCAGCAAATCTCTGAACGACTTGCGTCTAACATTACTAGAGCTCGGGCAGGTGTTACAAAAGAAACGATAGAATCATATTTCAATAATTTAAGGACAACTCTCTCAAATTGCCCTCCATTGCACGTTTTCAATTACGATGAAACCAACGTTAGTGATGATCCGGAGAAAAAAGATTGCTATATAGAAGAGGGACCAAATCAAATACCCAGAGCAAATCACTAATCATAGGAAAGCCGCCACATTAATAATGATGTGCGGTGCTGCTGATGGCACTCTACTCCCTCCTTATATAATATATCGCAGCGAACATATGTGGGATGCGTGGACATTAGGGGACCACAGGGCTCTCCTTGTTGTAGTAGTTGATGTTGCGCAAGAGGAGCTAGACATAACCGAACAAAAAATGGGTAGATGGAGGTAACTTGTGTTACAGACTGGTTTGAGACCATATTATTAACACATGCAAGACGGCTGGAAGGTAAAAAAGTTATGATCGGTGACAACTTGGCGTCTCACTTTTCAGATTATGTATACAACTGTGTGAAATGCACAATATTGAATTTGGGTGCCTTCCCAGTAATTCAACACACATATGCCAGCCTTTGGATGTAACCTTTTTTAAACCCATGAAAGTTTCTTGGCGAAATATTTTGACGGAATTTAAATTGCGACACCCAAAGATTACTGGTGTACCTAAAGCTCAATTTCCGTCGTTATTAAAAAAATGCTTGGAATTAATGGATCAGACAATTGCAAAAACTGAGCACAAACGTAAAGACTGTGAAGAAAGTGAAATTAAGAGAGTTTTGAAGAAACGGTTCGAGGCTTGTGGCATGGTTCCTTTCCATTCAAATAAAGTCTTGAGTAAAATTGCACCAATCAACCATGATGTTGATTATGTAGAACCTCTGATTAACGACAGCCTCACAGACTATTTGATGAATAAGAAGTCCGAGATCGAAGTTACTAAACGTCGAAGTAAAAAAAACTTAATATCCAACCCGGTAAAAGTGTAAGTCGACATGTAATGGTGGATGACAGCTCCTCCGATAGCAAACTAAACAGTTATACCAGTGAAAGCGAAAATGAAATTGAAAATGAAGATTCTGTGGAGAACCAATCATATGAAGATGAGATGAATACAAAACCATTTCTTGCTGAATTGAATGTTGGAACTTTTGTGCTTGTAAAAATTATGTTAGGTAAACGAAAATGTATAAATTACGTATATGTCGGAAGGATACAAGATAAATTACCTTTTGACGAATACGAACTCATTGGAGTTAAATCACTGGATGAAACCCATAAACATTTTAAAGTTGTGGAGACCGACGTTTTTGATGCTCCTTTCGCTGATATCTTGGCAATTCTGAATACCCCATCGGTTGAAACAAATGAAACAGCAACGAAATGCATATTTCCTGGCAGAGTTGATGTTAAAGAAAATTAACTTATTTTGTTTGCCTTTAATAATATATTCTTTTGACTTTTTTTACTATTTTATATTCCTTTACTAATTTGGTAAAATGTTTTTTACCTCAATAAAGTATTAGCTACTTCTAGAATCATTTATTATATACTAATTATTGTGTCTGAAGCAGCTATCAAAGTCACCCCCCAAATTAAAATTGAAATATCTAAAAATGGCTTGATTGATTAAAAAATGGGTTGACATTGATATTACTACAGCTTTTATGCATCCGGCTAAGCTATTTCAAAATGGGGTATCAAAGTGACCACACATCAATGGGTGACTTTGATATACACTTTTTTATTTTATTTTTGAGAAAATCCTCAATTTGAAAATATATATACTATCAATTTAAATTAAATAAACATAAAATGCATCCCAATGATGACTTTTCCACATTTTTGGGATGACTTATTCAAAAGTTACGCTAGAAAATACGGAAAAATTAACAAAGTCACCCCGTTTTATGGTAGTTAATATTGTGGGTGTGTTAAATAATAATAAAAACACAATATTCTACCTAGTTGGCTATGACTTTGACACTAAACTATTTTTATAGTTCCTATTGCTTTGTTACTATTACTTACATGATTTTTTTTAAGGACGAAAGTATTGGTATGGCTTTATTGGCAGGAGAGTATGACAAAAATGCAATTCCCATATAGACGACAACCAAAAAGAGAAGCTTTTCAAAGTTTACTTGAATGGTTTCAACTAGTAGTGGGCTAAACTGTGATTCTCCAATCACAGGTATAGCTGTGATCGTGATTTTTCATTCATTATGATTTATACCTATGATTGTGATTTAACAGAGCAATGAAATAGGCGTTCTTATGTTAAACTCTGAATAAAAAGTGTTGCCATTATGGACCATCATAAAATTATACACGTGTTATTATTTAGGTATATCTGATATGGTCGAATGTTTTACTTGCATGTATTTTTTTAAATTAGGTATACTCGTTTCATAAGACAACTTTGCTTTACACATATTGCATGTCGCATAATTATCATTTACTTCTATAAAAGTTTCATAAACTATTAATTTTTCTTTTTTTATTTGGCACTGGTGACATTTTTAAAAGGTATGAGAACAAAAATTATTGAATATCGATACGTATAGGACAAGTTACACAAATTCAATAAACTGAAACCCTAAAAACCCATTTTTTTTTCATTTTCTTCAAATATTATTTGTTTATGTAAATACTAATATTACACTAAACTAGCGATGTTCATATTCTTCCAAAGGCGATATTATAATATTATATTTGCCTTTGCATTCCTGATTAGAAAGAGACTTCACAATACCGCTTACTACCTCTATCTCGTTCCTTTTTATTCTGTTACACTTCCCTCATTTCACGACTTTGCTACAGAGACGAGAACGTAAAATATCACGTTTCACGATCAAGAACTACAGATATAGAAGACCGAAATCAGAGTCACAGTATATTTTGTTATTCACGGGTTGTGATTGTTATTTTCTAATCACAGCTGTTAAATCACAGGGAAGTGATATTATTTAGCCTACCTGTAGTTTCAACGGAGTGGACACATTAATTACGAAAAAAAATCTAATCGAACAAAAACTATTGTAAAGGAAGAAAATGAACTAAGTGTAATCCTTATATCACTAAGAATCCGCATAGTCGTACAAGGAAAATTGAATATGCTTTTGAAATTAGTGGTAGTAGCGTAGGAACAATTTTAAAAAACAACGAGATACTTCCTTATCATGAACAGGTGCACCAAGAGCTTAATCATAATAATTATAATAAAAGAGTAGTATTTATTGGGAGCAGGACCAATTCAGAATGATGCATATTTCTTGAAATATGTTTTATTTGGAGATCAAGTTACTTTTCGCAAGAATGGTATTGTAAACTGACATAATTTCCGCTATTATAATTTCACAACAGTCAAATAACATGATAGTGAAATGTTTAGGCTAGAATTCCTCGAAATTATGTCATAGGACCCTTCATTTTCGAGGATCTCGTTAAGTTAAAATTAATCTATCACGGATAATTCAAAAATTTCGAGTATTTTTGTGATTAAGTATACCATATTTATTTCTCTTATTAATCTTTTAATATCTTAATATTTACATGTAGGCCGTATTGTTGAAGATTCCGATTAACTACTGAAATTACTAATTTGTAACAAGTAAAAGGTAATAATAGTATGCACAAAGTCGAATCGACATGAGAAACTAAAGGTAGACAATCATACCTACGAATATGCCACGATCTTTCCCGGCCTGGGCTCAATAATAAATGATAGCAACAACGTCAGTCAAGAAACACAATACAACAGAAATACATCGTGAGTCCAAGCTTCTATTTAAAAAACAGTAATTATATCAGTCGTCACATATGGATGTGAAACGTTGACTCTTTCAACCACGGATGAAACTTAATTGAGAATATTTGAGCACAAATTATTGAGAAATATATTTGGACCAACCCATTGTAGCGATAATTCATGGAGAATAAAAATGAACTACGAGCTGGATGAATTAATGCAGAGCGCAGATATCGTTAGATTTGTAAAGTCACAAAGACTAAACTGGCTTGACCACTTAGAATGCCAGATAATCAATCTGTAAGAGAAATCCAGAGTTGGAAATCCAAGCAAATAGGATAACAGAAAGGTCCCGTAAAAGATGGATAGACGATATATAGGAATATCTTAAAAACATGAATATCAGGCAGTGGCGAAGGAAAGTATCCGACAGGGCAGAATGGAAGAACGTTGTTAAGCAGGCCATGGCCCACAAAGGGCTGTAGCGCTATTAAAAGAAGAAGAAGAACAGGTTAATATTATTATCAAGCAAATTATATTAATTTGCGCTTATTTTTCAAAGTAATAGAGCTTAAACGTGTACTTTACTTACCAAAAATTATGGGATGCCTTCGACTTGCCGTCTTGTCTCATATATTAATGCATCTTTCAATACAGTATAATTTTACTTAAAATATTTTATTATTCTCATATTTTAGTAATCAACAATTCCATATTTCAACAATCTAACAATTACTTTTGTTTCAGGTAACTTGTATTTTCACTATACAAACTTTTTGACCTGCATTTTCGACTGATGGTAAGGTAAATCGAATTTTAGATATGTTTATTTAAATGAAAATTTTTATTCCTAATGTCTAGACTTAGGCAAATATGCAAATAAAAAAGTATGAAATATGCGCATAAACATGCAGTATTTTGTGCAAAAATATGCAGTATTTTATGCAAAATATGCATATTTATCTAGAAAATATCCATGTAATAAAAAATATTTACAATATTTTTTTATTTACAAAAATACTTACAATATTATAAATACATAACATATACAATTCATTTAACATATAAATATTATTTTGAATTGTGGTGTGTGGTGTGAATAGATTATCAAATGATGTTCAAAATTGTCTAATAAAAACTTATGTCTTCTATTTGAATACATATATTTGTAAATAGAAAAACTTCTTTCGACTTCAGCTGATGTAACTGGGGCATTTTTTAAATTTACTATAATAGATATATAAATAAATTTAGTGGTTCGGAAAATGTCCCAGCTAATACTTGAACCACTTCAGAAAGAACCTGGTAACCACTATTTTTTTCCATGGTTACTTTAAATTTTTGAAAAATTTCCTTTCCAATAGTACCTTTAACGTTTTGACACAATGACTCAAATTCTTTTATTAAAACTGTGCTCTCTAACAATGATAATTTGGATGATTCTAATTGAGGTATATTTTTCTGGACAAAACTATAATTTGATTTTATGAATGACAGTTACTGTTGGAGGATGTTATTTTGGAAGGCTTGCTTAGCTCCCAATAAAGATTGACAACTATCATAAGTTAAAAGGTTTATTATTTTTTTTTTAATCAACAAAATGATCAGCAAATAAATTACCTGCTTCCATCCATGTTCCCCAATGTCTTAAAATGAGTTGGGGTGGCAGTGGAACAGCAGGAAGCATATCTCTGTAACATTGTATTCTTACAGGTGATTTTAGGAATACCGTTTTGACGCTCGCTATTAAACTGTTGACTAGTGGAAATTTTCTCCTTACTTCCTCCGCAACTCTGTTTATTCAATGCGCAAACAAGTGACATGTATTAAGTTTGGATAAAATATTTTTAAATTTTGTCCTGCTTTCACCATATATGGTGCCGCATCAGATAAAATAAGCAATAATTTATCATTAGGTACAGCAGCAGGAAGAAAAAAATTTGCTAATGTTTCTTGTAGAGACCGTGATATTGTTAGAGCGTTGGTGTTTTCCACTTGTTTACAGGAAATTAAATACGATTTTGATAAGGTTTCATCGCTAAGTACACCCATCAAATAGTGTAAAATGTATCTTCCTGACGAGTCAGTGGTATCGTCCACACATAAATATGTAAAAATTACCTATTTCGGCTTTTATCTTGTGGATAACTGAGGAGTATAACAAATTGGCATTATTTCTCTTTAGAGTTCGTTTACTGGGATATTTTTGTTTGCAATATTTTTTTAAAAAAGAACTAAAGTTTTCATTAATTATTTTGATAAGATAAAATCATCTCATCAAAGATAATTTTGAAAGCAGTATAATAGGAGATACTAATGCACGACATAAGTCTTCGTTAAAAGTTTCTTGTTCGGTTTGTTTTTTGGAACTTGACTGAAAGCACTTGGACACTAAAGGTTGATATTTTTCACCGGATGTGGTTTTTACTTTTTTAGCTAAATGTTTTGCGGTTCTGACATGCTGATCTATTTAAAATTTGTTTTCAGATGAAATAAGAATATAAATATTCTATAGTTGTGCCCATTTTTAAAATCTAAGATTATAGAAATAAACTAAAAATGAACCATTTTTGCATAACAATCAAGAAATGACTGTGCAAGAAGGAAGAACCCCCAAATATTTACAAGAGACTCTTGTTCGTTCTTTTCTGTTTACATAAAGAAAAAATACGGTGAGCATAAATTAAAAGCACTTAATTAATTAAGTCCAATATATGATATGTTTTTGTTTTTAGCAAAATTAAAGAAAACTATGCTATTGTTAGAAAAAAAATGTTAGCGACCTTTCAGTAGACTATTGAATGACTTGAAAAATAGGTATCCTATTTTTTATAGCAAGGACTTTAAAAAATGCTTGAAAAAAGAAAACATAATACATCGATTTATTGCGAACTAGCCTTGTGTCAATACTTTTCTTAAACATAATCTCCAATTTTAAAATCTTTGTTTGTACCACCGTGTAAATTTTTAAAATAAAATAAAAAATAATACGTATGTGCTCACGGATTTGACACAACAATAAATAATGAAATAAAATTTTTTTTTTTTTATTTTTACTTTGTACGTTATGTTTATTTGGAACCTTTTTAAACATAGGAGTGCTTAAATGTTTAGTAGCTTAGAGCAGTTAAATAGCTTAAATATAAGCAATACGTACTCAACAAACTAACAATTTGATACCCCGAACAAATTAGCCCTCTCATAACAATTAAATATTTACATTATAGGTATATATATATATATATATATATATATATATATATATATATATATATATATATATCGAGAAAAGGAGTACGACCGTCAATCCAATATAAATTAAGGATCACTCAGAAGAGTGGTAAGTTTTTTCGGTCAAAAGGTGGAGAAAAAAGACAAAGTTGCCATCCTTCATCTATTTATTGAAGACGTTTCGCTTTCTTAATCAGAAAGCATCATCAGTTCATCTTAAAAAGATATGTAGCAGTCAGTGATATTAAAGTTGTAAAGATACTTAAGTAAATGGACATTATACGATTACGATGTATAAACAATAAATTGAACTAAATAAGTTAACAACTTGTTCAAACTAAGCACAGCAAAAAGAACATGTGGTTTTTGTTTTTTAAGAAGCCAGCTCCTGGCTTCTTTCAAGAAGCCAGGAGTGGTAATTTCATTATACATTAAATTATTCAATTTCAATATTAATTAATATAATAATGCTATTACCTAAAGTTATATACCTAAAGTTAAAATCAAATCATAACTATTGCTGTATTGTTGGAAGTGCATCTAGGATTTTCTTAGTTCTTCATTCTCTTTTTCAATGTTTTTTACTTATACATTTTTTATATAAAAAACAAAACCACATGTTCTTTTTGCTGTGCTTATTTTGAACAAATTGTTAACTTATTTAGTTCAATTTATTATTTATACATCGTAATCGTATAATGTCCATTTACTTAAGTGTCTTTACAACTTTAATATCACTGACTGCTACATATCTTTTTAAGATGAACTGATGATGCTTTCTGATTAAGAAAGCGAAACGTCTTCAATAAATAGATGAAGTAGCCATCAACTTTGTCTTTTTTCTCCACCTTTTGACCGAAAAAACCCACCACTCTTCTGAGTGATCCTTAATATATATATATATATATATATATATATATATATATATATATATATATATATATATATATATATATATATATATATAGGTATAGGTATTAATTTCAAACATGTATACAATGAATTTTGTATGTATATATTCTGTATGGTTTGGTGTAATTAAAAAGGCAAAGAGAAGATGCGCTTCTTATAAATCTGAAGATAAAACGCGTTGTGCCATTTTATTAAACAATACCCAAGCATCTTTAGCTGTGCTCGACAAACTGAGAACAACAAGCCAGCAAAAAAAACAATTAACATATATATATATATATATATATATATATATATATATATATATATGAGCACCCTGTATGAATTCCCAACACATCCTACCGTCTACCGCAAGAACAAGAAGTGCGTATAACTTTCCCTACCCATTTGCTGGCGGTTTTGTACTTCTGTAAGTAAATTTCCTTATCACCATCAACTTTCTCAATTATGCAATAAGAAAGCCGCCGTCGCTGCCGTTCTAGTACGGTCAATCCGCTTTAAAAAAGCTAATGGTACATTTTTTTAAATTTATTATTTTGTGTTATGTATATAGTAGGATAGTATCTAGCAATTTTTGGTTTAGGAGTTCACAAAACTATAAGTCACAGTAATTATTTTTGTCTTAGAATTTGTACCTTATAGAACTGTATTGCAGTAAGAACTTTTTATAAAATGGTCTTTAAAACGTCTTGGAAACTTGAAACACAGCTTCCTCTTCCTCTATAAACAACAACAACCCTACTGATGTTGAGGTAATATATGTTCTTCTTCTTCTAATGTTTTTACCAATCTTCTTTGTCTTGGAGATAAATTTCTATATCATAAAACTTGGTAGCTAGGTTTCTTCTGATTTAAAAAAGTATACTATTAAATTTGCTGTTAATAGGTATTTTTTTCTTTTATTCTTATGCTTTTTTAATTTTCTAGAGTCTTAAAACTTGGTACATAGTTTTTTTTTCATTTGAGGAATCTTGTATGCGATTCTGTATTCTGATTCTGCATAAGTAAGGCTGTTGTTGTAAACATATTTTAACATTTAGTTGCCAACAAATTATTGCAGAAAACCTTATCTTAAATTTGTTACAAAGTCATTTGTATTGCAGTGGTATCGTTAAGTTTCGAGAGGTATCTGCCATAAACAAATAGACCGGTCACAGATGAACACAATGGTACTGCTACCTGCTTTTGTTAGTAATCCCATCATATTGAAACGACTTCATAATGACATGTAGATAATAAATTATACAATAATTTGGTGGTGACTGTACTTAACATTGTTTACGGTCCTTAGTTTTTCCTCTCCAATTTCTAACACCTTTCTCTTTAAGGTCCTTTTCTGCTTCATATAACCATCTCTTTCTTGCTAGACCTACTCCACTTTTGTCATCCATCTCTGTTTTTATTACCATTTTAGATATTCTTCCTTAATGTCATTCTCAAAGCATTTATCAGTTTTGCAAGACAGGCCTTGAATAACTATATTATTTTCTTTTTAATATTTATCTACAATTTCCAGTCTGCTTTCGACACTTACTATCTTTTTTTGTATTTGCTCGTTTTTCTTTTCGATTTGTTCGTTTTCTTTTTCAATATTTTATTTTCTTGTCTTAGTTATTGTTTTTTTTTGTTTATAATCCTAGAAGTTCTGTCGCATTTCTTGCCTCTCCTTTTTAATAGCCTCTATATGTTTTAAATCTGATTTTATTAATGTCATTTCCTTTAGTAATAAATAGAATTTATCTTGCTGCTGTTCTTCTCTTTTATTTGGTGTTCTTGCTGTCCTTTTTAACACCAAACATATCTTCTTCTGCTCTTCGTTTACTTCCGTTGGAAGAATACTCTACTGAGTCCGACGGCATTTTAAAATATTCCTAAAAATCTTTTAATAATAGTTCTTTTTATATTGTACCTTATACTTACACCACGTTAAGAGCCACTTCCAGGTCGACCCTTTAGAGACCTGAATCTTCTCAGTGTTGTTGGAGTTTATCAAATTTTAAATTTGAATTTAATAGTTACAGTTTTTATGCCTGTTTTTATTTTAACTGTTTAATGATATTTTTATCAATAATATTTTAATCGTACTTACAGCAATATAATTTTTTTTAATCTTTATTTCTTGCTCTTTCGATGCTCTTCGTTCGCCTATTTTCACTCCACTCCACTATGTTTGAAATTTTGCTCGTAATAATATCTCAAAAATTGAGTGATATTACGGAGCTATTTTGAAACACGTTTACGTTAAGCACTACTTAATATATTTATTATCTACTATATTTAATACACTATATCTACTATATTTAATGACACCATAGTATTTGCGGCCAACTTAGAAGACCTACAAGTTCTTATGAACAAAATCACGTATTACAGTCAACAATATGGACTCAATATAAACGTTAAGAAGACAAAGCTCATGATAATTACCAACAAAAGGATAACAGAAGGTCAACTCTACGTCAACCAATCCCCTGTAGAAAGAGTGACGCACTACAACTACCTCGGCACTATAATAAATTAAGAATGGACCAACAACCAGGAGATTAGAGTACGCATCAGAAAAGCTAGATCCACCTTCAATCGGATGGGGGCCTTCTTTAAGAGTCACAACCTCTCTCTTGATACAAAAGTAAGAATGCTGCGATGATACGTCTTCTCTGTCCTTTTTTATGGTGTTGAATCGTGGACCTTGAACGAAGATATGTGCAGAAAACTGGAAGCATTTGAGGTGAGGCTATATCGGAGAATGCTTACGATCCCGTGGACTGACCAAGTCACAGATGAGGAGGTCCTCAGAAGAATGAATAAGAACCGAGAGGTACTGACCACCATCAAATCTCGAAAGTTACAGTTCTTCGGAAATATTATGCGAAATGAATCCAGATATGCTCTACTTCAAGCCATTCTGCAAGGAAAAATATTTGGAAAACGAGGTCCAGGAAGAAAAAGAACATTTACAACATCTGTGTAGCTTTTCCGCGCTGCTGCAGATAAGATAAAGATGGCCATGATGATCGCCAATATTCGTAACGGATAGGCACATCAAGAAGAGAAGAGTATTTAATAGAACTTAACCATAATTTTAGTTGAAAATAAGTGTATTTTGACATTTCGACACTTGTCAATTAGAATTAGGGTTACTTCCCATTAAAGGTAATAAATAACGAGAAATTTCACAAGAATATAGTTACCCATATTACTGTGTTTATATTTTAAAGAGATATTTTCTTAATAAACAAAAAATATAAAAAAAATTTCACTGGTTTTTATATTATTATTCTACCGAATGCAACAATATTTTGAACTCAAATATTCAAACTTGAAATGACATCGAGAAACATAACATTTTGAGTGTTTTCTGGGTGTTTTTGTTATGAAATTAATAATTTAAATAGTTTTATGGTCTTGATTGAATATAATATATTTATGTAATATTACCTATCAGTCACATGCTTTTATCAAAGGATGAAATTGATTTGATGTGATCAAATGAGTTATATTCAGTTTGGCGAGTCCTTGCACATACACCATTATTCAATTTATACGAATTAAATCAAAACGTTGAAGTCAAATGTATGTCGTCGATGTGAGAACTAGGATGTGCCAAATTAATTGGGGGTTAGAATATTAGTTAGAGCTTACAATATTATTTTCGTTGTTAGTTTATTTACTGGCCTCAGAAAATCGAGTGTTGTAAAGAACGAGCAGATAATTCTTGTCTATTCTTAAAGAAAGTAATTCCTGCAATAATCTTAACGGAGAAAGTTTCTTGAAAAGTTTTGTTTTGGCAAAGGATTTCGATTTGAACATTTAGTAATGAATTGCTAAAAATTATCTGCTATTGTTTAAAAATCTAAACTGGCATAGAGAGCTTTAGATCCAGATACAGTTTACAGTAATATAATCCTTCCAAAACATGTATTAAACTCGTAATTACTTAAATACACAACATTTTTTGGGGGCTGTTTTTTTTTTATTTGCATAGACTAAATTGCAATGTTTGATCAATATTGTTTTATGATGACAGGTGAAACAAACATTATTTATACAAATATAAATTTTGCTGGTAGACAAAAAAAAAAGAAAAGACAAACAATAATCTTACTGTGAAAATGTATATAAATGAAAAAACGCCGTTGGAACCAAAACTTCCAAATATAATATAGGTTGAAGCCTTGTATAACAAATGAAAATAACACGTTAGACCCAATTATATGAAAAAATAACTGTCTTTAAAAATCAGCGGTCAGATTCACTGGTCTATTACATTTAAATTCGTTTAATTCGTTACATGCGCGGATTTTATTAATTCCTACGTCTCTCGCGAGAACAAAACGAAATCTATGAGATCAATAACACGATGGCGAGTGAAGGTCCAGTATTCAAACATGGGGAACCGTTAATTTCTCCATCAAATAGTTTCTGCTTTTTAGCCGACTGAAATTTTGTAAAACTTTTCTTTTTATTGCTTTAGATTATTTTTACAATCTAACTACTTTAGAATAAACGGTACATGGCAAATGTTTTAGGTGATGTTAAAGCGTAAAATTTTAATCGTCCATAAACGTTTCCCCTCTTAAATTCTACTTAGTCTTTGAGTTCTTTAAGTCAGATAATATTGAAGTGATACCAATGATGGTTTAAACATTGTTACGAAAGTTCCGTAATATTTATCCCACATAGAAGAAGTTTCTCGACGAAAAATAAGAAGTATTAAAATTCTAGAATATTCAAGACGCCACAGAAAAATCCTGAAATATCTAGTGAAGTCTAGAAAGTCAGAAATTGTCTATAAACATAAATGTTCCTGACACTTTGGATAACGCCCATGCTGCAGATCGTAACAACAACATATCTGCTAAGATGTTAACGACTATGATGATCACGGATCATCTTACATCACTCCACGCTACAATCTGAAAAATCTTATGGGTATACTCATACTTTTCAGTTGTTCCTTTTCATCGTCGGAATTATAGTCTATCGCGGGATACTATTTTATGTTTCTGGATGACTGAGGTTATGTTGTTTTTTTGACGTGACAACGTCTTAAATTAGGTTGTGGCTCGGAGTCACTCATGAAAAAGTGTAACGCCCGCTCACGTCTGTTACGATGAGTCACCGAACGAGAGAGAGGCCCGCCGGACCGGCGAATGCCTTGCGTCTCTCTCCCACTCAAACATGATCGGTCCGCTGGTGCGATGCTATTTCTCCTATCATCGTCCTATCCTCAACAAAATCACTCAAATAGAAATTAGTTAAGTTTAAGTTTACATGTACAATGTTTTAGTAAACAAAATATATTTCTATAGTTAAAATTTGTGCAATTCTTATTTTCATTCAATTCCTTGTTTCTATTGTGCAATTTAATAATATTCATATCAATAAATATTCTACCGAGAAAAAGATGTTGTCACGTAAAATCTTCGCCCGTAAAACCGACTTTACAGGCAACCGATTTTTTTGCTTGTTTAACATATTTCTTTGATTCTGGTTCAAATCATATTTTGTTAAAATATTATATTAATGCATTTTTTGTAGTAAAAACAAAGGAACCCATTTCCAGACCACAATTTTGTTTCAAACAATTATTATTTAACATGTTGGCAGTTTTTTTTTCTTTTCTGGAAAGCCTCTAATCTATACCGGTAATCTTGCAGACAACTGGCTTATTGGACATCTTCTGTTAACTATTATAAAAGCTCTCGGGACTTCGGGCAAATCTGCTATCTATAAGCTGTCGATATCACATAATAAACCTTCTATTTGATCCTGGTATACCCAGTGCTCTGGTATTAAGGAGATATCTAACCGTCTCATAGCACCAGAAAGCTCTGCGGAAGCTATCTTACTGTGCTCAATATTGCCTGTAGGACCCGTATTGGGATCTTTTAAACCTATTTCAGGCATAAAAGTCTCGGGGTTGTCTCCCTGCTCGTTATTGTTTTTTAGTAGTTATCTTAGCTTATTACAGGAATATGACTTAGCAGATGTTATGTTTTGTTAGTGCTATACTACAGCACGGGATCATGGACACTAAACAAGAAGAACGCTATTAAGTGTTAAGACAAGATATTAAGACGGACAAAAAAAGAAAGAGAAGCTGTACTGACTATTAAAAAGAGGACACTGCTTTACCTAGGACATATCGTTTGAGAAAAAAGATATTATTTATATATATATATATATATATATATATATATATATATATATATATATATATATATTATTTCAACTTATAATGCAAGGAAAGATAAGTAAAAGAAGATAGAAAGAATAAACAGAAAAGAAAAGATATTGATGGTTAAAAACTAAATTATTTAATTTGAATTGAGTTTTTGATCATTTCTAAAGAAAGTTTGGCGTTTTTGTGTAAACATGTATTGACGCGCCTTGCGAATAAGACTGACTTAGAGCTCCACGCACTAGGCAGCCTAGCTGTAACAGCCGACATATATGAACAAGCAATCGACGGCCAGTTATGTCCGTTCCTAAAAGCGATATGGACGTGAAAGAAGCTATAATTATCTACCGTTTGTCTGGTAAAAAACCAAACGTAAAGAAAAAGCTGGTAAATCGCCCTGCAATTATATTTGTAATTTCTTTCCATCCTGGTTTTTTTCTTCTCGATTACTGTATTCTTCAGAAGAAATGTCCCAAATCGCTTTTCGGCTTTCAACTTCCCGAATTAAATTTTTAGTGTCAAAAGTCATTTTAAAAACGTTGGGGATAGGTCTGGTTGACACAAGTGGACACTCTTGAGGAGAATGAAGGCAGACATATTCATTTTTCTTCTTATATGGTAACTTTCTGTCTAATATTAATACAAATCATATATTTCGATATCGATCAAATATACAACATTTTGCATGGTATCCTAAAAATCCAAGCGTTCGATAAATCCAAAATATTTTATTATGTTCGCATGGAACTGAAAATGTCCGAGGATTTAAATTAAGAAACAAATTAGCTTTTTATTTTCTTAAAATAATTCTATAATTGTTAAAGCAACGATTAAATTTGGGATGTTTTTTAGCCTATATATAATAGTTAGGTTATTACATCTTTCTATGTTAACCGAAGATCTAGCTGATACCCTACGTACTTTACTTCAGGTATTTAGATACCTAGTTGGAGTAGCGTTTATCTAATCTTTGAGGACAGTGTTGGCGCCTGTTAGAACCCATATCTGATATAAAATACTTACATCATCAGAAAATACCGCTATCAGGGAATATTATAATTATATAATGTATGAACCGTGAAAGAGAAATAAAAAAGATAATCAAAAGACAGTGGAGTAAGATATAAATATTTTAATAAGTACAAATAATATTCCGAGACTAATTTCGAATAAAAAATTATTTACTTAAATAGACCAAACAAAAGTTATGCTTGAGCATCCATATTAGTTTTCATAAAAAAGTAAGATTGACGAAACAATTAATTTTGGGAAATGGTATTAATTACTAAAAGATAATGAATTCTAGTTACAGAAGCCTTTCGATTAACTTGGTTATTATAAATGGTCCGTTAAGAGTAAGGGAATAATAATCGTCCCTATGAATAATTGGTCAAATTTTAAATTTACACTGAGCTGGAAGTTCAATAAATAACCATAACAATTAATATCTTACTAAACAGCAAATATTCAATTATAAAAAATACATACCTCTACCGCAGTTTATATTTTGGAAGGTAAATAATTTAGAATACGTATTTAGGCAGTATAGAAATTTGTAACACTGTGTAAAACATCTTTAACAATGTCTGAACACAAAACCCAAGATCTAAATGAAGTTTATTCTTGTATTCTTGTGCCTACTGTGTTACGATTGGTCTTGAAAGATCACGTGCAGCTGCAGCAATAAGCTAGAAAGCAAACGTACAGTTGTAGGAATTTATTTAAAATAATTAAAGGATTATCATCTGCAGTAAAGCAATGGTTATTGCAATTATTGATTGATATAATAGCATAAATAATACACTAGTTAATTTTATTAAAACATTATAGACGATCACTCATTCGTCAAAAGTATGGCTTAATGTTTAAAAATTTTACGTCTCCAGTAAATGTAAATGAAAAAAAAAAAAGACACATCATGATCATGTCACATGGATTTTCGTGCTTTTTAAAGAAATGTCATGTGTCGCGAGAGTTTATCATGACGCTGTATGTTTCTACATATGCGGCTGGCAATATAATGTGTTCTGTCTCACATTACAACTTAATCATAACAATACTCCCTCCTGCTTTGTCAAATTTCCGACTACCGGAAGTTTAATAATAAATTGAAAGAAATTAAAATTTCAAAATACTTTGAACACTTTTTTGTATAAAAAAACAAACAGCAACTTAAAAATGCAAGTGTTGATAAAAACATTAAACATTTAAACAATACTTAATACTTAAAATATTTTACAAAATTGTTGCTTAATTACAGCTGGTTTCAAATGCAGTAGCGAGAATGTCTCGGAAAAGTGACGAGGCTGCTAGGTGGAGGAGTACTTTTAGCAATCAAAAATGAACTACCTTATGAACTTGTTAATGTTACCTGTGAGAGTGATTGTGTAATACTTAAGATAAATTTAAAAAACTTTAGACTTTATGTTTTCGTTGTTTATTTTATACCTAAAGCTGATGTTGTGATTTATGAAAGTTATTTTAATTTGTTTGAGAATATTTTATTATCACGAAACTCAAATGTGATATTACTAGGAGATTTCAATTTACCTCATTTTAGTGATAACAGCTTTTTAGATTGTGATACAAATGTGCTGATGCAGCAGTTTCTTAATATTAACAACTTGCAACAAATAAATAATATTCCTAATTGTATGAATAGATTTTTAGATTTTGCTCTGATTAATATAGATGTTTGTACTGTGGCAAGGTCTGACTGTCCATTACTGGCTGAAGATTCATATCACCCCGCTCTCATCTTCAGTATCCGAGTAAGTGAAATAGCTGATTTACCAGGGAACAAAAAGGTATATACATACAACTATGCTCAAGGTAACTACTGGCATCTTTATCATTTAATTTTTCAGTTTAACTGGTCCTCATTATTCTTATATAAGGATATTAAAAACGCTTTTAATGTTTTTTATAGTCAAATGTACACCTTTTTAAATGGTTCTATTCCTAAAGCCAAAAAAGGGCCAGCAACTCTACTTCCAGGTTTCTAAACTGGTTCTCTCAAGATTTGATCCATAAAATTAAGAAGAAAAATAGTCTGCATCATTTGTGTTTAAATAAAGCTTCAGGGAGCCCAAAGAGTGTTGAATTTCAGCTTTTAAGAACAGATATTAAAAACCAAACCAAATATGAGCATAACTTGTACAAACGTTCGATTGAAAGCCATCTACTTGCTGACCCAAACAAATTCTGGACTTTCTTTAAGTCAAAATATAAGAATAGTGGAATTCCCATAGAAATGACATTAAACAACTCCAAGTTTAATACACCTTTTGATATTGCGAGTACCTTTGCTAAATATTTTGCATCAGTGTATGATACATCTGACTGCACACATTGTCATTCTCAAAGTACTGAGTGGGGTTCTTTTACCTTTAAATATATCACAGAATTAGATGTTGTAAATAGCTTTAAAAGACTTAAACCCAAAAAATCTACAGGTCCTGATGAAATACCACCCTATATCTATAAGGGAATAGCCGAATTCTTGGCTAAACCTCTGGCGTTTTTGTTTAATATGTCGATTGAACAGGAATATTTTCCAGATATTTTAAAAGTGGCAACAATTTCTCCAATATATAAAAAAGATAAAAAAAATGACATTCAAAACTACAGGCGTATCAGCCTGTTAAATAGTATTGCTAAGATTTTTGAAAATATTCTTTATGGAGATATATATATATATATATATATATATATATATATATATATATATTGTTATGATATGTAAAATCGAGCAAAATATTGGTTTGTTTAAAAATATTTCAAAATTCAATAACATTAAAATAATTCAGATAAGTAGGATAATATCCAACAAACATTTCGGAGAAGGAAAGTTATTAAATCCTTGGATTTCCTGTACTAAACAAAGTGTAAGCTTTGCATTTATTTCTTTGTTATACTTGAGTGACCCGCATAAGTTTAAGTGAAAGCCACAGACAATTGAACGGGGTTTTTCAAAATACATTAGTGCAGTGATTAAAGACAATAGAAGGGATTATAGAAAGTGGTTTTTGTTAGTTTTTAAGAATTATAGAAAAATATTATTTGTAAATAAGTTTTAGGAAATTTATAAGTATAGGTAAAAATTTGTTTGTTATCGAAATGAAGAAATGGGGGAATTGTGACGAGTTGTGATTGGCGGAGATGGAAAAAGGTGGGATAAGCGTGTGGGAGAAAGTTTAGCGAGATTGAGGAGAGAGAAAATATATAGGCAGTTGGTTTCCAAGTCTGTAGGAGGAACAGGGATTGTTCTCTGGCGGTTCCTGAAATGTAGCAAGCAGTAGTGTTGAATGTTAGTGAGTTTTGTGGAGTTAGTGTATCTGACAGAAGCTGAAGCAGCAAAATATTGTAAGTCATATTTCTCTACTTATATTCCAAGAGTCACTGTTCAGGCCAACGAGAGATTCAGTTTATCGTAAAGAGAAGATATTCCAAGAGTCATTTTTCACTCGGGCCAACGAGAGATTCAGTTTATCGAGAGGAGAAAAGGCTATCATAATTTGAATGATTTGTGCTTTTGAAGGAGATCATTAAGGACGATATACTTGCAACAATCTGTGTAAGATTGCTGATTACATAGGGAGCGGTTGAGAGGAGATAATATAGTCTACAAGGAACAAGGATTTGGACCACTCATCATCAGAGAGAGATATTTGGTTTTCTGCAGTTTTTTTCTTTTATTGATAACACAATTTTTACACTTAATTTAGAAAGGATATAAATATTTTGATTAGGAGAGTTAGAATAGTTCGGAATTTTGAGATTTCAATTAATATTGTTTGTACCATAAATTTTGATTGTTCACGTACGGAGAACAAAATTTTGAGAATCCTTATATGAGATTTGTTTATTGAAAACTTTTGAGTGTGAATTATTTCATTATTTTTATTTCAATATATAGTGTTAGATCATATGTGTTTTTTATTATTCCGGTATTCTCTGGACCTTACCTTTCACATGTAATAGCATAGATATTGAAGCACGAATTTAACCCTGAGATAAAAGAATTAAAAATTGTGATAGAGTCATAATCATATCATTTAAATAATTTTAATTAATCAAAAAAATTAATTAGCTAATTATTGCTTGGCGCACCAAGACTATAAATATCACAATAACTGGCTTCCAAAACGTGGGGCTTGAAAATATCGCAGCTTTACATTTGAAGGAAGGGAAAGAGATCTGGAATGAGTACAGGTGATCCAGAGATAAAAACATATAACATTGAGGGAATTTGAATTTGAAAGTATTTTGACAATTTTTCCAGGGAATATAAATTTGATTTATTGATTGATCGTAGTTAGTGGATATTTACTGCTATTGAATTATTTGATTTTATTTTCTTTACCAATCGTACATTTGATATTTATTTTGAATTATTTGAATTTTACTGATTGCATATTTGATATTTGTCGTGAAAATTTAATATATTTGGGGAGAAATATTGTCGTGTTCTGAAACATATAGAGTGTTGTAAAATTTCACATTTGGCGGGGACAAAAACATTAACGAAAAGAAACAACATGTCGACCACAAGGAGTCAAAGCAAAATGCAAGAAAGGAAGGAGGATAACAGAGAAGAGGAAACAATTGTTGAAGAAGGATCGGATAATGAAGGAAATGTTACAATAGTTGAGGAGAAAAAAGAATTATCAGGAATAGAGAAAATATTACAACTAATGCAAATACAGACACAAACAATAGAGAAAAACCAAAATAAAACATCAAAGAAAATGGATAAAATGGATAGAAATCAACAAGAAACATCACTAAAAATGGAAGAAAACCAACGGGAAACTAAACAAACAATGAGCAATATAGAGCAGCGTCTGGAAAACTATGAACAGGAAATTAGAGGATGTGTTGAGGGGATAAAGAAGGAACTGATACAACAAATAGAAGAGATTAATGAAATTAAAAATGATATGAAAGAACAAGAAATGAGAATTAAAGATAATTTGGAGGAATTAGAAAGCAAACTTGAAAATGTAATGAAAGAAGACAAGAAAGAAATAGAAAAACAAATTGAGGATATCAGAAAACAACGAGAGACGGGAGACAGGAAAGAAGTTATCATCCATGGAACAAGCGAGGCGAAAATACAATTTGGCGGGGATATTCGGAAAACACACCCAGTACCGTTTGTTAAAAATTTGAAAACCAAATTACAACATATTAGATATTTTGACGATTGCAAAGAAACAATTAGAAACCATTTGAAAGAAGGAGCAGCGTTATGGTATGAAAGCAAGGAAGATGAGTTTGAAAATTGGACAGATTTTGAAAATAAATTTCTCAACTATTTCTGGGGGAAAAATAAACAGAGAGAAATCAACCAAGAGCTACAGAATGGAAAATATCACGAAAAAATGGGAATATCTGAAGAAAGATATGCTTTGCAGATATATAACAATTCAAAATATCTAGAATACAAATATTCTACCGAACAGCTGGTAGAAATGATCAGCAGACATTTTGAGGAAACGTTGGAAGATCACGTGATTTTGAGAAACTATCAAGATATTGATAGTTTGTGCCAATTCCTTCAATTAAAAGAAGCGAAAAGAAAAGAAATGAGAAATAGAAGACAACATGACCAATATAATGGACCGGAAAGAAGGTATTCATCAAATTGTGACCAGAGAAACCGACATCCCAGATCAACAAACGAATATAGGCCGAGAAATTACAATAATTACAATAGACAACAAAATTACGATAACAGGAATGACACACAATAGAGAACATATGAAAATCACAACAGGAATAGAGATGCACAAAATCCTCCGAATAGGAATACTAACGAACAAAGGGACGATAGAAATAACCAGAGCTTCCAACAACAAAATAGAAGGGAGATGAATCATGTAGCAATAGGAAACGACAGACAAATTTCTAATTCTAATCTAATATTTTTAGATGCATTTATAAAACATAAAGCGATTAAAATTGTGATTGATTCTGGATCGGAGATATCGCTAATCAATAAAAAACTAGTAAAAGAATTAAATTTGGACAGATTTGTGTATAAGATTCCTAGGGTTGATTTAGTGGGTGCAAACAATAAAAATTTGACGACAGTAAACGAAGGCTTGGGAGTACAGATAAGAGTGGGAAACAAATTCCATATTATGAAATGTGTGGTGATTGAAGATTTAAATCATGATATGATAGCGGGAATTGATGAATTGAGGAAAAAAGATATCACCATAAATTTTTCGGAAAATAAACTGGAAATCAGAGCAGAACCAGACAACACCGGAGAAGAAAAGCAAACAGATAGGAAAACAAATTCTGGAAGGATCAATGCACAGGAAAAACGCAAAGAAATCGATATGACTGTAGAGGATAAACCGAAAGTACAAGAACAAGATCTAACAGAAAAGAAAAAGAGAAGGAAGAAAAAGAAGAAGAGTTCGAAAAGAAAGCAGGAAAATAAGATGGAGACCAGAGAAAAACAGGAAATAGAAGGTATAGAAGAATTGTTGGCAACCGACGATAAAACAGAATGGAAGCAGGAAGAAAAAGAAGGTATCATCAGAGAAATGAAAGGAATAGAAACATGGTGCTCGGAATACCAAAGGGAATTAGAGGATAAAAAGAAAACAGAAGAAAAAATGGCACTGATGGACGAGAATCCAGAATTTTGTGAAGAAGTATTATGGACAGTGAACACATGTGAACAAAAGGTGGATGAAAGAAAAATAAATTGTGGAAAAAACATGGAGAAGGAAATAGAGAAGATTTTAGGAAACCATGGAGATTTTGTTAATAAAGTAAATCAAGTGGTTAAAAATTATGAACTTTCTTTTAAGGGAAAATACTTGGAAAAATTTAAAACGAAAATATATCCAATCCCGTATAAAGACAGGCAATGTACGGGGTATTTTTAACATTCACGACATCTATCAATATCATGAATCGATTTTAATAACATAGTGAAATGATTTGATCCTAGAAAACTTTTGTCATTTTTAAAATTTAACAAAGAGTTTTCGGCAGATCAAATGGCGGGGATTTGTTATGATATGTAAAATCGAGCAAAATATTGGTTTGTTTAAAAATATTTCAAAATTCAATAACATTAAAATAATTCAGATAAGTAGGATAATATCCAACAAACATTTCGGAGAAGGAAAGTTATTAAATCCTTGGATTTCCTGTACTAAACAAAGTGTAAGCTTTGCATTTATTTCTTTGTTATACTTGAGTGACCCGCATAAGTTTAAGTGAAAGCCACAGACAATTGAACGGGGTTTTTCAAAATACATTAGTGCAGTGATTAAAGACAATAGAAGGGATTATAGAAAGTGGTTTTTGTTAGTTTTTAAGAATTATAGAAAAATATTATTTGTAAATAAGTTTTAGGAAATTTATAAGTATAGGTAAAAATTTGTTTGTTATCGAAATGAAGAAATGGGGGAATTGTGACGAGTTGTGATTGGCGGAGATGGAAAAAGGTGGGATAAGCGTGTGGGAGAAAGTTTAGCGAGATTGAGGAGAGAGAAAATATATAGGCAGTTGGTTTCCAAGTCTGTAGGAGGAACAGGGATTGTTCTCTGGCGGTTCCTGAAATGTAGCAAGCAGTAGTGTTGAATGTTAGTGAGTTTTGTGGAGTTAGTGTATCTGACAGAAGCTGAAGCAGCAAAATATTGTAAGTCATATTTCTCTACTTATATTCCAAGAGTCACTGTTCAGGCCAACGAGAGATTCAGTTTATCGTAAAGAGAAGATTTTCTAAGAGTCATTTTTCACTCGGGCCAACGAGAGATTCAGTTTATCGAGAGGAGAAAAGGCTATCATAATTTGAATGATTTGTGCTTTTGAAGGAGATCATTAAGGACGATATACTTGCAACAATATGTGTAAGATTGCTGATTACATAGGGAGCGGTTGAGAGGAGATAATATAGTCTACAAGGAACAAGGATTTGGACCACTCATCATCAGAGAGAGATATTTGGTTTTCTGCAGTTTTTTTCTTTTATTGATAACACAATTTTTACACTTAATTTAGAAAGGATATAAATATTTTGATTAGGAGAGTTAGAATAGTTCGGAATTTTGAGATTTCAATTAATATTGTTTGTACCATAAATTTTGATTGTTCACGTACGGAGAACAAAATTTTGAGAATCCTTATATGAGATTTGTTTATTGAAAACTTTTGAGTGTGAATTATTTCATTATTTTTATTTCAATATATAGTGTTAGATCATATTTGTTTTTTATTATTCCGGTATTCTCTGGACCTTACCTTTCACATGTAATAGCATAGATATTGAAGCACGAATTTAACCCTGAGATAAAAGAATTAAAAATTGTGATAGAGTCATAATCATATCATTTAAATAATTTTAATTAATCAAAAAAATTAATTAGCTAATTATTGCTTGGCGCACCAAGACTATAAATATCACAATAATATATATATATATATATATATATATATATATATATATATATATATATATATATATATATATATATAAGCATATAAGCAAGAGTAAAATCAGCAAATTCCAGCATGGTTTTGTAAGAGACAAATCAACAGTAACTAATCTCTGTGTTCTCTCTAAACATATTGCTAAGGCTATTGAGGCAGGGAAACAGTTGGACGTTCTGTATACTGATTGCGAAAAAGCATTTGATAATGTAAATCACTGTATTCTTTTAAATAAACTGGTACAGTTTTTTTCTTAAGAAAATCTTTTAATTTATTAAAATCTTATTTGTCGGATAGAAAGAATACAGTAAAAGTAGGTAATTGCTTTTCTCACCAATATGTGGCATCGTCAGGAGTCCCACAGGGGAGCAAACTAGGACCATTGCTCTTTATTTTATTTATTAATGATTTGCCAGACTGTATTAAATCTTGTAACAGCTACTGTATGCCGATGATTTTAAACTTTTTAAAACAATCTCTAATAAGAAAGATGCAGTCAAATTGCAAAATGATCTAGTATCAGTTATTCAATGGTTTAACGATTCAAAAATGAATCTTAATGTTAAAAAGTGTGCAGTAGTTTCATATACACGAAAACTCAATAGTGTTATTGAAGATTATTATACATATTAATGATGATCGAGTTGAGAGAGTGAGTGTTATGAAGGATCTTGGAGTTAAATTCCAAATCAACATGAAGTTCAATATACACTTTTATGAAATAACTAACAGAGCTTATCGTGCTTTGGGTTTTGTCATTAGAAATAGCAAAAATATCAGAATAAGCACAATTATAAAACTCTATAATACCCTGGTGAGACCACATAGGGAATATGCTTCAATCATCTGGTCTCCTACTGCATTTTCAAACTCAGAAATGATTGAAAAATTGCAAAAATGATTTTTAAGATTTCTATACGTAAGGAAAAATAAGAAATATCCATATGTGGTCTCATACAGGGTAATGTTAGACTCATTTCCGTTGCAGTCACTTGCCACTAGAAGAAACAGTCAGGCCATTATGTTCATATACTTGATTGTTAACAGTATTAAGTACACAAACTGTGGTTTAATTGAGTTTATTTATTTTAGAGTACCCAAGAGTAGGTTAAGAATAACTAACCTAGATCTATTCTTTACAAATTACTGTAGAAACATATCACCAACAAAACAATATGTTAAAAATTTGTAATGAAGTAGGAATAGACTGACTCATGTGGATATATTTAATGAAAATAGCTGTGAACTTAAGACATTGCTTGCTCATCAGCACTAGGTTTAAGGGGTTTATTGTATTTTTTTTTGTCTTAAACACTTTACATGTAATTACTATTAGTCTATACTGTTTGTAAGGTGTCTAAGTAAATAAATAAATAAAACAGTTCCTAACGAAGCAGTGGCGTTCCCAAAAATACTTATGATTTACAATAGGTAAAGATCTTTTAAGGGGCAATACAAAATAAACACAATAGGCAAGATTATATTTGGCAACATTTTTGTATATTTAAAAACAACACGTGTTACAATATTATTACGCATGGATAAAGTTTGTTTTACCTTTAAAACCGGTATTATTTATAGTAACCAGTATTATTACTAAAATAACTTATAAGCTGTAGATAAACATTTGTGAGATTACTATACCAACGAGGATAAAAATCAAAATATAGTTTTCAGTTCAGATCGAAGACACATTTTTGGATATAGCATCAAATTGTTAGGGATTTTTATGGATGACAACTTAGATTGGGGCATCCATATAGACAACTTAAGTTCTAAACTCGCCAGTACAATATTTGTAATGCGTAACCTGGTTTATTTGGTACCTAAAAGTACCCTTAAAATGTGTTACTTTTCATTGTTTCATAGTCATATACAATATGGAATAGCTGTTTGGGGCAACTCTGGTCATGCCGACAGAATATTTAAATTACAAAAGAAGGTGGTGAGGATACTTGCTGGAGCGGATTTAAGGGATCATTGTAAACCATTATTTTTGAACATGGGTATTATGCCTCTACCTTCGCTTTATATGTATGCAACACTGTTGGAAATTCACGATAATAAAAATAAGTTTACTATAAACTCCCAATTACATGATCATCTAACAAGATCGAGGGATTTAATTAGGTCACAACGATTCAGACTATCAAAGAGCACAAAGAATTCAATTGATATTCACTTGTATAACTATCTGCCTAACGAAATAAAAATTCTGTCTCCACCACTGTTTAAAAATAGGATCAGAAAGCATTTTTTAACATATTGTTTTTACTCAAAGACAGAATACCTCAATACACCTTTATAACGTGTACCCAGTTTGGTCAGAATACTGTCGATTTACTATCTACATATCACATTGTATTATTGCTATTAAAATGTACTAAGTTTTATGTATTAGTTTATTTAGTCATCGATTAGGGAATATTCTTAATTATTTGCACATTTTTGTTACTTCCATATTTCAAAGATTTTTTATGTGACAGTTTAGGTTTGTTTTTTTTTTTTGGTTAGAAATTTTTTTATCTTAAATTTTTAATTTTAATTCTTCTGCTAATACTTACATATGTATATTACTTTAGCCAATATGGTTAAGTTAATTTTAAGTTTACATTATTATATCTTTTATTGTATTTTTTATACGGACTTCAAACTTTATGTAAAGTGGTCAATAAACGTTCTATCTATCTATCTATCTATCTACCATAATGTTATATTACGGTATAGTAATGTTACCTAACTCTATAGTTTGTATAGTAGTTACTCCCTTTCTCACATTAAAAATCTCACAAAAGAAAACAAAATGTATAGTCATCAGAAAACGTGATCAGTCATCAAAAACGTAAACAACGTCAGAGTATGGATAGTTAATCAGAAAGAATTATTCCTTGTTATATTTTATGGTTCCGCCTAACTATACGCATTAGCTAGGTAAAAGAGCAAATGCTCTTTTTGGGGCCTTGGAACATTTTAGAAATTCATTCAGTTTTTTCCAACAATTTCAATTCTAGAGTATAGAGTCTGAACATTAGCAAAGCGCCGTAAGCATTTGTTTCCTTGGGAAATTGCAAAATTGTTATTAATAAATGTAAATTGTTTTGTTTGTTTTTTGTATCTAGTATATAAAAAGACATCATTGTTTTTTAGTATTCATGTCATATAGACTTGAAAATGCTACTACGGAACATAACATTTAATAAATTTAACAGTGTAAAGAAAAGCAAATGTGTTTTATTCAAAACCGAAATAAAAGTTTACTGCCTCCTCTAGACGAACAAAGTGGATTTTTTCATGTCAAGGCGTCACCATTCGCAATGACACTGATTCTATTAAATGAACTAACCCCATAACCAGTCGGGGCACGTCCGCGAGCAAATTTTTCGCATTACTTCGCAAATTCTGAAACCAGGAAGCACAGCGTCGAACTATCGACGCTGTGACGTCATCTCGAGTCAAAACATGGCGTCTCCATAGAAACGCACTGGCGCCAAGTGGGCCGTTGAAGGGCTCCATTCAACGTTGGTGTGGCAGTACACAAAATGCCCTTTGTGCTATTCACCAGCCAATTTTATGGCCGACTTTATGGAATGAATAGAAAATATAAGTGACTTCTTAACGTATATGTTCAGTAGGGTTCAGAAATGAACGTTGGAAAACAAGAGGAAGGAAAATGTCATATGTGAAATTTGAATTATTCATGCGTTGGTGGTTTGGGGGTGGAAAATGGGTTTCAATTATCCGTAAAGGAAAGCAGTTTAAATCTTTATACTCTTATAAAAATGTGACGACAATAGCCACTCAATATGGTAACCGTTTTACACAATTAATCACTAAATTTCTTTCTGCCTCGTTAACGTAATTACTATAATTTGTTTATTATAAAGTAAAGTTTAGTTGCAAAAATGCAAGACGCAAATACTTCTCTTATTATTTACTTTCCTTTTGTTTTTTTGTATTTACATTAACTATTTTCCCTATAATATTTTTAAAATAAATATGACCGCCTTTTTCTAATGTTTTTTCAAATCAAAATTTTGAATAGCCCTCTTTTCATAAAAATCTAATTTTTTACATCTTCTTAGAGCTTTACTTGTGATTAGAGGCTAGTTTGGAAGAGGTTTTTTTTAATTTACCTAAAAGGAACGAATGATTATAACGTGTACATAGGTTTCAATGAAATAATTGAAACTGGGAAGACCATATGTGCTCTTTCTGGAGCAAAAAGACAAAGCTGCAACAATTTAATATTAATCTGCACCTAAGAACACAGCACTATGACCTATATATTTATTCCCAATATCACCAAAACGAAACTTATGGTTTTCTCCAAATTACAAACACAAGTTGTCCTCCGAATTTATGACAGAAGCTTTGAACAGGTACCATAAATCCTACTTATTCATAAGGCGTGACCTAGATATGTGACTTCGAATCCGAGTGCTGCGCTGTTATTTATTCCCAATTCTTCTCTATGGCAGTGTGAGCTGGACTCATAGACTTTCAATTCAAAAAAAAATTCTCTTAAAATATTGTTTCTAATAGGAAGCTCTGAAGATGACACGTTACATGCCGAAAGTACTCAGCTGATTTCAATAAAAAAAAATTTTACACACTATTAAGTTTTTGGAGAACATACAGCTGTTGCCAGTTTGACCCTTATTTTAAAAGTGTGTACAAGTCATGCAGTCTTTTGCCAATTTAATATATTTATGATTAATAAGTGTCAAATTATAAAAATGAAAATTACTGAAATAAAAGCATCATAATATCCTATAAAATTTATCTTGACAAAGGTGAAAGTAAGTATAACTTATGCATTGAAAATTACCTAAGAAACACAACAATTGGTTTAATAGAAAATATTTTTTTTAATTGTAAATTGTCTTGAAATTGAGGGCAATTGTCTACTTTTTTATTTTATTTTTATGGCCTTAATTAAATTGTCTTTTTTGTTGATCTAGATTATGATCAACAGGAAACAAGTCTCCATTTTTTATGGCGATGTTATGAAGTGTTGCTGTTGCTTCTATTACATTTATAGTCACTTTTGAGTCACCATTACATCTTGTCTAGCCCTGTCATTAAATATGATTTCAAACTGTAACCACCTTCATCAACTTTAAAAAATAGTACAAACCTAACAAAGTCTCCAGCTTCAAATCTTTGTATACCACTATTGTTAAATATTGTTTAATCATGTAGAGAACCCAGCCATCTTACATTAATATTTCTAATTTTTAAACTGGTCACTGATGGTTTGGACATTTAATGCAAAAATTCTTTTTGTGAACGGTAGATTTCTGCATCTGCACCTCCATAAGAATCAATTCGTATTAAAGTATAAATATCTGCAGCCATGCCTCTTGTAAATCATAGAATGGCACAAAACTCTTCGTTAACTTAAACCATTTCATCATTTGTTTAATACATTTTTCCGTCGACCGTCCATTTATGATCAATTTTAACACCGTCAAAATCATTGATTAATGACCCCTATTAATGAATGATTTTCTATTAATGAACGATTTTATTATAGACAACACAACATACATTGCTTGCATAAATTAAACGCTCTGTGATTGGCAGTGACCTGTGGTGTAGGCAACCAAACATATACCTATTTATATTCCCACTCAAAAATTAATTTAAAATGAAGTAGCCGCTGTTAGTACTATCTGTCATTGTATGTCATTATTTACTTTATTGTTTAAAATTCTGTGTATTTGAAAAATCAAAGGATGGATATTGACGAAGAGTTTAATTTAACTCCACCAGAATTTAACTTCTTCTATCACAGAATTTACAGAGGTCCAAGAAACTTAGATATAAATTTATCAAAATGCTATACAGCAGATAATCATTTATCAATATCTTCCTTTAATTTCAGTAATTGTACCATTTCGAATATTAATGTTTACTATAATAAAAATACCACTAAGGAAACTTTGAATAAAGTCAATGAAAGCTGAAAAAATTGTTGTTTATTGTTAAGTAAATAAATATTTAAACTAAGATATCTTTATTTCTGAAAAGTACGGTCGACGGAAAAGTTTTGTAACGAACTCGTGAATTAAAATGGCGATTAACAATCTCGAACATTAACGCGCTCGCTTCGCTCACGCGTTAAAATATCTTAATTGTTAATCGCCCTTATTAATACACTTGTTGGTTAAATAACTATTAATGTACTGTCTGCATAATGATACAATTGGTGTAAAATTCTTTCGATAATTTTTAAAGCTATAACCCTCGACCCATGTAATTAGCTACTGATATTAGCATGTTTCTAGAAGCAAAAAGTATTAATGTTCACTGTTGCACTAGTTTAAGTTTCGATGTGTTCAATTAAAGACATAACTGTATCTTTTGTTAAAAGAAAGTTTTGAAAGAAACATAAATCACCCTATAAGTCTAAAAAATTAATTCTTCCTGTAAAATTTTGAGCGACGTAGTTATATAAATTCATTTTTGGAAGAATCCGAACTTGAAGAAGTATAAATTTTAAATTTGAAAAAATAACATTTTAACCAAATTTGATTCAAGTCAAAGACTATTAACAGAATTTTGAGCTTAAAGTAAACTTAACAAGTTAATTGACAGATTTCTACCATTTAAGTTAGTTGGTTTGTATATTATGAAACTGAAATTTACTTATAGTGGACTTTTAATTTAATGTTTACTTTAAATTGAATATCAAATCAGACGATATTAGTCAGGAGGATTGTTCTGTTTGTTTTACTATATCTTTTATTGACAGATATTCTTTTAATTTTTTATTTTTCATTTAATGTCTGTATTTTGTTACTTATTTTTCACGCAGTTTTTAATTTAAACCTGCTTATAATAAATATATGAAGACTAGAAACGAATTGATGAAAAATAGGGAATTGATGTGAAGATCGCTATTTCGTGTTGATACCTGTGACGCCTTCTCGTGATGGTTCCGTGACGATCTCCTTGGAATTTTACTATAAAAAAAAAGAAATAGAACGCGCCAAAGCTTCGCTCCAAAAATACTATAAGAAATCATGTCTTAGCTGACAGCATACAGTTAAATATATTGCCGTGCGATGAGGTTCCAGAAAATAATAAATATAAAAAAAGCAATGACAACGACAATATGATTTACACAAATATATACGAATGTATTTATTAAAACAACTTATTAAAGTTAAAATTGAATTAACCAAAAGAATCCCTCTACATATATATTTATTAAAGTGTGAATAAAGCATGGGAATATCGAGGTTATCTTATTATGATGATGAAAAATATTAAAACAAGATTATCAACTGAGGATATAGAACAATTGATATTTGTAATAAATCATCCCAAGAATAGATTGAATTAATAAAATGTGTTTCTAAAAGACTCTTAAAAAGTCACAACCTTAATCTGGAGATAAAAGTAAGGCTCCTACGATGATATATCTTCTTGATATTATACTACGGAGTTGAATCCTGGACACTCAATGAAGCAATGGAGAAAAAACTTAAAGCCTTCTAGATGTAGCTATACAGAAGAATCCTGAGGATATCATGAACGGACAAGATAACCAACGAGACTGTACTACGAAGAATGGGGAAAGAATGAGAAGTGATCTATACGATTAAAAGAAGAAAGTTAGAATATCTCGGACACACAATGAGAAAGGGCACTAAATACAGATTACTGAAAATAATCCTTCAAGGCAAAGTATTCGGAAAGCGAGGAATTGGGAGAAGAAGAATATCATGGTTAAAAAACCTGAGGAAATGGTTCTCCACAACAACAACTAATATATTTAAAGCATCAGTTAATAAATTAATTATAGCCAGAATGATCGCCAATATGCGAAACAAATAGGCACAAAAAGAAGAAGAAACATTTAATGTTCATACCCAATTATATAACAAAAATTAAAGGCAGAGAATCATCCTTTATGAAATTGTGATTGTTTCAGATTTTATTTTACCGGGTTCTTCTATCTAGACAGTAGCTAATCCAGCTGTAGTAACTAAGGTGTAGTAACTGTGATAACACAAAATTTTTTCTTATCACGACTATTTTAGATTCTTTTCTTTTAGAAAGTCTTAATCATTACTTTGAAGTTAAATCAGTTTATTAAAAAGCAATCCATAAATTTCTAGATAGCATATCGTTGAAACTTAAATATTTCGTACAGAAATATGCAAAATCGTTGGCAGAATATATTATTACTCTTTGTTGTAATTTTAATATTAGCTAACATATTAGTTTAAAACATTATACAACGGCTATCAATATAGAATGACCCTCTACTTTTTAGTACCGTTATATGATTCAGGTATATTTTTAGCAACTTAAAAATCTAATAAAAAGCTTCAGATTTCGTTTGTCCTGTAATTCAAGACGGTATACATTCAATACATTTACAGGTATACGAGAATCTGTAAAAAACGATGGATTCAGACGGCACCTACACCTTTTACCTTCTGCTTTTTAAACCGGTTGGTCTTTATTTTGGTGAAATCCACCTTGAGGAGGGGGAGATTCCCACGAATCATTGTAGATAATTATGATTGTTCGCTACAAGGAAGTTTCGGGTATAAATTTGATACTACACAGATGGTCGCGAAGAGGGAACCGATCGTTTGTCTACCACCTTACCGAATAACTGTAAAAATCGAATGTGGTAGTTATCTTATCTGATTATAGAGGGTGATTTAACAACATGCAATACGAACATAATATATTTATATTAAACATAAAAACCAATATTTTTGTTCTCTTCTGCTTGTTTCTAATAGTTGGCCTTTTCCTTTTCTTATCTTATCTTAGGTATATTTCGTAAAGAACTAATTTCTAATGTTATCGATGGATTTATTTTCGTTAAATATTTTGTGACCAGTTCCACCTTCTGGTATTCTGTTAATATAGCTGTTTTCTTTTATGTTTCTGTCTTTATCGTCACGTTGCAGTGTTTACTTTTTACTTTCCCCTTTTGTCCTATTTGCTACAAATATACTAATACTACCGTTTAGATTTATTGATTTACCTGTAAAATAAAAAAAATCAACTAATATGACAGCATTAAATAATATTATAGTCTCTCGTTTAAATAAACAGTGTACAAGCATGATAAATATTGAATACATATCTAAATTTAACGTTTTTAAACATTATTAAAAACTCGATGAACAAATAAAATTTTACAAGAAATAACGCGGGTATATGTCTTTCCCTTTACGATTTAACTAATACATAATTGACGTTAAGAAGTTCTAGTTAATATAAAAAATATACTCGTACTTGAGTCAACAGTGAAAGAGTTTCAAGAAAAAAAGTAATACCAATGTGCAAAAAAGCTCATCTGCATATCTTACAAAAACCTCGGAATGGTCGACTGGAGAGATAAGCAAACGATTAGCTTGATATGCGGGCACATATTTGAACAACAGGCAATTCTAGAGGTTTAACAAAAAGTCAGGTAAACCAGGGAGAAAGTCTCATAACGCCACCACTACTAAATCGGCATCACCGCAGAAAGGCCATCAAAAAATAAGTAAAGCCTCCCCAACGTTACATCTACGATTGGGGAACGATAGGTAGCTTGGGAGTCACCGAAGTAGCGTTTCCACAAAGCGTGACTTCTTTAATTTTCAAATATTACAACACATTACTCCGGGAATCTCATGTTTCCTGGTACTGGGATTTACTTTGTTGTGTGGGTGAACAAACATCGTATGATAGTAGATTTCAAGTCACTATACCTTAGACATATGTTAAGTCCAAAAGATCTAGAATTCTAAGAAAGCTTATTATCTGTTTCAGAACTACGTTTGTTTTAAAAACACTTGTACTAGATAGTTACGGGGTTGGTGATCAATCTCCCTAAAGATTTAAACAATTTGTTCTGGTATTTCCTTTACATATTGTGCTGTTAACTTTGCCCAGTTTACATATAGGCTACCACGCTACCAAACTGCTAGCTACGAAAAAGATCAGGAGTGGCTGATGCTGTAAAGAGAATAGCAATATTGAAGTGGAACTGGGCAGGTTACGTGGCTCGAATGACAGATAACAGATGGACAAAGCGGATACTTGAATGGAGACCAAGAGATGATGCCTACCGTTGCAAAGGTCGTCCACCAATACGTTGGACTGATGATCTTAATTTTCTTTTTCTTCTTATGTGGTGATATGTAGTATGTTATATATGCGAGACATGGGTGATGACAGAAGAGACAAAAAAAAACTGGAAGTCTTCGAAAGAAAAGTCCTAAGAAAGATAGATATTTGGACCTATTAACGAAAACGGAATATGGAGATCCAGGTATAACCATGAAATCTACCAACAGTTCAAAGAGACACCGATCTCAGAATTCGTTAAACTTCAGAGACTCCGCTGGGCTGGTCATGTAGTAAGAATGGAGACAGAAAGATTGCCGAAAAGAGCCCTAGATAGTAAAATGCAGGGCGCAAGACCAAAAGGAAGGCCACGGAAAAGATGGGAGGATGAAGTGGCAGCGGACGCGCAAAATTTGCTAGACGTGAGAACCTGGAGAAGATCGGCGCGGGACCGACAAGGGTGAAGGCTTAGTTTGGAGGAGGCCAAGGTCCGATTTGGGATGTAGCGCCATTGGAGAGAGAGAGATGTGGTGATATGAGGTCCTAAGATTCAAATCTTCTTAAGTTTTCTGATTCTCCTTTGTTCATCACTGTTGTTTGCATTGCATGTGTTATAGCTGGCCATTTGATTATTTTTTACATCTTTACTTTTGTCTTTTTGCTAATTTTTTATTTTTAAGTGTCTTTTTGTTTATTCCAAAGGCTCAGTTTCCTTTTACAATCTTTACTAAAAATTTTTCTCTTTTATTTGTTCCCATGATCGTTGAATGTCATTGCTTGTTCAAATTTGAAGTTATCGTTTTAGAAGTAGGACTCTAAGGTTCCTTATTATTTGCTTACTACGAATATTTTGAGTGCAGTGCTTACTCAGGCTTATTTTGCTTGTTCTTTAAAGTCAATATTAAGGGTAAAAACATAGTACACAACTCGTGTCTCAAGCCTATTATCCACTCATATGAATTGCCATAATTTTTCTATTCGCTAGTTAGTGGACCTTAAGATTATTGCCATATAGGCTGCGTAACTCTAATCATGGGCTATAAAATTTTAGCGACATTGATTGACATGATTGTAATCTAATTTTTCTGTAAAATACTTTTTTTCACTTAATTTGCTAGCACACAAACAATAGACAACCATTAAAGTTACCTATTTTGTAGTTGTAACATTACATAAGCGCTTATTTTAACACAGAATAAGTAATACATATATCAAGCATGTAGTTTATTGTTCGGCGATGATTAAGTGTATCCATAAATTAGTTGTTTATGCCATCCTACTTCGTTTCTTCTAACTGTATTTGTCAAAAAAAAAACTAATAAAAATAATTATTATGTACATAAGATTCTCAAAGTTCCGATAAATCTTGCTACCTGAATACCCGCCCCGTTTTAATAAAAATCATGTTTATTGTGGGTCTAATCACCCACCACCTGTGCGTATCCTATTCAGATGCTGCGAATGAGCTATGCAACAGTTGCAGCCGCAATTTTTGAAAAGTACCGTTAAGGGGTACGGTTACAGCAAAACGCTTTGAAGAATGCGACTACAAAGAGAATGAGCTCGTAAATATTTGAAAAACCCTCTGGTAATCCGTCAACATTTAAATAGGATTATAATAAAACATAAAAAAATTTATGGTTCTGCCATGTAGCTCTTATGGGCATGATTTCTGAAGATCTATAAAAAGACAATTTAAATTACAATCTTAATATTAAAGCCTATACTCTGTTAGTTCACGTATTTTATGTTTTGTTACATGAATTATAATTACAAAATAAATAAATATATGCGTTAACTAATTAGATTAATTTGTGTATAGAAATTACATTAGTGTAACTAAAATATTTATTTTCTCGATATAAAAAAGATTTTTTAAACCATATAGGAAAACGATTTTTGTAGTGGAAATCGAAACGTCAAAATTTTGTGATTTTTATTACAATCAAATTGTGATTTAGTCTCATATAAATAATATATAACTTGGACACACCACAAGAAAACAGTTTCAGAACCGAAGTTGATGCTGCAATATTTTATTTTGAAACGTTAAATAACTTGAATGCTACTTTTATTAGCACTGTCCTGGCCTGACTACCATAAATCCAATCGGGTTTCAATATCTGTTTATAGAGGAGCAGTTTGTTTTTTATAAACAACATGAGTTTCTGCCTAGCAAACAATAAGTCTGTTGGTGTTTTCATTGAACATGATGTTTACATCAAGTTCTTCACGTTTCTTTTTGAAATGGACTTTTCACAGAATTCTATCATCGAGTAAGGTCGCGGCATATTATCTTGCACGTATAGTTTCCGGCACGTAGCGCTTCGAGTCCAGCAATTGGACTGCGCGTTCACATTTTCATATATAGAACGTTTCATTTTGGTTCGGTGAAGATATGATCCTTTTCTCGACAAAAATGATGTGCAATTGCTCTTCTACTTAACGATGAAGAAAGAAAAACTGTAGTAAAAAGAAGGTTTGAAGTATATCCAATGCTAAGAGAAAGGAAAAAGGAAGGTGAATACTGGACTTTATACAAAGAATTAATTTATGACGATGAAAAATATTATGGACATTTTAGAATGAATAGGATTCAGTTTGAATATATTTTAAATTTAATTACACCTTTAGTTAAAAAACAAAATACTACATTTAACGAAGCCATACATATCAAACCAAAGAGTATTTTTAAAAAAGAAGAGGTATCACTTGTGTGCAAAAGTACTAATTGTTTATCACTTTCGTGCTTAATTGTCACAAAGCAATAAAAACACAATGCATAAATGACAAAATATCCTCGAAAATTATTTTTTCAAATACTGTGTATCAAAATCAAACAAATACCTAAATAAACAACGGGGGGAAAACGACGGACATCTAATTCACATTATCCGTATCAACCGGTTACGACTCGTTACGTAGCCGTCAGCATCAGTAAAATATTGTTTTCGAATATACTGAACGGAAACGTTAGGTGTCTGAAACGCTATGTTCCTGACAGTGTGAATTGTTTATATTTAAAACCATTTAAATTATATTTTTCGGAAACTAAACACTACGTGCTGGAAACGCAACGTGCATGATAATATGCCACGACCTTAACACAGGAAATCTGAGCGTTATTTATGCTTATGTGAATGTGTAGGTTTTTAAGTATAGCTATCATAGATACATTTGGTTTAATGAAACTTAATTGTGCCATCTTTTGGTCCAGCTATTAATCTGGTCTATAGAGTTTGCAATTTCAGTAAATAGTTGCAATGGTACAGTGCTTAAGGATAGGAATATATCTGATGTACAATAAGTACAATTAAAATTATATAATTAAAACAAAGAATTTTCTTATTATAACATAAAAATCTTCTTTAAAATAGTATTTGTACTATTTTAACATATACAACATTCAGAATTTAACGATTGTAGATAGATCTTCTTTTTTTCCTGTCCGATTATCGAACGTTGGCGTTCTCTATTTGGTCATAATAACTTTGTTTAAGGCAGCTCGAAACAAATTAGCGGATGTCTCTTAATATCACCCTCGGATATTTCGGAACCAGGATGTTCTTCTTCGGCCTGGGTCGCTTCTTCCGGCGATCTTGCCCTGTATTATAAAGTGCAGAAGGTTATACCTCTCTGCATGTCTTATTACATGGCCGAAATATTGTAACTTTCGAATTTTTATTGTTTTTGTTATTTATGTACTCCTTTTCATTCGGTGTAAAACTATTTCATTTGTTATTCGATCATCCAACTTATTCGCAATATTCATCGGTAAATCCATATCTTAGAAGCCTCAAGTTTGTTCATTAGTGTTGCTGTAAGAGTCCAGCTCTCTGTACCTTGTAGCAATGTGGATAATATGTAGCATATTAATTTGATTTTTAGGTTTATAATGTAATATCTCTATTAATAAGAATTTTCTAGATTCCGGATTTGGCTTTTTTAATGCGTATGCTTATTTCTTTGCTTATATCCCAGTTACTTGCTGACAACCATAAGTTTTGTCTTAAAAGTATTAAGCTTTAATCCTTATTTAACACATGTTTTGGTCACCCTGTTTATAAGTATTTGCAATTTTTTTTCGTTTGGTGCAATCAGTACCGTATCGTCTGAGTATCTGAGATTGTTGATATTAATCCCGTTGAATTTAATGCCATCATCTTCATCTAAGGCTTCTTTCAAAATAAATTCGGAGTAGATATGAAAAAGTAGAGGCTATAAAATACACACTTGACTCACGCCACGTCGTATTTCCTTTGCTTCCGTCGTATTCTGACCAATTTGTATGTTTGCACATTGATGCCATTACAAATTGCTGTTGCTGAATGTTATTTTTGATAATATGGAGGTATTGGTCATCAATTCTCACCTGTTTCAAGACACCTATCAGGTTGTCGTGGGTGACCAGCTCAAAGGCTTTTTCGAAGTCGATAAAACACATATATACTGGTTGTTCTATATCACTACATCTTTGAACCAGGACCTGCAAACTAAATAATGCTTCTCCTGTCCTAAGGTTGTTTTTGAAACCAAACTGTGTTTTGCTTAGGTGTACTTTTATTTTGTTGCAAATTCTCGAGTGTAGTATTTTTAAGAAAATTTTCAGTACATTTTTTTTTTGTTATCATTACAAATGTTGACAGTATTCAGTCTGTTGGTATATTCCCTGCTTCGTATATTTTATTAAAGTAAAGAGGTTTAGAAGAGAATGTTTGCCTTTATCGTCTAGTAGTTTAATTATTTCGCTGGGAATTTCATCTGGACCGGTTGCTTTCCTGTTCTTTGATAGTTGTATAGCTCTTTCCATTTGATCGAAGGTTATGTTTGGACCACTCGATATATCTTCGATTTGTATTTTTTCTGATCTTTCGTCATCAAACACTTCCTCAATATATTCTCTCCACCTCTTCAAATTGTCCTGTTCATTGACTATGATATTTCCTTGTTTATCAAGTAAACTACTTAAAGTTGACCTATATGGTCCAGTTATTTCTTGCACATTTTTCTACATATTAAACATGTGATTCTTTTTCTGCAGTTCTTCTTTTTCAATTTCTTTGCTGCTGTACCATTTTTCTTTTGCAGCCCGATTTTTCCTTCTGATTTATTTATTGATTTTGTTGTATTCTTAAGTGTTTTTATTTGTCTGTGCTCGTCTGTTTTCATTAGTCTCAATATTTCATCCATTGTTGTTAGAGTTTATTAATAGTTTTATACTTTTTGGTTGTTTCTTGCATGATGGTTTTGATCTGATTCCAGCGGTCTTCGATGTTATGTGTTTCTTCCGAAACTGCTTTTCTACCTCGTGTATGATTTATTGGCTATTATCTCGAATGCAGTCAGTGTTTATTCAGTTAGTCAGTTTTTTGGCATTTTACTTTTTTAAGTTTGAGTTTGATATCACTGATTAATAGGTTATGATCTGAGGGGACATCTGCTTCAGGTAGTGTTTTAGTTATCTTGAATGAATTGCGGTATCTTTCAGTAATTGTTATATAATCGATCTGATTTCTTATGATCTTGTCTTTAGTATCTGCAGGTGACCTTCAAGTATATAAACGACGCTTGGATAGTTTGAAGAATGTATTTGTCATACATATGTAAGATAGATGCGCCTCATTAATTTAAGGTGGTAGACCATAAGAATGTCATTGTATTCTTCACCACCGTATGAGAACCTTCCTTCCTCATACAATGGACGACGAAAAAATGTCTTTCATACAAAAAACTTCTAAATTAATAAATTTAAGGAAGTCCAAGCATTTTTGTACAGAATATGAGATTTTATACAGCCAAATTTACCAAAATTGATCACAGCTGAACGTGAATAATTGGATTGCAAATAATTAGAAATAAATAAAAGGCGTCAAAGTGCTATGCAACCAACCAATAACAAAGATAAAAGCAGGGACACAAATAACAACAGGATTTATAACATCAAAAGGATTAAAGCAAGGATGTTGCTTGTCTCCCACTTATTTAAAATATACCTCGAAAGTGCTTTAAAAAGATGGAAACAAAAATGCAGGACAATGGGGATACCGCTCAACAATACTATGGTATATACGCTTAACTTGGCAGACGATCAAGTAATAATGGCTCAAGATTATAACGATTTAAACTATATGGCACGAAAATTAATTGAAGAGTATGATATATGGGGTCTAGAAGTAAATAAAAAGAAAACCGAATACCTGTGCATTGGAGCAGAACAAAAGATCTCATATTAGACGATAACACTACGATAAAGCACTGCTGTGACTACAAATCCCTAGGTATCACTATTTCACAAGATGAAACATTAGACAAAGCCATAAGAGAGAGAAATACGTCAGGGAGAAAAGCCATCACAATGTTACACACCATTTTATGGGACCAATCCATCAGCAAAGAAAATAAAAAGAGGATATATGAGACTATAGTAAAAAGTATCACTTTATACAGCTGTGAGGTATGGCCACTGAAAGAAAGAACACTGTCAACGCTGAAAGCGATGGAAATGGATTTTTGGAGAAGAGCCGCAGGGAGATCTAGAAGAGAAAGGATTACCAACGAACGCATTAGAGAAATAATGGGAATCAAACGAACAACCACAGATGACCTAACAACAAAACAACTTATCTGGTTCGGACACATACAAAGAATGGACGAACAACGAATGCCAAAAGAAATACTAAAGTGGCATCCAAAAGGAAAGAGAAAACGAGGTAGACCGAGAAAAAGTTGGAGCGAAGGAATAAATAAAGAACTGAGAGAGAGGGCCATAGAAGAAGATCTATGGAACAACCGGTCTAAGTGGCGATTGGAAGTCGGAAAACGGCGGAGAACGTTATAAACCGACAAGTAGTAGTAGTATGGAACGTTGGCGATTTGTTGCGGTAGTTGGAAACAGTTCAACAGAGTCTTGTTGATTGTTCTTCTTCGGCCTGAGTCACTTTTTCCTCCGATCTTGCCCTGTATAATGAGGTGTAGAAGGTGTGTATTTTTAAATGTATTATTTGTCAAATCTTTATTGTTTTAATTATTTTTGCATTCCTTTTCATTTGGTGTAAACTACTTCATTTCTATCCCGTTCACCGAGCTTGGTATTAAACAAACAATAGAAAGAAAACAACAAGAACGTTGTGAAAAAAGTATAATTCTTATATTCTTTGATTTTGTTAAATAATATGATCTTATCGCCGATCTTCAAAGTTCTTCAATAACGATATTTCGTGTAAAAACAAAGCAAATAAACAAAGCTTACAAGTGGTATTGTTTTCTATTAAATTTTATCATATTACTTCTATTGTAGAAGATAATGTTTGAGATACAATGTGCTGAAACAATTTTCCCTGTCTTTCAATTCTCTACTCTTAAATGACTTATTGTACTCCACCTATAAGGCACCTTTTCACTCAATAAAAAGTAAACAAAGATAAACGTTTGTTTTAATGGTTCTTTACCTATAATCACAACGGAGGGATCGTTACGAGATTAACAGTTCCAGAGACAGTTAAACAACTGCTGACTAACAGTATTTTTTATAATGAAACACATTTTATGAAAGAGTACGGAATTCAGCGAGACAAACGAGATGTAATGGCGTTTATAGCGGAAAATCCGAGCCGATGATTGAATAAAATATTTTTGTAATGACCATCAATTAAACAAGTAAACAGGATTGCTATTATTAAGTGATAAATTTAAGTACATTCTATAATAGTATAGTTTAATGAGAACAATTAGAGCACTTTTGGGATTAATCTGATGTGAACCGATTGATAGTCATTTTTATTTATCCGTTACCCTGGATTCTATTTTCTTTTAGATCAAAAGAAATATCGTAATCTTATCTCCTTGCAGATTATTTGCCTGTTTATAGACTAAGTTTTTATATGCGAAGTTTCTGTATGATCAATACGTTGATTTTTTTTCGGCATGGGTAGGTTGTATTTATTTTCTTTCTTTTTGACAAGATGGAAGAAAATTGTAGTTTTTTTATTTAATTTTAATCTAATACATCATCATCATTTTGGTTTTACAACCCTGCGGGGGTCCTAGCCTTCTCAAGAATTTCTCTCCAGTCGTCCCTATCCATCGCCTTTCAAGCTCATCTTTTCATATTTCTCATGTCTCCATCGATTTAATCTAATACAGTCCATTGAAAAGATACATTAAGGTTGCATTTTTGAAAGGACGCAATTTTATTTTTTTTGAGGCATTAAAGGGGTAAGAATAAGCTTAAGTTCAAGTTTGTGGGGTCGTCACCACTGTCCCCCCGTTGCCATCTTGGAAAAGGAGTGCAAAGAGTTTTCCCGCTGTCTCTAGTAAACTAGTAACCCTACAAAACATTTAAGTCAACATTATTTGTAGAAAATTAAATTCTCTACAAATTTATTCTTATTACTTTTTATCGTAAAATGGAAAATAAATAAGTAATTAACAAAAATAACTAAAAATTTTTGAATAAATTTTCTTTTGGACCATATAACTTTTTTTCTGGTCATTTTACAATAAAAAGATCTAGAAGCAATATTATAGAGGGTTTTTGAAAGAATAGTTTTCACTACAAATGTATTTAATTTTATTAACTGCTCTGGATTTTACAGCACTTTGAAAGTTTGTAGCATTTTGAATTTCTTAAATTTAAAACTTACTAAGAGCCTGTCTTTTAAGTTAACAATGTCTAGAGATGAATAATTTTTATCGCTTAAAATACGTATAAGTGTTTATACTTAAGTCTCCCTTCTTGTAATAAATTATGTTTGGGGTTAGAATATACGTTTTCTTTTAAACCACTTCATTCAAGTATTAATCTCACATAATCCCTCTCAAAACTTTATTGGTTTTTAGTAAAAGCGTTATTATTTTCTCAGGGGAACAAATATTAAGAACCTAACTACACTTCCCTTTGCGAAAAACTAATTAGCTCAGACTGAATTAATAAAAAAGCCATTATCCAATTTTAGTTCTCAGTTGCCAGTTGTTATTGGTATATCAATATGCATTCAGACGTGCATATTTTTAGTTATGATCAAAAAACTCATAATTTTGTGGTAAGTGTTCAGTCTTCGTTTTTAATTAATTGCGATATTAAGAGATCCTTTTTTTTTTCGTATATTTATAAAGTCCGACTTTCAATTCACTTTTTGCCACTGGCATTCACACTCAATAATGAGGGCCTTTATTAATATTTTTGACGAAGAGGCAAACTTACTGTTTTTCTACATCTAGAGGGCCACCTGTTTTCAGAGATTAACACATTTTCCCTTCAGAGGCCAGTGACTGTCATAATGTAAGTACCAGAGATAATTTGTTGTTGTTTTTGTGTGCGGTTTTTCCTTTTTATTTTACAGAACTTTTTTTAAAGAATTTAAATTCTTGTAAAGTATTTTCATGAATAATTAATTAAATATAGGAATTATGGAAAATTCCTGTTAATTTTAGAATAAACGAAAATGGCCAATGAGATTCGTTCAGGTTGCAGTCAAATATTCATTTGTTTATCAATTGCTTTCTGTAGAGATATTAAAGTTTTAATTAAAGTAATTTGCGTATTGAGTTAATAATTTTATTAATTTAAATAGATTATTGATGACAACATGTGTCATCATCTTTTTTTAATAATAAATATCAGTTAATAAAAATTTTAAGTAACAATAAACAATGTTTATTGTTTATTTTTTTCACAATTCATATTTGTTTAAATTTGAAAGTTTAATACACATAATTTTTTTATTGTGACGTATTATTTTATTTTTGTTTAGAGACGATATAAATTATTTGATTTTTTTTTGTAGAAGATAATATAAATGTTTTAGGTATATATTATTGATCTTTTTTTATTTAATCTTGAGTTTCTTCATGAGTTTCAGGTTAAAACTCATTGGTGCCCATAATATTTTACAGTATGACTGTATATCGTGTTTCTTGTTTTCCTTGTCAAACTGTTATATTTTGTTATCTAACTAATTTCTATCGTTTATCTATCTGTTTTTGATCTGCAATTTTTTTATCATGTGTATCCTTACCCACTCTCAATGAAGCTCCCAAACTGAGCAACGCGGACTTCGTAAAGTGTTGTGAAGAGAAGCTTTTTTATTATCTACTTTGTCAGATTTTTCGCCACAACTCGACCGTGTTCTTGAATACTCGCCATCTACGAATAAGGGGTACAAAGGATTTTCGCGCTGTATCTCGTAAACTAGCAACCCTACAGAAAATATGACATTATTTGTAGAAAATTAAATTGTCTACTACTTTTTATTGTAAAATGGAAAATAAAAAGTTATTATCAAAATAATAAAAAATTTTTGAACAAATCTTCTTTGTGGCCTTATAACTTTTTTCTGGTCATTTTACAATAAAAAGAAATCAAAACAATCTTATACAGGGTTTTTTAACTAATAATTTTTACTACAAATTTGTTTAATTTCATTAATTTCTCTGGATTTTACAGAATTTTGAATTAGACCGGGTCCTTGAATACTAATAAAAACAATCCATTAGGCTAAGTTTTCTATTATTTATTTGATTATTCGTTTAATTTACTATTTTGTTAACATTCCTGTTATTATTAGTTTATTATCGACCTTTTTCTAGGTCACCTATGAGGTAAAGTCGCTTGAAGTGGAGGCGCTTTTTTTAAGTGGTATCCTCATTACGCCTATAGGCCAACGGGGTTAGTTATATGCTTTAATCGCTTAATATTACCACCCGTTTTACCCAAGGCACATATATATTTGGCTCAAATATGCTTATTTCCGCCTCTAAAACAAAATGCAGGACAATATCAAAGATACTTCTGAGAGGTAACCTTCTCCCTCTCTGAGAGAATTAGAATGAGTAATTATCGAAGAAAAAAAAATTCAAATATTCAGGTTAGGTTAGGTTAGGTTTTAATCTACAAACAGCCGTAAAAACAATACTGAAACTAGACCAGCAGCATCAAACACCAAAAGATAACTCAGATAACTAATGAAAGAATAGTTGAAAAGCCACTCAGAAGAAAAAGAAGAATTAGAAGAAAAAATTAAAAGAATATGTATTACTAAAGTAGAGCTTATGTTCAGCTCTCAGCTTAAATCGTTCCTATTTACACTTTTATTCTCTTAAAAATTATTCACCTTATACAAAATATAAGAATAAACCAATGTTTGTTGAGATCGAGGATGACAAAAGCATCTCAGGTAACATAGTGTGATAGCTGTCACTATGTGATCGTCGTATCGTATTGAAGAAAAAGCTTACGCCTCCAAAGGTGCCGACTTACACCAACGTACATACCCATGTAATTTTTAAGAGCGCTATAAAAAGAAATTAGAAACCTCTCGACAGTCGGCGTGCGTTCCATGGAAACCCCCATACGGCACTCGAATGAAATGTTAGTTGCTCCGTTGACTGTAGTACATACTTGGTAGCGGCCATCAACTGGTTGTACTGTTACGTAACTGATACACCTAACGTATATGGTATTAATTTAATACTATTAATTTATTTGATTAAAGTGCGTCCCAATTCCAGGTCTCCGTTAATACTTAGCGAACACCGATATATCGATACTGCGTGTATTCAATCAAGATCTACGAGTTGTTGAAAAATTGTTGATCTGAAGAAATAGTCATTACATACTCCTGATATTTTATGTATTCTCTAATGTTTTTGTTTTAATCGTCAATATATACCCCAGTCAAGGAAGAAAAAGCTCAAAAATATCTTTGATATTTGAAGGTTCTAAAAGATTTTGCTTTGCTATTTTTACAATCCTAAAAAGTAAAAAAAATTAAAAGTTTATTTAAAAAATTTCTTTATAAAGGTATAATAATAAAAACTCTATCGGGCTACATCACAGAATATTTTCGGAATAACTATTCCATCATCAGTGCTGTCTCGATGTACATGTTTAAAGCCACTAAATATGTGGGTAAAAACTCTTTAAATGCAGTTTGATTAACTACATTTAAAAGAGTTTTTACCCACATATTTAGTGGCTTAAAACATGTATATCCAGACAGCACTGATGATGGAATAGTTATTCCGAAAACGTTGTGATGTAGCTTGATAGGGTTTTTATTATTATGTGTTTTATAAACGAATTTTTGAAATAGAATTTGTGTGATACATAGTATACACCCAACTACAGAAATTTAGTTTCCTTGTGGATTAAAAAAAATAATTTTTTTGCCTATAAAACTGTTCTTATACATTTTAGAGAAAAATGATTCAAATAAAAGTTGTAGACCATAAAGAGTTCTTAATTTTGAGTGTTTCCAAATTGAAATACATACAGATTTACCCGAGATAATTCCAAAAAAACCCCTAATTTTGTAGTAATATATAAATGTTATATATATTATAATAACTTTGTTTTTGCCATCTTGAAATATAATACAGGATGTTTCAAAAAGGTATGACATAAATCAAATCACGCATTTCGGGGACAAAAATAAATTGATTGAATCCAACTTACCTTAGTACAAAAGTTTTCACAAAAAAGTTACAGCCCTTTGAAGTTACAAAATAAAAATTGTTTTTTGCGTTATCTCCTAAACTACTTGACATTTTGTAATAAAAATGGACACGTTACTTTCTTGTTCTAAAAGCATTTTTTATACAAAATAAACAACAAAATTTAAGGGCAGAGAAAAATTTTAAGGGGGGTGTGCAGCCCTAAATCCCTTCAAACTTTTGAGTACGTTCAAATAAATGAATTTTGTGGCATCATTAGTTCAACAAATTATTTTTAAAACTTTTTTGCCTCGTATCACTTTTTTCAAAAAACAGTTTTTATTGAGTTACGGCCCTTTTCATTAACCTTTAAAAAATTACGTGCAACTAAATAAATTAATAAGGAAAACCGAATGAGCTGAAAAATCAAATTTTTCTGATGAAATTGATTTGCAGCTTCAATTATTCTAACCTTCAATTGTTGTTCGTCCTCTATTGTTACAGAATACACTTTCTCTTTCATAAGCCCCCAAAAGCAAAAGTCCAGGGGGTTAAGACCTGAACTTCTGGGTGGCCAAGAAATAGGTGCGTCACGACCCCTTCCAATCCACCGACCAGGATACTGCCTGCAAAGGTATTGCCGGACTTCATTACTGTAATGCGGTGGAGCGCCATCTTGTTGAAACCACATATTTTGCCTTATTGCAATATTCACTTCTTCCAAATACTCTTGTAAATCGTTTGCCAAGAACTGCAAATAATTATCACCATTTAAATTGTTGGGAAGAAATACTGGGCCTATTAGATTGTTATCCACAATTCCTGCCCAAATATTAACTTTGAAAGTCCTTTGGTGATAAGTCGTTTTTTTGGCGTGAGGATTTTCGTCGGCCCAAATGTGCTCGTTATGATGGTTTGTTATTCCATTTCTACTGAAGGTAGCCTCGTCGGTAAAACAAAAATATTTCTAATAAAATTAACATTTCGAGTGTTTTCCTTTAACAACCAATCGCAAAATCGAATCCTTCATATCTTCAATCTTCAACCTTCAACAACCAATCTTCAACCAATAACCCTTGAGCCGTTGTTAAGTGATAGGGTTTAAGCAGCTGATCCTTCAAACGCCTCCAAACCCTTACGTGAGGAACATTTAGTTGAGCAGCTATTACCCTTGCACTTGTTCCAGGGACTTCTTCAATGATTTCTAAAATGTCTTTATCAGTTGCATCCATTATTGGACGACCACTATTGCCAGCAACTTGCGGTTGGAATATACCCGTTTCCCGTAAACGACGATCAATGGTCAGAAATAACCGTCTATCGGGTGTATTTCGATTGGGGTATTTTACTGCATAACACCTTGCGGCTGCTGCACTATTGCCTTAACATTCACCTACCACATTCCCGATAGTTTATTGAAATCATAATTTAATTTGATCCAACTTACCCAAAGTTAAATGCATATCTGCCAAAATTTTTAATATTAATCTTATTCACACAATAAATAATAGCTTCAAATTATTGACTATAATTGATGGAACTGTTTGTAATTATTGTATCCGTAGAAACTAATTGTAATTTTATGGCCAACTAGGAAAAAACTAGTTTTTCGAAAAAGTGATTAGGCAAAGTTGGAGGCAAAAAAGTTTTAAAAATAATGTGTTAAACTAATTATGCCACAAAATTCATTTGATTTGAACGTACTCAAAAGTTTGGGGGATTTAGGGCTGCACACCACCCATAAAATTTTTCTGTGCGCTTAGATTTTGTTGTTTGTTTTGTATGAAAAATGCTTTCAGAACAAGAAAGTAACGTGTCCATTTTTATTACAAAATGTCAAGTAGTTTAGGAGATAATGCAAAAAAACAATTTTTATTTTGTAACTTCAAAGGGCTGTAACTTTTTTTGTGTACACTTTTGTACTAAGGCAAGTTGGATTCAATCAATTTCTTTTTACCCCGGAATGCGTGATTTAATTTATGACATACCTTTTTGAAACACCCTGTATAACTACTCAAAATTCTGGCAGTTAATGAGTTATTATAGTGTGCCAAATTTCGAATAGATCGACCAAATAGTTTGTAGTTTATTTAATTTTTTTTATTCCGGAGAGCGATTATTTAAACAACTGTGCTTGCCCAAACAGTTACTCTAGAGTTATTTTGTAAATACCAATCGATTCTTTGAGGCTTTATTTTTGGGGTATAATAAAAGACTTTACTATTTTATAAAATTTTATTATTATTTATTATAAAACAGTTTGAAAAAGGGTTCCCTTTTTAGCTTCTATACATCATTTTAACGGGTAATAATGTCTTACTTCTTCACTGAATATGAAATCTATAAGTTAGATCACAAAATTTACAATCTGTTCAAATTTCAGCACTTAATATTATTATAAAATGAAAATATTGTTTTAAAAAAAAGGTCGTGTTTTTATTGGTCATAGAAGGTTCTGTTTTTGTTTGAAAAGTGTTTTTTCACCAGTTTTTCATTAAGCCTACATACAAGCATGTGATATGAAAAATATCAAAGTTATTATAAATGTTTATAAACTAAAAAGTCAGCCCTTTTCAAAGAGTTTTTTATTAACAAATTTAATAAAATTTTAGGTTTTTAATATACCTTAAAAAGGAAGCCCCAAAGAATCGATAGCGATTTAAAAAATATCTCTAGAGTGACTGTTTGGGCCAGTGCAGTTTTTTAAATAATAACTCTCCGGGATAAACATATTGAATAACTTATAAACTATTTGGTCGATCCGTTTGAAATTTAGCTCACTTTAATAACTCATTAACTGCCATAATTTTGAGCAGATATATTACATGTCATTACGCAAAAAACAAACTTATTAACATTTATAAATTACTTCAAAAATCAGTCAATTCTTTATGGATTTTAATTTTGTAACTCTCAATATTAAACAACATTTTTGTGATCTACAACTTTTATTTGAACTATTTTTCTACAAAATGTATAAAAAACGTTTTATAGGCAAAAACTATTTTTTTTTATTTTTTAGCTCTTATACACGAGTTGATCTTAAAATTAACTTTTTCAAAACACAATACATAACCAAAAAAACATTTTAACCAATGAAACACAAATTAAAGGCCAATTTTTACCTCTCAAAAATTTATTAGACAACAAAAAACTAGTCCGTTTTTGGCAGTTCCTCTCCTTACAAATGATGTAGTGCCACTAAGTGCCCCCATTTAAATTAAATGTCTGTTGTGTCTTTTTGAATGTGTTCTGTTTCTCCCTAAGTGTCCTTAAGTGTTTTTTAATTTTAATTTATCTGGCATTACAATAATTTCTAGCATTTTGTTTACCATGTACCGTTGACCTGAAGATGCATAGCAAATTATAGTATGCGAAACCGGTCGTTGCTGGTAGAATAAATTGATTGTGAGTAAGTCTTATTCTTATTTCTTATTAACTATTTGAAATGGACTCACACAGGCAACAAATTCAAGATTTAAATTATTCATCCATTAATCCACTTATTAGTTTTCTTATTCACTTGTTATATATTTTGCATTTACCTTTCCATTGCTTGCCGTTTTGTTAATCCCATTATTGTTGCCTTTTATAAAAGTCCATACTTGTGACGTTGTGACTTATTAGTAAGAACTGGTGTGATGTGATGAAAGGGATTATTTAGATTTTTATATACATATATTAGAAATATTATATAAAGGGTCTTCCAAAAGAGACTTTCGAACTTTAACAGTTGGTAGCGACCATATTGTTAACGGTACATCTGTAAAGTGGATTGTCACATATTCAGTCTGTTTTCTTCAAACAGTCAAAGATGGATATAGCGTACAACAATACGTGCAAGTAGTAAACTTGTTATCAGAATATATATTCTGTTAGGGCAATGTTCCGCTTGTTTACCGTTGTTCCCGTTTTACGATCGCCATAATCGTCCTACTCGAAAGGAATATTCGTAGGCTGGTGGATAAATGTGAGTCCACTAATTCAGTAAACAATCATTTAATATCTGTACTTCGACGAAATGCAATATCTACTAAGAAACATCACTGCTATACGTAAAAGTGTGCAGGAGAATCCGAGGCAGTCGATTAGTGCAAAACTGTATTAGTACAAAATTCAACTGACTCAAAAGCTGAAGGTAAACGACCATAGACGAATGACGTATGTTTGTTGAATGATCTCTGAAAACTGTCTCTTGGACAATGAGGTATATTTTTAAATGAATGGTACATCAACAAACATAATTGCCGAATTTCGGACGATATCAATGCAGATAAGATCCAAGAACGTGCATTGCATCCCAAAAGAGTCACTGTTTGGTATGAATTTTCAGATCAATGATTAACAACTTTTTTGGACTGAATTGGATGATATAAACACCACCGACATGTGGTTTCAACAGGACGCCGCTACGTACCACAAATTTCCTGCCACATTGGACATTCTGCACGTACGATTTTAGGCCAAGATCATCTCAAATGGATGTAAGGTGAACTGGCCACCGAAATCGTGAGATTTGGCCCCGTTTTTCTTAACGGGGGGGATTTTTTAAGTAGTAGATTTATATGAATAAGAAACAAATCACAGTAATCCTTAAAACCAACATAACCCATGCCTTCGCTCATATTCAGCCTGATTTACGAGCCAAGTCATGGAAAATTGGATATTTCGGATGTGCGCCATGCAGCTGTGCGTTTGTTTTACTTAATTGGATTTTTACATGGATTAGTATTAAATAATCTAAAATATTATTTAATACTTAATTGGGTCAAGATGGGGGATTATAGAAATATCAGAGTATGATATCATCATCATCATCAACCTGTATGCGTCTATTGCTGGGCATAGGTCTCCTTCAGCTCTTTCCATGTATCTCTGACGCGTGAGGCTTGCATCCAGTTACCGCTAATACGCTTCAGGTCGTCAGTCCATCTGATTGGGGCGTCCTCTGCTCAGTAGGGCTTCTTGTCTTGGTCTCCACTCAACAATACGTTTTGTTCATCAATTGCCTGATAATTCCACTTAAGCGACGCGATAGCGTTTGTTGTTTTTGTTTTACGACGTCTTGCTTGGTCTTGATGAGTCACGCGAATCTTATTCACTACTTTTTTTGTGAGTGTTAATGTTTCCACTCCGTAAGTGAGTACAGGCAACACACACTGGCCATAGATTTTCATTTTAAGGCATCTGGATAGGTCCGCTTTAAATGCATAGTTTAATTTACCAAACGTTGCCCAGGCTAATCCTAAGCGACGCCGACGTGGGAGCTCACTTGTCTGGTTATCTCTGTCCAACCGACTTTCTGTCTATAGACAATACAAACTATTGTATATTGTTTTATATTTCTAAATGTAAAGTGCTGTGTGTTTGTTTGATTGGGGATTATTGTAAATAATACACTTATGTAAAGTGTTATTATTTAAAGGTCACACGTTCCGTTGAGTAACTATAACGTTGATGTGAATAATTCACTTTATATACGATTTACAGATTAGAATAAACTTATACTCCGTCCAGTAAAAATCTGTTCTTATTCTTCCTTAAAATTAATAGGAGCCTTCTCCCAAATGATGCCTACTCCAGCGTTATTTTATAACTTGATACCCATACCAGTGTGACACTGATCACATATTCCGCCAATCGATCGAGTGTTTCTCAATGCTACTCGTGCATATTTGTCTATGGGTCCACTTAAGTTCAAAAGCTTTCCTGTTTATTTCTCTTGCACAATGTAACATTAAAATATATAGGCACATTATTCTAGTAGAATATAAATGCTTCTACCACTACTATAAATTCCTGCCCGAGTCATCACCCCTACAGCTTCCCCAAATAGAGCTGTTTGCTATTAATACTGAATACGTTAGAATATTTAATCGTTGTTCTTAAATGGTACGGTAATGTCTTTTTAGCTATCGATTAGCTCTATCAATTAAAATTTTCATTGTTACACATGATTAATTATATTAAATCTGTATTTTTGTAATCAATTCGTATATTTTTTTATTCGTCTGCCTTATCTTTTTTTATATAATTATTGTGATAAATTCGTACGTTTCCATTTGTCTAACAAGAATTTGTAAAAATCTCTTTATTTCTGATTTGGTGATTTCAGGTTGAAGTTCTGAGTTTATTTTCTTCTCTTTTCTTTTAAGTTGTTTTTCTATTTCTTTTTTTTTTGTTCTGTGTAGCTCAGTTGCTCAGCTTAAATTGTTTTTATAATTTGATCTTTAGAGTTTCTCTATCTCTGTCTCATCTTTTATTCTTATTTCGATTATCTCTAGTTATGTTTTTAGAAATTCCATATTCCTATTTTTTTCAATAAATACTTCTATTTTCATCTCTGAGGATTTCTGATTTCTTCCTTTATTTAATTTTTGTTCACTTCTGAATCATTTTGGTTTATTCAAATCCCTTCTTTTCCTCTTTCGTAAGATTTTTTTCTACTGCAGCTCATATTGCAAGGAAAAGTAACAGGCAGAAGGAGTCCGGCAGACGAGCAAGTTCCTGGCTCTATAATCTGTCAGTGATTTTAAATATCTATTACTGGACTATTTAGAGCAGTAGCAAATAAAGTGAAATTAGACATACTATTCACCAACGTCTGTAACGGATAAGCATCTTAAGAAGGAGAAGCATTATCTACATGTATTTCTACTTTTTTCCTGTTTGCTACTGTTTGCTTCAATATTATTGTTACTTTGGAACTTGTTGAAGCCAAACTTGTATTGTTGTATTATTTTTTCTCTACAGTAAAATGTTAAGGTGATCGTCACGAAACGAGCGTCACGAAATAGTTGTAAGGGTCCATTTACGCGACTAGGAGAATCCCTATTATACAACATGTAAACTTTTTCAATTTTGTTAAAATCTATGAAAATCTATAAAATAATAATAAATAGATAATAAAATTACTATATTTAATTTTAAAAATAATATTTGATTTTTAAAGTACAGAACACATAGTATGAACCTTCGCGCTAGCATATAAAATAGCATCGACTACTGTACCACTTTTTAAATTACATTTGTATTATAAGGATTCAATAATTGTGGTTCTTGTTGTTTCTATCTCAAAACTTTAGAAAGGTGTAAGTCAAATGTGTATTTTGTAATCTTATTACATATACGCTTAGCGTAAAACTGACTTCATTTGCGGCAAAATACAAAAATTGCATACACTACACTTTTCACCTTTAAAATGCATTCTGATTTTTGTCGATAGGGCATTCTGATCAAAAGATATCGAACTTTTACCGTGGAGTAGATAAAAAATTTTATTCAAAATTGATTTCACGCGCATAACTTACATTCAAAATCGCCGGTCACTTCAAGCATTGTTTCTGAGAGAACGGTTCCTTCTACACAAAAACTGCTAATTAACCTTTCGGTTCAAAATTACCTTAGCTACATTTTATATTTTATAAATTTTTTTCCGCGGCGTACAGATTCTTAGTAAATAGATATTTCCCTATGAGGTGGCGTTTTAGTGGAAGCCGGGGGTAGGAGTGGTAAACTTTTTGCATTTTTTGAGGTTCCAAGGTTGATATTTTCAGCAAAAATTCAGCTTGTTAGTATGAATTTTAGAGGTCAAATCCCTGACGACTGGACTATTTGCGATGTCGGCTTTTCAAATCATATTTCTCCATCAATTTCTACCTTAGTCTCACCAATATTAATCCCTTACAGTCATTTGTTGTCTAAGCATCTTCCACCACGCCTGCTTTGGCCTTCTTCTCCTACCTATTTCAGGAACTTGTAAGTTAGTGATTCTTCGTATTGTATGATTACCATTTCTGTGTTGAAGATTCCCTAACAATTTTAATCTGTGCTCTCTTATATTGGCTTCCATTTTTGCTACATCTTCCCCTCCTCAGTCCCCTTGTCAGGGAATGGTGACAGTTTAAATATTATTAGCTCGCTGCCTCTATTGGCTGTGATCCTGTATCAGATGAACAGCTTCATGTAGGAATTTTCCCATCAGAGTCTTCATTTGATCTGCCCATCGTGTTATGGGTATTCCCTCTGTCTTCGGCCTTTTATCTTTCCTTCTACTACCAATAGTTCCATAGTCCCCGTTCTTCTAGCTATGTGTCCCAAGAAATTTAAGTATGCTCGGTTTACTTTTTTTAATAGCCTCTCTTTTATATTAAGCTCTTCCAGAATTCACAGGCTGGTTTTGTGTTCAGTCCAAAACACGCGTAGAATTCTTCTAAAAACCCATATTTCGAAGGCATCTAAATATTTTATTGTTCTTCTTTTCTTTTAGCCACCAAGAAAGCTACTTAAAGCAGTTTTATAGAATTTGTTTTATTGTTAATTTTTAGTACACTACACCCTACTCGCCTTCTTCCACTTTATCCATCCCACTCTAATTTTACTGCATCCATCTTCATTTTGTTGCCCAGTTATCTGTAATACCTATCCTAGATACATAAAAACTATTTCTATCTAAATCATTTCACCACACTTACCAAGTAGTTTATCTCACTCATCTTTAAAATATTAAATAACAATTTAAAAAAAGACTAATCTTCTTTTCATATACTAAATAAAATGTCCGTTGTATAATCTCTGATTTTTTTTTATTTTGGGCGTAGCAAACATTACTCACTTCTTGCAAATTATATCCATCCTAGCTTTCTTGACTAATTCTTCTTGCCAATAAATCCTGAAACGTAGGTATTATGCTAACATGTACCTGCAGTACCTGTGAAAGTTGATTTTTGAGCTTTTCATAAACAAGTCAGATTTTATGGCCAATAAACTTGATGCAAAATTATGAGTCCAGCTTTCATTTGATAAGGTTGTAATACGCCAAAGAAAATTACGTGCGGAATTTAATTTATTGTCAGCCAAAACACATGTGAGGTGGGATAGCATGTAGATGCAAGAATACAGTTCGTTGTAAAGATAGTAAGTTACATGGTTTATTATGAAATAGCAAATATTATTGATATATTAAAAGATTTTATGCTTGATAATAATTTTCCTTTATTATTTATGAAAAGGACTTATGTCTAAGCAAATATACAAAAAGTATTGAGTTTATGTTAAAGGTAACTTTCATCCATTTATATAGCTTTTACAAAAAATAAAAATAATGGTTGGTAATACAGAACAAGGAATACAGAACAAGGAACCAAACGAGAGGTTTATTAGACAAAAAATGGCAATGAAGGTAAATGTTGCAAAAACTCGCGGAGATTTATGCCAAAATGAAAGAGCATAATGTTAAAATTATAATAAGGTTTAAAGCTGAAATAATAGGTATCCAATAAGAAAAACCACTAGCAACTTTCTGAAAGGAGCAGCAGAGGGAGATCAAATAAGACGTAATGAGAGACAGTTACACGAGACATGTCTGTGTAATTTTAGAAAGAGATTCCAGATAGGGATAAAGCAAAAAAATGGGCGATTATAATACATTTTACATTAAATAAATCAACTACTTCAAACGTTACCTAACATAGTATTCTATAGTATTATTCAGATAGAAATTTGTTCTTTTTTTTTAATTTTAAACATGAATAACGAACAGTCACTTATTTTCTGATGTAGGCTATTTATTGTAATCAAATTGGTGAGTGAAATAAAATAAAAGATATTTTCGTGTTCGTTAGGTCGATACTCATTGGCAGAGTCTTCTTCTTCTGGTGCACTCCATCCCTGGAAGTTTTCGATCACTACACTAAAATATTCTCTATTCTGCGCTACTCTTAGTAACTGTTTAACGTTCAAGCCCATCCAAGCTCTGATATTGCGGAGCTAAGATATGGCTCTTCTGCCTACTCCTCCTCGGTCCTCTATCTTACCTTCAATTATAATTTGTAGAAGGTTATATTTGTCATTTCTGATTATGTGGCCTAGGTACAAGGTTTTTCTTTTCTTAATCGGTGTTATAAGTTTTAACTCTCTATTTATGGTGTTTAGTAGTGTTTGATTCGTAATGTGCTGTGTCCATGATATTCTAAGCATTCAGTAATAAAGCCAATTTCACATAAAGTATTCGTTTTTGTGACGTGATTGACTTGTGGACCGCAGTGGACTTGGTAGGCAACAATCCTTCGGTTGCAGTCTTTTCAGTACACAAAATATCTGGAGGAATACGCGTTGCGGTGGAATCTTCGGAATCAGACATAATACTCGTACTGTTGGGCGACAATAAGCACAAACGTTCAGAAAACTTCATGAGTAGCGCAAAAATCGGTGTTTTTTCTTATTTCTCAAAGTGGCAATCAATATAAGTGACCATAGTAACATAACAATCATTTGCGACGTTTGAAAACAAAAATAGTATGTTCTATTTGGAGTAAAAATGACTTTTTGTTTTTCGGCTTAATGTTAAACGTACAGCCTCACCACAAAAAGTATCATTTATACTCCTAATCAAACAGTATACCATTATATACCCATATTAACGTAAAAAATGTACTTAAGTATAATAAAATTTTAAACTTCAGTTAATTATTAGTTATGGAAAGAACCGTTTGAATCATGAATCATAAACAAGAATAGAAAGACAAAAACGATCAAATAATCGAATGGTGCATTGACAGTCATAATGTCAACAAGTGTCACGTGTAAACATCAAAAATGTAAACGAATGAAATAATATTAGGAATTGTACGAAAAGAATAAAGATAGTCTCAGAAAAAACATGTATTTGTTATTAGAAATAAAAAGAAATAAATTAGTAAACATAATTTTAGAAAGAAATGTTATATATTTAGTAAGAAAATAAAACCATTTAAACTCTAATAAAAAAAATAAATTCCATATAATATGGTGAGTAACTAAGCATGAATTATGTAGTACAATAATTACAACTTCTTACAAACTATCATTTTCATTACAATAATCGCAGGTGTAAAAGTCGCAGTTATTGTCCTTTGTTCCAGCACATTCATCATGGGTCCACGTTTGACAATAGTACACTGCATCTAGTTCTCCCCTGCGGGAGATCTTAGAAAAGTATCAGAACAAATAAAACACTCTGCATCTTCATCATATAGGTCCTTCTCTTTTAAATTTTATAACTTTAATTGAACGTGGTTTCTTGTTTTTCCCTTTTTGCTTCCCATTAACTGCAGCTTTATTTTTTAATTTAACAGCTCTCTTTTTGTTCAATTCTTCCTTTTTTTGTCGCTCACCTTAACGCTGGACTTTGTAAGGCGTGTTTGTAAGAATAAGCGTACCAACAGATTTTCGTTTAGTAATGCTTCGTGGTTGTGACGACTTGGGAAATGGGCAAATATCTTTCGGAAAAATAGTAAAAGAGATCGAAGGTACAGATGCAGAGCTAGTGTCAATATGCTGACAAATAACGGAAGAAGAAGGCTCAATTTCTTATTCGTCAAGGTCATCGTTGTCTGAAGTAATTCCCTGACCACAATTTTTCTTATAAGGGGTTTGCTGAACTGGGGTTAAAGGCAATGTTATGATGAAAATTCCAGTTTGTTGCATGTTTTCTGGTTCGTCTTACTCTGGGAAATCATCCTCTTTCGGGAAAAAACTAACATATGTTGAACACATGAACTTCCCGCAGACACACATGACTGCGGTAGTAGATACACTTCCTTTGGTAGAGACTACTCTACCAACTGGTTTCCGACCTCTTTTGGTAAGAATCTTACAGTTTTTTCCTGATACTGTGCTCACAGACGTCTCATCTACATTATATATCTTGGGTAGGGAAATGGCGTTTTATCCAATATGGTCTTAAGCAAAATGAAAAATTTTGTTACAACAGTTCTGTTAAAATCACGACTTCTAGCGATCGTTGTTGCTTCAGGAGATCTCAGTGAAAGTAGAGGGTGCCTCGTACGAAAACCCTTTAACCAGTCTTTACCAGCAAGTTTTGTTTAGTTCGAAAATCCATGCAAAATGGCATTTCTAATTACGAGTTGGGACGCCATAGACCTTACCTCTTTGGTGGTAAGGCCATACATTCGGCTTTCCATGTCGAGAATATAGGTTACAAGCTGGTGTCCTTGTTCTTCGGTGAATATACTAGTTTTGCTTCCAAGTCTCTTTAAATGGTCCGTGGCTAGCTTGTTTTTTCCTTTTCAATAATAAATTTTTTACTAGAGAGGACAGGATGAGCCCGGAATCATTTATCCCGACACCATGGGGATCATTTTGCCCGAACCAGCGCACTTCTCTGGTCGCCATGTTTTTTACGTTTCGGCCAAGGTTTGGCATTTCGTAAACATCTCAAATTATCGACAAAATATTGGACTTATATCTACTATATCAAAATTGAACATTTCTACTTGATTAAAAGTTACAGTACAGTTTCAAGGAACTCACCTTATATCAAATTTATATAACATCACTGTTTAAGTGATGGAATGTAAGGATGTGAAATTGGGGAATACGAAGTTTCTACGCTAGAGGCTTATATTCAACTAACTGCAGAAGTGCGTTGGGTGGTGGGTATGCCACTACAAATACAGATGGCATTACTAGTCCTAAAAATAATGTGAAGGATTGTTTTTCCCGCAAGGATCATTTTGGGCCACTCTATCCTTCAACTACTTTAAATTTATTAGGACAATGGTGAAATGATCGAATCGAAAGACACAGCGCGAATTTTTACAGAGAGAAATATTATCAACTATAAACCTCTAGAATGGTGAAAATATAATAAAGATCCAATAAGAAATGAAGACGTACGTAATCATCTGTATACAGAATAAACGACAATATAATTATAAAGATAATTTAAAACAACATATTCATAGGATGTAGTACGTTTAATACAGCTTAATGACCTTTACAGGCAATAACAAAGCTGAGATTTGGCACTTGGTGCATTTAGAACCAGTCCCACTAGTAGTCTACAAGTTCTAGCTAAGGAGCCACTTCTAAACATAAGGCGACAACAATTATCACTAAACTACATTGTCAACATTTCAATTCAAAAACAACATCCTCTTTTCTCTCAAATTTCTCACCGTGGCATCCTCTCTTTTAAAAAGACAACAAACTGTATACCTCTAATCTTCTTCTTAGAGTGCCATATCCCTACGGAACGTCGGCGACTACCATGCTTATAATATTTTTATATTGATCTCGGTCTTGCGCTACGTGTAGCAATTGGTCCGCTGTCAAACCTCTCCACTGCCGCAAATTCCTCAACCAAGAGAGTTTTTTTTCCGTCCTATCCATTTCTTTCCTTCGATTTTACCGTTATATACCTCTAATAGAAAGAATAAAAGTCACAAATTTTAACATGGATCAACTTAGTCTATTGCTATATACAAATCCAATCTCCCCTCCATGGACAACCCGCCTACTGACCATTAATATAACACTAAGAAAGTACCCCAAATCGAATACAAACTTCTCGATAATTAAACATCTTTCTGCAGAAATCATATCCCATTACACCAACTACTTACAAATCTTTACCGACGCCTCTAAAACCCCAGATGGACATGCTGCTGCTTACTATTCTGATGAAAGCTCCTACAGCATACACGTACCTATAAATTGTAGTATACTCACAGGCGAGACCACAGCTATATTAAAAGCCGTAACTTTTTTTCAAAAAAAGAGTAACATTATGAAGTGCATCATCATTACATATTCACTTATTGCGTTATTGAAATTAAAGCAAATTTATACAACAAATCAAATTACACAAGCAACAAAAAATGAATTAAAAATACTTCATTCCATGTGAAAGGACACAGCTTTCATTTGAGTACCATCACACACTGGAATCTGGGGAAATAAAAAAACAGATCAACTAGCAACTATAAGCCATATCAACTTAGAAGATAATACAAAAATTACAAAATATCCTTATAGTGACATGAAACATCTGATTAAAGTTCATTGCAATAACATTTGGCAAAATTACTGGGAAAATTCAGCAACCAAATCAAACCCAATATATCTAAAGGTGAACAGCTGTTTAAATAACCTCACAAGTAGACGAGATCAAGTAATTATAAATCGTTTAAGAATTGGTCATACTGCTGTCACATACAAATTTTTATTTAGTAAAGATCCAGCACAAATTTGCAACAACTGCTCCACTTCATTTACAGTGAAACACTTCCTGCTTGACTGCCCATGTTTCCAAAATCAAAGAAGAATGCATGGAATTTCAGATGACCTCAGATCCATCCTGAAAAGTTCATTGCAATAACATTTGGCAAAATTACTGGGAAAATTCAGCAACCAAATTAAACCCAATATGCCCAAAGGTGAACAGCTCTTTAAATAACCTCACAAGTAGACGAGATCAAGTAATTATAAAACGTTTAAGAATTGGTCATACTGCTGTCACATACAAATTTTTGATCAATAAAGATCCACCACCAATTTCCAACAATTGCTCCACTTCATTTACAGTGAAACACTTCCTGCTTGACTACCCATGTTTCCAAAATCAAAGAATAATGCATGGAATTTCAGACGACCTCAAATCCATCCTGACAAAAATATATTAAATTATTTAAGAGATATAAATTTGTATTATACTGTTTAATGTACATAATCATATTAAAACTATTGTTTGTAATCCTACTAATAACCCTGCGTGGTTTATGTGGAATAGGTGTTTTAAATAAAAAATGCAGAGATTTCTTAGAAAAAAATAATGCAAAGATATGTAAAAACAAAGAGGAAAAGTCATTAAGAGTGGTACGGGTATATGTGAAATTATTGGGCAGTAGCCAAAAAGATATGCGAAGAGAGTGAAAAGATTTGTATTAAAGAATTTCACTAATAGAGAGTTTGGTTGAGGTATGAAGACATAATCTGTTCAATGTAAGGCAGCTAAAGTCCGGAAAAAGTGTAAGACTAAATTATTTGAAGAACAATACGCGAAGGAGAAACAAAGAGGCACGGTATGAAATTCCTAGTTATCTAGTTATCCTAGTTAAGAATATTCTTGGAAAAAGGATATTGTGGATATGTTGTGGATAAAAAGAGAAAAATCATTTTCATTTATAATTGAATTATAGTTTATAAAAGCACTATTTTAAAGCATTTTCGTACAAACGATATATTCAAATTCATAGTTTTTTATTTAAAACTGGCCTTCTACGAAGAAGAATTAACTAAACGAACAAAACAAATTTCGCAACAAACAACTGAAAACAATGCATATTGTCAATAGTAAAACATGTCGAAGCATAATATATCACCTGTTATTTTAACTGTCATTTGTATAAATAAAAGAAATTAAGTTCCCAAAGGGATGACATTGTTCAAACAATCTGAAGAAAAAGTAAACTTATTCAAAACAATCCTTGTACGCTTGCGTACAAGCCATAATCCTTGCAAATGCAAAGCCCACTTTCTACTTCGGAGATTTGATTCAGTGTGTACAAGACATCGGAGGAAAGTGGACCCAATCCGCAGTTCGAAATTTCGTGCTACCGACGACGCCGACGTATAGTGTTCCACCAAAAGGACTGACGACTATCCCGCTACTCTGCTCGCACGCGTTGCCGAATATGAACCCTATGATCGATAACACGTGATAGTGTGTGAAGAAGTGTTGTGGTTTTTCCAATAAAAAAGGATTAACTTACATGTTTATTTATCAGAAGAAAGGTGTGTAAAAATAATTACATTAACGAAAGACAATACAAAAATTATTTTGATTGGCTGTAAAGGAAATATTTACGTACTTAGTTGTTTTGGCGAAATGTCAATGAACGTTATCTATTATCTTGTATTTATAAGCATCCTTACATAAAGGATTATAACATTTTGTTGCAAAGTATTTACAAATCCGTAGTTTTTAGCATTCTTTTTGCTCTAATCCGTTAATCCCCGAATAAACAATACATATACATAGTGCTTATTAATAGAAAAATATAAATAAATAAAGTTTTTATTTGTCCGCAAAATGTAAAAATACATCGGTTTTGGCGAGGAGTCATTGAACTTTATTCACAACTACTAATTTTTATTTCTATATAATTGCGAAAATAAAAAGTATTTGAATGGAATAAAATTATTTGTAGTATTTGGTACTTTGAAAATTTATGATATTCTTGGATGTTTAATCAGTATTTGATTTTGTACTGCAGCGCGATTTTATATTGAGAAATATTTATGAGAAAAAAATAAATTTCGTAAAAAAATTATGAAGTATAGATTTTTTGAATATTTATACTCTTATACTACTCATATTAAAGCATGTCAGATCTATGGTATGCCTGTTTGTTGCTCTATACCATTTAGCTATATTTTGCGCTATACCTTCGATTTATCTATGCTCCCCTTAGTTTTTAGAATTAATTAGAGCATTAAATTTCTTAAAAAAGTATAAAAACCTTTCAACAGATTAAATTGGAATGTATGACTCCGGTAATTCTTTTATTTGGGATAATAGAAAAATAATATTTGGCAAATAATTCATAACGCATATTTTAAAGTTCTGGAAGTTCTTACACACTTCTGGATTCTTCTTCATATCGATGCATTGTTTAATTGTCTATATGACTTAAAATCTTCCCATCTTTATTTTTCAATAAACCTCATTTAATTTTTATTGATTTCAGCGCGTTTTTTTTAAATTTATTATATAATATCTCGGCATATTTTCATTGTTTATGATTTCAATGGCTTATGGTCAAATAACAATAATTTAAAATATTGTTTCTTCTAAAAATGTATAAATATATTATGTTTGCGACCTACGAAGATTGAGTAAGTAGTTAATTTCATTTTTGCTTCTAATGAGTAGCAATGTTGTCATATTTGTGGTGGTTATATAGATATTATAGTCTACTATACTCACCTTGATTCTAGTTTTAATACCTCCCTTCGGCATTTTACTATATTAACATGTGTGTATAGAAATTTGGGAGTGTTTTTCCCAAATATTTTCTACTTGTCTTTTTCAGCCCCTTCTGTTAGTCTTAAAATTTAGCTACTTATACGATCTTTTTTGTTGATGATCTGTCATCATTACATCAATAATTTTTGTCAATGTTCTGTCGGTTTTGGATGATAGTATTCTTTGTAAAGTTTTCAATTTATACACTTGTATTATACTTTTTTGGTACAACCTGTAAGAAAATTATGCATTATTTAAATAATAATAAATCATTTGCAAGTCGTGAACATCCAACGCTAAACATAGGTCTCGTCCTCTTACTCTCGTTGGTGAGTGTTGTCTGCTTCGTATTGCTTCCTGCCTTGGTCTTCACTCTAAAATACGTTTTGTCCTGCGGTTGCCTGATAATCTGGCGACATGTCCTGCCCAACTCCATTTTAACGACGAGATCTTTTCGACAGCGTCTGTTCTTTTTGTTCTACGACGTAATTCTTCGTTTGGGATTCGGTCTCTCAGAGAGACACTCAACATCTGGCGCTCCATAGCCATCTGAGTCACGTGAATCTTATTATCTACCTTTTTTGTGAGTGTTAATGTTTCCGCTCCATAAGTGAGTACAGGTAATACACATTGGTCAATGATTTTCCCTTTGAGGCATATGGGTAGATCCGATTTAAATACATAGTTTAATGTACCAAACGCTGCCCAGGCTAATCCTATGCGACGAGGGAGCTCACATGTCTGGTTATCTCTGCCCAACCGAATTTTAGGTACTTATACGATGTAGTCTGCTCAATACCCTTCCATCAACAGCAATATTTCGATTTAGCACCAGATTAGTCATTATTTGCATCTTCGTCTTGTTCATATTAATCTTTAGTCCGACCTCCAAGGAAGCGTGATATAATTTTTCAAACATTATTATTGCATCATCCCTACGATCGGCTATAAGGACGATGTCATCTGCAAATCTCAAATGACTGAGCTTCTCTCCATCTTTTAATATGTGTTTATATTATTACATATGTTCTGTTTCTCCAATATATATTTCACATTATTACGAAATAAACTACAGACTCTTAAGTGTAGCAGTGGTGTGCATTTGGGAATAAACTGAGTAAATAAAGTAACGATGTTTCGGTATACTAAATAAAGGGTTTAATTAAATTGTCAATTTTCCACATATCAAGTTCTTCTTTGGTAACATGTCAAATACATTCCTTTACCTCTTTACTCACGTAACTTATGGTATTAGGAAGTACCATAGCCCAATATATTTTAAAAGTATTATTTTTTCGGACAACTTTTCCCTCAATTTGAGCCCAAATGAATTCTATTGGATTTACTTCACGATGATAAGAAAGAAGTCGAAGTATCGATATATCACGCGAAGCTGCTAACTCATATTTAACGTATTTTTATGACAGCTTTATTATTAATAAATAATTAACCAACGATATTATGAATAACTTTATTCACAAACGGCATACCTACCTACTAATGAGATGAATATATTTTTTTTAAATAATATTCACTAGGTCAGTTCTACGAAAAATCAAACTTATTGAACATACCAGAACAACAAAAAAGAAAAGCCGAATCATATTTATATTTATTACAATATTCTTTAAACTTTAATAACACTATATTCGATTTTGAAATGGATGATAGTGCAGTTTTTATGACAGAATATTGCAACGGTCTTAGTTGTTCTTGTCTGCTTTGTATAAGAAATTTTAAAATAATATGGCCACCCCGACAAACTTCTAATAAAATGCAAACATAGAATGCAAATTTTGTTTGTTGTTAATTTAGCTATATATGACCGCGGAAAAATAATTATTTCAATACAATATAGAATGCAAATGGGACTTGCGTATAACAAATAAGAAGTGTTGTATCAATAATTTTCAAATGAAGTATAAAATTAAATCAGAAATCTTTTCTACAAAAACTGAGTTATACGGTAAAAACAGAAATGTTTACTAATATACCAGTAAATGAACGTGAAATACGACGATACCGTGTAATTTTCGGTGTCACCCGAAAAAAATCTGACCCCCTAGACTAGTTATAATTAAAACAATGTCATGAAATACCTTGTCTCCACTGATCTAAATGGAAATTTGGATTTAGGATATACTTACCCTCCATTTAAAAATTGTACTCGTGCCGTTGGTTGCTTTTTATTTTTTTGGAGTAAAAACTACCCCTATTAAAAAAATCGTTCTAATTCAAGCAATTTAAAATTATTTAATTATACAATGACATTAAATTTAGATTTCTTTACTGTTTTAATTTTTTACCACATAATTTCTACCTTTATAAAAACTACTCCTTGCGAAGAAATTCGAATAATTTTAATATTTTTTTTTATTGAAACTATAAATTTATTGTGTTTTGAATGTATCAGGTCTCGTTTCTGGTGTGCAATGCATTATTGGTCTCATAGCCGCTTTGTAAATTCTTGTGTTGGTTTCCATCCCATCTGTTTGTATCTAGAAAGAACATTAATGAAAGTCCATCAGCTTCTCTCAGCAAGCATATCTATTCGTTACAGTCTGTATCCATTCTATTTCTCCATCGATTGACAAGGAGATTTCTTGTGTTCTCATCCACATCATCCCTCCATCGCTTTCTTGGTCATTGAATAGATCTCTTCCCCTGCATTGTTTCTGATTCGCCACCCGTTGTTCTCATTTATAGAGCCTAGCATTCCCCAGTACCTTTCTTTCAAATATGTCTATGCCGTTTACAGATTTTTAAGTTAAGTTTCACATCCATAGCTCACTAGAGGTCGAATTATGGTCTTATAGATTCGTATTTTAGTTCTTTGATGTACCTCTCGTGATTTAAATATCGGGCTCATAGCAAAGTATGCCGTATTGCAAAGTACTTGCAAGGATGGTTGTTCTGCTAAGCTCTGCATCGTTAATGTTGTTCCTTGTGATGTTGACTCCTAAATACATTAAGCTATCTACTTTTTCTAAGTTGTCACCTGTCAGGTAGGGTCGTGTTGCTCTGTCTGATCGACTTTGTACTAGGATTTTAATATTTTTTTCGTTTATTGACAGACCTATTTGTTTAGCATGTAATTTAAGTTCCTTATACGTATTATCACCTTTGTTTTGGTTCTGCTCATATTTATGTCATCTGCATATGCTGCTATTTGGACTGATTTATCGATAAGTGTGTTGTTTCTACCTTCTGATGTTTTTCTTACTACGTATTCCAGTGCTAAACTAAACAATGTTGATACCAGCCCATTATCCTGTTTTATTCCTTGTGTTATTAGAAATGGGTCTGTCATCTCATGTAGTATCTGTACCTGAGCCACTTTGTCCTACTTCTTCATTAGGATGAGCCTAACTAATTTAGAGAGTATTTCAAATTCACTTAATATATTCCCTGGCTTTGCTTTACATCCGCTTAACCGTAAATAGTTGGTCGATAGTTGATCTCCCTGCCTAAATCCTGTCTGATATTCTCCGATGATCTTATCTGCGAGGGGTTGTAGTCGATTTCAGTTTTCCCAGATCTAGAATTTCCTTTCTGGGTTGATTGTCTTATTCCTGTCAGAGGATCCTACATCTGAAGGGTACCTGAACTAGTAAGTGGTATGAGCCGCAGCATGCACCTTGTCTACTTTTTACGTCCAGAATACTTGTTGCTGATGGCTTTTCTATCAAGACGTGGTCTATTTGGTTGACAACACCCCCTTCAACGGATCTCCAGTTGCCTTTGTGTATGTTTTGTGGGAAAATATGGTACAACTTCATCATGTTTTTACTAACTGCAAAGTGAATAAGATATTGGCCCTTTTCATTCGTGTCTTGATGTAGGATATGCCTACTAATTATGCCGATGTATTCTTTTTCAGTTCCTAACTTTGCGTTTGTGTCACCTATTACTATTTTTATGCCTTTTTTTGGTGTTCCTGTCTCAAAAGTCCACTGCTGAACATAGGCCTCTTCCTCGTGTTTTCGCTTCTCTTGTCTTCCCTTGGTCTCCACTCCAATAACCTCTTTATACCATTGAACCATTGAACGTTTATTAAGGATAAGTTAAAGAAGCAAGACTTCGTATTCGTATAATACAAATTCGTTCATTGAAAATCTGTTGAGGTGTTTTAGTTTATTATCGACTATAAATAATATAAATAGTATATAAAAAGTAAGAATAGTCATGGCAATAATTTTTTTTAAAGTATTTATTTGTTTACATTGTAAGTTATAATATAAATGATATATAACAAGTATTTTTATCCTTAATCTCACCACAGTTTATTTTTTATTCAAAACTCTTTTATCTCCACCACAATGTTTTTAAGAAATGTGGTATCGTACATATCACCATTGGATAATATAGAAGATTAAGTTGCTAAAAAACTTGTTATCCCTTGTAGTATAATTTCAAAATGTCATCTGTGATATTCATCTAGTAACGTTTACTTATCTTTTTAACATATTTAGGTTGGTATTTTTTTCGTAAAATAATTTTAGTTGAAAATGTTTTTAGTTGTTGGAATTATAATGTTTTGACAACTGCATCCGATCTAAAACTCATCTTCTCCATCCATCTTCTATTTTGATACACATTGAGTACATATGCACCTTTTCTAACGTCAGTTTTATCCACCATTGAGGGTGTCTGGCCATCTTGCTATTCTTAAAGATCTGTTTTCCGATATTTCTGTGTGTATGTTCTTAATTGTATTGTATTTTTCTGTTTTTGGTCCATTGATTTATATATTTTATTCCACATCTGGTTCTGATTTCATCATGTCTTATTCTGTCTCCTAGCGTTTTTTTTTGTTATCTAATGTAGGATTACATTGTCATTTTATATACCCTTGTTTTTATTGTAAGCTAATCGCTTCTCTATGAAGTTTTGTTTAGACAATGCGTTCATCTGCCTGTCGCTCATCCATGGAAGGCAAACGTATATACGTATTTCTGGTTTCCATCTTATACACATATTTTATATTTTTTTCCTTTGTTGCGAGCTATGCCGATACCTTCTACCTTTATTTTACTATTATCTCGCATTAACCTTTAGTTTTGTTGTTTGAAACGTTCTAAACGTTTGACATTCCATTTCCCAGATAGACGAACTTCCTTCGTAGATGTGTTAGTTGTTGCTCTGGAAACCTCAGAGTCTTCTAACAATATTGCCACAAATTGGTCGCATTGCTCCTGTAGTAATTCTTTCTAAGTTAACATGCTCCTTTTCAAACTTGTCTGCATCGTACTGAAGGCGACCAATAGTCAGAAATACGTATATACGGTTGCCTTCCCTCTTATACACATATTTTATATATTTTTTCCTTTGTTGCGAGCTATGCCGATACCTTCTACCTTTAATATATATATATATATATATATATATATATATATATATATATATATATATATATATATATATATATATATATATATATATATATGTAGAATTGTATATTTAGCTTTGGGGCAACAATTTCTGTTAACTGCTATAAACAACTTCTTGAGAGAAGCCTTTGTTTCTACTAAATTATTATTAAATATGAAAAGTCAGTGAACGTTATCTATAAATATAAGTATTATAAAATATAATTACTTGATATTTTAATCAGTCGTTTAAAAAAACACCAAGTTTGCATAATTTTGCCATATTTAGGAAGTACTGTTATAAAATTATTCAATCTATAAAAGATTGTTTACGAATTTTGTGAGTCAGACGCTGTAACTGTTAATTATTATAATAAAGTTTTGACGCTGCTTTTTTGTTTTTCCAGAAAGATATTCTTATCAAAGCATATTTATACATGTAAATTTAAGTTGGCCTTATTTCACGCTTATGAAAATCTTTTCCGATACATTGAACTTTAAAATATTTTCGGATAAATACTTTCTTTTTAAATCTTCTTTTTATACATTCTTTATCAATTTAAGCATGCCAAATAATGCAACTCTAAAGGCATATTTTTCTGTGGCTTTTTACTTTTTATTATATCTAGAGTACACAGTTGATCCAAACGTGAACGGTTAATGAACGGTTTTTTCGAGGCAATTGATTAGACAAAAAGGTTTTATTGAATGGCCAGCAAGATCCCTAATTTAATTCCACTGGACTTCTTCTTATGAAGTTATTTAAAAAGCACGATTTTTATAGTCATTCCTCCTGCATTGGCCAGCAAGATCCCCGATTTAACTCGCCTTGAGTTCTTCCTATGGAGTCATTTGAAAAGCAATATTTATAGCCATTCCCGCTTCATTGGAAGTACTAAGGCGACGAATACTGCATGAATGTACTCTAGTAGTAAGCCTCGAAGTGCTTCAAAATGGTCGTTATAATTTCAAACAACGACTTTATAATTATATGGGCGTTGGTTGATATATTTTGAAGATTTAAATAATTATAGCTGATAAGCAAATAAATAACTATTTTGAATTAGGGATTTATTAATTAAAAATTTAGTTCATTTTATGCATTTACGTTACTTTAATAAAGATTCCTATTAATGTTGCAAATTTCATTTTAATATATTTTTTGTTGTAATGGGAAAAATTGAAATTGACACAAGCATAACATAGGCGTTACGTTTAGTTTTTAAGAGGTGTAACACTTTCAACAAATTAATACTTTTTCACAAGAATATAGTTAATATGGAAAAAATCGGGATGTTTGAATTCTACAGCGAAATACCTGCCTAATGATGTGCCACCTATGGTCTATTCCCTATTTAAAATTAGACGGTTTTTAATACCTGAAGAGAAGGTTTTTGTTTTTTTTTTTTTTATTGGGAAAGGGGAAATTCTGAAAATTAATTGAATACCTCCAAATGTACATCAATACAAAAAATAAGTGAAAACTGACAGAACAAACAAAAAATATGAACTACTTATATAAGTCAATATATTCGTATACACTTATAATACATAATACTAAAAATTCGATTTAAATTAATAGTAATGGGCAATCTATACTTATGGTGCAAAATTCACGTGTGCATTACTCATTAATCACCTCATAATTAAATTTCGTAAAATAGCACCGGCAAAGATGTGGAATAACATTTGCTGTTATAATGTTACATAAATCCAATATACAAATTCTGTTCATGATTTGAAACTTTCAAGAACTATGTTATGAACAGGTACTTAAATTTTTATAATTAATGAAGGCGGTACTAAAGAAATCTAAAAGAAATAGTGTTGTGAATAAGCTGATAAAACATTAGTTTTTATACCACTTGTAAGTTTTTTTGCCTTAATACTAGTCGTATTTTGTTATTTCGATCTTCTGAGAGTTTCCGTAGGACCATGGGTGACTACTATGCTTATAATATTTTTATATTGATTTAAGTATTGAGCTACGTATAGCATTTGGTCTGCTATTAAACCTGTTCTTTTCTTTAATTTTACTATTAAAAATTAGCCGAAAGAACTCATAATATTTTGATCCTTGGGATTAAACCCACATTTCAAATGACTCGATTTTATTCATGGTCCAAGTTTCCCATGAATACAAAATTACAGACCATAGATATCATCTGTCAAACTTTTCACGGATTTCTAAATTCAATGAGGTATTGGATAATAACTTTTAACAATGTGCCTGTTCAATTGGAAATCTGATTTCGAAGGACGGATCTAAATTTTAAGTGATCCAACATCCAGAAAATTTGAAGCATTGTACTCTTTCCAGCGTTTGCTGGTTTAATACCAGTTGGGCTGGGCCGATATCTTCTTTACTGGTAACCATATATTTAGTTTTGTGGATGTTTATCAGTCCACAATTTCTGCATTATATGTCAACTCTATTGATTCGTACCTGCCGATCGTGGATCTTTTCAGCTAGAATTACAGTATCGTCGGCGTATCGCATATTATTTCATCTCCTTCATTCCCTGTCATTTCGATGCTAAAATAAAAAAGAGTATGTTAAGTTGGGTACAGGATGACCAGTGTTGAGAAACACCACTTATCAATATACAACACCACGAAGAAAATCAAAAGCGAAACGTCTTCTTCAACAGTTGTTTAATTGCTTGATAAGTATGAGCTATCCTTGTAACAAAAAGTACGTCTAATCTAAGAACAAACTCATATTGTTCTATAATCTATTTGTTTTTCCACCCTATAAATCTCAGTGAAGTTCCCGGGTTGTTTTTCTAGCGTTTAATGTACTGTCCCTTAATTCCTCTCGATTTTACCTTTCATGATAAGTTAAAGGATTTTGTATTGATCTTCTTTAATAATATGTCCTAGGTATGAAATCTTTTTATCTTAATAATTTTAAATAATTCACGAAAAGCATTTGCTATATTTAACAAAAATTCGTTGGTTTGCATTGTTGTCCAGTGTATTCTGAACATGATTCTGTGCAACTACATCTACAATATAACATTTGATCATTCTTTGACGTAATTTTAGGACTAAATTATGGTTACAGAAGAATGATTTCAATTTCAGAAAAGTCGTGCGAGCTGCTTCAGATCTTTTTGTATATCTTTAAAGAGAAGAAGGAAAATCTGCATACAGACACCTGTGACTCATCCAGGTGGTGTTGGGTTCCTAAGACCCTAACGAAGTTGTGCCAGGACGAGATGCCCGAGGGAGTTAGTCCTTTGACACTCTCCCATTTCGGCTCGCAACAGTCCGAATCCCACTGAGGGGCTACTCGCTCGTTTCAGAATTTTGTTGTCAGTTCCCTCTACTCTAGTTATTTTAAAGAGAGCAGCTCCATGATAAATTTGTGGATCCGTGACCACCACCACTCATCCCTCATCATTTTCGCCACCATTTCTCTCACGGAATCAAACATTCTGCAGTTACACTCTCTTTCAAGCTTCTCTCTTTCACCCGCTTAACGCTCATACTCTAACATCGTGTATGTCACAGTATCCGAGAGACCACAGTAAAGGCACTGATCGGACTGTGCCCTCCTTAACCTGAAAAGATAGCTGCGGAAGCAGCCATGGCTGGTGAGCATTTGCGTCAGACAATAATCCAGCTGCCTATGCCCACAGTCCACCTAGCTTCGGTGGTTCGGGATTAGTGACTTCATCCACTCCACCACATCACGTGTTGCCTCCCTTTCTTGCTGATACTGACCGATTGAAATTAATCTCTCGGCCAGACTTATCTCAGTCATCCCTCGCTCTCCAATGTTCCGCCCCCTACGACTATGAATCCTTGCCTTTTCACCTGCCAGCACATGTAAAGGAAAACAGCCGGTGATCACCCAGAGAGCGGCAGCTGACACGGTCCTGTAGGCACATCCTACCCGCAGCAGACTAGTTTTGTCGGCGCGTACCATGAGCCTCTTGTAAGTTGGTATTTCTACTGCCTCACTCCAGACTGGGGCCGCGTAGAAGACGACAGACTGCACAGCACCTTCTTTTGGATTTGGATCCACCGATATTGGGCATTATCCTCCCCAGTGCAGCCATTCTCTGAATAACTCTGCGGGTCACCCCCCTCAACTCAAATTTTGATTCCCTGCTGCTTCAGATCTGCATTTGATCTTTTTACTTGAGTCTAGTTTCTTCTGTAAAGTAACATCCCATCCAAAGAAACTCATTTTTTTCTTGATCTATCTGTAGGAGTGCATTGTTGTGCGATTGATGACTAAATATCAAAAATTTTGTCTTATGATATTCATTTTTAGACCCATTTCGCTTCCTGTCATGTTTCTTCTTCTTATTGCGCTGTCTCTTTTCGAAGGTTGGAGATCGAAATGGCAATTGTAGCTTTGCAAACTGGTACATGAAAGATTTCTGTGGATTAGCGATCAAACCATCTCCTCAGGTGTTTCATCCACGAGTTCTGGCGTCTTAAAACTGATCTTTTGCAATGCACTTTACCTTCCAATATCATTTGGAGTAATTATATCTTTCGACTATCAACACATGACCTGCGGTCATGTTTACGCAGTCCTAAAAGTATTGAAAGCCCTGGAGACTGACGTTTAAGATGTCGTCAGCGTACCTAAGAATATTAATCAGTTCACCATTGATTCTCATTGTCTTTATCTTTTAAGGTCTGTTAAAAATTATATTCGAGTAGATATTAAAACACTGCGGGGATAGAATGAATCCCTAATCTTCCATCGACTGCAACGACTGTTTTCTGCTTACAATATAGGTTTTCTATGACATGTAGATATATATCTCACATCACTGCCTTTGGTTATAAATCTCCTTTGCAAGTTCTAAACTTAATCCACGTATCTTGCATATCTCTTTGAGCCATTGATGTGTGTTTACTAAAAGTAAAAATCTAAATGCAGGTTTTGGGAGTGATTTCCATCATAAACAGTAAGGAGAAAATGAAATCTTCAGCTTTTCGTCATCAAAACGCCATAATCTTAAACATTTATGTGGCTGTATGTCCCATTATTCACTTGATTATAGTCAGAACTTATATATTCGGCTTACATCGAATATACATTTTTGAAAACAACGTGACACGTTCATAATCGGTAATTAAAATTATAAAATATGGCTTACAGTCTTGGCTATTACATGAAGATCATAGTGCAGTAAAACAGTTGTTAATGACATTACCTTATTTTATGTGATTATTGCATATTTTACTGCTGCCATGCTATAAATATACAAACTCAATTATCTTATATAATCATTATAAAACTAAAAACTTCCAAACACGATTTGCCATAAACATTTCTTTGAACGAGCATGAAAAATTTACGTCTGTAGTTTAGCTAATAACCGAAGAATCTTAACAGCAATCTGATGAAAAGAAAAATATATAGCATTGAACTTAAAAATTTCAACTTTTTAATATAAAAGGAAAATATTATATCTAGTATTTAATAATTTTTTGGAAAGAGTGATTTTGGGAGTCTTTGAATAGGTGAACCAACAATGTGCACAAAAAAAAAAACAAGATAAAAAATACCCAAAACGTAGCAACAATCTTACAAATATCCTGTTTAATTTGATTTTGACGCAAAGTAAATATTTCACAAAAGTTTTTTGAATTCAAATTTACACAGGATATTTCTGTTTTCTCAGAAACAAGGTTTGGATAGACATACATTTACTACTACATTTATCAAAAATATTTAACGAAAAACATTCTCGCCCAGACCAACTTGAAGAGCATACACGCAAAAGATTACATATTTCTTTAACACGTAAAAATTTTATTATTCTTATTCTAAAACTTTTACTATAATTTATATACTGTGTTTGCTGACCAGACAGACGCTATATAAGTCAAAAATAAATAGAATCTGGCCCGTTTTTATTTGTCCAATCGTAACAATTTGCTGCAAGCTGTAATTGATTACCACATTATATTTGAATTCTGCTCGATGGGAATTAAACGCGACATTTCTACTTTGTGAATTTCGATTCCGTTAAACTTAATTTCGCGCTTCGCGTTGCTCGTCAGTTTGACTTGCTCGTTTATTTTTTTTATTTGCAAAATTCAACCGAAAATAAGAAAATTACTTTTTTAGTATTCTGACAAAAAAAGGTGAACACCTACGTATGTTTATTAGAATTCATTAATTTTTTACATATCAACTTATCTTGTCACGAACAACTAGTGTTAAAATTTTCAGGTTTATGTGTTCAGTTTTTGAGTGACTGCCTGAATTGTTTGGTGATAAAAAGCATTCAGTTATCGGGAACTTACGATGTTTGATAAATTTTAAATTTCCTGTAGATGATTAAGAAGCCTTTTTTATTGCACAAAATACCTATAGTGCATATAATTGGCCAGATGTATGGGATGGGATCGAATTTTTGGGTTGCGTATAGCCGATCTATCGATAAGAAAAGATTCTAGAAGTACGTCACAGAGAGACCGCAAAGCGACAACACTGGCGATTAAGACCTGACTCTAAGAGACATATTCAATGGGATGGGACAGATTCAATAGTAGTCGAGCCACCCATAACAAATCAGTGGTTTAAAGAGCATAGAAAGGTGGTTGATATGCATACAGTATATCGTCGAATATGACAGTTTGGTCTTCTTGCTCACATTGGGTGCTACCTCTCACACCTGAACATCGACATAACCATTTGCCCTGGGGAAAGAATTATAGGGAACCCTGAATGAAATCGCTCGCTCGCTGAAAATAAGCTCGCTTCTGTCGCACGATGGTTGGGCAAGAGTGAGAAGGCGACGTGGTGAAAGACATGACCGACAATTTTTCAGAGAGCGACACATTCACATACCTAAACAAAACACCATTAAAAAACCCGATTTTTCAGACGGACAATGCCAGACCGCTTGTTACCAGACAATCGTTAGCCTTCATCACATCAACCATTTACCTTGGCCACCACGATTGTCTGATCTGTCTCCAATTGAACATGTCTGGGACATGATATATTCCAGTTTCTTGAATTTACAACACCCTCCGCAGACTCTAGCAGCTCTTACTCACGAAGTTGCAGTAGCCTGGAATGACATACCCCAATTGTATATCGAACACCTCATCATGACGATACCCAGGCGTATGAATGAGTGTATAAGATATCATGGGTCCTCAACACATTCAACCAACTTCTGTAGTAAGTTGACGAATCAAGCTGAAAATTTATTAATTTTAATAGTAAGGGACACTGACCGTGTATTAATAAAATCTTCTACAAGGTATTAGAAAAAACAAAGATAAATGAAATCGGTAAAGGTGTTCTCAAGTTATGTCATAACCAAGGGAGATAGGGTGACCAACCGAATTACTACACCAATTTCCCTTGAAATAGTTTTATCGGGTTCCAAAAAATATTACCTCGGAAAATGCCATAATTTCAGTGTAATTTGTGTTAGAATGGAAATTTTTTTTGTTGTGATCTGAAAATTTTTTCGGACATTTAATAAACCTGAATGCTTTTTCTATCGTCATCAAGTTCATTACGATTTGGCTAATACACTACGAATGTAACCAAAGTGAGTATTGTATATTTAAAAGAAGTCGAATGGCCTCACATAAACCGTTCCCTCTGTCATCTTGAGAGATATTTTTCCTTTATTACACACATTACTTCCGGACTTCATTTTCAGTAACTATAATTTTCTAAATTCCAAATTGTGGTTTAAATATTCTATGTAAATTTATAGTTATTTTCTTATTACATAGTAACGACGTGCTGATAATCTGATCAACATAATATTACTAGTTCTAATGAACACCAAAATTTTTATGGTCCAAACAAATGGTCTTTTTGCTCAGCATTTGATGGTGGCTAATTAGTTATATGACAGTTCAATCGATCGAACCTCGTAAACAGACGTAAAAAACATTGATACATTGAACAATTTTTATATGTCTATTCGCTATAAATAATATTCACCACCTGTATAGACAGATTAAACAATTTCTATTAAAGTTGTCACTCAGTAAAAAAAGAAACATTTATACGAAACGAAACAAGTATACTGTAAAAAATCGCTTTCCCTTTTGTATGTTGTAACCGACAGAACAGAATTGCAAAACTAAAAATAGTAAACTTGTGGTTAATGAACTTCCCAAGGTAACTGCTCATTTTATATGGCGTCGATAAAAACGTATGTGTGTCAACCATTCGTACCGCAGCAGTTAAAATACCTCGCTTATTTCTATACACGGTAACCCCCCGCGCGGTATGTAATGTTCTTACGATGTTCCCACATTTTTCTTTTTTCTTTTCCATGTGAAAATCACGCAACGGAACTACCTATGCTGAAAGAGAGCGATCATATTTATGGAAAAGTTGATCCGGTGTTATCATTAGAGCTTTAATTTTTCCATAAGTGGTTTCCTTTTTCCAATCGAATACTGCGCGTAGTACTCGAAATGTAGGGCATTTTCAAGATATTGTATCAAATATCGTTAATACCATAAGAGCAAATAGTACAGTAAATCTAGCTTCGTCTTCATCGTTTTTTCAGATTTTGTTGGGTTTCGAATTATTTTATATATACGGTTCTAACGTTATTGCTCTAATTGCAAAACATGTCTCCCGCCTTTCGATCATGTAGATCATCCATTTTTATGCTACCATTTCATTAGTGTTTTTTGTTTTATCAGTCACTTATTTGTTATTTTATCGGGTGTTTTGTGGAGATATAATTTTAAAATAAATAAAAACCTAGACAAATTGTATTAAATGCCATGAAATTGGTTTCATATAAAATGTAATTTTTTTTAATTCAATATGATTTCTCGCACTTGGAGGTCCAATTGTTGTGAGAAAGTGAAAATTTCGGGCCGTATATCAATGTTTTCTTCTTAGTAATCAATCATCTCAGGTTTATTGCCATGGAGCCGTAGATATGAATTTCACATACCTCTATAGAAAATAGTCTAGCGGTGTTAAATCGCACGATAATGGAGGCCAATGCACAGGCCCAAAAAGTGAAATTATGAGCTCAAAAAACATGTCCTTCAGTATTCGATTGTGGCACGTGCTGTGTAACATGTTGCTCCATCTTGTTGTAACCACAGTTCCCTTACATCAAACCGTTTTAAGTCAGGAATAAAAAAGTAATTGATATAGCGGTCACTATTGAGTGTAACGTTATGGCCAGCATCATTTTTGAAGTAAGCTATAATAATTTCACCAGCACATAAAAATCACTAAACACTAGGTCGTTCATTTGGGCTTATTTACCAAGTATACTTCATGTTTGAGATCGTGAAGATGTTATTATTGCATGAGTTGAATTTTAAATGCATGAAGAACAAGATTTTTCCGCAAAATTTTCGATGAAGCATGTTATCATTTGGAGTATACGTGGCGCAACAACGTATACAGTCTCAGAAGAATTCGACGTGAAAAAAGAATGTTCAACAAGGAGATCAATTACGTTGTCTACCTTGCTATTTAATATAGTTTTAGAAAAAATTATAAGAGTTAGTGGGATAGATCGGTCCGGTACTCTTCTTTACAACGAGCACCAATGCTTAACGTAAGCTGATGATATGCAAAATATAATTTAGTCCAAAAAACTAAAATAATAAACCTTGTGTTAGCAACATCATAAATTTTCCTTGCAATATTTTTCCACGATTACAAATAATTATAATCTAAGAAAAAATTAAATAGGAAATAGAAAATGGCAAAGATTAAATAAATATAATAATTGTTAAACAAATTAGTTAAATTACGTTGAAGATTTTAGCTGCATATAGGCCTAAAAATTAAAATAATAAACCTTGTGTTAGCAACATCATAACTTTTCCTTGCAATATATTTCCACGATTACAAGTAATTACAAATCTAAGAAAATATTAAACAGGAAATAGAAAATGGCAAAGATTAAATGAATATAATAATTATTAAACAAATTAGTTAAATTACATTAAGATTTTAGCTGCATATAGGATTATTGCATTAAAAAATAAAACGTGGTGTGTAGGTTATGTACAAAAAAGAAATATGAGATATTATCAAAAAACAGTGGATATTATTTAAATATTAAATAAAAAATATATTAACTTACCCCAAAATATATAAATGACGTTTGCAGCAGAAATTCCACTAAGTAGACAAAATTAACATGGCAGAATAGACAGAACTGACAAAAACAGTTTGTAACGATTTGAGATCATAGACATTTTAAATATGCCATAGAATAGAATGAAGTACATAATTGAGACAAGTGCAACTTAAAATTGGAATTTAGATTATGACAGAATATGTAGTAAATAGAAAGTTGAGCACCAACTATTTTTAGAATAAAAATAGTAAAATAAAACAGAAATTTAACAAATGAATAAAATCAAAAGAAATTTAAGTAAAATAATTATTTGAAGAAAAATAACAAATAATAACTTACAATAAAGTCGTCCCAGGAACGCAACTCAGCAATATTGGCAATATCATTTCGTCAAATTCGTCTACTTTAAAATGTATAATTTATTTCTGAATTGTCAATATAAATGAGTCAGATAAAATTAAATTATTAGAAGAATTTTTCACCAAGTAACAAAAAACAAAATTTATTTAATTTATTAATGTTTGTATTTTGAGAACGATTTCCGAAGTGGAAATTGAAACGTCAATAAACTTATTTTAAACTTCAATTGTGGCTTATTCCCATTAAAATGGTAATCATATTTGAGAATTTCTCATATTACTCTAATGAATTGATTTAATTATAATTACTATTAATATATAACTATTAATTTATAAGTTAGGGCAAAAATTCTGGTAAAAATAGAAATATTAAAAGTACACAATCATATCTTTATTAAAACCCTTTCTACTAACAATGTCTCAATATAAGACGTATAGTGTTCATTCATATTTTCTTGGCACATATATGCCTTAGGTTATTAACCTTACGTTTGGATTAGCTGAATTCAAAAATAAATATGGCGTTATTATCCTGCTTGTATTATTCGTGCGGTATGTCGTTACATCAGTCGGAGTTCCAGCCAAACTGTTTTCTATTTTTACTTCCACCTTACTAGTCGTGCTTTGAGTTGGAATATATAATAAAAGGACGAGATTTTATTTCCATTCCACAAAAAATTCTAAAGTCCAATATTGGTCTATTGTGCGATGATATGTGATCTTTAAAAGAAAGAAATACTGAAACACAAATAACAATAGTTTTGTAGAGTACAACAATACATAAATATAAATCCAATAGTTGCAGTAACTGAAACCTCTTCTATTTCATCTATCATCCGGATTATATTAATTTATATTAAATAAAACCGGACGATTAGTATATACTTAAATTATTTTTTCTTATATTCATTCAGCTGCTTATATAGACCAAGGAACATTTTTTATGCCACTCATTGATACAGGTATCTAATAACTGCTTTTGATAACTTTACAAAATAATAAACAAAAGATTGAACGTTATTTTTTACTTATAAACAATATATAAACAATGTAAGATCACTATTTGATTTTAGATACTAAAGGTGAAGACCGCTGAATTACATGGAAAAGTGACACAATATTACTGAAAAAGCATAGGAAATGCTTTAAAATGAGAGTTTCTTAAGTTATTTTTTTTAACTGCTGTTTAATTATTGCAATAATAGCTTCAACAGTCGATTTTTTGACGTGACAACGTCTTAAATTAGGTTGTGGCTCGGAGTCACTCATGAAAAAGTGTAACGCCCGCTCACGTCTGTTACGATGAGTCACCGAACGAGAGAGAGGCCCGCCGGACCGGCGAATGCCTTGCGTCTCTCTCCCACTCAAACATGATCGGTCCGCTGGTGCGATGCTATTTCTCCTATCATCGTCCTATCCTCAACAAAATCACTCAAATAGAAATTAGTTAAGTTTAAGTTTACATGTACAATGTTTTAGTAAACAAAATATATTTCTATAGTTAAAATTTGTGCAATTCTTATTTTCATTCAATTCCTTGTTCCTATTGTGCAATTTAATAATATTCATATCAATAAATATTCTACCGAGAAAAAGACGTTGTCACGTAAAATCTTCGCCCGTAAAACCGACTTTACAGGCAACCGATTTTTTTAAAATTGTTAATAACTTTTCTAAAAATGCACAAAAAATTTTGATTTCACGTAAGAATAGGGAGATTATCACAAATATTTATTTTCAAGAAAAAGTTTACATGATTTTTGAAAACACCAAATTGAAGAAAAAAGCTTATTTTATCAAATTCAATTATTTAACGATCAAAACATTTGTGTAAATACTCCGATCGATGACATCTAAATAATATCATGACCGCACGATGGTGGTCTATTGGGACCACAAATAAGGCTATATTTTTATTTTCTTTTAATTAGTATTTATCTATAATATAAAAATGAATCGTAAAATGTGTTCGTAAGCGCATAACTCAACAACGCATGAACCAATCTTAACAATTATTTTTTTAAAATGTTCCTTGAAGGTTCCTTGAAGAAATCTAAGGATGGTTTTATAAAAAATTCGAATAATTTCCAAGAAAACCCTAAAACAGCCCTTTTCTTTTTCCCATACAAATATTTTCTAACTAAATGTAGAGTCAATTTGAACTTTATTGCTATTCAATAAAATTTATACTAAATTACAAGCACTCACTGTTGTGTAAACAATCTATAATATAAAAATGAATCGCAAAATGTGTTGGTAAGCGCAGAACTCAACAACGCATGGATCAATCTTAACAATTCTTTTTTTTTAAACGTTCCTTGAAATCTAAGGATGTTTTTTACGGCATGAAACATTCGAATAATTTCCGGGAAAACCCTAAAACAGCTCTTTTCTTTTTCCCATACAAATATTTTCTAACTAAACGTAGAGTCAATTTGAACTTTATTGCTATTCAATAAAATTTATACTAAATTACAAGCACTCACTGTTGTGTAAACAATCTATGATATAAAAATGAATCGTAAAATGTGTTGGTAAGCGCTAGATCGGTAGTTATAATGTTGAGAAATATCAACCAACCGCGTCTTTGCAGCGGCACACGGTTAGCGATAAAAAATTATTGAACAACGTGATAGAAGCAACTATACTGAAAGGAAAGTATAAAGGAGAAGACGTTTTGATACCACGCACCCCAATGATTTCGACTGATATACCATTTGAATTTAAACGACTACAGTTTCCAGTGCGGCTTGCTTTTGCTATGACGATAAATAGGTCCCAGGGGCAATCATTAGATGTTTGTGGTATTAATCTAGAAAACCCATGTTTCTCACATGGTCAATTGTATGTTGCCTTTTCCTGTGTTGGAAAACCATCAGATTTGTTTGTATATTCACCAGGTAATCAAACAAAAAACATTGTATATCATAAAGTACTACAATAAAAATAAAAAAGATTTTTGTTAATAATTATGATTCACTTGCTTTACAATAAAAAGATTACTGAAAATACTTATATACGTTTTATTTTATTATTCTTTATTACATCGGTTATTAACCCTATGTTAATAATAATATAAGTATAACTAATTATCTCTATGTTTTGTCATTGAAGCACCCACTTTATAAATATTTGTCACCTTTAGGTTTTCACTATCCCTTTAGATTATTTCTCAATCAGGTTTAAACCTTAAGTTCCCCTCTTAGTTTGAAGCCCTCTGGCAGACATCCCAGTCGGGGTTTTTAGTGGGGGTCCAAAAGGCTGACCAAAGTTCGTCGAGGCGAAGATACTTAGGTCACTCGAGCTGACCCTCACACACCGCCCTATCATCATGGTGACGGTTCTGTTCAGGAGAATTAAAGAAATAAACTGCCACATTCCAAATCTATTTGACAGAACGAAGTCTGTCGGGTCCGCTAGTATGATATATTTATTGTACTTAGGGTATTTTCTTCAATCAGATATAATAGGAAATATTTTGTTTGTTTATGCCTACCTTGTATATAATTACAGTAGATCACGAATAAGTGATATATTTGACATAATAATTTTGACAGCTTACCACACGTACAGAAAATCAAATTGTTCTTGTATTTAAATAAAAATTAATCGAAACAATAATAAAACTATATTAAAAAAACACAAAGAGTTCAGCAAAATTCTATGACACAGAAAATACAAACAAATTAATCACGCGGACAGTTTCTTGGGTTTTTATTGCTGAATACACTCCTCACAGCAGGCTACGATATGATCCATGCATAACCAACATTTGCAAAAATATCAGGTTTTCATTTTCTTAAAATATTTGTTGGTGGATTAGGTCGGTTTTGTGTCTACATTCTAGAGTACCTATTTCATAACAGCTTGTCGAATGTTAGAATGTAATCCTGACGTTGTAGCCCTTCATTCCAAATAACGTTTTACTAGGCTTCCTCCTAATTTTTTAATAAGTTGTCTTCGTTGCTTAGTATATTCCTTATTGGGATTATTATGTTTGGTAATTACAAAAGCGTTTATACTGGCGATATTTAAAACCCCATAAAAAAATACAAGTGGCCATCGTTTAATATTTCTAGACACATTCTAAGATGACACCATTTTATCTACAATATCTACTCCACATTTGGTATCATTATAGAATAAAATCATCTCTCTTCTTGCTAGTTTCGTCTATAATATACTGTATCAGTGTGATGAAAGGATGAAACTAGTTACACATTTTTATTTTTTGGTACATGCGATGTCATTATCATATGTGCTCCAAAACCAAAAACAGAGGAACCTACAGGGCGGTCTTTCATATTGGTCATAGTTGGGGGCAGTCCTTTTCTTTGGGACTGAATCGTACTCACAACCGTTAGTCTGTGTTTTTTTTTTCAGTTGGATAACATGGTTGCAAGTAACAAACCAGCGATCCATCGTAAAATTTCGTCCTGTTCCATAGAGAGGTTCACACATCCTTGTAGTAACTGCTGCACATAAATTATCTACTTTGTAGGGTCCAGCAGGTTGTTGACCAGAATATATTTCCATATTATTAGTGTAAAATGTTTTTGCGTCGATAGTGGCAAATATTTTGATACCATATTTTTTAGGTGTATTTGGTATGTACATGCGAAGCTACACTTTCCACGAAAAGCAAAACGAATCTCATCAAGAGTTAGATAGTCAGCCATGGTATAACAATATTGACTGTTTTTTTACAATCTACAATTTACAATTTACGATCAAAACGTATTACTTTTAACAAAAATCTAAATCGTCTTTGTGCCATGATCAATATTAACATGGTAACAAATATTTTTGATCCCATGCCATCTAAATATAACAAACCAATAAAAGCTCTCATTTCCGGAACAGATGTAAGTTTGACGTCGTTTTGATTTTTGTATCTTCCAGATATCTCTCTAATACAAATATTGGTGTCTACCACAAGTTCAATAATATTTTGCATTAGAAGATCCCACAATTCAATGGGACTCATTGCGTTTTTTGCTTCTAGGATAGTTCCTGGTAAGTGAGAAACTAGATTCTCCCGTCGCGTCGTCTGCGAATATTTGTAGGTGGTGCAAATGTAATCTCCTGTCAGATTGTTCTTCATTAATTGTTTGTTCTTCAATCGTTATTGTTGCGTCCAGGATATACTCTTGCTCAGATTCCGTGTCATGTTTGCTAAACTCTTCTCTATCATCGTCGGCAATAGAACTATCGGAATCATTTTCTGCATCCGAAGTTACTCCTTTATATAGAGTAGTTAGACGTTGAATTTCTCTTTCATAAGGATCCATCACTGAAATAAAAGTCTCAATGTCAAAAATTAATACAAGAACTACTAACCTTAAAAACAGGATACGCAAATTGATGAATAAAACAATTAGCTGCTACGTATAGTTCTCGCAAAATTACTTTATATATTTCACAAGAAACCAAAATAACAACTGAGACATATCTAAGAATTACACTGCATATTCTCGATCGGGGAAACCCAGCTCAGTGAATACCATCTGTATAATATTTACAATATTTTCTACGATTTACTCATCAAATTAAGATACTCGAAACTAAAGGGAAAATAAAATTAATATAGTTCCTGTATATGAAAAAACTTACATAAACGAACGACGGTGGTCTATCAGAACAAAGTAATTTTTTTTGAAAAAAATTAAACGTTTTTTTTTGTACAATATAATGTAAAATGTAGGTGTTCATTTTTATTAAAGGTAGGTACTAAAAATTAGACAATATACCTAGATTATTTATTTTTAAGAAAATACTTTTTTACGCCGTAGGCTTGACCTGAGAGACCATCGTCGTCGAACGGGGTGTTAAATATTGTAAAATAGGTTTGCAAAAGTAACAGATGCAATAACTTATAGGAAGTTAATTTTTTTTATTCGACATATTAGCATTCTTAAACGAATTAAAAAAAAAACATGATGTTCTATGAACATCATCTTTTTAAAGGTAGCAATATCGGTTCTAATCAACGACAATTGGAGTTTTTTTTTTATTTGAGATACACTGTATTTTTTTAATTTAAAGTAAAAATGCCAATTTTTACTTTAAATTAAATAACTATATATAATTAAATAATATTTCCATTATATAAAATTAACTTCTTATATGTTTAATAATGTAAGCCTTTATCTTCAATTTGGTGCTTTTAAAATTTATGTAAACATAATAGTTTACACATAATAACGTTGTAAATAAAAGTTTTCTGGCATAAACAATTTCAATTTTACAATAACTGTTATGTGAAACTTTTATAGCTAAATACATCTGATATAGTCCCTACTATCACCCGAAATGAAAGTTTTTTGTGCATTTTTAGAAACGATATTAATAATTTTCAAAAAATCGACTTTTGAAGCTATTTTTGCAATAATTAAGCAACAAATTAACAAAAATAACTTAACAAACTCTTATTTTAAAGAATTTTCTCTTTTTTAGTAAAATTGTGTTACTTTTTCATATAATTCATCGGTCTTCACCTCCAGTATTTAAAATCAATTAGCGATATTATACTGTTTATAAGCAAAAAATGACCTTTAATATTTTGCATATTTTGTTTATTACAAGTTGTTATCACTAAATCTATCAAAAGCAGCTGTTAGATACCTGTATCAAAGAGTCTCACCAAAAAGGCTTTTTATTTGCTAATTTCTCTGGTCTAGTAGATGTTATACTAAAATGGCATTTGCAGATGGTAACATACTTATTATATTATTTAATGGAACTTTTTCTCATTTATCTTATTATAAAAATAGCATGTTTTAGGACCTTTCCTATCTAAATCATTGGCATTTTTAAGAGAACATGCTTTACGGTTTGATTTTTTTTTGTTTTTATCAATAACCTGAGTTGGCAAGTAACGAATAGAAGTAAGCAGGTTAATTGTACTGGAATTTTCCTTTGTAAAGTTCAATTCACTCATTCATCTGAGATTTCTTGTTTTTCGAGAAAAAATAATGAATCTGAACATTTGTTTAAAATTTCATGACAATTAAAATTACTTTGAAATATTTCTTACAACAGTACATATTTTCCTACATCTTAGTTAACTGGTCTAAACTTATAATAGTTGTTTTTAATTATTCATGATGTCAAAGAACAACAAAGTTGCCATAATTATGAAGAATATAAGCTTAAATTAGTAAGCAGGAGAAATGAAAGGCTGTAGGCCTAAACTAAGCTTCTGAAATGAAAAATTAACCAGAAACAAAAAAAAATGTTGTTCTCTAAAAAGGATCTTAAATTTTAAAAATAACAAATAGACAAGACGAAAAGCTCGGTTTTGTTCAGAAAATTTTCCCAGGAGATGTTTTTGCATAATCACTTTCACGAGATACCCCAAAATAAGGTTCAAGATTACGCCCATTGAACAACATCGATTCCTCAGGCCAGAGGTCCTCTAGCTGGATTATGTTGTTCTTCAGGCGTAATCATCTTAATAACACCCATGGTGCATAGATAACGATTCAGCCATTGCTGCTTAATTGATAATAAAGCGCGTATGGCGCTTATTTGTACGATGAGAATTTAAACCAGCAATTTGTGCCCTAGATCTTGTTTCTCTCTCTTATACACACCGCAGACCGAGCGCCGGCCTTTCATAAGCGCTTCATTAACGATTAAAAACAATATTTTAAAATTAAATAGTCCCAAAATGCTTATCGGGAAATGATAGAACAAGGTTAGAAATTTAGTTTCTCATGTTTAAATTATTTAAAGCTCGAAAACAATCAAGTTTACAGAAAAACTACAAGAAACATATTTTGTTCAAAATAACCCAAAAAGTTCAAAAAAAATATCCGGGCCGAAAAAATTGATTGTTACAATTTGTTTCAAAAAATTTAAACAACTTTCGCCTAGGCAACCTGTGGAACCTTAATTTGGGCCCATGAAAGTGATTATGCAAAAAAATCTCATGAAAATATTTTTCTAAATGAACCCGAGCTTTTTGCCTTGTCTAAAACATCTTGCCATTCTATTAGGTTTGTAAAGAAATTAACAGTAATGGTAAAAACAAAATCAGCAAAGAAACTCTAAAGTACATTTTATTTGGTGTTTGTATAAAAGTTATAAACTCCAATTATCTGTGCAAAACGGTTTCAAATTGGTCAAATTTTTTATTTACCTTTTTCTCTCTGGAATAGGTCCAGACAATAGAAAGACAATAGAATAAGACAATAGAAATGGGTGCCTCCGGGTTGGATGATTTCTTAGCATTATGTCTCTAAAGTTTGCATAAATTAAAAAGAAGAATTGTAGATTATACCTTTAACTAATTCAATCTTTTATTTAGATATCGTTTATTTATATTTAGATAATATCTTTACCTACTTAAATATATGTGAGTGAATAAATTTTAGTATCATGATTTTTATCTGAAATGAAAAATCTGATGAAAAAAAAAAAGATAATGAACAACCGTTTTCCTTTAATTTAATAATGCTGTCTAATTCCCATATTTTCTGCCCCTCTGAATACCATGTTTTATATATTTCTGCCACTTTTCGGCATTGTTTTGTTCAAATGTTTGTCCAAAATATTGCAGATATCCATTTTATTGTGGTATTTTTACTTGCTTCAAAACCTTTCATGTGATCCCATATAAGTTCAATAAGGTTTAGTTTGTAGTGGAGGGAGGAATTTGAGTTTTCCATTTTTTGCTATTTTCTTTAATAACTTATTTTACAAACACAACATTCACAATTGTCAATCACTCTTTTTTGACCAAATCTTCTTCAAACATTGTCTATTTCTTCGCAAGCCACTGAATTACTTGTTTTTTTTTTATTGTTCTGAAGCTATTTTCTTGTGGCATTTTAAATTAATTACTATTTAACTGGGAATAATAATAAGGAATAATAATAATGGAATAATAATAATAAATAAAAATAATTGTTTTTTTTTTCATACAGCTCTAGATCATTTTTCAGATATCATTGAATGGTACGGAGCATTGTCCAAATCAATTACAGAACCAGTTAGCGCCTTCCATTTTGTTGCCCAAAGCCTATCTATTTTTATTACAGGATTATCCAAATTTGTATCGAAATTTTATCATTAAAATAAAAAGTTCTGTTCTTCAGATGAATGGTTCTATGTCTTTGTAGATAGGGTTTCTAAGCATTCTTATGAATGGTTTTGGTTGACTCGATTCCACTATTTTCGTGGAATCAATCCCAATAGACTTTCCAATTTTAACATTACAGAAAAAGCTTTATGGACGTTTGTTATTTAGTATGACACAAATTGTTCACAACGAGTGACAATCTAGATCATTTTGGAAAATGTTTTAGGCTGTGTGATAATTAGACCATTAGGTAATAGAGAAGGGATAGAAGTTGCAAAATTAAAAATCTCTTAGTGTTACATTTTTTATACGAAACAGTTTATATCAGCACTCTATCCTAAAATAATCAATTTATTATTTACTTTTCAAGTTAAATGACTATTAAATCCGAAAGAAACATATTACAACAAAGATCTGACCTGAAGCATCAAATAACATTAATTTTTAAATGATAATTAATGCATTGACATAAAATCATCGTTTATTATAAAAAAAAGGCAAAACGAAAATCTTTTTTGTAATTTTGTAATAATTCTTTTTAAGTGTATCGATATCGCTACCTCTAAAAGCACTTAACTTATCAAATATGTGATTGCTAATTGTAGGAGCATCTTATTTTCCCGCAACAACTTCTGACATACACATTCAAAGTCGAAAGGGTGCACTAGCTAACTTCTGTCGAGTAATCAATACTCGTGCAGTTTAAAGCAGATGTTCCCGTTGAAACGGTACGCGTCGTGGAGAATCTTTCCACGCTTGCAGCACTATTTCTTTCGGCACTACTGGTAAGGCAGACTGCTTTTCTTGTTTAATAATTGAAGAGGCTCTCTAAGGATCGATTTGAATCGGTCCTGATTTATTACTATTTAAAATTTGCTCAGAAACTATGGAACACATTTTGTCAGTTTTCTAACAACATTTATCTTGTTACAAGATAATACTCTATTCGCTGATCCTAGTCCCAACTGTCTAGTAAATTTAGTAATTATTTTTTGCCACGTTTGTTAAATTTTGACCGACTGACAGTCCTTCTAAATTACTATACAATCAAGCATACGTGCTCATAGCCGATATTTAAACAAAATAAGTTTATTTTTGAGATATAAAGTTTTCAATAAACATTAATGAACATACTCTCCCATTATTCATGATTATTATTTTCCAATGAAACAATTCTGCAACGGTAAATTTATTCGACCTATTAATTAAGGTAGGAATTTTTGTGTTGTATTAGTCCAGTCGGGATAGCATTTGACCTTGTATGGCAAGCTGCCCCAAATTTTATTATTCCAACCTTTGGAAGGAGTCAATATCAATAGTAGTGTAAATTTAAAATCGCGACTTAATTCATCCAACAAAAATGGTAAGGACTGAAATTCTTGTGAATGTGATTTCCTACAATTTCTTTTTCACAAATTTCTTCGTCCAAGTTAAGGGAAAAATAGTGGAAGGGGTGAAGCATAAGTATCGAATTATTTCGTTTATTATTAACTCTGCAATATGAATGTACATAAGCAAAAATGGAGAGAATTGTATTTTATACAATTTTGATTTCTTTTATTTTTTTGCCAAAATCAATATTTAAAGTCGTAGGTTAGTTCCTGTTTATGGCTTACTGCTGATGACGTCAACGTCTAGGGTTCGTCAGGCTTGGGACCTTAAATATTGATTTCAGCAAAAAATGAAAGAGATCAAAATTGTATAAAATATAATTCTCTCCATTTTTGTTTACGTACATTCAAGTCGTAAAGCTAATAATAAACGAGAAAATTTAATAATTATACTTAGTCACTATTGTCCCCCTTAACTCAGAAAATATCGACCGCACAAAAAATTTGGAAAGAAGAAATTGTAGGAAATCGTAATTGTAACAATTTAAGTCCTTTCGATTTTGTCGAAAAGTTAAAAATGGCCGAGATATTGAATAAAAACAATTCCTATAAAACCAATTCCTGCAAGGTCTTACGCTCGCGCCTTAACCGCATTCTTCAAATATTGATTTCAGCACAAAAATGAAAGAGGCTATACGTGTTCGACAATGAATCTGTCAAAATATTCTCAAGCTCAGCGAACGGACTATAGCAACAAAGTTTGCCAACTAATTGCCTGAAAAAAAGTAGTTATTCTGATCCTGTGGTTAATATACTGAAGTAGTTGACACAGAAATTGTATGTCGATTGGCAATGTTAGTCCTTTCTGAGAAACTTTAAAACAGAAAGTGTTTTAATGATAACATTTTATACCTGAACACATTATGTAGGTAGGCACCCACATTATTTGTTTATTAAAATGAATGTAACATTTTAGACAAAAAAAAAATTAAAATTCTTCGTGACTGCTTTATGACATTACGTTAGGATTATGAGCTATGTGATAAAATCTGTATTATCAATAATTTTCAAACGAAGTATAATATGGTTCCTCAGTATTATGTTTGTAAATATATATTTTTGGTTGAGCATATTATGGTAATAGTTGAGCAATTATGGTAATCTCATTTTGTGACGTTATTTTAGAAACTTTTATTTTTTTCGAATTTCTTCGATTGTTGCATAGTTTACTAACTGATTGCTTGTAAAAATGTTTTTGTTGTTCAAAGTTGATAAAAGTTATACTGAAAATGAACAATTTTATTTTGGAGCGCTTTTATTGAAAGAAAAGAAATTTTAAGCACTTCATATTAAGCTTGCAAACGATGAGGTACCTCTCATGTATCCTGTAAACGTCTCGGCATCTCATCCCAAATATATTCAATGAGATTTAAATCTGAACTGTGTACAGGTCAAACAAATCGCGTGATTTGGGTATCTTTAAGATACTCAGTTTCTATCCGAGTAGGGTGAGGTGGAGCATTATTATGTATACATATTGCATCTTCAAGTATAATCATGGAATATAAATCACCGTCTTCGAGAACTTTTGTTAGGTACCTATGCGTAGTCTATGTCCAATTCTCTATAAAGATTAACACCATGCGAGATTCAAAAAACGTCCTCCCCATGCCAAACTGATTTTCTACCAAATGGAAGTCATTCGGCAATACAAAAATTTTTTCTCGCCTGGTGTGGTCATCGCCATACACTTATACGTCTATCTGAGCCTCTAATACAGCTCCTAGATCCATCAGAAAACAATACATGACTTCAATCCTCTATTTTTCAAGCCAAGTGTTCTCGTTCAACCTGTCATTCCTATGTTCAAGGAAAAGCAGCAGTCCAGGCGGAGTGAACGAATCAATTTTTTCATACCGCCGCCATCTTCTTAAGCGGCCAGAATTCTTGTCGCAACAGCAAAATTTATGCTCACTGCAAACAATGACAAGATTACACAAACAATTTGCAATCCAAAGATAAAATCACAGAAACAAAAAATATGCTGATAATAGTTTAGGAATTTAGGCGAGGAACCTTACTATTAATTCTGCTTAAAATATTGTAGCAGTATATAGATGAATATTGATAGTTGATGTTAGGATCATTACCCATATTTCTTCTCGAGGTAGGAACACCTCTTGTGTTTTGAGCAATTTCCTTTTGTGTTAACTCACGCTCGTTTATGATGATATTATTGAAAATTTGAAATCTTGTTTTGCAGATATAATGTCTCTGTGCATCTCCATGGATTTTATTGTTCCAACTTTTACAATATCCAAATATATAAATAATCCCAACCTATATATGTAGAAGGGATGTCTCCAAGGCTTCAGTGAGGCACGATCTCATTGCAGTAGTGACTCCTTATATTATACTTATCCTACTAGCTATATACATAATATGTTAATCGGTTCTACAAAATAATGGTGAAATGGATGAAGATGCATCCATTTAGAGCATGATTAATACGACACAACGAGAAGAGTGGTGTATTGTAGTGAGATTGAATGGTAAATATTATCCTACCTTCGTACTAAATGCTTAGCATTTAAAAGTCGATCGATTCCAAAATGAAGAGGTTAGTTAAATATATTTGGGTAGGTTCAACTAAAATTGAAGAATCGCGCAGTAAGTAAAGCTGAGCTGTCGAACTTTTAGAGAGAGGTGGAGAGGAAATTCGAGAAAAACAACGTTGCTACCGAGTTTTTCAACTAGGGTATCTAGAACTATGTTCAGGAGGAGTGATGGTAGCATCTCTCCCTGTGGACATCCTCTCGTAACCATACCTCTAACCAAAATGTCTTCTACATTTATGCTTATTGCTCTACTGAGGAGTATACTGAATATCCATTCGTTCACGGCCAGAGGAATATTCCCGACATTGATGGTTGAGAATGTGGTTTTATCAAAAGCTCCCTCAATGTCTGAAAATTCCAATGAATATACCTAGGGTGAATTCTTTATTATCCAGCGATCTTTCAATTTTTTCCACTACTTGATACAGTGCAGAATCGGTAGATCTTCCCGAAGTATATGCATTTTGATTTGAGTGAAGTGGATTATGAACCGAAACCTAATCCCTTAATTACCTTTCGCATAGCTTTTCTCCATCGTTTTTAAGAGAAACAATGTTGGGGTAATGGGACGGAATGCCTTTGGTAGGGTGAAGTCCATCCTATCTGGTTTTGGTATAAAGATCACATGTATCTCTCTCCACTTCCTAAGAATATATCTCAGAGCCAAAGAGGCTCTGAACATTCCCTTAAGGTGCGGCACCAGGATATCCAGTCCCCACCGTAGTAGGGAGTAGGGCTGGATATATGCCGTCAGACCATGGTGACTTAGAGAGGTGAAGCAAAATATGGCATATCTTACCTTTTTACCTTTTTCTCTCTAATCATCGTTCTGGCGAGATGCCAGTCATTCAGTGTGGATGATTGTTTTTCCGTCCAGTTCGGTGCTGTTGGGGTGCTAGAATCGGGGAAGTGTGTTTTTATCAGGATCTCAACACTTTCGCAAAGTTGGAAGTTTTGCTTCCATCTTCCTTTGTTAATATGCCGATGTGGGTCTTTTACAGCGCTTTTTGTAGCCTGAGAGCCGATTAATCGAGACATGTCTCCTCAGTATAATAAGTATTGATATGACTTAAGTTAAGAACGTAAGAAATACTGTTATAGGAAAACTTACGCAACTAGAGATAAAAGGCAGTATCTTTATTAATATGTTGAGGAACATCAACAATCTGCAACTATGTTGAAATTATTCTAAAAGTCTATAAAATCCACAAGAAACCTCATTTTATTTTATAGAAACAATATTATACACTATTAGTAAACAGAAACTTTAGTTTGGCTATTTTACCACGCATACAATGTTTAAACTATCCACAAAACCCGGAAGAATGATCGAAAAAGGCGTGAACGTAATGTACTGAATCATTATCGATGTTTATTGTTCCGTAGAAAACGTGTATTACATTTCACGACGTGTTTGTTATATTCTCGTAAATACGCAAAGTTAAAATTTGAGATAACTTTGCAGTAAAGCGAGCTGATGTTTACATTTAGATTGGAAGCACTTTTGCTAATAAATTGTATGAATTAGAACTGACCTACGACAAACGAACGAGGTTTGCGTAAGTCAGGGTTTGATCTCCTTGGCTTTTATAGGTACAAGGATCATTTAACTTATTTACTATTTATATATAGAAACTTTAATTTTGATTTGGTAAAGAGTTTATAGGGTTGACGAGTGCATTTTATAACTTTTCTAAATTTGCACTTTTCAATTTGGTATGTATTATTAACACACGATAGATGTTTCGATGACATCGCAACGTTTTTATGTACTTGTTTTTTGATAAAAGATCCACAGAATGTTCTTCTTTTGTATGTATTGTATGAAATGTAATTCAGATTTCTTCAGAATTTCATATACTTCAAATAATAAAGTTTGCAGTGGTATTATTATTTGTATTAGCTGATATAACTGTCTGATAAAATGACATTGTATGCTGGTCTAAAATTACTAGCTTATTTAAAAGTAATTATATTTGTTTCAAGTTCCCTTATTTCCTATCTGTATAATAGAGTCGGAGGCTCAGTATTTGGTTTAACAGGGGACCACTTCTTTCGTCTCATTAACATGGTGTGACAACACCTAGCGAAATCTGAGGCTTGTAGGCACAGTTTACAAAGACGGAGCAAAGATTGAGTAGATTTATATAGACATTGTTATCCCGAGAAATCCACCTAGAGAATTTAAACTATCAAATATTCAAAGATTATTGCGGTTTTTGAGTCAAGCACACCAAAAAACATTACTGATAACTATACTCACACTTAGCACCACTTTTAAGCTCCTTTATAACCTGACGGTTACACAATAGAATAGGCCAGTTTGTGACTGAATTGAAATATCAATTGATTAAGCTGACTTGAGACCAAACAGTAGGTGACTCAATATACACATATTCAAAGAGGATTCGAATTAAGGCAGATGACTGATGCTATAAAAGTAGCATACTAGCAAAGTGTAGCGAGCAGGACTAATGTAAAAAAAAAGAAGCACTTACAACTGGACTCCCTTGGGGTTCTATATTAGCTCCACTTCTGTTTTACCTTTATATTACTGACATCCTCGTTACGTCATCTAGGTAATTAGTTTATGCAGACGACCTATTTATTGCTTCCCAAAACAACAACATCTCAGCCCTCCAATCTGTCCTTACAAAAAAAATGAGTACTCTTAAACGAGTACTTTGACAAGTTGATAATAACCCCAAATACCCCAAAAAACGAAGGATGTTGCTTCCATTTAAATACTGAGTTAGCCAAATTGTGTCTAGATGTTAGTTTTAAGAGTGCCGATCTTTAATTTAAGGACACCCTTAGCCTAAAATATTTAGTTATAACCTTGAAACGCACGCATTCGTATAACCAACATAAAAAATTTACCAGCAAAGTTACTTCACTACGATTCGAACTTCGTACTTAAGTACTATCGTCTCCACAGTAGAGTAAAGTGCTTCATTGTGGTTTAACAGTCCCCATATACATAAAGTATGCTTACAGCGATACGCATACTCAGTGGATGCGTGAAAAGTACTCAACTACCATATGTAGCTATCGGTTTTATCCCACATAGAGCCCCCAAATTTTCGCAGACAAATCATGCTCATCAATGATTCAAACTTGCAGATTTATAAAATCATGCTTTATTTCCGAATGTTGAGGTCAAACGTCTGAAGTAAAAGCCGCCAAACTTCTCCAAGACACAAACCACGGGGGTTCTGAAACAGTGCTAGCTAAGTAGTGGAATTATGCAAATATTGAATTACTAGACATCACAACACCTTCGCTTGGCTTCGAACTACCCCGCATCTGAACTATATGGACCATTCTAAACTGAGTTTGTTTCGGAATCCCCATGCCATATAGTATAAGGGGGTCAAATAGAGCGTTCCAAAATACAGCCCACGACTTCGTTACAGGTACTGAAGCAGTTATCTGAGTTCTTTTGAAATCTTCTGTAGTGTAATTCTCTAAATTTTATATATTAAATATACCTATTTGTAATTCTTCTTCTTATTGTTCCATCTTCTAACGAAGGTTGGCAATCACTTCTTTAAACGCTTCCCTATCTTTTGCAACGGGAAATAACACTGATTAGTCAAATCTTTGATTTTCCTCAGTAAAGATTTTTCTTTCTTCCCAAGCTTTTTCTTCCCTCTACTCTTTCTTGCATAATGACGTGCAGAAGAGAGTATTTATGGTTTAGAACTTTGTAGCCCAGATACGATGAACCCTTATTTTAATTGTGTTCCTAAGCTTTCTATAATGTCCAATTCGTCTTAACACTACTTCTTTTGAGACTTTGCAGTCCAAAGAGTTTTAAAAATACGACTATATAGCCACATTTCGAATGCCTTCAATTTTTTTACATATTGGGCTTTCAGAGTCCAAGCTTCTAGCAGTTGCGCCTATATTCTCCATATAGCAGTTGCGACTATATATAACAATCGACGAACCTTAATCTGATAACCATACTGTTGTAATTATAGGTGGTTAATAATTATAAACTATAAGATAACTAAAATGAATCGGAAAGACAGTCCTTACCGAGCATACTCAAATGCCCAAAATTGACATATATGACAAGGTAATCAGATACCAGCAAAACTTTTTACTATTTGCCGTAACATTTTTCGACTCTACCAAAAACTCGAGTAACTGGTAAACTACTACTGATCGTATATCTTCGTATCAAGTTATGTTATTGGTACATCAAACGTTAAAGTCACTTTACTTAACATTGATATAAGAATATAATTTTATAAGGTGCACTGCAACCATCATCAAAAATTGTTAATATTGCATCAAATAAAAAACTTTTTTTTTATTTTTATTGGTTCTGCAGGCGTTTAAGCTACTTTTTAAGCAGTACTATTATGAGGGACTACTTACTATCAAAACATCAACACTAATATGTCTGCTGTATATACCGCACATAATAATGTGAGATGTCAAAATCAATCACGTGACTTATCTGTGCCCACTGACTGGCCACACAGATTTGAGACAGAATAAAAATAAAAACAATAGATTTAAATCGCGTTGGAATTAAACACATGGTTTTCAAATTCTTTTTAATACATGTTATAAGACACTTTAACACATAAAACATTATTGTATAAATATAGAAATTAAACACAAGGTTAATGGTAAGAGAGAAATAATATCGACGGTTGAAAGGCAAAAGTTACCAAACGCCAATTTGGGCGATATTATAATGGACGCCTATTTGGGCGAGTTATATATATATATATATATATATATATATATATATATATATATATATATATATATATATATATATATATATATATATATATATATATATATATATATATATATATATATATATATATATGAATATATATCACTGAAATCAAAAAATTTTTCTGCGTCGATTGATTGTATCCTCATGTAGCTACGATGAATTTTTTGTCGCTTGGTAATTTAAAATAATAGACATTTTTAACAATTTTCGGCGAGCAAGCTACTAGAATTTTCTAAATTTAAGAACAACTTTCATTTGGTACTTATTCCATTTTAATCCTTTAAAGTTAGTAAATTTTTGTTAGATTGTATTTTAAATATTTGGGCGAGTAGTGATTTTTTACAAATAATTTCTAGAGTTTTTGAAAGGCTCTACTGTAAAATTAGCCAAATGTCGATTGGTCATTTTTGCCTTTCAGCCGACGATATACACAATCCAATCTTCCAATATACACAAAACCTTCTTCTTCCTCTTTATAAGCATGCTTGTTCATTGGCGGAACACTTCTATGGAAGGTTGTCATTCTATCTTTTGCGTAGTCCTTCGATACTTCTTTTACCGATTGGTGATTTATCACTTGCTATTTTGACCACACGAGTTTCCCCCATTCTGCTTATATGGTTATTCCATTCCTTTTTACTGTTTAGTGTCCATTCGTTTATACACTGTGCGTTACATTTTCTGCCAATGTCTTCACTCCTCTTTGATCTCTCAGCATATTTCCTGTAATTCTTCTCAGTACTCTCATCTCTGCCATTTCCCCCATAATGAGTTCCCCTGTTTTATTCCGATGCCTATATCTAGACTTCCATTTTGAAGATCCTTTAAAAACTATTGTCCGTTCATAAATGATGTGTGAAATTATGTAAAATAATTTGGTAACTACAAACAGCAGACATATACTAGCTATCTTGTTTGACCATTCGACAACATTTTATTGTATACAACGTGCTCGCACCCGCTAATGCCCTATGACTTCTTCGTTCCCCTTCTGTTTTTAAGAAACTTTAATCGCTACTTAAATCCAAGCGGTTGCAGAAGTGAATTATTTTTACGCCACCAAGACAATAATCATTTAGTTTAGATTTTATTTAACGATCCAATTGCAGTTACAATAATCGTTTTGTTGTTGCCTTGACATTAAAAGTGAAGTAATTTTCAATTAAGTGAAAACTATAACAGTATCTATTATTCTACCTAATACGAAACCCCTCATACGAGCCTCCCAAAAGTAGAGCAAACCGATAAGCTAAAAACTTTTGAAGAAATTCTACGTTTAACACAATTAACTGTTATCAAATATTTGTTTAAACATTTTTTTTTAGAAGTTTCTAACACTATAGAATCATAGTTCTTTATTAAATAAATCCTGAAAAAAACCTAGTGAGCAAAATGCCAAAGTTTCTAACACTATAGAATCATAGTTCTTTATTAAATAAATCCTGAAAAAAACCTAGTGAGCAAAATGTATATATACTACGTATAAATAAAACTATGGAATTTAAATTGCACAGTGCCAAAACAACTTCGTATTAAGTCATCAGATATTCTGATCTTTTTTGATATATTTTCCCAAATGTTGTAATTCAGTAATATTATACATGTTAAACAAATTGAATCTTTAAATTAGTAAATAAAAAATACTACGGACTATTGTTGTGGTTTGATACGTTATTAAGTATTGTTCTTATTACAGTAACCTTTCAATAAATTTTTTCAAATGTTTAAAAAAACGAGAAGTAACTAGTCGTTAGCTCTGGAAAATAAGCTCCATTCAGTTAGAAACATTTATAATAGTATTGTTTATTCTTTCGAGATTTTCTTGGATTTGCTTGGATATTGGAAAAATAAGTGTTACAAAGCAAAATATTCAGAAAAAAATAGTGAAATGAAACTGGGATCCCTAATCATTAACGTTCCTAATTTGTAACTGAATATAATTCTTTATATATTTTATACACCACGGAACATGAATGGTAATAAAGTAGAGAATACCAACTTTGTTTATAACCAACATTTTTTCTTTGTTTTGTGGTTTTGTAATCTCTTTGGTCGAAGTGCTCAAAGTGAATGAAAGTTTTTTAACTGCGTGTCTCTGTTCCATCTTCGGATTCTTTCTTGTCCAGGTTTTCACACCATTTTTTTCTTGACCTTCTTCTTCTTCTTCTTCTTAGAGTGCCGTCTCCCTACGGAGGTTGGCAATCATAATGGCTATTTTTATTTTTGAACTTGTTGCTCTAAACAAATCAATTGATCTGCATTGATACCAATCACGTAGATTCTTCAACCATGAATTCTGCCTTCGGCCAACAGATCTCCTTCCTTGAATCTTTCCCTGTATTATGAGTCTCAAAATTTCATATTTTGGTCGCCTCATCACGTGGCCTAGGTATTCCAGTTTTCTGGTTTGTATAGTGGTGATTAGTTCTGTTTCTTTACCAACCCTCTCCAGTACTTCTTTATTTGTAATTCTATCAGTCCATGATATTTTTAATACTCTGCGGTATAACCAGAGTTCGAAAGCCTCGATTCTTTTTAAATTGCATTTTTTTAATGTTCAAGTCTCAGCTCCATATAATAATACTGAAAATATATAACAGCGAATGGTACGAAGTCTGATCCCCAAATTTAGATTTTTGCACGTTAGGAGTGGCTTCATTCGTATAAATGCTGATCTGGCAATCTCTATTCGCCTGTTTATTTCTGCAGTATGATCATTGGTTTCATTGATCAAAGTTCCCAAGTACTGATATTTTTCTACTTGTTCTATCGCGTTACCATTGATTGTCAATAGGTGATGTATATTTTGTGGTCTTTTTGTAATTAGCATGTACTTCGTTTTTTAGCGTTTATAGTAATTCCCATCTCAGCACTATTCATACTTAAGCTTTCGATAAGATGTTGTAGATCTTCTATACTCGTTGCTATGATCACAGTGTCGTCTGCATATCGTAAGTTGTTATTCTTGGCCTTACTGTACTTTTTTACAAATTTGGTAACTTTCCTCGTACTATTTTACTAATATGTGCTCTCCCGTTTTGTTTATACGGCTGTTTCATTTATTTTTCTGTTTAGTATCCAGGCTTTATATCCTTATAGTTGCACCTTTTTCTTGTCCTTACTGTATTTCTTCAGTCATTTGGTAATGTAATATTATTTTTGGTTTAGTTTTTTTTTCATTGATCGTCAAATCAATATCATCTGCTGAATCGGAAAAAGTTGGAAAGAGAAAAGGCCAAATTATCTACATAGACCAATATTTGCATATATTTATTAAATAATGTGCCTTGGTTATTTAGTGCTGCATCTCCTACAGTCCAGGATATGACAGTAAAAATAGTAGAAAGCCTCAGATTTTTTTTAAATACATCGATTTGCTTGAAATTTTGACAGTATTCAAAAAATAGCTCATAGATCAAAATTTCCCTGACGGCATTATGTGATTTTCCTCTGGGGGTGGTTACCAGTAAGAAAAGTTTATCAAAAAAACCATGATAGTCGCTAGAATAGTAAGTTTTAAGACAAAAATGTTCTCAATATTTTTTGAGTTATTCCTGACTGAAAGTTCACAAATTACACGTTAAAAAAGCATACTTTTAAACGGTTTTTTTATAAAAAATATCTATAAAAGCGAATATCTATAAAAATTTTAAAATCCGGAAAATTTTGGATGTAAAATAAAGCTTATAAAACAGATTCGTGTTTTATTATTACCGTAAACTTAATATTAATAAAGTTATGGGTGTTCGAAAGTAGACTTTTATTCATCGAATAAAAAAATCCAACCGTAAGATGTTGAATAAACGGAAAACGGTAAGTTTTTCATAGAAATCTTATTTAAACTTTTTTAAAGATCTTCAAAAAACCTTCAAAAAAGACATTTGGTAAAAATGATTTGCACGAAAATTTCAACAGTTTCAACCAGGGTGGTTTTGACGGAGGTGAATTTGTTACTTTCTGCGGACTTAATTTTAGTGGACTTTATTTTAGTTATAAAGTTATAGGCGGACTTTATTTTAGTTATAACTTACCTTACTTTTCATTCAAATCACTTTTTCTAGTGGTATTTTAAAGGGTTTTGTAAGATCTTTAAAAAAGTTTGAATAAGTGTTCCATGAAAATCTTACGGTTTTCCGGTTATTCAACATCATATGTTTGGATTTTTCTATTTAACGAATAAAAGTCTACTTTCGAACAGCTATAAGACTATGAATACTTTGTTACTATTAAGTTTACGATAATAATTAAAAATAAATCCATTTGTTTTATAAGCTTCATTTTATATCGAAACTATTCTTCCGATAAAATCAAAATTTTTGGAGTTATTCGCGAAACACCGTTTAAAAACATGAGTGTAGGTTGTGAACTTATTCACAAATAATGGCAAAATATTGCCATTTTTTGAAAAACTCTAACGAACATTTTTGTCTTACAATTCACTATTGTAGCGATTACCATGTTTTTTTGATAAACTTTTTCCACTCCTGAGTTGGAGAGGTAAGCGCCCCCAGGGGAAAATCTTTGATCTTTGATCTATTTTCTACCTACTGTCAAAATTTCAAGCAAATTCATGAAACCATCATACCCTGGACTACTATTACTTTCTCTGGTCCAATGTTAAAAGAAGGTATGCCAGCGCATCCTTCTAACTGTATTTGTTACTTATGTCGAGTATAGGGTAGCTGTTTTGTCATCTTTATCGACTTTGTCAATTGGACACGAATTTCTAATGTTGAATTGATTTATATTTTTAGTTTCTAATAAAGCTATTATACGCTGCATTAAAATCTACGAACTGGTACAAGATGTCGATATCAATTAAGAATCAATCGATCACGTCTGAATCCACTTAGGTATTCACTTAAATCTCCTCAAATTATGGGCGCTGGCGCTTGTAGATTATATTAGTGAGTATCTTGTACGTTGTATCCAACGGGTTATCCCTCCATGGCGGCATTTTTTATGTAATGGGAATAACACCGATATTTTGTCCATTTACTCTTTTTGGCATACTATTGCTCATATCTTGTATACTCTCTGATAGAGTAAGCGTTATTTAGATCTGCTCATTATATGACCGAAGTATTGGATCTTTCTCATTTTGATATCGTTGATCAATTCTGTCAATCTTTTTAACTCAACTTGTCCGACCACCATCCATTTCTTTTTCTTTCGTTGATGGTTAAGCCATTTTCACTGCATTTATTGTTTACTGCGTTTACAAACTATGCGAAATTATGGCGGTGTCAGCTGCGTATCTGATGTTGGATATTTTATATTTGATAGATCTTTTTTTCTAGCTTGTTTGGATCTCTCTATTAAAGTATAGTCTCTTGATTAATATGTGTATCTTATAAGGAATAACAAATATATCGAATAAAATTATAACACTAGTAGAAGAAAAACAAGGTTCTGGGTGAGGAAGATCATGCACCGACGCTATATTTATAATGAGGCAAGTGCAAGAGAAATCATTAGAATACAATAAACCGGCATATCCATATTTCGTGGACCTTAAGAAATCATTTGATTAGGTCAAATTAAAGGACGTTATCCATTTATTGGATAAGAAAAGAAAGTTGGAATACTTGGGTCACGTTATGAGACATAATAAATATAGAGTACTACAACTGATCGTTTAAGGGAAAATAGACAGCAGAAGGGGTCCAGGGAGGAGAAGACACTCGTGGCTCCAAAACTTGCGGCAATGGTTCGGATTATCATCTGCTGAACTATTCAGATCTGCCGTAAACAAAGTCAGAATAGCCATGTTGATTGCCAACGTTCGGAACGGACAAGGCAAATGAAGAAGAAGATCCATTTATTATACGCAAGGGAGATACCTCTAGGAATAATCAAATGATCGAAAATATCTACCAAAACAACACAATGAAAGTAAAAGTAGAAGAAGAACTAACTGACCCTATTAAAGCTGCCAATTGGATCACACAGTCTCTATTGAGTCCTCTATTGGTCAACCTGATTATGGATAAAATAATAAAAAAAAGTAAGAACTAAAAAGAGATACTAAATGAAAAAAAAACAACTTAAAATAATCTGCTATGCAGACGACGAAATACTACTCCCCCAAAGTGAAGATTTACAATGTATGCTGCACCAATTTAATATATTTACTAAGATGTAAATTGGAGCTGGAAGTCCCGATAAGAGAACAAGTGATGGAGTTAAAATATCTAGGCATCACATTATCTAGCTACGGAAATCTTAAAACAGAAGTGGAAGATCAAGTGAATAGAGCAAACAGAGCTGCAGGCTGCCTGAATAAAACTGGGACTGGGTAAGAAATAGAAGAGCAGAATGGAACGATCATGAAAATAATTAGAGTAGTAAAGACTGCAAGAGATGGGCCCAATAGCAAGACGATGAGTAGGTAGACGACGTAAACGATGGAACGACGACTTACTGGAGGCAGATTAAAAAACAGACAGAGTCATGTCTACATAAAAAAAGGAAAAAAAAGAAGTGTATTTTATAGATCAATTTGAAGATACACTATTATAAACTATATCGCTCGTACGGGTGGTTATACCAGTACAAATTCTATATTGGTCGACACTTTTGTAAATTCCAGATTATGTTATAAGTCATTCGACTTTGTACCTTGATTATTTCTTATTTTATGCTTTTAAAAATGTCACTCTTGTGTCCAACTAAGTAACTAGTTTTATTATTCTTTTTAAAGTTTCAAAGGTTCTAAAATCTGTGTTTCTATTAAATTGTGTTATTGAATAAAAATATAGAGCACATTGCTTACATATAATTATTTATCATTTTATCTTTACGTATAGATACTGAATTACAACATTTCTTTATAGACTAAAATTTTACCGTTAGATTTTCTATCCTTAGATTTTCCGCAAAATTAAATTAGAATGGAAGAAACATGAGTCTGTGATATTTGATTATGAGGATGTGGCAAGTCTACTGTACGAAAAAAACGAAAAATAAGGATGGAACAACGTTCAACCATATTGGATTGGGTTGAAAACAGGTGCAATACTTTCAAATCTAATAAAAGCGAATACCTTAAGTGCCGGCAATTTTGCTAACAAGTGTTTCGAACTACAGAAGTCTGAAAATATTTAGTTTAAGTGAAATTTACTATAGTGATTGGTATTTGGTGCCAATATGAACGATGATAACATAAACGGAACAATTTTTCAGTTATCAGTGATTATTAATACTTGTGACAATGTTTGAAATGTGGAATAATGTTACGACCAAGCTGGAAGTACAACAAGTTCAAACCCAGCAACCGCATACATCGACAGGATCAATAAAAGGTATTATTTCTATTATTTTGTGCTAAGACAAATTTTTTACTTATTACTTTTTATATGTTTTTTTATTTAGCTTTACAGCGTAGCTTCCTGACACAGGTACAATTTTACTACATTACGTTACAAGAATATACAGTAACATTACAATCGATAAAAAATACATTAAATATTGGTACAATTATTAATTATCAAATTCTAAACTACGTTTCTTCTACTAAATTTGCTGGTAAAGCCTGGTTTCATAGAGCAAATTAATAATGTTTTGGAATTGATCAGGCGTGCTGAGAATATTTTGTAGATTTCGACTCAAAAGATTCTTTTTTCTATTGTTGTTGAAATAGGGACAGTCTCCGAGAATATGTTTAACAGATAGTGTTACCACAGTGTGTACATGTAGGTGGATCTTGGGAGGTCATTAAATGTTTATGAGTTAGTCTTGTATGGCCGATTATAAGTCGGCGAATTAAAATTTTGTTTTTTCGTGTCATGGAAAGAAACTCCCGTGGGATGGATGTTAAAAAGCTTGGAAGGAATTTTATTCCAGTGATCTTGCCAAGACGTTTGGATGATATTTTTAAAATACGACTGTAAATTTGTTTGTAGTTGTATGTTTTCAATCTCTATATTAGAAGACGCGGTTTGTTTTGCAAAGAGGTCGGCTAGTTCGTTAACAGGGATTCCTACATGAGACGGAATCCAGATCATTGTTATGGATACTCCCAGTGAGATTAAACTATCGAAAGAGTTTTGAATAGCTTGAACCAAAGGATGTAATGTGTACATACTTTTGAGAGAATAGAAAGACGCTAAAAAGTCTGTACATATTGCTACTTTTTTATATTCTGGTGATGGTAAGTTTGTAGCTTTGAGAATAGAGAATAATTAAAGCAGAATGTATGCAACAGAAGAGCGGGAGATTACAAGATCGGATTAAAGCTGTGTTTGAAGTTACAGCACATCCAACAGCTCTTAGAAACATCTGTGTATACAATTTGGTCAAATCTGTTGTTAGCAAGTAATTATTTAAAGGTTTGCTTTAGAAATTGTGGATTTGTCTGATGCTTATCATAATTAGTTAACGAGAGATTAAAATCTGCTATCAATTTATTCCAGGTAGGTTTGGGTGATATTAATATTGGAGTTGTGGCTGAAAGATCAATATATAATAATAATATCAATATTTAGATGTGGTGAGAGATGCTGTGGCATAGATTGAAGTTTAATAGGAGAAGGAGAGTTTAAAAGGATTCATTTAGTTATTGATAGGCTAGATTTTCGGTATTAGCTGAGATTCGAGACGAATATTTTAAAAGGATTAGCCGGCGACGTAGCCAGATGGGAAGTTCATTAGTTTCTCTGTGTAAACTCTCTGCGGGGCTTGACCTGAAGACTTCAAGGCAGATTCGAAGTGCAGTGTTGTGTACAGAATTAAGAAGCTTTAAATCTGATGGGCTAGTTGACATATAAATGAAACTGCAGTAGTCTATTTTAGAACGATAAGATATCTATAAATCTGAAGCAAGAAGTCCTCATCAGCACTCCAAAATGGTTGGACAAAGTTTTTAATATGTTAAGATTTGTTATGCACTTAGTTTTGAGATCTTTTAAATGGCATTTCCAAGTAAGTTTACTGTCGAATGTAAGTCCTAAAATCCGTATACTCTTTACTACAGGTAGACAAGTACCATTTATGTTAATTTTGGAATTTATAAAGGATTTTTGTCTTGTTAACAGAAAAGTTAAATCCACTTACTGAAGTCCATTCAATCAATTGGTCAGTAGCATTCTGAAGCAGTTTGCAAGTGGTAACAGTGTCTTTGCCTCGGCAGAAAATTATTAAATTATCTGCGTAGAGTGCAAACTTGACTGGAATCTCAATTCTTTACATATATCGTTTAAACCAAATATAAAGAGTACGACTTAATACCGACCCATGGGCAACGCCATTAGTTTGTTTGAAAGAACTAAAGATTTTCCATTTTCTCTTACTTTAAAGACTCTATGTCTTACAAATTGATTAATAAATGAAAATATATTTCCAGATATACTATATAGAGTATAGAATGCTTTTTCGATATCAAACGAACCAGCTATTACGTCTTGTTTGCACTGGAAGGCGTTAATGATTGATGTTTGGAGGACTGCTAGATTGTGTGCTGTACTTCGATGTGATCTAAAACCTGATTGTGTCAAATTTATTGTTTTTTATTATATTTTTTTATATTGTTAATGATTATATAACTTGATAATTTGGAGCTTACATTTTGATACCTATCTCTCTTATTACAGTCTCAATTTCAATAGATTACCAAGATTAGAAATAGCGAGTTTTTAATATTATGAATTTATAATACTTGGGAAATATAGACACCGTTTAAAAGAAATTTGTAAATATTTTATACTATTCTGAGGCTAATGAGAAACATTCTATGCTGAATTAATTATTCGACAATTGTTCACCATAATTTCGTTCACTACATTCTACGAAATTTCGCACTTATGGCGCAGTCTGCAGGACTTCACAATTATATCATTTAAGCTAACTTTTACGTTCATTTTTTATAAATATATAATTACATGTTTGTTAAGCTAATAACCAATTTTTAAATTTCTCTAAAAGCAATTCTAAATGGCAAATGTTTAACCGTTTATATTTGAAGTTGTATAGTCGTTTATAGACTCCAAATAAAACATTTTTAAACAAAGTTAATAAATTATTTTTCTTTTTTTTTTTAATAAAAGAAGTCTACGACAATAAGTTTATTTTAGATGTTAATATTGAGGGCTAGGGATTTTTGTGGTGTGTGTTTCCGATAATGACTCTGTCAAAATATTCATAAGTTGAGTGAATCGACTCACCATCATCATCTAGCCTCCAACATCAACCGCTAAACATAGCCGGCTCGCATGTTTTTCACTTCGTCCGATTTTGTGCCATCAGGATCCAATTTGTAGTCACTCTTTCTCTGTCATCGGTCCATCTCGTCGAGGATAGACCTCTGTTTCTGATAGCTTGTATTCGGGGTCTCCATTCTGAACTTCTTTTCGTCCACCGCTTATCCATTGTTCTTGTTATATGACCTGTGCAGTTCCATTTTAGGCATTCTATTATTTCAATAACGTCTGCTACACCTGATGTACAGACAGGTTACTAAATTTAAAATTTTAAAACCTAATTTACTAATGTTTGTATTTTGAGAACGATTTCCGAAGTGGAAATTGAAACGCCAATAAACGTACTTTAACCTTTAATTGTGGCTTATTCCCATTTAAATAGTAATTACTTTAAAATGCCACAAGAAAATAGCTTCAGAACAATAATTAAGTAATAGGTCAATGAATGCAAATGTCCTAATAGATGTGGAGAAAAGGACCGAACCAAAAGATATCGGCACTAATGAAAGAAAAATACATTCAACAATTGGAAAAATAATCCAAAACCTGTATTACAAAAACATGTTTAAACAGCAAATAATTTTAAACCTTAAATGTTATCCTAGATAATTGCTTGTTTTAAGCCGTATTGATTTTCAGTACCATTTGTGCATTGAACATTATAACACTTCCTGAGTTAACGTTAAATCAAATTCTTATTATTATGCTTATTACTCTGTCATGCGTATATATCGTGTTACTATAACATCAATATCGCTTTAAACTATCAATTTAAAACCAAGGAAGTAAAGGACGTTCGAGTTATTTACCTGCCACCATATGTTTTCCCTGATTTGCATTGTGGATGGATGCCATAAAATTAACCTACTTTTATTGCATTTTTATCAAGTTGACTTTGGGGCTATTCACCGCATCAGATATTTCGGTAGCCCGTGACGAATCGCGTAGTAAAGTTTGGTTTTATAACGGTTGACTCTTGGAAAAGACAACAAAAGGATGCAATTGGCAGCATGTTATTGCTACGGCTCAGAGGCAGTAAATCTATTGTAATGTTCGTCTATTGCCAAATACATAAATCTTCTAATTGTCCAGTGGTGCACGCGTAATAGGAAATTTTACAAAAAATATTTACATTAAGAATTTTGTGCAATTATTAGTAGTTTTTAATTTCTAAAAGTCGAAAATAAATGTTTGGGATAGGGTCGAATAAATTCCATAAAATCATGTTTAACAAATTTTATAAAAGCAAAAGCTCATTTTTCTTTGAAAACAAGTAGTTTATATCTAAGTCTAAATATGTAGTATCTTCCCATATTCCTGTTTAATTATACCAATTATGTGAATAGGAAAATTGTATAAATTAAAAAAAATCATAATGAAAACTTTATTTCTAGAATAATTTTTTTTAGTGGTATAAGTGTAAATGGAAGAATTATTAACAACATGCAGTACGCCGAAGTACAGTGCATACTGTTAAGAATAACCAAGATCTACAAACTCTATTAAACAAATTAGCGCGAGAGGGTGAACAATAAGGTCTGCAATTGTGTCTTATATAAATCAATGCCTTGATAGGTCCCTAGGCGGCGAGAAGAGTCTGTCCTTGTTTTCCTAATATCGATGTAATCCTTTATTTTGATAGGGCATTTAGGTAAATCATAATGATGGATACTGTCTTATTCCTTTTCTGTCTGGCTGTATGACGATAAGTCTAAGCCAAAAAAAATGGTCTGCAATTTTAATGCAAAGAAAATAAAGACCTAATTTAAAAGATGCATTCACAAATTGTTAATATATTATTAGTAAAAAACAAACTAATTAAATAGGTTTTTCTTCTTCTCTCCGTACCATGTCCATTACTGAACGTTGGTTATCATAATTGACTATCATAATTTTATTCACCGTAGCTCTGAAGAGAGACGATAAAGACTGATTATACCACTCACGTAGGTTATGAAGCCATGATGTTCTTTTCACGTAGTTTGCTTTGGATGATAAGACGGAAAAGTCCAAATCGTTGTGAGTGTCACATGGCATGTGCAAAAAACTCTAATTTTTGTATTTATTATTTAAATACCTAAGCTGTTGAATACATGATACCTTAGCCCAAGAACAAGAAACCAAATGTAAAGTAGAACAGGCTAGAACACCTTCTTAATCGTGCGAAAATTTTTGACTACACGAAGTCTTGATATCAGTTTAAGGTACCGTATGGTAAATGTATATATAACTTACTGTACGGTATGGACGCTTGGATGTTAAGAGTCAGCTAGGTACAAAGTTTAAAGAGTTTATAGATGAAGATATATCGACGCATGTTAAAAATATCATAGATTTATCGTGTAAGAAATGAAGCAAGGCGTGAGAATAACGATCGGGAACTCTAGGAGGAGATGGCAAAAATGCTACAAAACACTTTATGAAGAGTTAAAAACAATTGGTTTTTAAATTAACACTTTAAGACCAAATTTACGACCAACCTTGTAGTAAGCGACAGAATGCAAATTGAAGGTCATAGCGTTGAATCAGATAACTGAAATACAAAGAAAAATAGGTCTCACATAGACTAGCTTTGGCAGATTAATCAACATATTTAAGTCCAATATTCCAGTCTATTTGAAAAGAAAGGTTTTTAGCCAATGTGTTTTACCTACCTGTTCTTACAAATGGTGTGGAAACACTAGCTCTGATGAAAAAAACAATAAATAAAATAAGAGTTACAGACCACACGATGGAGAGATCAATCTTGGGCTTACCATCAGAGATGAAGTACCAAACCTAGAAATAAGAAGATGAACAGGAGTTACAAAGGAGTTACGAAAGCAGTTGAAGGAATAGCCATGGTTAAATGGAGTTGGGCCGGAAAAAGATTTTGGATTGCAGACCAAGGCGAGAGGCATATAAAAGCAGAGGATGCCCACTAACTAGATAGACGGATGATATAAAGGGCATCACCACGAATTGGATGCAAGAAGTTTAAGATAAAAATTAGTGGAAAAATTTACTGGATGCCTACGTTCAGTAGTGAGCAAACATAAGGTAATTGATGAGATCAAAAGTCACCAAAGTTAGAGATAACTCCGGATGGAGATAAAGTAGTGTCTTGAAACTTGGTGTATAGATCTTTAGTGTATAAATCATGGTGTGTCAAATTTGATGTCAAAAGGTTTAGAATTTACAAAAATACACGGTCGATCTCGCAGAATTTCAATAGATCCACAGATATGTAAATTTTATTATTCTGTAGGATAAAACAAGGTATTTTTGCTGTTCGCTGTCATGTCCTTCGATACTGAAGGCTATAGATATTGACCAAAAAAATATATAAGAATTATTGCTAACTTACTATGGCCTGAATACTATTTGATTAATTATATTAGGAAGAAGTTCTTGTTAGAAAGATAGTCAAGAAGACGGAAAGATTTGTTGAACAAGCCTACACAATAATCCATTTGAGATAAAATCAATGAAGTTACTATGTATTAAAAACCTTATTTAAACACACGACTAATGTTATATGTATATACAGAAAACCAAATGTGTATATTATAAAATTAAACTATCGATATGGCCTTCTTAGTGAAATTTGTCTAAATCAACTGGTATTTTTTATGAAAAAGTTAGTACGCCATTGAAATTCAAACCTACTGGCATACAGTATTTTATCTGATAAAAAACTTGTATTTTAACATTATTAAAAAATATTTAGGTAATCGATAAACTCTTTTTTTAGGAAACCACTTTTACCTACTAAAAAATGTTCTTCGATTGACTATTAAAGCAACAAACGATGCTATTATGACTTTTTAACGATCCGATTAGGTAATGGGCAATTCCTAAACGAAAAAAAATCTCCTCTAACATTACTACCAATACAACAAGCGTTAGATAAACCCTTTGTCTGTCACCTTTTTCGTAATAGACGAGCAAACACTTTCAATTGTTTTTTGTGATAATGTCGGTAAATATGATAATTTCGTGTAATAGAAGCAAATACGCTCATTGTTTGTATATTTTTCTTTGGTAACTCTTATCATCTTCAGTTTATTGAACCTGTAGTATATAGGTCAACGAGATAACTTAATAGCAAAAAATAACCAGTCACTCGGATTCCAGTTTTGATGTATTTCAGAATTCAACTATTTTATTTTTACATCGTACGGCTTTATAAATATTACGTAAAGAGGCTTTACTTTTTTAATGATTTGTACACACACAGGTAGTGACAGTGTATGAGTGTATCATTTATATTTTGAATAAAAATTTATAATTTCTTGGGCGCATAAAATTTTATTTACTTATTGTTATTATTACCATCCCAGATCATTCAAAGGTCGTTGTAGCATAAGTTTCTCTTTGTCATTAGTAAGAAAGACTATTTTTGGATTTTCGGTCAATAAATCAAAAGTAGGGTAGATCGGGGCTAGTTGTGACAGGGGCATGTTGTGACAAATAGTTTTATAGACTAACCATAGGTAGCAGCGTCGCCCGGTTACCCAGAATTCCACGTCCGCATGTCCTCAGTCTGTTTGTGTAGTTTGGTTGTGATGCTATGCGTTTCTGCCGCTTTATAAAATTATATGTCATTTCGTTGTAACGAAGTAAAATTTTGCTGTTGTCTTTGAATTGTTATTTCACTTTCAAACCACAAGGTAAGAAACTTATTCTAGTTGTAGTAGATAGTTTGTTTATTTCTCTCTAGTAAGACACAGTTTGGTTTCTATACGACGTGTCAAGGTCTGTGCAAGTGGCTTTATGTAAAATGGCGTACGGTGGGGCTAGTTGTGACGAAAGGCTTGGGGCAGATTGTGACAGTGTCACAACATGCCCCTACTAATTTTAATGCATGTTTATGGGTTTGTTACAGATAATGGTGAGAAATTATAAAAGGAAAACGGAACGTGGTCGGAGTAATATAAACAGTTACGAGTCGGCTTCGTTAGATGTTAAGTCTGGATCGTGTAGTTTAAGGCAAGCAGCTGAAAAATATGGCGTTAACCGGATGTCCTTACTTAGATATATAAAAAAACAACAAACCAATCCAGATGGAGTGGTAGAAATGGGTTACAAAAGACCTCGAATGATATTTTCACAACAACAAGAAGAAGAGCTCTGTGAATATGCTGTTCAAGCAGCGAAAATATTTTATGGTATTAGCCCAAAAGAAATGAAAAGTTTAGCTTTTGAATTTGCTATAGCGAACAAAGTTCTTGTGCCTGAGAATTGGGTAGCAACAAAACACGCCAGTAATGATTGGTTTACAAAGTTCATGCAACGTAACAATAATGTGTCTATTCGTGTTCCTGAGGCTACCAGCTTAAGTCGGAGTACAAGTTTCAACAAGCACAATGTCGGACTCTTTTTTGATAACCTCGAATTAGTATTAAGTCAAAACCATTTTCTGGGACTGTCCAAAAACCGGTAAAGATCATAGCGAAGAAAGGCGAGAAAAGAGTTGGTGGTGTCACTTCAGCTGAGAGGGGGACCAATGTTACTATGGTTCTTGCTATTAACGCAGAGGGTAACTCAGTTCCTCCTATGTTCGTTTTTCCACGTAAGTTTTACAAGGAGCATTTTGTACGTGATGGGCCAGTAGGTTGTTGTGGTACTGCTAACCCAAGTGGCTGGATAACAGGCCCGGACTTTTTGTTTTTTATGAAGCATTTTGTAAAAAAAGTAAGGTGCTCAAAGAAATCACCGGTTTTAGTTCTGTTAGACAACCACAGTGCTCACCTATATATCGAAGTCCTTGACTATTGTACAGAGCACGGTATTACTCTCTTATCGTTCCCTCCCCATACAACAAATAGACTTCAACCACTGGATGTTTCCGTTTTTGGTCCATTTAAGAAGTTTTTAAACGACGCCATGTGTGGATGGATGAAATCTCATCCTGGAAACACAGTCTCAATTTATGACATCCCAAGTATAGTGAAAACAGCATTACCTAAAGCTGTAACACCAACAAATGTTCAGGCAGGATTTCGTTCTACAGGAATATGGGAATTCAATAGAAACATTTTTAATGAAGAAGACTTTCTGTGTTCTTCGGTGACCGACCGACCTTTGAATAGGCCTATTGACATCGTAGATGGTAATGAGGAAGCCAGTGCTGGGCAGCTTAAAGAGTTTCAGCATCTCGATGAACCTGAACCGTCGTCATATTATGCTAACCAGCCAGGACCCTCCCATACCTATCAACCAGGACCATATCAACAAGGATCATCGCAGGCCAACCTACCAGGATCATTCCATGCCGAAGTTCTGCCTGTCAGCCCTATGGATATAAGACCTCTGCCAAAAGCTGGTCCTCGAAAAAATAAAAAACGCAAGAGCTTAACATCTGCAATTTTGACTAGCACACCTGTCAAGGAGACAATTCGCAGTGAAGAGTTAAAGAGGAAGGAAACAATAAAGTGCAAAGAGGATAAAATAAAGAAAAAATTATTTGACTCAAAACAACTGTTGCCTAAGAAAAAAGCAGCGCCAAAGAAAGAGACCGCAACAAGAAAAAGAGAAGACAGCTCAGAAGAAGAGGAAGAAGATTACTTTTGCTTAGTTTGTATGGGACCATATAAAAAGTCTAGGTTAGGAGAAGACTGGGTGCAATGTATGGAATGCAAGAGGTGGGCTCATGTAAAGTGCACAAAAGATGATCTTTATTATGTTTGTATAAACTGCCACTCTTCAGAACTACAAGTAGAATCAGCACAAATTGACGATAGCGATTAAGTTTTTTATTTTACTTTAAATTCACTAGATGTTTTTCTACACATTTGTTTCTTACATAAACATTTATCAAACATTTATGTATCTATACTTAACTATAAAATAAATTTATTATGGAAACTTTGTTATTATTCTCCAACTAAAGTTTATTATATTTAAAAATATTTACTGTCACAACCTGCCCCAAGTTCGTCACAACTTACCCCATATTGGGGCAAATTGTGACAATATGTGCATTTTGTAAAACTATTTACATACTGTAAGGTATTGCTTAAAAATTGCTGATGTTCCCAAATAATGATTCCCAATTAAAAATAGTACCTCATTAAAGTAATCTAACAGCCCTAAAAATTACGAAAAAAATGTTAAAAATTATTTTGTCCAAAGTGGCACAACTAGCCCCAGTCTACCCTAAATCAATCACCTGAAGAAGATGAGATAGTCATTAAACAATTAAAAAAAATAACAAACTAATAGAACTATAGATCTCCCATACTCACAGACTATTCATTAAAATATTACCAAAACGGCTTGTAAAAAAAACTAGATATTTACCAATCTTGCGAATAGACTCGGTTCCGCTCCAGATATGGAACAAATGATCATCTACAAGTTATTAAAACGCAAATAGAAACGTGCGCAGAATACACCAGACCTTTTTTATTTGTATTTGTAGACTACGAAAAGGCATTTAATACACCAGACCTTTCTTATTTGTATTTGTAGACTACGAAAAGGCATTTGATACCACAGATAATCTTAAATTGCTTCGAGCAATTAGCTGACTGTCACAGTGCCTACCGCTATATTACCTTGATTAGGAGTATCTACGAAACAGTTACATATTGTATCCAAGTTCATGAAGACACTAAAAAGTTCCAGATAGAAAGAAAGAGTTACATGGGAATTAATATAAATGGAGAGAATCTGAACCACCTAAAGAGACTTTACTTTTTTAATGATTTGTACACACACAGGTAGTGACAGTGTATGAGTGTATCATTTATATTTTGAATAGAAATTTATAATTTCTTACCTATGGTATCAAAAGGATTAAACTCTGGTGGGACTTTTTCCGGGTTATCGAGACCTAGGTGACTTATACAGGTGTTCACTTATTATTATTAGTTTCCAGATTTAGCCATACGGCTCTCCTCTAAGAGGAAAATTCACTATCATGTGTAAATAATATTTATACATGTCATTTTTACCCATAGCCTCGATGTTTTGGCCATTTTGTATCTCGAATCCTTCGGGCTGAACCTTTCTCTTGACTATATTTAGTACACGGCACTTGTCTAGTCCAAAGTACTGATGAAATCATTTGAGAAAGTTTCTACAGTTTTTAGCATCTGATCTAAGCGGTTTCGAGTGGAAGCCGTTAAATTCAAATCATCCATATACAACAGATGATTAAGCTTCGCCACTACAGTATTGTTGTTTGTAATGCTAAAACCTGACTCAGTGAAGTTCAATAGCTGGGATAGTCGGTTCATCGCTAGGTAGAACCACAATGGTCTCAGCGAGTCTCCTTGGAATAGGCCGCGGTTATTGCGATATTTTCCGTTTCGATATTGTTTTCACCAGGTATTTGGAGGTTAATTTTAGTTTTTCAATCTGGTATTATCTGTCATAAGAAAGTCATTATATTATCATCGACTTTACATTCCTAATACATCTAGAAGCCATTCATGCGACACAGAGTCAAAGGTTTTCTTGTAGTCAATAAAGGCAATAAAGAGGTTCCTTTTTTTGGTGTATGCGTGGTTAGATATAACTGAGTCGATAATAAGTTGTTGCCCATTCCAGCCCATGGAATCCTTAGCAGATCCTTTCTGTTTTAATTCTATGATAGTGTTTAGAGCGCAGTGTTGGTTGACTGGATCTTGGTTATTATTTTGATCCTTCAGTATTAAACAAATTGTTTCATGAGTAAGAAATGATTAACGAAATGATTAATGAAATAACATGGTTAATTAGTGTTGATAAGCGCCCATAAGCACTCCAAAACTTCTTAAGCCAGAAGTTTTCAGCTGCGTCTGGTCCAGGAGATTTCCAGTTATGAAGCTCTTTGATGCTATTTTATTATTATTATTAATATTTATTTTAATTTAACTTATAGTTAACTTATAGATAAAAATATAGTTAATAATTAAATTATTACTTCTATTATGTTTTATGGACATACATATTCTTGTGGTGAGCATATTTTATAGACTCTTATTATCACCTCTTTCTTTATTTCTCTTCTGTATAACTCATTTATCACACGCCTGCTTGATCGACTATGAGAATGCGTTCGGCACCATTAAATATAAAAAACAGACTTGAGACTAAGGACATTCAGATTATTAAAAATCAGTATTGGAATTAAACAGCCCCATTTCCATGAAATATGGACATTTAATGGTTTAACCCTGTATTGCCCCTTGTAACTCTCAAGTTACATACTGAATAAAAGTCATAAAATATTTTCTAAACCTTATATTTCCGTAAACGTCCGTTGTTTCCGTAAGGTTACAGACAGCTGTCTACCACAAAGCATTCCAATCATACACAAGGTCATATTTTATGCATAGATTCTAGCAATTGTAGTGTGTTGTCGTTAGTAGTGTTACAGCGTTATAGTAGGTGACTTTGATCACAATTTCAAGTATTTTCTGTACTAGCTGACGACTTAAAAAAAATAAAACTAAAAGTAAGTACAATCTGATTCTTATTGTAGCAAATATATGCTCTGATAATAAAATATTAGGTATTTTGTGAGTAAAAAATGTTGTGTAACTTTAAAGTTACAATGGTCCATAATGTATAACATATTTTTTTTTTGCAGGTCGTAACAGAAATGGAACCTATCTGTGTAAAATCATTTTATGGCAAGAAAGGACTAAATAATGTTCAAATAAGAGACATTGGTGGATATGACTCTGAAGATTCCATTCTAGAATCCGACAGTGACGATGATGAAGTGGTACATATTTCAGAAAATGTTTGTTCGGAAGAAGTGTGCCTGGAAGATATGGAAGACAATAATGAGAACCAGGAAGATGATAATGAAAAGGAGGATGACAATGACATCGAAAATGACGTGCTCAATCATCAGAATATCACATGGAAACGAATTACTAGTCGTTCTGCACAGCCAATTCAACCTTGGAAAGGTAGTTTACCGCCAGAACCTGAAAACCCGTATACTCCAATCAAGTATTTTAGAACGATGATAGATGACAATATTTTGGACAATATCGTTTATCAAACAAATCTGTATTCTACCCAAAAGAACACCGAAAAATCTTTAAATGTGGACAAGAACGAAATAGAACAGTTTTTCGGTGTATGTTTGTTCATGTCAGTGTATGGTTTACCCTCAACTAGAATGTACTGGAAAGCATCTACTCGAATTTCAGTTGTTGCAGAAACTATGAGTCGGAATCGCTGGGAACAAATAAAAAACAATATCCACTTCAATGACAATAGTCAGATAATTCCCGGAGATAAGTTATACAAAATCAAACCGCTTTTAGAACCAGTTATAGAAAATTTTCGGAAAATTCCAATGACAGAAAAACTATCAGTGGATGAACAAGTTATTCCTTTCAAAGGAAAACATAGTCTAAAAATGTATATAAAAAACAAACCAAAAAAGTGGGGCTATAAAGCGTTTCTCCTATGCGATACCAACGGAATTGTATATAATTTTGAACTATATACTGGTAAAGAAGAGCATCCAGAATCTTTACCAAATGTTGGAGTCAGCGGAAATGTGGTTCTTCGATTAGCCACAATAATTCCAAGAAATGCTTACCATAAGATATATTTTGATAACTGGTTTACAAGTATGCAATTGCAAATTGAACTGGACAAGTTGGGTATTCCTTCTGTAGGTACGGTGCGTCCTAACAGATTAAAAGGATGTAATTTCTCTACCGACAAAGATATGAAAAAGAAAGGAAGGGGGAGTTTTGAAGAACTTGTCTACAAGAAAGAAGGAATAACCCTTAGAGCAGTCAAATGGTACGACAACAAGCCGGTGCATTTACTGAGTTCGTTTGTAGGCACGTATCCTACAAGTCAAGTTCAAAGATGGGACAAAGCAAAGAAAGAAACCATTCTTGTGGAATGTCCTAACATTGTAACATTTTACAATAAATGTATGGGCGGAGTGGACTTAATGGACTCGTTGATGGCTTTATATAGAACTAGGATTCGTTCTAAAAAGTGGTACCTCCGCATTGTGTTCCATATATTTGATTTAGCAGTTGTGAACGCTTGGTTACTTTATAGAAGAGACACGCAGTTACTTGGTATAAGAAAGACCGATGAACTAAGTCTTTTAGATTTCAAAGCATCTATTGCCGCTTGTCTTTGTCAAGAGGGTAAAGAGAGACTCAAGAAGAGGGGAAGGCCCAGTCTATCTATAATAGAACAAGAAATCGAGCAGAAAAGGAAAAGAGGACCTATCGCTTCTCTACCGGAGAAAAACATACGGAAAGACGGAATAGGCCATTGGCCTAAATTTTCAGAAAAGCGCGGACGTTGCAAGAAACCGGGATGCCTAGGCGTACCAAAAGTATTGTGTGAAAAATGTAATGTAAATTTGTGCTTTACGCCTAATTCTAATTGCTTTGTGGACTTTCATAAAAATTAACTTTTTTTCCCATTGTAACTTGAGAGTCACAAACCCTTATGAAACAAAGGAAATAAAGAATTAAAAAAAAATCTTCAAAAATGTTTTAATTTGATCCTATCCTGGAAGTATGTAACAGAAGAAATTTTTTTTGAAGTTAAAAAAAAATTGGGCAGTACAGGGTTAAACCATAACCATTTCTAAGGAGATTAGACAGGGATGCAGGATCTTTCGCCACTGCTATTCAACCTTCTCCGTTCAGCTCGCGGAGATAAGAATACGGCCGAGGTCAGAAGGCCCTGCTTGTCGTAAGAGGCGACTAATGGGTAGGAATGGAGAGGTGGGGAGCCGTCGCTTGAGGTGTCGGGTTTGTAGAAACGCACACGGTCGCTTAGGCGACACGGTCACCGCTCTACATTCCTAGTATCCGAGACGAGACTCTCGTGGGACCACTCTACTCTCATTCCAAGAGAACTTGGCGAGGTTGAACGAGCTGGGCCCGTACATACCTCTCCTGGTCTTGTGTCAGGCGTGGTGTGGGTGCCCCGGCACGTACCCGTCAGGAGATTCAAGAGTGGTAGAGGAGAGATCCTCGGCGGCGACCTGTCTACGTGCGAGGTGGAAATTCCTCTGCCTGCTTCGCCTATCCGCCCGTGGGTGGGATAACGGGTAGGTGCGGTTATCGCAACACAGGTACTACGGGGAAGGTGAAGCCCCACGAAATGTTTCTAGCATACGTGGGGTGGCACCTTCATTTTGGTGTCGGACTCGTAGGGGCAGTGGATTCGTTAACGGTCGTATAGCCGAAAGGCCAGGTAGACCAGGGTCCTGCCAGTTTTTCAAAATTGGAGGGCACAAAGCATTGCAATGCTATTCAACCTATACACGGAACAAATATTTGTACTGGCACTGGAAGTGTGCCATGAAGGCATCAAGAATAATGACGTACCAATAAGTAATATTCGATGTGCAGATGATACTGTTATACTGTTCGATAATATCAAAGGTTTACAGATGATGCTCAATAGAGTAAATACCACAGGTAATCAATATGAAAAAAAAGGGGTCATGGTAGACGGCAAATATCCTGAAAGAGACGAATTTTCAATGTTTATAGCTAACCTTCATTAGTGGAGTCGGCACTAAAAGAAAAAGAAGATTCAATATGGAGTTAAGATCAACAGAAAAAAAAAACTAAATTTATGGTAACTAGTAAGAAGAACATATAAAAGATCGACCTAAATTTAGAAGCCGAACGTATTGAAAGAGTACACCGATTCAAATCTCCGAGATAAACGGTAAACGGTTAGTGGGAGACTGATGTAGATATTAAGATTCGAAATAACAATGGTGATAGTATGCAGTCATGTCTAGTTTTTTTCTTTGTTTTAAACGCATTGAATATATTCCGTTTATGTTAACTTTTGCTGAGTTTTTGGCATCTTCTAAATATGCCTATCTTCTAGAGATGTTGGCGACCACATTGACCCATCTTATTCTATTCACAGCAGCTCGAAATAAATCAGTTGACGTTACACCAGTGTACTTCATAAGATAAGCCAGCCAGGATATACGCCTACGTCCAGGGCCTCTCTTACCCTCAATCTTGCCTTGTAGAATCAACTGTAAAAGTCTGTATTTATTATTACGCATGATGTGGAAGAAGTAAGCCAATTTTCTCTTTTTACGGCGTTAATAATTTCTTTAAAGTTTTAGTTTTGTCGTACAGATTTCTTATTAGGTTAACTAGGTGGTTAGGTACTCCCATATTTTCCAGTATACTCTAGAGGGAATCTTATTTTACTTGATCGAAAGCCTTTGTAACATCTACCAAACAGAGCAACGTTGGTATGTTGTGTTCCCTTGGCTTTTCTAATATCTGTCTGGTATTTACTGTAAATACTCAATCTAAGATATGCCAAATTTGCTATTTAGCTAACGGATTAAATCAGTAAGAAAAACCGATAGCACAGACCAGGTTTGCTATAATTAAATATAAATAAATTTAGAATCATATTAAATGTATTCATTTTTATTGCCAAATGAGAAACCGTTTATCAAATAATATTTTGGATATTTTCGTTTTATATAAACATATAACTTATTAAATAATTTCTCCAAGTATACATCAAAGTGAAACTATTGAACAAACTAAATAGTTGTTTGGCAACTTTTATAATTCCCAAAAGTGAGATCAAACATATTAGCAAGTAATATACAGAAGGAAGTCTTAGATTACTTTCTAACGACCTCTGATTCGTATAAAACCAGTGAAATTTACCAAATTAACCGTCCAAAAATGTGCGCGCAGTTTATTCACAATAGCATACAGGGTTACTCAATTATTGTCCGTGAAATTTTTTATATTTATATTTCTTATATTTATATAGTTATATTTCTTTGGTATTGAGAGGTAGAGAGAAACAGTTTTAAACTCTAATTAGGTACCTATGCAAAATCCTTACAAAATAAACAAAATATTTCGTACAAGTTCCATAGAGATTCGTCCAAATGCTACAGTATTCCGTTTCTTTGCTGTTTCCTCAATAACTTATTTTTTAAATCGATGTTTGTGTACATTTACAATTTTAAGCTTTACCTTAATTTCTCTATACCTAAATTCACCCTTAATGGTATAACTGCTATTTTCAAGCGATTTTAGGCAATTTTTCAAAAAGCTTCAAAAACAATTGCGCAATTTGTTGGAATTAGCGATATCTTGAAGTGCTGTAAGTTAACACCATTATTTTTCGTTTATATTTAAAGCACATTTTTAGTAGCACGTTTAAGTTAAATGATTCCCAAAAGATTTTAGCACTACAAAAAGAGGTTATAGAGATTTTTATTTACCATGTCGGTAATTTAGAATGTTTCCTCGATTATAATACAAACTAGAGTAATATGGGAGGACAAAATATTCCGGGGTGGTTAATGGAAATTATTAACCCGATAATTAGAAAATTACGGAGTAGGGAAGGGATGGAAATTTTAAATTAAAAATACATTGAGTATTTCCATTCGATCAGTATGAGCCATATCTATTAAGAATAGTAAATTGCCTTAAAAATACCACAAACCTTTTGAGTTGTGAATAATTTTTTCCGGAAAATTTTTTTAATGATCATTAATAATTTTCCATATAATCTTTTTGTATTGCGATTTGTATACCAAATAGCCACTTTATTACTCTTTTTTTCCTTTAAGTATTTGTACAGTATTTGTAGGTGATTTTGTAGAAATTATGGCCATTTTATATGTAAGAAACATTCGCCCCTTCTATCCTGAAATAGTGCGTTTATTGTTTTGTTCTGCAGGTATAGTGCATATAAGTCGTCAAAAATTAATATAATAAACTATACAATTAAGGAATAGTGAGTTATTACTCTGTGTCCTTTTCTCTCTCTCTCTCTCTCTCTTTCTCTCTCTCTTTCTCGCCCTTTCGTCTTCTCACCCTCTCATCCTCCTGCCCACTCGTCCTTCCGCCCTCTCGTCCACCGCCCCTCTCGCTCACAACAACAAATAAAGTTCAAGTATCCCCCTAATATGTGGCAATTACATCTGGATCACTTTGTCGTTTATCTATCGAGTCACATATTTTGTTTTGCTTGTAATTTCTTTCTTTGGATGCCACTATGGTTTAAATTTTCATATTTCAACATATACCTGCTAATGAATGGAATAGAAAGAAATACATTCAGAAGGAAACATGGACAGACTACTTTCGATCCCTATGTGCTAAAGATGACGATACTTAACCACCAATACCAAAGGTGACGTCAAACGAAGAAATATATATTGAGGAGTAAGAGGTAAAGGAAGTATTAAGGAAATTAAAAAACAGAAAATCACCAGGAGAGGGCAGAATACCGAACGAACTCCTAAAGTACGCAGGACCACATCTGACCTAACAACTATTAAAGCTAATCCAAAAAATAATAGAACAAAACAGAATTCCTCAAGAATGCAGATTAAGCATCCTAATACCTTTCTTCAAAAAGGGAAACATATCATACCCATAAAATTGAAGACGAATTAATTTATTAAATATAACACTAAAATTAACAACCAAAGTGATCACAAATAAACTGAATGAAATTATAACACTAGCAACAGACCAACAAGGTTTTAGGTCGGGAAGATTTTGCACCAACGCTATATTTATAATGAGGCAAGTGCAAGAGGAATCATTAGAATCCAACACACTTGCATATCTATGTTTCGTGGACCTTAAGGAGGCATTTGACCAGGTCAAATTAAAGGACGTTATCCACTTATTGTACGCAAGAGAGATACTTCTAGGAATAATCAAAACAATCGAAAATATCTACAAAAACAACACAATTCAAGTAAAAGTAGAACAAGAACTAACTGACCCTATTGAAGCTGGCAATGGGTTTTCAGGTTTTATTTATTTTATTCAGTTCACACCTGAAACTCCTTGGAAATGTGTTCGTTTTTAATTGTTTTAATTTCAGACTTTCCCGCTTTCTATTGTAACGAGTGTATCATTAACAATGGAAATTATTTATTGCCTTTGAACTTTCTATTTGAATGTAGCATTTTATATTAAATTATTTCCTCAGGGGTAGTAACTGACACAGTTTTTATTAATTTTACTTTATACACACTTCCATGTTCATAGTTGGTTTCAAGTTGTCATTCATTATTGTCAACCGTTATTAGTTTGCTGCGGCAATCTTCCTTGCGTCTTTCTCTACAACATCCCTCCATCACAGTCTTGGTCTACCTCTACTCCCATTTCCTATTGGTGCCGCTAATATAATTCGTCTAGGTGGGTAATTTTCATTTGTTCTGGATATATGTCCTGTCTGTGGTAGGTTCTGTGTTTTTATTAAAGTAACTAAATCTTTGGTTTTGGCTATTTCGGTGTATTTACTAGGGCCATAGCACCAATGATGATGATGATGATGATGATGATGATGATGATGATGATGATGATGATGATGATGATGATGGAGATGATACCTAGATATCACCCTTGTAAATCGCTTCAATGATATACTCCTTTGTTCATCATTTGGTTGTTAATTACTTGTATAATTTATTTTCATCAATTAAAATGTCTTTCAGGTTTTCTTTTGCATTACATTGCGGTAAACAATTTATGTTTTTGTTCTCCCGAAACTGATATGTCAAGGTGACAACGGTTTAGTTGTAGACAACAATAATGTTAGTTATTGTTGGATGTTAGAAAATTAATAAAAAGTGTATGTTAAAATATAGTAGAAATTATAGCGAAGGATTTTTCTCGTATAAGTCTCTCGTCAATAAAAATCTATTTACTCGCTACTCCCGAGACAGCAGCAACCAAAGGCACGTATAATTAAATTAATTAAAGACTTACTAATATATTCGACAATTTATCTCAGTAGCATTTAATCGAATTGCAAGACAGTGGCACTTCTAGGTCGAAATATAAAAAAATGGGTCAAATCACGAGACCAATTGTTATTTATTATTTACTTATTTGCTAGTTTACCAGAAAACACTCGCTTGCCGCAATCATCGCGACAAGCATTTTAATAATTCACTGTTTTTTCTTATAAACCGTTATAGGCCAGTCGTACTACGGTATTTTCTCGCATATTTTTAGTTTTACATAATCAATGCTGATTGTTATTCCTGTTGCAATGAGATACGATAACCTCTGTATCTAATTTGAATCTTTATTTTTGGATACTGTCTGTGCACAGATTAACAATATGGCAAGAGCATTAAAAAACGGTAACATTATTCAAAAATAATATGTAAGGATAAGAATAAGAATATATACATTAACATACGGTAAATAAATAAATCAAGCGGAGAATCACTAAAAAGGTAACAATATGAATAGGAACGATAAGTATAGAACCTACGGTACTATATAAACTAAGAAACACTCGAAGAGTGGTGGGTTTTTCGGTCAAAGTGGAGAAATAAAAGACAAAGAAGGTGGCTACTTCATATATTTATTGAAGACGTTTCGCTTTCTGCTCAGAAAGCATCATCAGTTCATCTAAAAAGAACAATATGAAAAACCAAACATCCATAGAGAAGTTATAACATAACTTACAAAGACATGTAGCAGTCAATGATATTAAATGTATGAAAAAGCTTACGATACTGGACATTTAGAAATAAAATTGTATAAACAATTAATTGAAACTAGGTACAGTTTACAAATTAAAAGACTTAGCATAGCGAAAGAACATGTGATAATCATATATGTATATAAAAAATTACTATAAAAAACTTAAGTAAAAAACATTAAAATTGATATGTAGAGAACTAGAAAGATCATAAGATGCACTTCCAACAATGTATTTATAATCAGTTAAATTTTAGTTTTGACTTTAGGTAACATTATTGAATTAGTTAAGATTAAAATATAGTATTTAAAAGTAAAAAATGAAGTTACCGGTCTTTAGGTTACTGCCTTGTAACTTACAACTTGTAGCATTGTAGCATCTGTCTATGAGTGTGATACATTTTTTGTCTTGGTAGTCTTTGGTAGTCCTTAAAGGAGCACCAAAAAATACTCAATTACAATACAAGAGTCAAAACAGATATACTCGTAGGAAGAGCATGAAAAAGATGGTCATGATACATTTTTTTTAAGAAGCTTTGGATAACGTGGAAAAAACTGTTCCAGGTATTTATGATATTGGAAAACAATTACTACGCAGTTTTAGACAATACTTACATGTTACTCTGTCCACTTTGTCCAATTTACAGAGATAATATCTCACTGAGCACTCTTAATCCTTAGTCTCACACCACATTTAGTTTTTTTTTTACTTACTTTTTTACAGTTACTTACCAACGCATCGGTACTTTCGTAGTAAAATAAGTCCACCTTATTTTATTGGTCATAACTTTTAACAATAAGCTAAAAGCTTTGTTTGTTTCCAACGATTCTGAATACCTACAAATCTTATTTTGTATTTAAAACAAAAACGTTTGAATGACATTTGAAGTATTAAACATCAGCTGATAACTACGGTTGTGAGTGCAAATTTATGGTACCGCAATGAGACTAAGGGTTAAATGAAAACATCTATGATTACTTTCAATTTAGTTTTTGAAACTCTACAAGTATTTTTTCGTAACCTCAAAAGTTTTTAATAACCTTTTTGCTTGACTTCTATAAACTACATTCGTTTTACAAATTATTATCTGTCAACAAACGCACGTGAAAGCCAAACAGGGTCGTACTGAGGTATATTATATGATTTTTAAAAATATTTACTTTTGAAACTATTAGTGTAAGAATTTCTTGAAATTTAATCATTGTGAGCAAAATTTAATGTTCCATTGAAAAAAAATGTGCTAAAATAAAATATTCATTACCTGAGAAATACATAACAAAGTGAACAGTTTGAATAAAAAAGCAACGAGCTACAATTTGAATTTAAACAGACTGGCAAGTTTAGATCTGTAACATGAGAATCCGTCTGGCTTAAGGCAATAAATTATATTTAATAGCCTCTTGACGAATGAGAGGACGAATATCAACACGTGCTTATGTTTACAGATGTGAATTTGCTAAATGAATAAACTTTAGAAAATATTTCTCTAGTATGTAGCAGTAAGTTCCTTTTTCTATTTTCTGATATCTCCCACTATCAGATGTTTCGATTTACACCTCAAAAATCGTTCTTAAAATACGATTTAGAAAAATCAGAGGCAATTTGGAGGTTAATAGAACATTTAAAAAAATGCATCAATAGTAGCGGAACTAGAATATAAAAGAATTTATAACTATATCACCAAATAAAAATTAACAAGCCGGCAGGTTCAGCTATTGTTTTTTCAATATAATAAGGAACGAAAAGAATAACCGTTATTATCATAATTTTTTATTTATTATTATTGGTTAGTACTACAAGTTAACGAATCAAAATGCAGCATTAAATTATGAACAACATAGAAATGTTTTTCCAGTGTATTTGTTTATTATTTTCCTGTACTATTTGCCTAATATTTTTTCTTAGAACCGATCAGCTATTTGAAGGATTTCGCGCTAGTCATTGGTTTTTGAAAGTTTCTTACCTTACCTCTGTCGCTGTGGTCAACATTTTAGGTTCACGAGAGTTCAGTTTCAATGATTTTTAACGTAATTCTTTAATGCGCAATCTGTATTCTTAAAACGGAGGCGAAACTGTAATTCTAATTATTTTTTTCTGTTACAGGTAAGACAAGTCAATCAACTTCTTTGGTAAAGCGTAAGTACTGCTTTAGGTTTAAGGTCGGTTGTATTACTAATTTACCAAGAAAAACATTTTTTTTCTCTATTTATTGATGAGTCGGTTAGCCATTGATGTGCTATGCTGATGTAAGAATAAAAAATAATCCATAATTTACTAAAAAATTATTAAAGTAAGAATTCATTAAAGTAAGAATATATATCTATCAGCGTTTGACCCCCAGGGTTCCGTGGGGATAATTCAGGGGTTACGCGAAAGCTACATGCTTTTTAATAACATTCAAGGAAGTTTATAACATAAAAAAAGTAATAAAAATTTAACGAGAGAACTAAATTTCACTTACTATTGCGACTGAAATCGCCACAAATCAAATTAGACCAGTAATGGCCTCTACAATTAATCAACCCACAGCAGCTACTAAAAAACTAAGAAAATATGATGAAAGTTATATAGATTTAGGATTCATGAACAATAATGATAATCCTCAGTGTGTTGTATGCAACAAAGTTCTACCAAATAGCTCTATGGCTCCAGCTAAAATGCATCGTCATTTAGAATCGGTTTATGGCGAGCTCAAAGAAAAAAATGTTGAATTCTTTCTTCGGAAGCGTGACGAACTTTTAAAAATAAAAACGGTTATGGTTCAAACCACAAAAACTTTGAACGAAAAAGCAACTGAAGCTTCTTACTTAGCCAGCTATTTGATATCTCAGCGTGGTGAAGCATACTCAATTGCGGAAAATCTTATTAAACCTTTATGTATGGAGATGGTAAAATGTGTGTTAGTTGAAAAATTTTCAAAAGAAATGGCTAAGATTCCACTTTCGCTTGACATGGTAGCTCAGCGCATCAGAGATTTAGCAGCCAATATAAAGAATGCATTTAGTTTTCGCCTCTTTATCATACAAATTTTCGTTACAAATGGATGAATCAACCGATATCGCTGGACTCGCAATATTAATTGTAATCGTTAGATTACAATTAATCGCACGAAAACGAATTATTGGAAGATCTTCTTTTATGTAAATCTCTACCAACACGTACTACTGGAGTCAAAATATTTGGTCTTTTAAATTCTTTTCTTGAAGAGAATAAAATACCATGGGACAACTATGTTGATATCTGTACCGATGGAGGAAAGGCCATGACTGGCGTAATTAATGGGGTTGTACAGTTTATTAAAAATATAGCTAAAAACTATTCTAGTAGCCACTGCATGATCCATAGGCAGGCACAAAAATTATCCCCCAATTATAAAAGTGCTCTTGATGAGGTCATAAAAATTATTAACTTCATAAAATCTCGGCCGCTAAATAATTATGTATTTAAAATACTCTATGAGGAGATTGGAAGTGTACATACATCTCTTTTTACACACACTGAAGTCAGTTGGTTATCTCGAGGAAAGATACTAACCCGTTTTCTTCAGTTAAGAGATGAGATGCGTGCTTTTTTTTAGAACAAAGTTTTGAACTGAAATGTCGATTATTCTATACTAATTGGTTACTTAAAATTTCTTAATACTGGTTGCTGGTTACTTAATATTACGAATTCCTTGCATTAGACCGACTGTAGAACAAATAATTCAATTTTAAGAGAGCTAAACGTTAGCCACTTTCCAGTAAAGTACATCTCCAACAATTAAAGTACTTAGGACATGTTTTGGAAGCAAACACAGAAAACATGGAAAGACTCATTATACAAGGACAGGTGGAAGACCCAAATAGCGAGAAAGATACCCAACAAGATGGATCGATCAAATTACACGGATATGCAAAAGACACTATGCATGAGTTAAAAGAAATGACCAGAGACAGAAATCTTTGGAGACGGACAATCACGACATCACGTCAACCACTATACTCCCTCCGGGGGGTCAGGATTGGATTAAAGAAAGAGATTGAGACAAACCAGGAGATCCACAATAAAAGTGACTACTAAAAAGAGTTCCATTTATCAAAAAGATTAAGAAACCCTGATCTAATACATAAATATCAACAAAGACTTGATAAACAATTGCGAAATATATTTCTAGAAAGCTAAAATAAACATAATGAACATAAAATGTTATTGATTGAAAACAATCTACATCTGCATTTATAGAACAAATAATAATAGATAGAGAATATAAAACCAGTTCCCAAAAGATTGCACCAAATCTTTCAAAAGCAAAAAAAACTCATCATAATCATCTCAAGGAGTTCATTTTAATACTCCTTGGCAGTAGTTCCTATAAAGTTAATTACTAACTGTCTAGTCACAGTGTTGCAGGTTTTCCAATAGGTCTTTTTCCTTGTGAAATGTTCAATACTTACATGTTGGCTAGTCTATCTGAGGTAATTCTGCTGACCTCCACGTTCGACTTTCTTCTTATTTTTCTAATCCGTTTCACTACGTTATAATTTTGGTATTTTCCTTATATATGTGTGTGTCTTTGTCTGGTATTTAGTGTATATTACATAATAGCTCTTCATCTCAATTATGCTTAGTATTATCTTCAATTCTATTATTTCATCTTGTTTCTGCCTAATATTATGTTCTTACTGGTCACATACATATTTTGTAAAGTCTAGACCTGCAACGCACATTAAGGTGTTTGTTTTTAAAGATTAGATTTTTAAAACTTCATTTGATTCTCATCTCAATTAGATTCCAAAAGCCAAGAAACTATGAAATATTAAGTTTGATAAATGCTGTATCACTAATCTTATCCAACAATTTAGAATTAATGATGACCTTGGAGCTAGGAAATCTCTTTTTTCTTTAATAGGTTGTATATGAGGCGGCCGTAGCTCAGCGGCCAACATACTGACCTTATAAGCCAGAGCGCAGGAGTTCAATTCTCGGGACCAACAACTGCATCTTCATTTCTACAAATGATAACGAGTCGTTACCGTGCTTCGGAGGGCACGTAAAGCCGTCAGTTCCCCTGGGCTAGTGTGCATTGAAAATAGTTACCTGAAACAGGCTTAAATATGTAATTGGCGCTGTAACCTGCCCCAAAGTAAAAAGTCTCCCTGGCAATAATGCCATACAATATTATTATTGTTATAGGTTGTGTATAAGTAAAAAAAACTGAAAAAAGTACTCTGCAGCAGGGACATTTAAATTTCTTTAAAGATAAGACTTCTGAGATGCTACGTCTTCTCCGTATTATTTTATGGGTTGGAGGCTTGGACTTTAAAGAAAGATGTTTCGGACAGATTAGAAGCCTTCGAGTTATGGGCCTACAAGAAGGATATTAAGAATAAGTTGGGTGGATAGAGTCACGAATGTCGAGGTGTTGAGAAGAATGGGAAAAGATAAAGAGGTTTTAAATACAATTAAAGTCAGAAAACTGCAATATTTGGGACATGTCATGAGGGGCGAGCGTTATAACTTGTTGCAATTAATAATGCAAGGAAGAATAAAGGGTAGAAGGAGTCGCGGAAGAAGACTTATCTCCTGGTTGAATAATTTGAGAGCTTGGTTTAACTGCACTTCTGCTGACCTCTTTAGAGCAGCGGCGTCGAAAGTGCGAATTGCCATGATGGTTAGAGGAGAATGCACGTGAAGAAGAAGAATATAAGTAAAGGTACCAACAAAAATATATGTTAATGCATTTTAGAGAAAATGGAAGAAGTATTAATAAATTAAAACTAACTATGCTAATCAAGGGCAGACGAAAAAAAAAACAAATATATATTTATTAGGACAGTCAAATAAGATATACTGGAAGAACTATAGCTGAGACAAATAGAGAAAGAAATTACAAAATGATGTAATAACGCTCTTACTTTTAAATTTATATGCCGAAAATGGCTTCGCTGAAGCTTTTGACAGTATTAAAAAGAGTATCAAGATCAATTATATGATAAGAGTGTTAAATATAGGAAGAGGTAATCTCCTAACAAATAAATCAATACAGATTTCCGATTATCTCGATGACATTGGCATTATGTCTCGTAGAACGAGAGAGGCGGCATAAATATATTCACAAATAAAAGTAGGGACAAAAAAGATTAGAAATAAATGTTCAAAAGACACAGTCAAGAGCTAGAGAAAACAGACCCACAGTTCAATTAGAGAACGATATTGAAACAGTAGAAAGTTTTACATATTTGGGAGTTTAATTAAGCACGGATGGAACAGAAGAACCAGAAATTCAAAAAAAAATAGTAAAGGGAAACACAACTTGCCAATGTATTCCACTCTAAAACTAGTTGATAAGCTATGTAAGTTCTGACACATTCTCTAATTTACGTCAAAAGTCAAGTCTCTATGTCACGTCTTTATGCCACGTCGCCTCAGGACACGTCTCGTCACATCTTTATGTCACGTAGAGTCATGTCACATGACGTCATGTTTTATGTCACGACTATACATCACGTAACATCGCGTCTTGGCTGAGTAATATCGGAGATTGGACTAACCTCAGTTTTGAACAGATATTTCATGTTGCAAAATATAGGGAAGAGTTTAAAGAAGTGAATGCCAACATTCGTGAGCAGACGGCACAATAAGAAGAAGAATATCGCGTCAGAAAAATATAATGTAAAAAAGTGACGCAACGTGACCTGAGGCGAGGTGTTAAGACATGACGTAAACACTTTGCAGCAATGTTTGACGTAAATTAGGAGATGTGACAGAACGCACACTTACCTACTAAAATCACACACTGGAAATTGAAAATCAGGGCCTAATAACTATTATCAAACCAATAGTATATTACGGATGTGAGACATGGGTGATGACAAAAATACACGAAGAAAGCTAGAAGTCTTTAAAAGAAAAAATACCTACGAAGATTTTCATTAGCACCTACTAATGAAAACGGAGTATGGAGATCCAGGTACAACCAGGAACACTACCAACTGTTCAAAAAGGCACCGATCGCAGAAATCGTCAAAATTCAGAAACTTCAATTAGCTGGTCGTGTAGTAAGAATGGAGGCCGATAAATTGGCGAAAAGAGCCCTGGATAGTAAAATAAAGTGGCAGCCGACGCGCAAAATTTCAACAAAAGCACAAAAGCTGTTGTTTCTGAGAGAACGGTTCATTCTACAGAAAAAGTGCATTTTTGTTCAAAATTATTTCAGTTACATTTCTTGTTTGAAACATTTTTCTCTAAGGCGTCCCAAAATTGACATTCTCAGCAAAATCCAGCTTGTGATTTTTAGAGGTCCAGTGGTATTTTCGTCTTTGAAAACTGGAGTAAAAAGAGAAGATGATAACAAGTGCCACAAATGTCATGGTTTGCGACTTTAAATAATTCATGCGACATGGATGAATATAGCAAAAAACAAAGAAGAGTTTAAGTATTTAAATATAAGAATATTAGTGGTAGTCTGACATACGTTTGGGATTTTATTCATGACAAATATCAACTAACGAATTCCACCGTTACTACCTTTTACTCTACGGTTTTTCATAATTAAAACGTATTCGAACATATTAGCAATAAACCAATCTATGTCTACAATTAAATCGGTTTATTTATTAATCAATATTAAGTACTTGTCAAATCGAGTGGTACCATTCGTCGATTTATTTACGTACCCACCTGCATCGAACGTAAATTTGAAAAGTTAAAAAAGTGAAAGTTGATATTAATTCAGCCGCTACATTAACGTTCCTACTAAATAAATAATAACATGTATGAGTTATATAAGCCAAATAAATACAGCATTACCTAATGCCATTAATTAAAAAATGCATATAATTTTATAGCTGATTGTTCCTGGTGATTACTGCTCTTACAATGTAACGGTTATAAAAAAATTTTAAAAATATAATGAGAGTACTCTTAAATATCTTGTGTAGCCAATACAACGTAACAAATAAGTATATATTAACTAGTATTTTTACTCTTGGAAATGTAGTTATTAGATCCAATTACAAAATAAGGATGAAGATAACAGCCAATGTGTAATCTGGTTTAATTATTTTTGTTATATTATCTTTATTATTTTACTTTAAAATAATACCTTGTTTGATAAAATTAAGTTATAAAAAAAAAATCAACTCAAATCCAACTTAAATTATCCAGAAGCAGTACGTAATTTTTATATTACTATGTAGAAAAAAATCATCGATTTCACGTAAAAATCTTATACAGCTTATTTGAAAGTTCTGAAAAGGTATATGAGGTGTAGTACCTTATGACAAATCCGTGAAGGTCACTGACATATTACATTACATTACAAGAATATACAGTAACATTACAATTAATAAAGAAATATATTAAATATTGGTACAATTATTAATTATCAAATTCTAAACTACGTTTCTTCTTCTACATATCCTGGTAAAGCTTGGTTTCATAGAGGAAATTAGTAAGGTTTTGGAATTGATCTGGCGAACTGAGAATATTTTGTAGGTTTTGACAAGATTATTTTTTCTTTCGTTGTTAAAGTGGGGACAGTCTACGAGAATATGTTTAACAGATAGAATATTACCACAGTGTGTGCATGTAGGTGGATCTTGGGAAGTCATTAAATGTTTATGAGTTAGTCTTGTATGGCCGATTCTAAGTCGGCGAATTAAGATTTGTTTTTTCGTGTCATGGAAGGAAACTCAAGCTTTTTAACGCTGGGATGGATGTCACGAAGCTTGGAAGGGATTTTATTCCAGTGATCTTGCCAAGACATTTGGATGATATTTTTAAAATGCGACTGTAAATCTGTATGAAGTTGTATGTTTTCAGTCTTCATATTAGAAGACGAGGCTGGTTTTGCAAAGAGGTCGGCTAGTTCGTTACCTGGGATTCCTACATGAGAAGGAATCCAGATCATGGTTATGGATACTCCCATTCAGATTAAACTATCGAAAGAGTTTTGAATAGCTTGAACCAAAGGATGTACCGTGTACATACTTTTCAGAGAATAGATAGACGCTAAAGAGTCTGTACATATTGCTACTTTTTTATATTTTGGAGATAATAAGTTTGTAGCTTGGAGAATAGAGAATAATTCAGCAGTATGTATGCAGCAGAAGAGCGGAAGATTACAAGATGTGATTAAATCGGTGTTTGAAGTTACAGCACATCCAACAGCTGTAGGACTCAAATTTGGTCAAATCTGTTGTTAGCAATTAATTCTTTAAAGGTTTGCCTTAGAAATTGTGGATTTGTCTGCTTATCATAATTAGTTAACGAGAGATTAAAATCTGCTATCGATTTATTCCAGGGAGGTTTAGGTGATATTAATATTGGAGTTGTGACTGAAAGATCGATATTATTCAGATGTGGTGAGAGATACTGTGGCATAGACTGAAGTTTAATAGGAGAAGGAGAGTTTAAAAGTTCATTACTTAATAATTTATAAGCTGGGTTTTCGGTATTAGCTGAGATTCGAGACGAATATTTTAAAAGGAGTTGCCGGCGACGTAGCCAGAGGGGAAGTTCATTAGCTTCTCTGTATAAACTCTCTGCGGGGCTCGACCTAAAGGCTCCAAGGCATATTCGGAGTGCAGTGTTGTGTACAGAATTAAGAAGTTTTAAATCTGATGGGCTATCTGACATATAAATGAAACTGCAGTAGTCTATTTTAGAACGAATAAGACATCTATAAATCTGAAGCAAGGAGTCTTCGTCTGCACCCCAATGATGATTAGACAGAGTTTTTAATAAGTTAAGATTTGTCATACACTTAGTTTTGAGATCTTTTAAATGGCATTTCCAAGTAAGTTTACTGTCGAATGTGAGTCCTAAAATCCGCATACTCTTTACTGTAGGTAGACAAGTACCATTTATGGTAATTTTAGGAATTATAGTACTGGCTGTCCTGCGAGAAAACTTAATGATTTTTGTCTTTTCAACAGAAAAGTTAAATCCACTTACTGAAGTCCATTCAAGCAATTGGTCAGTAGCATTCTGAAGTAGTTTGCAAGTGGCGACAGTGTCTTTGCCTCGGCAGAAAATTATTAAATCATCTGCGTAGTGTGCAAACTTGACCGGAAGCTCAATTTTATTACATATATCGTTTAAAACAAAAATAAAGAGTGTAGGACTCAATACCGACCCTTGGGGAACGCCATCAGTTTGTTTGAAAGTCCTAGAGATTTTGCCATTTTCTCTTACGTTAAAGGTTCTATTTGTTAGAAATTGATTAATAAATGAAGATATATTTCCAGATATACTGTACTCCTCGAGTTTAGCTATAATAAGAGGCCTATACAGAGTATCGAATGCTTTTTCGATATCAAACGAAACAGCTATTAGGTCTTGTTTGCATTGAAAGGCGTTAATGATTGATGTTTGGAGGATTGCTAGATTGTCTGCTGTACTTCGGTGTGATCTAAAACCTGATTGTGCCAAATTTATTATTTTATATTTTTCTAGAAACCACAGGAGTCTTTTATTGATAATTTTCTCCATAAGTTTGCACATTGTACATGTAAGAGAAATTGGTCTGTAGGAATTTAGATCAGTTGAAGGTTTGCCTTGTTTTTTAACAGGAATTATTATGGATTTTTGCCACAAATTTGGAAATGATTTTTTGGTCCATATTAAATTGTAAATTTCCAGCAGTTTAGCTAGGCTAGGCCTTGAAAGATTTTTAATAAAGATAAAAGGAATGTTATCTGGACCTGCAGCTGAATTTTTGCAACAGAACAATGTGTCTGATAATTCTTGTAATGTAAACGGCATATTTAGAGAAATTTGATCAGATTTTCTGCTATCAGATAAACTGGAGTTTAGATTAGTAGACATGGGAAGCTGCCAATTTGAAGTAAGTCTATTAGTTGCTTTCTTATGAAAAGTTTCACCCAAGATGTTAACAATTTGTTGACTACAAGTGACTGTGCTGTTTTGAGTAAGTATGGCAGAAATTTTTGAATACGTTTTCTTTCCTGTCATGTGTTTAATTTTTTTCCAAATTTTGCTAGAAGGAGTATTAGTATTTATGGATGAGACGTGTTTTTTCCAAAAGTCTTTTTTGCTTTGTTTAATTACATACTTAGATGCCTTTTTTAAAACAATCATAAAAGGCGAAAAATGTTTTTTTGCCCATAAAACGTTTCTTATAGATTTAAGAGAAAAATGGTTCAAACAAAAGTTGTAGATCTTAAAAACTTAAATTAAAATACATATATAATTGATCGAAATACATAGATAATTGCAAAAACACCCTTATTTTTAAATCTTAATAACTTTCTTTTTTTGCATAATGAAGTATAATATAACTATTTGAAATTGTGACAATTAATGAGTTATAGAAGTGCGCTAGATTTCAGCCTGATCGGCCAAAAAGTAACAATGGTACTTGCCCAAACAGTAGCTCTAATTTTAAGATACATTAAAAAACTTTTATTTTATTTATTATTTATTTATTTTATTTTATTTATTAAAAAAATTTATTAAAATTGTTATTAAAAATCCATTTGAAAAAGGGCTGACTTTTAGCTTTAGACATTTATAATAACTTTGATATTTGTTATGTCACGCGCTTCTAAGTAAGCTGGTGAAAAAGTAATTTTTTTTAAAAGAACCTTTTATGACCAACAGGAACCAATATAGCATTTTTTTCTTAAAATTATAATTCCATTTTTTATTAACATTAAGGGCTGAAAATTGAACAGATTATAAATGAAGATCTAGATTTTATGATAATTTATAGATGACATATATAGAGCAGGTTTAAAAGCTTATAACCCGTTAAAATGATCGTATTCGTAAAATACCGCCCCTTTATACTGGAGGGGAGAATTTACCTAGTGCCGTTTTTTTATAATGGAACTTCAAATTGAAACACGCTACTTGCAAAATATTGAGCTAATTTCTAATAAAGAACTGGACTACTTTCACCTTCTGGGAAAGTCGAAAAATCCCGGAAAAATAAATTAATCAATTTTTCCCATAAAAGAATTATTGAATTTTACAATTATTTTCTAAGAAATATTTAAATTTTCATAATTAATGTATATTATTTATATAATTATATAATATTAATTATAAATTAATACTCCAAATGTGTTTATTTAAAATATAATATGAAACGACTTATTTTTTAAGAAGTTTTTGCACTATCTGAATAACTAGTTTTAAAATAAATTTTGAAACGAATCTTTTTGTACTTTACAAGAAGAATTAATGATAATTATTATATATTTATATAAATAATAAACATTAATCAATAAAATTTAAATATTTGTTACAAAATATTAGTAAAATTCAACTTTTTTATTAAAAAGTTTAACTAATTAATTTTTTCGGAAGGTGAAAAGAGCACAGTTCTTATTATTTTATCGAGCTACCGCAATGTAAAAAAAATTAAGCTACCGCGTGCCATAGAAACTTAGATATTGCAAATTTTTTCAGCCTGCTTTAATTTTAACAAAAAAACAACGAAACTCGGACAGGCGGTATTTTACGACTACCATCATTTTAACGGGTTATACCATTTTACTCCTTCTCGGTATATATACAATCATAAAATTTAGATCTTCGTTTATAATTTGTTCAATTTTTAGCTCTTAATGTTAATAAACAATGAAAATATGATTTTAAGAAAAAAACTGCCATCTTTTAAACCGTTTAAAAATTCAGCCATTTTTTAAACGGATTTGTCATAACAATTTTGAAAAAAAGCTGAAGTTTTGTTTTAACTTTAAATTCTTAACATAAAATCTTATCTCAGAATCTTAAAATTAAAACTTTAAAGCATCGATTGCGATCTTCTAAATACCTCTAGAGTCACTGTTTGGGCAAGTACAGTTGTTTAATTAATCGGTCTCTGAGATAAACAACAAATTGAATAACTCTTTGGTCGATCTAGTTGAGATTTACCACACTTCAATAGCTCATTAATTGCCATATTTTCAAGTAGTTATATTATATGTCATTATACAAAAAACCAAGTTATTAACATTTATAAATCACTGCAAAAAATGGTTTTTTTTATTAATATGGGTCAATTGCTTATGTATTTTAATTTAAAAACTCGCAAAATTAAAGAATCTGAAACTTTTATTTGAATTATGTTTATCTATAATGTATAAGAAACGTTTTATAGGCAAAAAATTATTTTTTGAAGCGAAGCTTCTATACTGACGTTGTATTACTTTTTTTTCTCTACAGTAAAATGCTAAGGCGACCGTCACGGACCTAGCGAGACAAGATGGCGTATGGCATCATCACGGATAGCGTCATAGAATAGCAGTTGTTGACATCGATTCACTACTCTCCATCAATTCGCTTCTAGTCATCATAAATATAGTTACTTTAAGCATATTTAAATTTAAAAATTTGCATGAAAAATAAGTAACAAAATATAGAAATTAAATAAGAATCTATAACTACAAGATTAGATTTGTAAGGATTGTCAAAATTTAATAAAAGTCATAAATATCATCTGATTAATAACACCATTGAATCATCAAGTTTTTATATTAATTCTCGTTTTAAGATACTTTCATATAAATACAATTATTATTTTTATACATATTATTTAGTTAAGTAATAGTAATTTAGTATATAATAATTAAATTTAGTAAACAGAAATAAGAAGCAAACACGATGGTGGGACGATGAATTAAAAGCCCAAATAAAATATAAAAAACAGAAATGGAAAATATACTTAAACAAGAAAACAGAAAATAGTTACGAATAATATAAACGACAAAGAAAGGTGGTGAAAGAAATGGTACTGAAGAAGAAGAAGAAAGCCTGGGATGAGTTTGGACTGAAGATGGAGGCAGATAGTCGGGGTAACCAAAAATTGTTTTACAAGGCACTAAAGACGCTAAGAAAAGGTAAAGAAACAACGATGAAACAGGTGAAACGTAAAGATGGCACACTGATTATCAGACCTGAGATTATGGAAAGATGGAGACAATACTTCAGCGAACTCCTAACACCAAGACAACCGAAAGAGGAAACTGTAATGATAGAAGTAGAACGAGAACATGGACAAGAAAATTATATTCAAATAGAAGAAGTCAAAGAAGCAATTAATAATACAAAGAGAGGTACAACAGCTGGTCATGACAAAATCACTGCTGAAATGTTAAAGACAATAGGACTGAAAGGAGTTGAATTTTTAACCAAAATTATGAACATGGCTTGGAACCGATGTACAGTCCCCGATGGAGAATTGGCATAATACTACCAATCTTTAAGAAAGGAGACCCAAGTTCTTGTGAAAATTATAGAGGAATTAATCTACTCAGTATCGTCTCCAAAATATATGAAAGCATCCTAGAAAAGAAATTAAGACACATTGTTGAACCACATCTGGATGAAGTACAAAGTGGGTTTAGGAAGGGACACAGTACGCAAGACCATATATTTACGTTGAAACAAATAATTGAGAAAGCTAGAATAAAGAACACAGAAATATATATGGCATTCCTAGATATTGAGAAAGCATTTGACAGAGTGTCCCAGGAAGCAGTTTGGAAAAGTCTGCAAAATAGAAATATTGACCATCAACTAACAGGTGCTATCAAAAGTCTGTATCAAAATAACAAGAGTTATGTACGTAAGGATAACTTGGAATCAAAGATGTTTGCAATAAACGAGGGTCTAAGACAAGGAGGTGTTATGAGCCCCACACTGTTTATATTGATTATTGACGACATAATTAAGGAAACAAAAGCAAGTATACACAAAGTACATATCGGATATAGTAAACTACGACCGGTTGGTATAGCTGAGTGTGCATTCGCAGATGATCTCATGTTATGCGCTTCCAACGAGAGGGACCTTCAGAAAAATATAGATAGATGGAATAATGAGCTGGCAATTAGAAACATGAAGATTAATGTTAAGAAAACCAAGGTGATGCTAATAGCGAAAACTAACCGAACTGTTAACATAGAAATTAACCAACAACTCATAGAACAAGTTGATGCATTCAAATACCTAGGGGTTACAATAGACAGAGAAGGTACCATGCAGAATGAAATAACAGAAAGAATAAGGAGTGCTTCAAAAGTGTACCATAATCTTAGTAGAGCATTCATAGGTAAACCTGAAATCAGCAGAAGAACCAAAATGACAGTTTATAAGACAGTATTCCGACCAATCTTGATATATGGAAGCGAGAGCTGTGTTTTAACAAAGCAATTAAAAAGCAAGATACAAGCCATTGATATGAAATATCTACGACGAGTCAAAGGAATAACACGACGAGACAAAATAAGAAATGAAATAATGAAATAAAATGGTTTGGTCATCTGTGCCGAATGAGCGACAACCAACCCGTTAAGCAAGTCTGGAAGGCTAAAGTGAAAAAGTTTAAAACCAGAGGCAGACCACGGAAAACCTGGGATGACGAAGTAGGGCAGATTTTGAAAAGTAGGGGAATGGAATGGTCAGAAGCTCAAAATAAGGCAAAAAACAAGAAAGAATGGACAAAATTCGTGCACAGCATAGAATAAATAAAAAAAAATTCTGTATTTTCATTGGATTTGAGATGTAATGTATATCTGTAACCTGTATTTGTATTTACCTCACACCTTAGGGTAGAGAGGTGTTCGATTATATATATATATATATATATATATATATATATATATATATATATATATATATATAATTAAATTTACTATCAGATGATATTTATTTATATTTTAGAAAAATGAGCATCTCGATAAATAATCTTCTGTATGGACTAACCAGTAAAGTGAATCAAGATTATATCGACAATGCAGCCTCGAACTATTGGTTGACATCAGAAAACATGTTTCTCGGACCAAATAGTTTCCTACTTGCTATTAATGATCAAGGTATCGATGATTCTCAGGTGCAAAAGGACAAATGCCAATATGAATGCTAATGCTAAGGTCAAGAATGTATCCAGCATCTTACCGGGGACTTACCGTTGCAGACATTTGCTGTAACTGAATATAAGAAACGGCGTGATCCAGTAGGAAAGATACTTTATCAAGAGCTTAAAAACTGGAACTGCTCCAAACCAACCATCTTTCATATTACCCATATGTTCCTGACAGTATGCTTGAGAATGACTATACTAAGACAGAACTGTACTCACTAACTGCTGACATATAATAGACCGTATATCATACTAGTTAATATACGATCCAGACAAACAACACTAATTGATGTGGTGATATCTAATAACAATAATATGCGAAGTATATACAACGAGAAGATCTCCAAGTACAAAGATTTTAGTATACACATGAGGAAACAATGTAAAAATATCCAGACGACCTACTACTGGTGTCATCTCTAAGAGCATTCTAGTGAACATCAAATGCCTGAGTACAATATATATAAGACCATGCAAAAAACGGTACTGCTCGCGATGCCCAGGTGTGTATAAACATTTTTGGAAGGGACTCCAGCATACCAGGATGCCTAGAACTCGATTAAATGGACTCATGCGCAATCCTTTTTGATACCGTAGGGATCAGGGATGAGTGAATTTTATTCTTAGGGAAAGTGAGAGCCATATAGCTTAATCTGTCAGTTTATTATAATCATATTAATAATAAACTGATTATTCAGGATAAAAGTGCCAAAATAAAATATTCCTTTAAAAAATAATCATAATTTCGGCGAAATGACCTTCAAACACTATACAAATAATAATGGACGAATATGATACAATAATAAAGTGGTTATTATCCTGATTTGGTATGCAAATCGCAGGATTAAAAGCTTGAAAGCATACCTAGTTGGGAAACTATTATTCATTATAAAAAATTTTGTTCTCTTCTTAGTACATAATAAATACCATATAACGATATTATCAAAAAAGTTTTAAAACTTTTGAGAACTTTTTCTAAATTATTGTGGTACCTAATGGCACAAAAACGTAAGTTTTTGAAAAGTACTACTTTTATTTGGATAAAAGTAAAACTTTTTATTTGGAAATACTATCTCTAAACGATTAAACGTTTAAAAATAAATACAAATGAACATCATTTTAATTTCCATACAGTAGATCATTGAAGTTTGAGTTAAAATAGCACGTCCATAGATCGGTCCGAATTCGTCAATATCTTTTTCCTTTCTTATGTTAGTCCGTGCGAAATGCAGTTTTTATGGCAGAAGATTACAGGGAATTTTAAATTATTGTGACTGTTCGAAGCAGAACAATTATAAATATCGATATAGTTTTAAAAAATTCATATTAATAATATGACCATGAGTTTGCTCTGAAGAGGCCAAGAGGCTGAAATATTATCAGCGAATGGTGGTACGCTGTAACGAAATAAAACCTAAACCGTCTATTTCATTTTTATAATACGACCAATTCGATAAATGTCGAATAAAATAAAATGCAAATGAAAACCACAGTATCACTAATTCTCAAACGGAGTATAGCGTTAAAGGGAAAATCCTAGTCTTGAAACTTGGTATGTACAGAGGCTTGCTTTGGTCCAAGGAAGAACTATATTGAATACTGATTTAAAAGATACAGGTCTTAGGATCAGTTTTATTAAGAATTTGGTTAGTCAGATATGTACAGCCGCAGCCATTTTGATCCAGTCGTTTTATCAGTACCTATATCTTAGCACTAAGACCACAGATGAATTATACCAGAGACCATAGACTGATTGTAGATTTGTGATCACAAAAACCAGTCTGGTTCTGTGAAGGATTTCGCCAAAGCCGCACCCTACCAAAAAATATTTGTACGTTCATTTTATATATCTTAATGGTCCGAAATTATTCTTAAATGAGGACCTTTTTAACCAAACCGTTAGACATTGGGTAACAGCTTTCCTTAAGTTTAAGCATTCTATCGGGTCCTTCAACACGCGGTTGTATTGGTTTATTTTAATATTTAACATTTAACAATTTTTGTCTTCACTACAAATGTGATTAGTTATATGTCAATTTGTACCGTAAAAACTGAATAGATCTTCAGAAAGGCATTCCATTTGGCATATAATATACGTTATATAAATACCTAAAAAGGGTTAATTAATATAAGTTATTTTAGAACAAATAAAGGCTGTACAAAAAACATATAGGTACCTACGTACATACCAAAATTAAACGAAAAAATTTAATGAAGTAAAAATAAAGAAAATTGACGTAGATGTTGAAATATACACTTTTCCCTTCTTGTATATTTTACAATATGTATACACTAAATATTCCATTTAAGCAATGCGCTCAGTATTTTTCATTAAATTTAATAGCCTGTTATCATTGCTCGGTCCCTTATATAAGTTACGCTGTAAGTCCGTAAGTAATCGTTATCTACGCAGAGTACCTCCACCTTTAATGACGTTATCAGCGTGATAGTAAGCCAAGAGAGACAAGTGAGAATCGTTGAATTTGTGATCGCTGATCGCGGACCTCAGTGTCCTTGGTACGAGTCTTTCAACCCATGGCCTACTTCGATTGAGCGAATGAAATTTGCCGGTGTTGTTGCTGTTGATGTTTGGTTACGCGCGCTTTATACGAGGGACTTGCACAACGAGAGAATTTCCAATAACTTGAGGAAACCCTAAGCAATAATTCGTTCTCGTTGCGGTAAAACTTTGGTTTTAATCCAAGATTTATCGATAGCTAAAAACAATAAAAGTAGTAAAAAATTAATTTTGCAATATTGGATCAAGTATAATCTTATTAAGGTTCCATAATCAGAATTGATTTGTAGAATGCAATAAAAGAATATAACTTACTTTACAAAAAAATACAAATAAAAGGTTAAATATCAGCGTTCTGACAACGAATTCGGTACAGTAAACGCAACTTATAGTGAATTTTTGGCCCGTATATTGTAAAAGGACCAATTTTACCGGTATTTTTAAGCAAATCGAGGTAATGAAACAATGGCGTACTTTGTCTGTATCGCATATAACTCTACCTAAGATCTTGCAGTAACACTTCACAGATATTTCACGGAATAAATACCTAGCTTCCGATGGTTTTGCCCTTCAGACGACTCCGGTAACTGGAGATATAACTTCAGACTAAGCAATATAAAAACCACTTGTAGTGGATCAAATCACGAATAAGTTTATGAGGTTAGTTTTCCAAAGAACTGAATGCAAACCAGACAAAATTTAGATCTTTAGTAATATTCTAGTAACTTAAAATAAATTGAAAGATTGTAATTCAACATATTATATTGAACCAACACACCAATAGAAGAGTTGTTGCACACAAACATAGTGTACAAGCCAACAAATAAAACACTTGATTCTTAGCTACAAAATCAACAATTTTTTTTTTCATTTTATATCAATGATGTAATTATACTTGTATATTTTATAAATTAAATTTCAGGTAATTGTTTACACATTATATTATTATATTGAAAAAGAACTAGAGGAAAGAGAAATCCCTCCAGGCCTATGGCTGAATAGAGAAGAATGGCGGTTAGGAGTCGGAAGGCGTCGGAGAACGCTGTAAACCGATAGTAGTAGTATATTATTATATTCCTTATATTGATTTTCCGGATTTTTCGAGATTTTTGCGAGGGGGGGGGGTGAAAATTATGGGTGAATTTCAAATGATGGACTCAATTTTTCCGAGGTTTCCCATATTTTCCGGCCAGTGAAAACTATGTAGTTATTCATATTTCGACGAGTTACCCCATATTAAAAAAAGGAAGCTTCTAGCTGCAATGGAAGCCGAGATAATAAATTTTTCCTACGTGTTTCAATTTGAAGTTCCGATCTCGAAAAAAAAAAACGGAGCTAAAACAGTTATCCCCTCCACTTTCCTATGTCGATCTTTCGAAACTATCTTATAACAAAATTGTAAATCGTGTAAGGCCAATTATAACCCAAGAACGTTAGAACGAAATTTTTTGTGTATATTTGGTAGATCTGAGAATAGGTAGGCTATTTTTTATACTTCTAGGTGGTAAGGGTGACAATTTCTGAATTTTTTTTTAATTTTTTTATGATTTGGCATCAAAAAATATTTGTAACGTTAAATTTTCATCCTTCTACCACCAACCCATATTTTTTATTAGTGATATTAGTATTTTCATTTTCATTCACACTCACTCTCTACACAGTTTTCGACCGTTATTATTATTTGTGTATCTATCAATCGTAGTAGTGACATTTATTCGTGACGTTTATTCAAATAACTTTAAATTAAACAAATTATATGTGTTCTATGATTCCGAAAAGTTGGTAAAATAATAAAAGAAGTACTTAACTTCATTTATTTGTGTATGTGATGTGCAGTGAACAATGCCAGAAAGACAAGGGGACAATTTGGGCCATTTGAACGAATACACCTACAAACATGCTTAATAGAAGAGCACAAAGATGAACAAATCCAACAAGATAATTCAAATGTGCGTTTGTGTATGGCGCGATTGCGTAAATGATATTCACAAAAGGAACGAGCTGAACGAAATTAACAATGATAATAGGAACAAAAAAATTATATCGAGTATTTACATCTGATTCGTTCCTTCGTCTAGCATTCGAGTTTGAATCAGATACTGAATATTATGCTCATTCAAAAGTGACGATGATTAGTGCTATGGACAAAAAATTTCCCCATCCCTCCCTTAAATTCAAAAATCACTCAGCCAGAATGTGTTGCGCGTCAGGAAAAGTGAAAAAACCAGAAATTTAAACAACATCTGAACCATTGAACGGTTTAATTATCGGTACGGATTCATATTCAAACCTGTTTCTAAAGTTCACTTGCACATTCAATTCATGATTTCAAATGACATCTTTCGGAGCAACCGAAATAGTTCACAATAATGCGGCAAATGGTCAACAATTAATGGTTGGTGTTTGTTATTTTTAGAGGCCGTCATCGTTTACAGCACTCCATTCCTCTTTCAGTCATAGACCCCATCTCCACATACTTAGGATAAGTTTTATTAAATTTAAATTATATTTCAATTGTTTGATAGCAAGACAGAATGTATATAGCAAGGTAAGCACATAATTGTCTGTTTGGACATATCAAAGATATTGTGGAATATAGAACTTATAAAAAAAAGAATAACTTGGAAATTGTTTGATATTCAAAATGTTTAAGTAAAGATAACGGATGTATTGTGATCAGTTTTTTTTAGAGTTTAATTAAGGTGTGTTAATCGGTACTCAAATACATATAAATAATAATTCTTTTTATTTTTCAACTTGCTGCTCTTAACAAATAAATCGATTTGCGTTAATACCAGTCATGTAGATTTTTCGACCAAGAATTCTGGCTTCGGCCAACAGATTTTCTTCCTTAAATCTTTCCCTCTATTATGAATCTCAAAATTTCATATTTTGGTCCTCTCATCATGTGGCTAGGTATTCCAGTTTTCTTATTTGTATAGTGGTGATTAGTTCTGTTTCTTTATCAACAGTAAAGTCCTCTCCAGTACTTCTTTATTTGTAATTCTATCAGTCCATGGTATTTTTTAATACTCTGCGGTTTTACCAGAGTTCGAAAGCTGGATTTTAAATTGATTTTTTTAATGTTCAAGTCTCACCTCGATATAATAATATTAAAAATATATAACATCGAATGGGACGTAGTCTAATTTCCAAATTAAGATTTCTGCACATTAGGAGTGGTTGCATTCGTATAAATGCTGATATGGTAATCTCTAATTCGCCTGTTTATTTTTGCAGTATGATCATCGGTTTTATTGATTAAAGTTCCCAAGTACTGATATTTTTCTACTTGTTCTATCACGTTACCATTTATTGTCAATTGATTGTTTATACTTATGGTAATTCCCATCTCAGCACTATTTATATTTCGAAAATTTCGATTAGATATTTTAGGACTGCTCGTTGCATTGATCACAGTGTCATCATATCCCGAGCTGCTAATTAATTTTTCGTTAATGGTAACTCCCACTTTGATATTATTGAGAGTGTTTTTGAAAATTTGTTCAGAATATAAGTCAAACAAAAGTGGCGATAAAACGTAACCCTGTCAAACTCTCTTCAGATCTTCATTTCTTCTGACTGTTGCCTGTTGTATATATTATGTAATAATAGATAATAATAAATACATTAATTAAACTACTTTTGTCTTATATATAAATGTATAATAAAAAATTTATGATGAAAATACGATGAGAGGAAATAAGATATTTAGCATCCTTCTAAATAAGCGTGACTATAGATATGCAAAATTAAATTTTGTTACATCTCTATGTACATCTAATCTGTGGAATTTTTGTACTTTTTAAAATTCTGTTTCAAAACCTTACAATGGAATTATGAAACACCCTTTAGCCGTACTTTTCTCATTTCCTACGTAATCTCGCAGTATCCGTTCTTTGTTCTTGACAATATCGACAGAGTATTATTCCAATATCCACCAGTGCGACTGTTTTGCATCCGATACCCCGGAGGAAGGCATTCTTCACTAAGAAATGTTGCGTAAAGGATAGCGTCACGTCTCACCGATTTATTTGCATGGCTATTACTGCCGTTTATAGTGACCTGTAATTTAACAGCCAGTTACCGCTAAAATTATGCGAATTCATTTACGATGGTTTCCATTTTTCATCTAACGAAACAACAATATGCATTTTATAATAAATTTGCAATCAAATTCATTGTTTGATGACGTCTTCTCTCCCCCCAAACTATTTTTTGAGCCATAAAACCTAAATTAATACATTTTTGGTTAATTAAACTAATGCACTTTTTATTATGTTCGTAATAAATTGCTTGTTTGTAATTGGTCCAACCTCAGGCAAGTTTACTCCACTAAATTATGACGTTTTGACACTAATCACAATTATGAAATTTTAAAATTCAAAATATATCGACGATTTTTTGTATTTTCTGCGTTATTTCTTTAATTTTAAAATTTTTCGTTCGCATTTATATAAAAAACAGTTCTTTTCAGAACTATTTAGCGACGTATTAGTGTTATTCAGATAACAATATGGATTCAATGCCAAGTACTAGTGGTAATTATCCTTCTCCACCTAAAAAACGCCGAGTAGATTTGGGCCATTTATCATCAAATATCATCAAATGAAAAACAATGCATTATAAACATGTACAAAAAAATAAAAATTATTAATCCTAGAATGAAAATAACAGCCATGGTAGCAAAAATAAAAACAGGCAACAGGCTAGTTTTGCAGAATAGTTATTGTTAAAATCAAGACTTAATAAAGTAATATAATCTCTCTTAATAAATCCCATAAAAACTGGTTATATTCCTATAAAGTAGCATACAATGTTTTGTTGTTTAAGTTAATGCGCTGATGAAATATTGTAAAATTCCATTGGATTTTAGATATTTTATAACGAATATATCGCTTTCGTATATGTTCCTGACAATTTTCTTATACAATGTAAATATTAATACCATATATTAATAATACATATATGTTATAGTGACACCTTCTCCTCCTTCTCCTTGTGGCGCTAGTTCCGTGACTCTCGTTTAAACATTTTACTGTAGAGAAAAAAGTAATAAAACGCTAGTATAGAAGCTCTGCTTCAAAAAACGAAAAGAAGAAAAAGAAAAGGCACTTAAAAGGTAAACCTCTAAGGCTTATATTTACCAATTAGAGTTTTTCCTATTCCAGGAGGTCCGAATAAGAAAATTACTTTTGGGGGTCTTCTTTAACCCGTGAATATATCAACTCTTAGTAAGGGCCAAACAAGAGCTTCTTGAATAGCAGTTTTGGTAAATTTACAGTCCATTATTTATGATTTAATAAGTTCTACCATTTTGGGCAATCCAAAGCTAAATTCGTCATAAAGCTGACCTTTAACTAAAAGTGTCAACTGCTCTTTGTCCACACTGTGTTTAATTGTCGAATTAACAGATTAACACGAATGATAGTATGTGATTGATTCTGGACTCACTGAAACGTCGTCAAACGTCAAACGGGATCTACTGCAAAATTAAATATTAACAGGAGCACTTTTCCAAATTTATTGAAACAGTTAAATGTCCGTTCATACGTTATCCACCTGACTCAACAATTGAGAGTTGGTGTTCATGCTGCAAAACTTTAATATTGGTATAGAATCTTTGCTTTGCAATGTGACAATCACAGTTCCATCAGTGTATCATATGGTACAATAATAAATGTTATTTTCATTTGTCAGCTCATATAAATATGCATAGCAATATATATTTTTAGTTTTCCAACGACCAGGAGTGCAAGAAATACTGTTGTAGAGTGATTGTCTGGTGTGAAGTTTCTGGGTGAGGAACTTGTGAGAATAACTTCATTGAGTAAAACGAACTGTACCTTTTAATCAAGAGTGTTCTCACACAATCTCACACTATCCAGTAATCTCGTTGTGTATTAATAATAATGTAATATTTTTGGTGTTTAAAGGTTATTTGTTTCTGTTATGGTAATATACTCAGAATGTCTTTCAACCGAACTCTGTCAAAACTGCGTTCTCAACAGATTATTACAAATGATAGCACGTAATCGATTAGATCAATTACGTGTCAAATAAAAAATCCTTAAATAAGGTACCATATTCCTCTACGGTGCTCATATTCGAACTAATGACAGTACCATTCAAAAGTAACTGACACTAAGTAGTCAATAGTTTCAAGAAACAAGAAAGGAATTTCAGAATAAGTTTACTACTAAACTAATAATCAGGAGATTCTTGTTTACCTTTTGCTTTTGTAATAATAATACATAGAATATATTTTTATTAATAACCGCATCACTTTTTTCTGTCAGCATAATGTAAACAATGGTAGGTACACTTTATACTGATGTAAATTGTACAAAAAGAACTATAGTTCCGACCTCTGCGATTTAATCTGCACATTTGTCATAAGCTAACAGTAATTGTTCAAAAAGAGTAAGTAATTATGGTTTAGATAAATAGTTTGTTTTTATGAAAATTTGCGTATCGTTTAAAAACTACTTATAAATTATTCGATTGTTTAAACTCATGAATTATTTAAAGCACATCAGAAAATATGAAAGGTTTAGCTTATACGGTATTTCCTGAGCACGTACTTGTGACCCACTTTTAACATATATGAAAAGAAAATAGAGAAAAATTATATGTTCTTGTTTCCTTTGTTGCTGTGCCCTTTTAAAGCGCAGATTAAATGCCATTTTAATTGAATTTAACAAGATCAGAAGTTCCATATTAGATTATGTACATTCGATATCGGGAGTCTATTGCAGAGAAGTGTTAAATACAAAAAAAAAACGTTATTCTCCAGGAGCGTTTGCAAATTTAAATCTATTCGTTTGTTATAACCATGTGTTTGTTATACAACAAATTTTTGCTTCCCACACGCTTATATACCATATCGTTTTCTATTACAAGAACATAAAATATAAATTCATATTTTATTCAAGAGAGAGCAGATAGGCCTACCAATTTTCCCAATTTAGCAATATTAGCACGGCAATTCAAATAATTATGAATATTTTGTATTATTGGCAATAAAAATTGTCTTCTTTTTCTTATAGTGCCGTGCACCTATTGGCGAATTATCTTAAGGCCAGACGTCTGTCTTTTGCGGCATGCAAAAGATCGCCAGTGTTACTTATGCCTGTCCAATTCTTTATGTTCCGTAGCCACGACATATGTTTGCGACCTACTCCTCTTGCCTTCAATCTTTCCCTGGATGATTAGTTGAGGGATTGCGTATTTTTTCCTCTCAGAATATGGCCGAGGTATCCAATTTTTCGTACCTTGATCAAATTGACTAGTTCTCTCTCAGTATTTGCCTTTCTTAAGACTTCCTCGTTTCTCACCCTATCTGTCCATGGTATGCGGAACATTCTTCGCAACGTCCACATTTCGAAGGCCTCCAACTTATTAATGGAAGGTACACTTAACGTCCATGTTTCCATGCCATATAACAATATGGATTATACATAGCATTTAACCATCCTGTAGCGGAGATTGAAGGAAAGATTGCGGTTACATAGTAGCGGTTTAAATTTGATAAAAGCTTGTCTTACTTGTTCGGTATGGCAGTTTATTTCTTGTTGAAGATCCCATTGGTCATTCATTCTCATCATTCCCAAGCATTTAAATGTTTTCACTTGATCGATTGGAGCACTATCTACTTGCAGTTGTATTCTTAAAAGTGCGTTTTTTCTTTTTGGCATGCATTTAGTTTTTCCAGCATTTATCTTTAAGCCATATTTTTTTCCTACGGTGTTTATTTTATTTAACTTCAACTGCATATTTTATTTGTTGTCTGTTATTATCGCGGTGTCGTCGGCGTAACGAATGTTATTTATCGGGAACCCGTTTAACTTTATTCCACACTCAGAGCCTTCCAGTGCCTGTGTAAAGATGTTCTCCACATTGAGATTGAGGAGCATCGGAGACAAAATACACCCCTGTCGCACCCCTCTTAAAATTTCAAATTCTTCTGTGTTGGTTGATTTGTTCAGTCTTACTCGTGCTTTTTGATTCCAATAGAGATTCTGGGTAACTTTTATATCTTTCTCGTCAATGTTTAGCATTGTGTAGCATTTTTATCATTGCGTCATGTTTTACGGTGTCAAACGCTTTTTCACAATCGAGGAATGTTATGACTATATCCATGTTATGACTTAAAAAATGTTAATATCGGCAACTAATTTTTGATATAAAAATAGGCTGCTATTGTTGTGACTTAGGGTCTTCAAAAATTTAAGCTACATGAGTTCATCATCATCACAAATGGCGTTAGAGCTGGTTATGAGCCAAAGCGTTTTTTATAGCAATCTTCTATTCTTCACTGTCTCGAGCAACTCTGGTCCACCCTTTAAATTCAATAGATTTTATGTCGTTCTCTAAGGTGTCCAGTTACATACGTTTCGGTCTTCCTTTTGTTCACCGTCCCACCGGTCCTCTTCGATCAAAAATTTCTCTGGCGGTTGCATCTTCTTCTCTTCTGATTACATGCCCAGTCAATCTGAGAAGTGCTACTTTAATGAATTTCAAAGCGTCAGGCTCCCCAGAACTCCTATACAAGTACTTCTGTAACGCCTGTGCTACAATCTTTGCTCTTTCACTCCTTCATATATTCTTAGAATGTTTCGTTCGCGGTGTTTAAGCAATTCTTGTACTTCTGTATCAGTGAGCACCTTTATATATATATTTAGACTGGTCTTATTACTGTTCTATATACACTCAGTTTTTTTTCCTGTGTAGTTTTGAGGCCCTTTGTCCTCTCAGGTGGTTGTAACACTTATTACCCAGCACTACTTTTCTTTTAATTTGTGCGCTGATGTTGTTTTCTTTGCTTAGTAACGATCAATTAAGTATATGAAGCTGTCCACACCTTCCAGTTCTATATCATCGATTATAAGTCTAAGTATCTGATTATTTGACTTTTGGGCATTTATTTTTAGTCCTATTTTCAGTGCACATGCCCATAATTGCTCCAATCAGAACTTTGCTGGATCTAGCGATGATGTCAATATCATCTGAATAGTCAATCACTCCTAGGGATCTGGAATTACTTTTTCCAGCACAAAGGAAAACAGTTCATCTCCAATGCGATAGTCCATCTCTCTGTCTTAGTCTATTTTTATAATGAAAGGTCTTTGAAATCTCATTATGGATTCTGACTTTGTTATGACTAAGTCATTTAAAGTTTTGAAATCCAACAAGTACGTAATGGATATCGACATCAAACTCTAAGATTTTAAATCATGAATGTGTTGCTTGTGTGAGTCCATTTCAAAAGGTAAAAGAAATAATAAATTAGACTTACTCACAATCAATTTAATTTAACTAATCAGACGACCGGTTTCGTTTTCTACAATATGCAAAGCATCTTCAGGTCACGATACAAAGTTAAATAAATGATGCCGGTACTCTATTAATTGATGGTTGAAAGAACATGGTTCAAACTATCTTGTATTCTTGATTGGAGAACTCAAGTCAACTATTGGAATTGTTTAACAGTAAACGGGGAAGTTCTTGAGGAGACAGATTTTATCCAATGAAGTAGAGATAGGTAAATGTAATTGTTTGTTTGATGAAAGTAATGTTCTATACCATTAAGTTCTTTAAAGTTATTTATATTTATTCTGGAGATATATTTATGAAATGTGTGTTATTTATTGAGATTTTTATTTTTGTTTTGGAAGGTGACAGTTGTGAGACAATGAATAAGAATAGATGTACAAATTGTGTGGGTGTGCAATTATATCAGCTTGTAATTATCAAATTTCTTTGATAAAGTTATGTTGCAATATGTGGCAAATGGTTGTAAAGTCCAATATATAAAGTTAAAAATTAAAATTGAGACACTTTAAGACACACAGAAAACACACAGAAAACACTTAAAAAAACGGGGGGACGAAACAGACATTAAATTTAAAAAGGGGGGGATTTTAAAAGAACTACATCTCTTACTTGGAGACAATGAGTTTTTTATGTTATATATGACAATATATAAATACAATATATGACAATATATTTTTTATGTTATATATAACATAAAAAACTCATTGTCTCCAAGTAAGAGATGTAGTTCTTTTAAAATCCTCCCCTTTTTAAATTTAATGTCTGTTTCGTCCCCCCGTTTTTTTAAGTGTTTTCTGTGTGTTTTCTGTGTGTCTTAAATTGTCTCAATTTTAATTTTTAACTTTATATATTGGACTTTACAACCATTTGCTACATATTGCAACATAACTTTATCAAAGAAATTTGATAATTACAAGCTGATATAATTGCACACCCACACAATTTGTACATCTATTCTTATTCATTGTCTCACAACTGTCACCTTCCAAAATACATTTGGAAAACACACATTTCATAAATATATCTCCAGAATAAATATAACTAACTTTAAAGAACTTAATGGTATAGAACATTACTTTCATCAAACAAACAATTACATTTACCTATCTCTACTTCATTGGATAAAATCTGTCTCCTCAAGAACTTCCCCGTTTACTGTTAAACAATTACAATAGTTGACTTGAGTTCTCCAATCAACAATACAAGATAGTTTGAACCATGTTCTTTCAACCATCAATTAATAGAGTACCGGCATCATTTATTTAACTTTGTATCGTGACCTGAAGATGCTTTGCATATTGTAGAAAGCGAAACCGGTCGTCTGATTAGTTAAATTAAATTGATTGTGAGTAAGTCTAATTATTTATTATTTCTTTTACCCTCTAGGATTTTATTTATTATGTCGAAAGCATTGGTTGTATCTCCACACTATTTGTTCGACTTAAGGGAGCATTCCTCTTTATATCACATTAGACAGTATTTTATATGTCATATTGAGCAGGGCCTCTATAATTGTCGCACGATATCATGTCTCACTTTTTGTTAAGTGGACACAACACAACATACTTAATTTTCAGTCCAAGTCCAGTCCAGTTCAAAGAAGTATTTCTTCTTCCCTCTGAAAATTCTCTTCTCTGACCGCCAAATATTTTTATACTTCGGCATGGTAGCGTTCCATGCTACTGAAGCCTCCTATATGCTTCGTTTTTTTTGCTGATTTGTGGCTCTACACTTTTCGTAAACCAATCTTCATTTCTTCTAGTCTGTTAACACACATTTAGCTGCTGTTTGCATTGCTTCCTTCCAGTTGATCCAGTGTTCTTCTATGCTTAGGTTTTCATCGATTCTTGGTACCTATTCGTTCAAAAATTTTGTGTAGTTATCTCCAACAATTTCAGATTTCAGCAGATCAGTATTATATTTGTTACTCTTTGAAATGTGGCCTTTCTTATAGTTAGATACGTGGGCTCTGAGTTTTGCTTAACAAGATAATGTTCAGAGTCTATATTAGCACCGTACATCCAGAATATCCTAAGAAATGTCAACTATCAATACCATACAAGTTTTTACTTAACGTAACCAAGAAAAATCTTAAATTATCTAAGATACCAGTTTTGCGCAAAATTGTCAAAAATTCTTAACCTGTTGACTCGTTATTGTTGAAGAATCAACAAAATAACCAAGGGGCTTAAACAAGGATGTTGTCTATCTCCGACCTTATTTAAAATTTATATTCAATCATCGCTAGAGCAGTGGAGGAAACTAGTATCCGGAATGGGAATAGACATAGGCGGTGGTAAATCTCTAACAACTTTATTTTTGAATTGATATAAGGTTGAATGCTCGAATAAATTAACTTTGAAAAAATTAAAGGCAAATATCGAGTATAATTTTTAATCAAATCTTGCCCAAGTACTTTCGTTTTCTACAGCATCATCAGGGGCATTTCGTCAAATTTGGGTTATCCAGAGAGCCTCTCTCTCCTGTTGCCGACAAGAATGTAGCGTAGAATAATTTTTTAAATAATTTTAAACTGTTTGTCCTTGTTTTAGTGTAGTGTTATGTATAATTTATGTTTAAATTCATGTTTATTACATTCTGCGCTTGCTGGATAGACCAAATTTGACGAAATGCCCCTGATGATGCTGTAGAAAGCGAAAGTACTTGGGCAAGATTTGATTATTAAAATTGTGCTCGATATTTGCCTTTAATTTTTTCAAAAAAGCTTTATTTTTCGCAGATGATCAGGTAGTCGTAGCGAATGATGAGAAAGACATGGACTACATGTTTAGAAAACTAAAGAAAGAATATGAAAAATGGGGCCTCAATATGAATATGTCAAAGACAGAGTATCTTAATATAGGAGATGATGAAGAAGATCCAGAGTTTGAAATTAGAAACACAAAAACATGCAATGAATATAAATATCTCGGATCTATAATATCTAAAGAAGGCACTACCAAAAGAGACATCGAAAACAGAACGCAGCAGGAAAAAAAAGCGGTAAACATTCTAAACTCTTTACTATAGTCTAAAGATATTAGACAAGAAACTAAATTGACAATCTATCGAACCTTGGTAGAGCCTATTATCATTCATGGGGCAGAAGTTTGGCAGATCACGAATAAAGATAGAAAAAGAATAGAAGTAGTAGGAAAGGATTGTCTAAGGAGAGCGTGTGGTATATCCAAAAAAGATCATATTAGGAATGGAGATATTAGGAGGACAAATACTGTATATTCCAGTGTAGACAGAATTGAAACGAGACAACTAGTGTGATATGGTCAGGTGAAGCGAATGAATGAAGATAGAGAAAAGAAATTTAATCTTTGCAGATAAGTTAAATAGTAAACTCTTAAATATTGGGGAAATCTGCAAGAAAGACTAATGAGTATCACTTGGGTACACCTTTACGTTTCAAGTTCATAGCTACCATACATTTCCAACGATAACTTTTTTCACATAGTACCACTATGTTGTTACTAGCTAAGTTTTTTTGTTTTAACATCCTAACTCTACAATTCTAAGTTACGCCCTGAAGAAGCCAAATTAATTATCTTTGGCGAAAACGTTCGGCGAAACAATTGATATTCATTAGAGTCTTTCTTGCAGATTTCCCCAATATTTAAGAGCAATATTATATATATATATATATATATATATATATATATATATATATATATATATATATATATATATATATATATATATATATATAAGAATAAGAAAAAAGAAGTACTTGTGACTCGTTTGGAAAAAATATAAACTGTTTTGGATGGGTTGGAGTCAATAAAAGGCTATTGGTTAACTATTTTTTATCTCGAGCTTTCAATTGTGTTTACAATTATTATCAAGAGCTGCTAAAAAAGACAAAATATCTTACAAAGTTGAACTAGAAAGAAAAAAAAACTTTTCTTTCTAGTTCAACTTTGTAAGTTATTTTGTCTTTTTTAGCAGCTCTTGATAATAATTGTAAACACAATTGAAAGCTCGAGATAAAAAATAGTTAACCAATAGCCCTTTTATTGACTCCAACCCATCCAAAACAGTTTATATTTATTGCATTTTGCAGCATTTTTGATCCTGTCTTTAATTTGATTTCAATATTTATTGTAAGTGGTGATCGACGTTTTGTATTTTACGAATTTATTCTGTCTGATCCATTTTTTTCAAAAATCACACACTATATTCTAAATAATATCTATACACGATAAACTATAGGTACCTACACTTAAATGGAATTTAAAACAAAAAAAAAATATAAAAATAAAAATCCTATCAACACAAAAATATCTCATACATATACTGTATATACACTATAAACCATTATATAATATATACTACTGTATACTATAGATTACGGTAGAATTTACAAAAATAGGAGTATAAAAATCAAATTAGATCGAAAAAATGCGAAACCTAACGTAACATCGACAGACGACATTTAACCTCACTTTATGTCCATATATGACAGAAGATGAATTTCAATGCAAGCTTCAAGTTAAAATTTTTGCTTAAGTCATAGTGGCTGACTGAAATGCAGCAATGAGCGTAGGCAATGAAATTGTGTATGTATGCACGACAGAATATAACATCGTGGTTTAAGTCTAAAATATTATGCCTATTGAAACGGGAGTAGTCTCAATCGAGATTTCTAATCAACTTAGGTAAAAAGCGAGAAATATAGTGCCTTGGAGCCCAATATCTAAACTATTACGTGTAGCTAGTTACAACTCAACTAATTCTAGAAGGCAACAAGCGGGACATTCGTACCTACTTTAAAATAAGGAAGATCATACTACATCCTACTGTGAACTATGCAACACTGTCTTGAATATCAGGGATTCGTTGATTGACTATTAAAAATGTGATCAATAACAAAGGTGCTACATGAAATAAGCTCCCAGCTCCTAAGTTTGCTTATTATGTAGAGCCCGTAAAGTTGTCATTAAAGAGTCAACTTTTTTATAATTCTTCAGGACAACCGTTCAAGGATTGTCAGCGTTCAAGAAACTCCTTAGGACATATTTCAATATGGTTACCTCATAACTAAACATGGAGTCCTTATTTTGAATATCTTGATGTTGACTGCCTTATAAGAAACTTGAGAAAATCCCTGTGTTAGTGTACGAGGTCATTTGCAAGTATAAATCGTTTTACGCGTTCGACGCAATGCTTTGATTAATCTACTGAAAAAAAAACTCACGCTGGTTAAATGACATAATACGAAATTACGCAATGTTTTTGTTGCTTTCACCGACGCTACAAGTTTGTTTTATGTAGATATGGAGATACACGATATTTGTTTTTAAATTCTACAACTATTTCAAACCTGTGTGCATGGAATATATATGTCTGTTTTGTTTACAATTGATTACAAAATAGAAGGTTTTCAGTTTGATCGTACAAATGATATGATAGAAGATAAAATTTATTGTTTTTACATGTATAAAAAAATGGAATTTTTATTTAGAGAAAGGCAGGAGCTTTCAGCTGACATTTCTTAGATATAGCTTAATGTATAAAATAATGCATTAAGATGGAATAGAAATTTTATGTAATAATATACAGTTCATTATTTTTTGAGGAACATTGAGGAACTAATACCACAAGGTGAAGGCGACTTAATAAAGATGATAAAAAAAAGAAAACTCGAATATCTGGGGCATATAATGAGAGGAAGCAGATACAGGTTAATGCAGTTGATACTCAACGGAAAGATCGACGGAAAAGAGGAATTGATAGGAAGAAATACTCATAGCTCCGAAACCTTCGTCAATGGACTGGCTTATCAGCAGATGAATTATTATGGAAGCTACCAAGAAGAAGAAGAAGAACACCACAATTGGTTACTAAAAAAGATTTAGTGCCAGCGCCATTTATTTTTAACCCTGAGAGAGCACTTTATTATTTAGTGGCACTAATGTGATACCATTTGACCATTTTTTGTTCAATTTGATTGTTTATGATTTGACATAGTCTCCAATGTTCCTAAAGGCGGAAAAGCTGGTCTCTTAGCAAACCGATCTATCGCCGATATAAGTGGTCTCCTTATAGAGCACTCTTTTGCCCTTTGGGTGAGAAATCGCCTTAAAAGGCGGATGAATGTAAAAAAGCAACGGCATAACAATATGGAAGGCAATAAAAAACCACCAAATCCACATGGATATTGCAAAAAGTTCAATGATGCACTCAATCCCCGAAAAGAAAAACATGCTATTACCCTCCTGAGAGTGGAAAAAAAGAAGAAGAGTTTATACGCCACTGGAAAACTAGATAATTTAGATAGATAATTTACAAACAAGAAACCACAGACAGTGGTAAGTGTACTTCAATTCACTAAGGCGACACAATTCTACTCTGGAAATAGCCCACCACAACATCATAATGGAGTAGGCTTCCTAGTCAACACATCCAGCTGATCTCAACATAAGCCAGATACAGAAAAAGTTAGAAAAAGCTGATAAAGAAGTGACTCAGTTAGAGTCAGATGTATAAAGATATAAGAGAGTTGATAAAACTGGTGAAAAATTTATGGTTTGGTCTTATTGTTTTAGGACTTTGATTACTTTGTTGTTTTCTGATAGTTAGTTACTCCATTTTACTCGGGTCGTGTTTTGTTATATACTTTAATTGCGGTAATGATGTTTTTATTGATATTGCTGAAATCAAAAGCTTCTCACAGACTTTAAAAGGGAACATTATCGTAAGCTTTTTTCTAGTCGAAGCATAACATGTTAATATCTTGTCTCTTGCTATTTTTTTTGTATTACTTTTTTTTCGAGTAATGTATGATCTACTGTCGATCTTTTGGCCTTAAAAATCGCTTACTCTTCTGCATCTATATCTATTTATTCTTTTTTAATCATGTTTTTAACGCTGTTTTCCTAGATAATCTTCACAGTCGTCTTTACTGTCCCTTTAATATATTATTGGCATAAGTTTAAGATTCTATTTGTTTTCATATTTTATTAACTTCAGAGGTATTTCGCCAGGGTCAGTAACTTTTCCGTTTTTCAAATTCTTGCAAATTTTTGTTCTTTTGGACTCCTGTATCATGATAATAAATTGTTTTACAGTGCTAATATACTTCTTTGAGTTCTCTGACTATTAGTAAATAAAAACAACTAAGAAGAGGAAATTTTGCATTTCCGATTGAGCGAATAATATTCAACGGATGTTTATAATTATAGTAATTTTATCGCCAACTGTGATATTTTTGTCTAGGAGTTGACTAGAATTTAACAGAAAATAAAAAACAACCAAAACATGTCAACGATTTGATCGTTCCAGGTTTTAACAAGGTTTCATTAACTGAAAATTAAGCCCGGTTTATTTATGGCGACGCTTTATTTATTTTGATATAATAACGAATTGATTTTGAATTGGCTTGACAAATCAAGGACAACATGCAGTTTTTAATGATACACTATAAATACAGTTTGTTTAATAAAATTCATTTTAAAAACGAATAATTTGATATATGGAGCTTCAAAACTTTAAATGAGATAAATAAATCCTAGTTGTGTAAAGCATAGTTAAGTAAAAGCAGATAAATCGTGGCTAACCAAAAAAAAAAAGAAGAAAACGGAAAAATTTAAGTTTAAGTTTGCAGGAGATGAAAAAAACGTTTTGAGAGTTTATCTGAACATTTTCACTAAAAGTGAAGTTTGAAGTTAATAGATTAAATAATGTAAGTATTTATCAAAAACAAAAGCATTCTAAATCGTTACTAAATTCTTTAAATAAACATTTTTAAAATGGACTTGGTTGTTTCAGTAATGAAATATCATGTTTCAAAACAAAAGTATTTATTACTAAACAATTTATCATACAGTTTATTTTGTGACTTCCTTGGATTTTTTTAGATGCTAATATTTGAATACGTTTGTAAAATGGTTTGAACGGTTCCTCCACCCATTGACGCAGTGTGGTCAAATTTTCTTTTTTCGCCTCTAGTATTGGAATTGGGTTTTTGTACGCTTTTTGAGTTGGCATTTTAACTGTGACATTGCTTGTTTTTGAAATGGAAACATTGAGAGTACTCCATATCGCACCATTAATGTAATCACTAGCTCGAATACTGTTGGGAGCATCAACGCTGTAGACAAAATGATGCAATTTGGAAATTGAGAACGAAATTCGTTGGTCCCTTGTTAATTTGTGTGTCTCGGTCGACGCACATACAGACTTATAATACCTAGGGCACCAGTCTTTAAAATTTATAATACTTTCCCTTTTAATTTTACAAACCGTGAATAGGTTTTGGGCACTTGAGGTAACAATGATCTCCGTGTACTTATGGATGTCATAAACTCGGTCAAATTTTTTGAGGTTTCTTTTAATAAGCCCAAAAACACGGTCATAGGGAAGAAATGAGTCACTTCGAAGTGGGAAAAATTGTTGAATTTTTTTAAATCTGCCTGTATCGGTTAAAGCCAAACACATTCTTGTTACGGAGTGGTTTTTGTTTTGACCTGGGCAGTTGTCAGAAAACAGGCGTAGTTCTTATACATCTGTTCCAATATATTTTTCAATATAATCTCATAGAAAGCTGCAGACTTCATTCGAGCTCTTTCGTGCTTCTTCTTCTATTGGTGATGCAAAAAACATTAACGGTAAGCTGCGACAGATAAAATAGGTCTTGTACATGAATTGCAGGAAGTTGAAGGTTCTACATAAAATCGAAGGTGATTGCTTCTACATCATCTCTTTGAATGCATTCCTCAACTTGATCATGTAGGGCAGTGTACGACTTACTTCGGCGACAGTGTACGACTTTTTAGGCAACCGCTACTTTTTTTGCTGCTTCACCTAATTTTTAGATTAGAATAAAAGATTAGGATTAGAAAGATTTAGAATAAAAGACTAGGGCTCTTAATTTTTAAATTAAGCTCCTCACAGACATTGCATGTGTCAATGTGTGGCCTACCAAAATGTAGGTTAAAATTTTCATGAAAAAATTTATTTTAGTAGGAAATAAAGTTTATTTAAGTTTATTTATAAAAATTTATTTTAGTAAGTTTAGTAGTTACCCTTTTATATTTTTCCCCTTATATTAAAAAAGCACCTTTGGATATCATTTTTTTAGTCTGATCAACATTAACAAAGAGCTTGTAACTTTTTGTCCTATCTTTACCTCCTTCATTACGTTTTCTTCTTCTAGACACCTCCATTACTTCTATTAATCCTTGTATATATAATATCCTGTTCGTTTTTTGTTGTCATACTGTAAAAATTACCAAAAATAATGTTCCTTTAATCATCGTTCACTTGTTCAAAACATTTGAGTAGACATCTAAAAAATGTATTTTACAAACTAAAAAATATTATATTTTTATTGTCTTACTTGCACTGAGGTCCTACTTGCTTGGCTTAGATGGCCTTATTTTTGTAGCTAATTCATATATGTTTGCCCTTTAACTATAGAGTTTCTGATAACATCACGCTGATATTCATCCGATTTCCTAATTCCCTTACGTCTTTTAGTAGCAGGCTCTCCATCCTTAGCGTTTTCAGCACTGATGGTTGGTTGATCGTTGTTCATAATAATATCAAAGTATGAACTTTTTTCTTCCAATATACAGACTACTTTTTGTAAGCAGCAATAAGAACAAACAATAGACACACTATGAATTTTATAGGTTATGTAAGGTTATAGACTTATAACCTTAGTCCGGGACTATGGTGGTTTCAGAAATATATGAATATTTTAAATCGATATAAAATCAACTATGCTTACGGGACATAGGTGTATTCTGTATTAAATTGTGTGTAACCCATAGAAAATTAATATTAAAATTAAAGATTGATATGAACAAGACGCAAATAATGACTAATCTGATGCTTAATCGAAATATTGCTGTTGATGGAAGGGATATTGTGCAGACTACATCGTATAAGTACCTAGGCCATGAAATTCGTTTGGGCAGAGATAACCAGACATGTGAGCTTCCACGTCGCATAGGACTAGCCTGGGCAGCGTTCGCCCATGATGGTCCGAATTGTACAAAAACAGGAATACAGTCCGTTCGCTCACAACACAAAAATTGCTATCTGTCACTATTAATAGCTCAAATAAACTTAATGTTACAGACTTCTTTCATTTAACAAAGAAGAACAATCATGAATAATGGCAGTTTATATCTATTTGTAAATATTACTTTATAAATAACAATCAAATTTCAAAAAATAAAATTTGATTTTAATTGATGCCGTTTTAATTTGTTAATAAACTACATGTGAATATTTCTTTGGTTTAAGTATTGACTAGGGAACGTATGCTTGGCTGTATAGTAATATAGAAATTTCCAGCCATTGCTAGTCGGTAAAAATTTAACCAACGCAACGTAGCAAAAGATATTTACTAAATTTAGCAGACATTAGCGAACTAAGTTTACTAATCTATTTTGCAATATGAAGAGTTGAAATTTGATGTGTGTAACATTGTCAGATCCACGCTAAACATCCACATTTCTCTAGAAATTAAGATGGATTCATCGATAATTCTTTGCCTTGGCTTTGCAATAAAAATAATCTTTCAGATTCAGATCGGGTGAACGAAGTATTGCAATTGCCATATTGAATTGCCATTCAGTACCTCCTAATCTACCAATCTATCATCCGAGAAATGTTCTGATCTTAATGACGCGGAACATTTACACCAAAATGAGCTGCAGCTCCCTCCGTCTTGCTGAAGCCATACCTCATTAAAATTAACTCCAAACTTGTTTTTCAGTGCAAGCACAATTTCATTTGTAAGTAGGCTCTCATGATTATCGCTTGTTAAATTTCCTTCTATAAAAAACGGCCTAATTAACTGAGTACGTACTATACCCAACCATTTAATTGTTGTGGTCTTTGAGTATGGTTTTCACGTATCCAGTGTGAATTTACCTTAGTCTAGTACCTTAAATTTTGGCGATTTACATTCCCACACAGTGTAGATACTGCTTCGTCGGCAAAATATTATCTTGTTAAGGAAGTTCTCGTTAGTTACAATTTTATTCAGCATTACCTCACTAAACTGTAATCTACGGTCGTAGTCATGTTTATTTAATTCGTACAACAACTGGATTTTGTAGGGTTTAAATAAATTCTAATGTAATACACGCAAGATTGAAGAATGACCTACATTATGTATTTATGCAGCTCTGTGTGAGGATGTATGTGGATCTTTCAGGAAACTTTGCAATAAATCTATAGGTTTATTGTAATTTATGACAATTTTTGGTCAACCTGTATCTTTTACTCGTCCAGTTCCCTCAAAGTGCTTTACAATTTTTTGTACCGTCGCGTCGCCTTATGGATTGGAGAATGGTTTGGAAAATTGTCGTTGAACAAGTTTGGCACTGAGAAGTTTTATTTATTTAAGACCTTAGTGACTAGACTAGACTAGCATAAAATTTAATATATTTTCTATTCTTTCCTTTTGCGCAATTTTCTTATTTTATTCTTGACGATCTTAAATACAAGGGTTTCAGTGTCTCCGTAGCGAATTCCATTCACAGGTGCTATTGTTTGGGTAAAATTACTTTACATCTATATCTAATTATCAACAAATATTAATTTTATTATTAAGATTATGAAATAGTAGAGGCAGTTGTTTATTATTCAACGCTTATAGTTCTTACGCCGTTACATTCTATTTTCCTATTTTATTTGTTCATACTGTGGCTACCAATATATTTTTTTATTGTACCTCAACACAAGACAATGTCTCTCAACGCCGAAACTCTGCGTTTTTTTTGCAATACCGGTTTTTAATGACGACAATTTAAAGAAAGTTGCTTGTTGCGAAAGCCGAGGCATCGTTCGGTTCCGGGAACCACAAATGAAATTATTTCGTAACAAAAAATTCATATGTAGAGAAATGAGATATTATACTTATATACAGTTTACTTCCTTTCCTTCCAACCAACGCTATGAGATCGTTCTTTGTGAGAGGTTTGGCGAAGAGCGAATGTTACACACTAGCACAGTAGCGTACCAAACTAAAAATATTGTAAGTGGTAACTGTAAAACATGGTGTAAAAGCACTATCGAACTCTAAAGTATTATTTTAACAATAGGCAAACAAAGATTATAACAGCTGTTTGAAAAGAATAACTTAAAACACTAAAACACTAAATTGATATTTAAAAAAAAATTGTAGATAACTGATTAATTTTCCATTTTAAAATTTTGATTTTGCGATGATTTGAAACCTGTAAAATTTTTAAATACAATACACTCCCTTCATTTTTCGAATATAATACATTAATTATAATACATTGTTTTTCTATATTAACACTCATGCCAGTGGCAGGGACCGGTACACTCCAGTGTTTTTATGTGGTCTTTGGTCTTTTATTTTATCATTCTTTTTACTAATTATATTTGCAAGTAAAAGAAAACTAATTTTTTTTATTTTTCAAAAATTTGTATTTGAAAACGATATCCCAGTTGAAAGTCTAAAGGTCAAATATAAAAATCTTCACGTAAGAATTCGCTTCTTCCGCGTATGGTTGTGGCCGAAATTTCGCCAGTAGTTGTAGAGGAGATCCGATAGAATTAACTGGCCGCAATGGTAATCCTGCCTCATGTACCTTGGGTAGGCAAAAGATTTTATCATTTTTTTTTCAGTCGCAGTATGACCTGCGAAGCTCCATTTGAATTTGGCAATTTTGTTGTGATATCCTTAACTTTTGTTTTTGATCTTACCCAGTCGTTCCTCTCTTTATCTGACAGTCGTATATCTAACATTGCTCTTTCCATTGCCCTATCTGTTGTGGCTAATTTATTCATATTTGCCTTGGTTAGGGCTCAGGTTTGACATCCATAGGTCATAATAGAAACGATGCACTGGTTGAAGACTTTGCTCCTCAAGTATTGAGGTATTTTCCGGCTCTTAAGTATCCAACTGAGTTTTCCAAATCCTGCCCGCAAGCCAGCCTTGATCTTCTAGTGATTTCCGCACTTTGGTTTTCTTTGTCAAGTTTCAGAATTTGACCTGGTAGATATAGGTATGGTAGGTATATTTGAAGTAGATATATTCCTGGACTTGTTCTATCTCACTACCATTTATAATTATACGTTTGGGGTCATCAGTGTTTGTCATTTTTTTTGTTTTTGTCCTATTCAGTTTTAGGGCGACGTATTGGGAACTGTCTGCGAGTTCCTTCATCATAATCTGTAATTTCTTGAATGAGTTCGCTATAATCACGATGTCGTCAGCGAATCTGGGGTGGTTTAACTTGTTGCCATTAACGTTGATGCCACAAGTTGACAAATTTGTAGTTTTGGTGACGTTTTCTCCAACCTCCGATAGGAGATGGAACTTTAAGAAGAAGGACGTTTTCTAGGGCTAGATTAAAAAGCTTTAGAGATTTTACGTCCAAGTAGATAGTAGATAATTCTATACTAAAATATTATTCTGATATTGTGTTCAGTATTCTCGAAAAGTAGTGGTTTAAGATTTTCGTCTAGTAGTTTTTATAAGATCAATTGTTTGTTTCAGTTTTATTATTCGGTTATTGCAAATACGGCACAAAATCCAAATATTTAACACAAAGTAAAATTGGCGTAGAATCGAATAAATTACAAAAAATGCCAAAAAAATGAAAATATCATATCAATAATAGTTACATATTCATCTGTCACTAATTCATTCAAATGAATTAACAATACCATTGAAAAATAGGCATTTTACTAACATATCATTTTAGAAATGCCATTAATCAGCTGTCCTGTGTTGTTTACCAAAAATAACCGTCGACCAAAGCGTTTACGAAAAATACACAATTAAATTTGCATATAACGGTACGGCAGGAATAAATTTCAGTTAGGCAATACTTTTTGGAAATTTACTGTACATTAGCATTATTATACAGATACCGTATGTTCTTCTATAGCGGACATAAACGAACGCCAAACGCAACGCTCGCTAGTCTGGGTAATCGTCGAGTTTGGCGACTAACAACTATTCCTAGCTACATACACACATCCATCTAGCAAACCATAAACTGTGGTGCAATGACCTAACTAGCGAGTCAGTCACACTGACCTACTTTCCGAACACATGTAGTCGAAGCTCTACGACGTTGCCAAGTCAATAATTCCTCACATATTTTGAGACAACTCAAAGGAAATGTAAATTATATAATAATTATTTTACATTATAAAATAAACTAACCGAAAGTTAGCTTTGTTAAACAAAATATAGAGTCATTACTAAAAATCGTAATTAGAATACGTTGTGGAATTTACATTTAAATAACGTTGATTGGCTATTCAGCCTCATGATAAAATCATAAATAATATGAGTCGACTTAAGGTTTTTCAGCGATCTTCGCAAGTAGATTTGGATGTTTTAAGGATATTTAATGGTAAAATCTAATAGCAATATTAGTTTCTTTTTTTAATATTACACTATGATAACAAAAAGCAATAGTACTTATCAGGTGATTAAGCAGAAATCCTTACCTTTTGTAATAGAGACTATTTTTTAAATTGAAATGATTTTTTTAACAAAATTCGCTTATATATATTTTTTTTAAATACGACAAGTAATATCTACAGAAGTTTCTGACTACAGGTACTCCGCAATGGCTAATTCAAGGAACAATCCACTAACATTGTACTCATCAGGTTCTCCTCCATCACCTGGTTTCCAACCAGGTACTACCTAATTTTCCAACCAAAGAAGAAGGTACAACAAATACATGGTATCTCCATTCTATGGTATTTCCACCCATAGAGGCAATAAAGATACAAGAATATGTAATAGCAGTAGGAAACCTAGTCCAGCCCAGAAGCGAATTATTTGCCTCTAGAATATAAAATAATAGTGTCTCTATTTACCTCGCTATTAAAGATATTTTGTGAAGTTTTCTGAAAAACTTTGTGGAAATTCGTATAGAGGTCATGTTATCCCGACACGTAACTTAATTACATCCACTACTAAACTGCTACCGTCAAAAGTATGTCTAATCATTTCACACAGTGTCATTAAAGAACACCTAAAAATTTTTCATTTTAAGTTATCTCGAGTATATGTATTTTCTTCGAGCAGGTATACAGGATCCTACTCTGTATTTCTGTTTTCGCGTTTAACGATAAGCATACTTTTCTCCACTGGAAGATCTAAAAGCCCTTTCATATATAAATATTAACTTTGAATAAGGTAGTCTAAACTGCTATGAATGCAATCAACAGGAGCACATAGCTTATGTATATGCCCTCACACTACATGTTATCAAGTAACAATAACATTCACATCTGCAGTCTAATCTCAACCTCCAAACAATACAGCATGATGTCACAAACTGAAAACCAATCGACCCATATAAACTAAGTAAATAAACTTAGGAAGAAAGTTAGTCATCCTGAAATTATAAATTCTTTTAAAAGAAGACGAGTTCTAAATTATCACTTTCTTAAACGTCGCCAACAGCGATGGAAGTAGAAAATATTTCTTTCACTAAATCAAAACCAACAAAGAAAAAAGCTAAACCTCAATCACAAACACGTAAGTTAAGAACCCTGAAGAAGCTACGGTAGAAGCATTCATTATTATACAAACATTTTATTTAGTAGTTCGCAGCATGGTTTTCTCGCAGGAAGATCTGTTGAGACAGCTACCTATGATTTTATATCTAAAATTTTAAAATAACTAGAGGCAAAGATGAAAGCACTAGGTGTTTTTTTAGACTTATCTAAGGCTTTCGATAGCCTAGAATATGGTCTCTTATTACAAAAATTACATCGTGATCAAATACAGGGACCTTCATTAAAATGGATAAAATCATTTTTTACATATAGGTCACAAAAAGTATGCTTGGAGAAACAGGGATGTAAGGTTTACTATGAACCGATTAACTTAAAATTAGGCATACCACAAGGAAGCGTCTTGGGGCCTTTTTTTTCTTTGGTCTATATAAACGACCTTCCAAATGCGGTGGTTATTAGTTGCTTAAACCTTGTAATTTTCGGTGATGACTCAAATGCGCTGTTCTGCTAAAAACATTAGAAACACTCCTCAGAGTGGCAAACTCTAAGCAAGGCTGAACAGTGGTTCAGCGGAAATAGGCTGTTGCTTAACACTGATTAATAGAGTTTTTGTTTACTTTAGAATCAGTCAGTCACGAGAACAGTTTCCAGATACAGTCAATTTTTTTATCACAAAATACAAAACCTGCTAAATCAGTTAAATTTCTTGGTCTTCATAATTGACCACAAACTGAATTGAGGGGAACAAATACAAAATACGACAAAAACTAAGCTATATAGACCGGGGGATTTTACTATCAGTATATTATGCAAACTTTTATTCTGTTATGCGATATGGAGTAATCTTTTGGGGTACTGCAAAGGATAGCTCAACTGTCTTTATAGTCCAAAAAAGGCAGTCCGGGTGATATTAGGATTAAAGGCGGGAGAATCCTGTAGAGGCCGATTCAAATCACTCAACATACTCACTTTCTCAGCGATGTATATATTTGTATTATGTTCCTCTTTAAATTTTACTTTGTTTTATCACCTGTTTTCTAATCATGAATATAATACAAGAAGCCTTAGTTTGAATTTCCCACTTCACAGATTATCTCAGAGAGAAGTCATTTGTATGCCTGTGTTAAATTTTAAAATAGTCTACCATATGACATTCAACGGGAACCACACTATAGAGCTTTTAAAAGAAAGGTTTTTCAACACCTATAACTACACCCTATATTATCGTTAACATTGAGCCCTATACTATGGCGGAGTGTCTGGCCTACCCTTCTCCCTGATCAGCATATTTAATTTGGATTGTTAATATATTTTAATTTGTGATGTTAATATATTTATATATATATATATATATATATATATATATATATATATATATATATATATATATATATATATATATATATTTAAATATGTAATTAATAATGTGACATTATTTGCTCAATTATGTTAAAAAATTTATGCAAATAAAAATTTACTCTTCTCTACTCTACTCTTTAGCAATCTGAAAAAAAAAATTATAGAAGCTTCATCACACCTGTAGATATCGTAAGAAACTACACTGAAGATATCCACTTTCATAGATGCACATCAATTGGCAAAACAACTACAAATAATCTTGTTTTATAATCTTTTCTGATGTATTATGTAGTAATGCCTCTAAGAAAACTTATGCGCTTTTAATTTATTGTTGAAGTATATTGAAATTATATATGAATCCAAAAATATTAAAGAAAGTCCTAGTAAAGGATTGAAGTGTTTCCGGTGGTTGATACCAACCTGGTTAGTGATGACTCACGTAGAAATATTGGGATCTCTAGGCTTCTGCTGCGGAAGATGCGGTCGTGACTTCTAACGGTTGTAGAATGTAAACCTGTTTTAGGCTGCTGTTTGTGTTGCGGATGGCGAATCTTATTTCCCTTACAATATCCTTCCAGTTTTATATTTTATATTTAATTTTAACGCTAGAAAAATATATGTGCATTCAAATTTTGTCGCAATGCTATGGTTTTACTAGTTTTTGATAAAATTAGAAATTCAGACAACAACAAACAAAGTGTAAGGTGTCTATCATAACTTAAAACTTTTCAAATAACGAGTTTTCTGTACAATAATATTTTTGTAAACATTTTTTACATGTGACAAAAATAATGAGGCTGCCTATTACACTAAATAATTTTTTTCAGAATCTCTATTAAGATATCGAATTTCTATATTTAAATTATATCTTCATCTACATTTGAATTTTATCTAAAATATATCTAAAATATATCCAAAATATATCTAAAAAATTCTGGCCAATGAGAATCAAAATAAAGAGAGGGGTTAAAAATAAGAAGACAATTAGGATACGTAAATGGTGATGAATTGGATATACATTAAGAAAACTAACATCAGCTACTTCTAAAATAAAACAACCCTGCATTACAAAGTTACAGCAAAAAGAAAAAAAGTTAGAACAGCAGACATGGAGAAAACCAATAAGACCTAAAATACACATCCACAAATTAAAATCTACAAGAATATATGTGAAAAGACAAAACCTAATTATAAACAATTTTGCAAATCGCTATATGTGTAGATTATATAAAAATATCTCCACAATTTTTATCAGCATTATCAAGTATATTGTTAACAATCTCTTTTTATTATTGAAAACTACAGTAATATCATAATTACATTGTAATACAGATGTTCCAATAAGTAAACAGCAACGATTATCCAAGTATAAAACATCAAAATTCCTTTAGATCAATGCCCGATAAAATAATCTGTTACATCTCGCAATAAACAGTACAGTAGAAGTGTGTTAAATCGTTCCTTTTAATGATTCGATTTCTTAGTATTACCTTTACAGAATAGAATTGCAGATTTTAATTATTAAATACGTGGACGAGGATAATATTTGGTTGCATTTTGTAGAAGAATATGGGATAAAACATAAAAGAAACACTGAACGAATTAAACGAATATAATATAATGAAATGAAAAAGACAGAAAAGATTTGATTTCACGTACAAAGCGTCTATGTATCTGTTGATACGTATTTTGACTTAATAAGTCTCATCAGAACAGTTATTCATAGCCGTTCTTAATGTGAAAAATAATCTTCTCTGTCTTATTAGGAAGCAACAATAAAATGGCTTCGTTATGGAGGCAATAGCGACATCTGATAGAAAAATCGGTAAGATAGTTTCGAAACAAATTCAGATTTCTGCTTTAATCTGGAGCCTTCTAAAAATTGTAAGGCATAGCCTTGCTTAGTTGAGCAATTTCTAGCAATTTCTAGCATTTCTGCTTAGTTGAGGAGACATGTCGTGGAATGCAAATTTTAGATTCCCCATGTCTCTATTAACATCTTTATCAACGTCTGGCTATGCCTTGCAATTTTTAGAAGGCTCCAGATTAAAGCAGAAATCTGAATTTGTTTCGAAACTATCTTACCGAATATAATATATTTTGCGAAGTTTTTCTATCTTGCCAATGTGTTAACTCGTTATAACAATAAATTTTCATTAGTTACATTGTAAATAATATTTAGGAGTTAATAAAAAATATAAATATAATGTCATGTTTTACTATGCTTTATTAGTGTTATCTTGCTAACTTCAGTAACCCAGTGCTGTTGGATTTATAAAGATGTCAATAAAAGACATTCTTTGGGATAAGATTTAAATATTTAAATTTTCGCAGCATACTACGATACTTTTCTTAGTCAAAAATAGACAATTTCTATTAGCGATTTATTTATATTTATTATATTTAATAATGAAAAATGTTTTAATATTAATTTATTTATTTACATTATAGTACAATATTTCAAGAGTATTTTCTGAAATTTTGGTACTAAAATGGTTAAAATCTAGCCAATGACAGCTAATTTTCTAAGATGCAAAAAAGAAAAATCACTTTGCGGTGTTCATTGTAACTTATAACTGCATTATGTATTGACAAATACCAAAAAGGTTTCGCTTATGAGTTTCCCTAGATCTCATCGTCAAGATATTTTTTTTGTACAGCCTTTTTGTCCGCTCTAGTAATTCGATTGTTATCTGCTACACGTGCATAATTATGAGAACTTGACCGTATACTAATTTCCTATATGAGCACTTATTCCTCACACTCACCTCACTCACCTCACTCACCACACTCACCTCACTCACCTCACTCACCTCACTCAACTCACCTCACTCACTCACCTCACTCACTCACCTCACTCACTCACCTTACTCACTCACTTTACCCACTCACCTGACTCATTCACCTCACTCATCTCACTCACTCCTTAAATGCCTATAACTTCATCAATTTTTGCTCCGATTACTTTAAAAAGAGTTATACTATCGAATAAAAATGCAAAAAATATCCTACACCCCTCTTAAGGGTTACAAAATATTTAAAATAACAAAAAATAGTTTCAAAATCAGCAAATACGTTAATTCTAAAAAAATACCCTATCTAATATCTAAAAAAACTTAAAATCAAACAAAATTTCGAAAACTATATTTTTAAATTATTGTAACGGCGAATAATTTACATTTCTTTATCAATTTACATTTCTCTTAAAATATGCCCAATTTCCTTTTTTATTAGAAACAGTAGATTTTGCTTGACAAGATATGGCTATAACAGAAGCATAAATGGTTTTTTGTGTTGTTCAACATTGTAAATTTCATTGTCGGTTTAGATTAGAAAGTGAATATATTTTCGCAGTATTCAAAATTTATTAGTGCTATATCAGGAAAAATTATCATATTATCAAGTAATAAGAATGCTAAAGTAAAATTAATGACAAAAGAACCGTAAAAAACCGTAATCAACCTTAAGCTATTCCGTCTAGTCATTTGAATGTTGTTTTAAAGATATTTAAGTATAGGTTTGTTTTTAGATTGTATAACTAAATTATTTACTGTATAATGCAAAATGCACGCTGTAGAAAAAGGATGTGTAGATTGTGCTGAGGGATAGATAACGGCAACAAGTTAACATTTTAATGGGCGGAGAAAATCAGGAATGTTGCAATTTTAAGGCAAATAAAAAAGATGATCTCTCAATGATGACAAAGTCTGGTACTCAGAATACTACTCGGAACCAAATATTGGAATACGGGTCTTTTAAGGATCCGGATCGACGGGCCTAGATCAGTCAAGATCAGTCATTAATTCGGATCTTGGGTGAATCAGAATAATCTTTTTCAATGGAACTATCGTCTGCCTTTACTACTGAACTACCGACTTTATTGTCAACGTACCAAATATACGTGTATATACCGGGTGGTGAATCGCCAAACGGGCCATAGGGAATTCAATGGGAAATTCTAAATTGTTGAATTCCTGCTTCCCTAATTATTTTACATCAAAAATCATAAGAAACTATTTGTAGAGGACTGAAATATGTATTAAAAACAAATGTTAAAATTGTTCTACGAATTAAATGTATTCCAAAATTTTGTAAAAATATAATACATTTTTCGGCCACACGAGGTACACACGAGGTACAAGAATGTGTATAACATGTTGCGTTTGGTCATATTGATGATTCTGATATTTGACAATATTTGAATTGTCAATATTTTAATTTTTGTGTTTTTACTACATTGGTTTTCAATTTAACACTGTGACTTTAACACTTTAGTTGTGTTTTAAATAATAAAATAACGCTTCAGTGTAACATGTAAGGGTATACTTATATTACAATTACATCTGATTAAATCTGCAATTCTGGATTAAGCAATCTGGATTAAGCAATTTTTACTATAAATCTTTCAAATACGAATGCACTATGTGAATTTTGATTTTCATGACCAATTTTTTGTAAAACTGAGTTGCTTTTTTCACCATCGGAATTGTATTACTTCACATTAATTTTTTTTAACTCTAATAAGAGATGCCATTTTTATTTGGCATTCTCGTTTTAGTAAAAGAACAGTTTTTTCTTCTAAGAGCATCTTTGTTCTTACAGATATGGACTGATGCTGTTGTGTAAATACAAAATGAAACGTTTCCGCTAATATATGGAATAGTTAACATCTTAGCTTGTTAACATCTTTTTTCCTATTTTCTGACTGAGATCTTCAAGAGTTACAGTGTGAGAGAGATTTCACCCCACCCCATTATTTTTTCATTGCTTATATATAGGGGCAGGTTACCTACTGTACCGTTTCTAACGGATATTTAGTTGGATAAATAATGTAAAAAGTAATAAGTTCAGAATAACATAATTTTTGGGTATAAAAATTGTTATCAGACAAAAATAGTAGCTTTAAAATTATTATTATTCTTTTAAAGAAGATGGCATAGGTCACGGATCGCATTTGGTTAGGGAAATCATAGACAAGTCGTAATGATATCGAAAACCGGTTCTTGCGAATTAAAAATCTGGATCTTTTATCCATCACTACTCAAAACTTGTCATTGGATTATTGTAAAAATCTGGATGTTTGATCCAAGGTTAATCGGAACTTGTCATTGGATATTAAAAGATCCGAATCAACGAGTCTAGGCTCGTTCAGGGACCCGTAACAGTGATCAGGTACTCAGTCAGTCGGGTACTTAGGTATTAGGTACTTAGTCAATAATATTTTCTTCTTCTAAAAGTCTCTTTCAAACTGTTCTAATTTCAATAAGGATAATTATCTACATTTTTAACCTTATTATTTATGTAAATCAACTACACCTGTCCGATTTTGATCATAATCCTTCCTCTAATTTCTTCAAATCTTCCGTTTCTTGTTATATTGATCTACTTCGGGCCTTTAGTTTTTTAGGTCGTCTGCCCATCGCATTTGTGATCTTCCTAGCCCTCTCTTCTTTTCTCAATATCTTAATTGTACACTTATAATATTTTACCTTTCATCTGTGTATCCAATGTAGTCCTGCAAGTTACCATTTTAGTTTTGTTTTGTCCCAAAATTGCTTAAAATTAGTTTTTTCACTGTCACTTATCTGAAGACGAGAGTGATGTAGGCTATATGCTTAGAAAACTGGAAGAGTAGTGCACCAACTGAGGCCTAACAATTAATATACAAAAAACCGAGGACTTGGTTGCAGGAGAAAAACCAGAAAGCCTACAAATTGAACTGTGAACTGTAAAATCCACTGAAACCTTCAAATTCTTGGAAATCCAAATAAGATAAAAAGCATGGAGTAACGAAGAAATACATTTCAGGATTGACCAAGCAAGATCAACCACTAAAGAGTTACACGGACTATTGTGAAGTATATAACAAAGAAAATTAAAAAAAATATTTTATAAAACAATAATGTTGTACGGCCCTGAACTCTGGGAAATGTATTAAAGAATCAAATAAAAAATTAAGGCCTAGGATGTTGCCGTATCAGTAGACTTGATAGGGTAAGGAACGAAGATATTAGAGAGAAATGGAAATTGGTCTAGACATAATAGACACAATTGAAGCCAAAATACTAACCTGGTAAGGACACCTGGAAAGAATGCCTGAAAATAAAATGGCTAAACAGATACAAAATGGACTACGCCCACTAAAAGAAAACGAGGTAGACCAAGACAGTCTGGGAGAAAAGATGTCGAAGATGCAATGACCGCCAGAGATTTAAAAACTGAAGATTAATTTGTCAAAAACGCTGGAAATTAGGATGTTAAACGGTGCCAGCTGTAGAAAACTCGCATATGATATATATCAACGTATTTGTCTTCTTATCCTGTCTTATAGTTAGCTATCTAGTATTTGCCTTCCCATCTAGTTTCTTTGTGCTTTCTTTAGTTTATCAATATTATCATGTGTAAAATACATACTTCTGATCCATAAGTAAAAACGAAGAGCACATATTGGATAAAAGCTTGTGTCTTTAAATATCTTGAGAAATTTTTTGTTTTTAAGAATACAACCCAACGCCACCCAAGCAAGTCTTCTTTTTATTTCTGTAGTTCGATGTTGTTTGTTTATTTTAAATAAGGGTTGCCCCAAACAGATATGTCTTCATTTACCTTTTCTATTATCTGTTTTCCTATTTTAATAGTTAGTTCTCCTTACCTATATGTCATCGTCTTTGTTTCGTATAATGTATTTTAACTCCTACACTTGTAGTTTGTTTTACTTTACTTTAAATCGTTAAAGGCAGTTTGCTGTTAGTACTATTATCGTCTGCATACGCTATCAAAATCTTGCTGTCAATATCATGCTACAAAAAGAAATATGTGGTATTCGATAGCCTTATAAATTACAATTTTCATTAGTAAATGGTCATTTGTACTAAATCCTTTTCTAAATTTGGCTCTACACCTTATTATACCCCATTTAATTGGGACATCCTTCTTTTTGTATTATATTATTACTACTAATTAAAATTTTAAAACTAAGAAACAATTAGCACTCCACAACTCGAAGTGTTCGTTCAGTTAGTTGCTATTAGATGCGATTCTTTCTGTTCATCACTTGACATAAATTATAAAAGGTGCGTCAGATACGGTCCTCGGATCACATTCGATCCGGATCGTAAGAGATCCGTTATTATTTGGAGGGTCAGCGAAAAGAGTCGGATGTCGGACAAAAAGTTTATTCGTTCGATGTTCGCTGACATACTGGTTCCATTGAAGCCATTAAATGAGACAGACGCACCTCTACATTAAAATACTGATAAATCCAAGTGCTAGATAACTTTGGCAACGCCGCATCGTAGTATCTTCGGTAAACATTAAAATAATTGGCGAAGGAACATCGACGCCGTAGTCTTAACGTATGAGCAATTTTGCTACCAGTGTTGCTTGGTTGTAGTTGACGCTTCTATTTTCCGGGTTTGTTTTGTTATTTAACTGCTACAACTAATAATAGACTGACTACAGGAGAGGCGTTGCTCCGTTTTATCGCAAATAATATCGATGATATCCTCGTTACAGTTGTGCTTTTAAAATCGCCGTTATTTTAATGCACTGCAATCCACGAATCGCATACAATTCCAAAAATACGAGGGAATTAAATAAAGTGCTATTAATTTTTATACAGTATTTTATAAGATAACAATTTAATAGTTTGATGTAATCAATGTTATTAATTTTAGTTATCAAATCTAAGACATATCTTTATTTTCTCTTCTTTTTAATAACATTGTCTATACTTCTTGGATGTTGGTTATTATTTTTTGCAATCGAGCTACGTTATTAGGGTGTTTAAGAATTTCTCCTGGATTAATATTTGTTTTATCGGTGTATATCTAGCTCATACCACTTAACACTTCACATTCTATCAACACACAAGTACTATTTTTATGGCCATTTTCAGCTTCAGCGTCAGTGAAGATCCATTTAAACTAAATAAAAGCTTCCTGTTAAAATTAATAATTACTTTCTTATTAATTTTAATGTTTGTTTGTTATGTTTGTTGTTTAGAATTTGGTTTATCTATGCATTTTTAAATATACGCCTGTAGTGCCTGTATGTGTTGATGCCCATACTTAGAAATATTGATCTAGTTTTCTGAATTTTTTGTTTACTCTTGTTTTAATGTATCCTCTCCACTTTTGAAATTATCCAGTTGTTCCTCCTTTGTGAAGGTCACACTTTATCCATATTACTGTAATAATAGAACAGAAAAAGAATAAAAATAGTTTAAAAAGTTTTTTTATTTCAATTATTCGGTTAAACACTTTTTCAGGTTTTCAGAAAAGTTCATGTTTGATCACACTTCAGGTAGATGTATATTTTAAACGCAGCAGTTTAAAATAAAAAAAAAACAGTTTCTTTGAATTGGAAGCCTAATCGAGTAGGCCAATGAATGAGTTAAGCTAGGTTCACATGGCACTGAACCGCACATTTTTTACAGTACATAATCAGTATTGAATGGGATGTAATTCCATATGCTACCATAGATCGATAAATACAATACAGTTACCGTTCATTCGATTTGCCTAAGAACATATTGAGCGCGTCCGTTTTTTTTTTGCAGTAAAAGTCTCGGATGAACGGTGATATGTATAAAATAGGCATCACCATTATTTGTTATACTATAAAAACGTGCAATACATTGTCATGTGAACGAGGCGTAATAATGTGATGAGGGATATTGGTAAACGATTTGGTAAACGCTCATTCACTGATCCCACTGGAAGCCGTTAAGACGCTACAAAACCGTAATATAGAGAGCCTTTAAACACCGCTTCCAATCTGGATGGCGAAGTCTCAATGATAAAGCATTTTAAGTTAGCATTTTGTAGTCTATTTCCAAACGATATATCAAAAAAACTAATATTATACAAAGAAAAATGGTATCACGATAGTTGTTAACTTGTGTTACTGAGGGATCCGCTCAAAACTAATCTTCTCCTCCTTTTCGTTACGGTGATAGTGTAAATGCTTGATTTTAGTGATGGTAACAGCTTTAAGACTTAATTTTAGTATGTTATATGGTTATGTTTATAGGGGTATCCTCAGTTATCGGTTATATACAATAACTTGTTTAATTAAAAATGTAAAAAAAACAAAAGAATAATTTTTTTGATTGTCATTCCAATTCCCCTTTCAAGAGGTTTCAGAACCTTTACCTTTACAAAATTTTCAAAAAACAACCTTCATTTTTTTTTAAATTTTTTATAAAGTTTTTTTTAAAACTCTGTATATTTTTGCTCGAAACAAATTGACACTTGTAAATACAAAAACATATCTTTATCAATACTGGATTTTGAAGGATTTTGGTTCATATTCTTTTTGTTTTTGATATTTTTAAAATAAAAAAACTGCTTATAACAACTTCTGAGTATAGTAAGTAAATTTGTAAATTTGTAAATTTGTAAATTTGTAAATTTGTAAATTTGTAAATTTGTAAATTTGTAAATTTGTAAATTTGTAAATTTGTAAATTTGTAAATTTGTAAATTTGTAAATTTGTAAATTTGTAAATTTGTAAATTTGTAAATTTGTAAATTTGTAAATTTGTAAATTTGTAAATTTGTAAATTTGTAAATTTGTAAATTTGTAAATTTGTAAATTTGTAAATTTGTAAATTTGTAAATTTTTAAATTTGTAAATTTGTAAATTTGTAATTTTGTAATTTTGTAAATTTGTAAATTTGTAAATTTGTAAATTTGTAAATTTGTAAATTATTAGTTATTATTTTAAATGAACTTTTTTTTATTTTTATTCTTTTGAGAACTAAAAATTTTAAATCTTTTTTTTTTTGTTTCAGGTAAAAATTAAAATAAACTTCCCATTAAACATAAGTCATCTGCTCTAAGGTAAGTAAATTTGACTAGAAAATGAAGAAGATCAATGTATTGTTTCTACATTTTTGTTGAAATGCTTTTTTTAATGTTTTTAGTTCATATTTGCCTCTTCCTTCTTCTTTATAACAATTAGTATTTAATCTCGAATATACATCTCCACAAGGTTTGCATCTGTTTCTTGCAGATAAACTTTTGACTAAACTTGACTACAAAGCAGTAAAATCCCGGCAAAGTTTTTAGAAGGCACATATGTACTTAAACAGTTATATAAAAAATTCTCATGTCCTTCGAATCGGTCTGGGCCGATGTGTTACAGTTTTATAAACACAATAAAGTCAACTTTATATAGTAACAAAGAATTACTCAGCACATACTACAAAAGTGTGGCATAAAATATTTCGTTAGCTTGTGATACAGAGAGACTGCCAAATGGTCTTAAAACCCCAAACGATAACCTACATACAATCTAGAAGTCCATTTGAGAAGACCTTCAAAGAATAGATAAGAGGAAAGATAATTTTTAAATAAAACCTAAAAAATTTCATCAGATATGAAATGATAGAAGAGAAAGCGGTATTCTAAAATTCAAACAAGCATAAAGTCTTCATGGTGAGTATAAAATACCGGAATAAAATTATTCAATATTGCCAGATATAGAGTTAGGAAACTAAAAGACTGGCAGAATTCAGTAGAGCAATGGTCAATCATAACGAGTTTGTTTGGCTACGTAAATCATGGCAATGGAATAGTGATGGGCACAACTTTATGTGAATACTTATCAGTAAGTAAGACTATGCAATACTTAACGTCAGATCTTTCGTCGATCTGTAAGTCGTGCCGAAAATAAGTAATTTCGCGCATCTCATCCTTAATGACGTTTGCTGTATATCCAAAATAAAAAAGGTTGTTGAATGCCTAGATACCAAAGGACATGATTTTTGAAAAAATATTAATCAATGCAACTGAGTAGAACAGAAAAAGATAGTAACATTATTGTTATTTTAATGTTTTAAAATAGAATAGACCGATTTCCGAGGTGGATGTATACCATGCTTATAATAAGCAATATAAACATAATTGTCACTCACGCTCAAGTTATGTGTCAAATGAAAGCTTAAATTAGAAAATAAATTTACGCGTATCTTCCAATTTTGTTAGATAATAAAAAAACTACATAGGAAAATGTGTATGTGTAGAGAGGTTTGACTTCGAATTATGTTCATTATCCAAAGATCATATTAATCACTATTACTGACTTAAAATTTAATGTATTGTAATGTACCTACTTTTAAATAGTACGTACTTGTACGTATCAATTGTATTTTAGTGACTACCACAAAATATTTTAAACTACATATTTATGCTAAATATTTTATTTTTTTTCCTTCTTCTTCTTCTTCTTCGCGTGACTAGGATTACTCCTGTTTGTCTGCCTCTTATTCTGTTTCAGTCGTTGTTGACTGTACATTATCTTTCCACCTTTTTGGCGGCCTTCCAACGGGTCTTCTGCTATACGGCTTGTTGTTTTTACAGATGTTCGCTAATCTATCTGGTCCCATTCGGTTTACATGTTCGTTCCAGTTTTTTTTTCTGTCAATATTTTGAATTTTGCATTGTTCGCGTATACTTCTGTTGGTTTGTCTGTCTCTTAATGATATCCCCGCTATTGTTCTTAATACTTTCATTTCGATATTGTTGATTTGTTGTTTCGTCTTTCTTGTATCGGTCCTTGTCCCCGCTGCATATGTTAGGATTGGTCTTACTGTTGTCTTGTATACTTTCATTTTGCTTTCCGTGGTCAGATATTTGTTTCTCCATATGGTTTCATTTAATGGACAAAGCGTCTCATTAAAAAATATGTCTTAAAAATATCTTAAATGTCTTAACAAAATGGTACCTACCAAACTTCTCCTACGACAATGGGAATTACTGGCACAGGACCGACAAACATGGAAGGCAATAGTAAACGCGGCAAAGACTCACGAAGAGTTGTAGCGCCTCATGAAACTTCTCCTACATATTCCCAAACCCAAACACAATTTTTTTGTGGATTTAATGGTTCTTCAGTAAAAAATGATGTTTTTCGGATGACCACCCACTTATATTACTTAACTTAACTTATTCAGATAAGATATAGAATTAGGTTTCATCTGAAAAAGACACTGTACTAAAGATACCATTCTGTCAATTGTTTTTGGTATTATTTAATCACTGACAAAATTCTCCTGACAAAACCTACTCGTCGTTGATACTCTACTGGAAGCAGCTCCTGAAAATATTGCAATTTGTAAATTCTCTATCTCTATCTATACAGCCCTTGCTGTCCAATTTTGGACATAGGCCTTCTCTTCCTTCTTCCACGTCTCTCTATTGTAGGCAGTTTGTATCCACTTCGGGCCTGCGTGTTTCTTTAAGTCATCTGACCGTCTCCAGTGTATCTTATTCCATCTGTCGTCTTTTTATCTTATGATATGTCCAGCGAACTTTCACTTAAGTTTTGCTATCTGCGTTAATACATCGGTCACTTTTGTTTTGTTGCGGATCCAAGTATTTCTTTTCTTGTCTGATAGCCTGATGTTCAGCATTTGCCTTTCCATGGCTCTTTGGGTCTTTGCTATTTTTTCCATGTTTTCCTTTGTAAACGTCCAAGTTTGAGAACCGTAGGTGAGAACAGGAAGTATACATTGGTTGAAGACTCTTGTTTTTAAATATTGGGGGTATTTTCTATTTTTTAGTATATAGGAAAGTTTTCCGAGGGATACCCAAGCCAACCGTATCCTTCTCTTTATTTCTCCGGTCTGATTTTCTTTATTTAATTTAACTAGTTGTCCACTTTATCGAATGCTTTTTCAAAGTCTATAAATGCCTTTTCAATTAATATTTTTATCGTAAACAGATGGTCACTTGTACTGAATCCTTTTCTAAAACCGACTTGCTCTCTTGACTGGTAATTATCTTTGTTGTTAATCTGTTTGTTAGTAGTTTAGTTAACAGTTTGTACATTACATTCGGTAGCGTTATGGGCTTATAGTTTTTCAGATCTTTTCTATCGCCTTTCTTAAATAGTAATAGTGTTATTGCCTCGTTCCATGTGGTGGGTATTTGTTTTGTGTTCAATATTTTATTCATTAGTACATAAAGGACTTCCACTGTAGTTTTCCCCCCATTTTTTAGCATTTCCACAATTATTCCATCTTTCCCAGAAGATTTGTTATTCTTCATTTCTTTGAGTGCCTTTTTAATTTCATTTTTACTGATTTCTGGTTGTAGGTCAGAGTTAACGTTCTTTATTTTCAGTTGTAACTGTAAATTCTATCGAGTTTAAATATTTTTTAAAATAATATGATTGAGATAAATTTGGGTTCTGTCCTCTTCCTCCTCATTCTGTCATCAGATGCGACCAATCACGCATCTCGATGTGCATCGCCCTTCCTTCTGGAACAAATAATTAAATTTAATTGGTCGAGAAATGAAAAAGTTTCATATAAAAGTTAATTTATCTTTAAATATGGGACATTTTTCGGATCTCGGTCAGTCAAGTCAGTGGTGATAGTAGTGTCTAACTCATGGTTTTACCCGTGTAGGGTAGCTCCCTAGAGCACTTTGCTCGAAGGGCTCTGTTTCTTTCTAAGACTCTGAAGCTGAGTTTTTTTCTTCTTAGAAAGAATGTGTTTTATTTCCACCACCTAATAAAACCATAATGGCATTGTCTCTTCAAGATAATGCCACAATAAGAGCGTACCGGCCAACTACGCAATATTACACCATATTGCGCAATAGTTGGACAAATTAATAAACATGGAAACTTGCACCAAGTTGCAATCGATTTTCATACGTTTATTAATTATCACCGGAGACGACATGGCGCCCAACCTTCAACGAACTCTACCACGACTCCAAGATGTTAGAGTTCTCATGCTCCGCGATCGAAAATCGCAAACAGTTCCAACACGATGCCTGCATCAAAACCACTCAAGGAAACAGCGGGGAGAAGCATCGGATGTTAGTACACCAAACTAACATGCCGATATCCACCTTCTGCAGCCCTGAAACCGTCGATGTGCCATATCTCCGACGAGCCAGCCTACTTGATGCTAAGTACCTGATGCAATGGATGTCTCCGCAGTAGCCAGTCACTGCCTGCCCTACCATTATGTGGTCCAGAGCACCACGGAGGCTCAGGCAAACTCGCCTACGACACACCGGCGACATGCAGATGGGAAACGTACAGCTAGAGAGGACGAAGCCGCCGTAGAAGAGCACGTCGTCGAGGATGGACCTGCAGATGCTGTCCACAACACCGATCACCGCCTGTGAGTGTTTTTGTGCAGTGTAAGTGCGCGCTACGCGAATGTACGCGAGTGTAGTGTGTGTTAGAGGACTTGTAAGTAATTTGACAATATAGACATATTCATTTTGATATATTTGATATATTTTATGCATTTTTTTTTCTTTCCTATATGTGAATTGTAAAAAAATTGTTTTTTTTTTAAGTTTTTAATAAAATCATCTTTTTTTATCAGCCTCAGAGTCTTCAAAGCAGGGGGGATGTCATCAGATGCGACCAATCACGCATCTCGATGTGCATCGCCCTTCCTTCTGGAACAAATAATTAAATTTAATTGGTCGAGAAATGAAAAAGTTTCATATAAAAGTTAATTTATCTTTAAATATGGGACATTTTTCGGATCTCGGTCAGTCAAGTCAGTGGTGATAGTAGTGTCTAACTCATGGTTTTACCCGTGTAGGGTAGCTCCCTAGAGCACTTTGCTCGAAGGGCTCTGTTTCTTTCTAAGACTCTGAAGCTGAGTTTTTTTCTTCTTAGAAAGAATGTGTTTTATTTCCACCACCTAATAAAACCATAATGGCATTGTCTCTTCAAGATAATGCCACAATAAGAGCGTACCGGCCAACTACGCAATATTACACCATATTGCGCAATAGTTGGACAAATTAATAAACATGGAAACTTGCACCAAGTTGCAATCGATTTTCCTACGTTTATTAATTATCACCGGAGACGACAATTCTATGAGCCCTTCTCAGGGCGTCAGGACACTAGGGTTTTGACCTACGACATTTCAAACAGTCAATATTCTAAGCAGCACATTTGGACAAACAATCAGTGCCAAATTTTCGACCCACACTACCGTTATCTCACACATTTGCAGATGCATTCCGGAATCGAATAGTTCCACTAGATATTCTCTTTTACACCTGTACGAAAGTAACAGTAAGTTTTATTTTTTAATCGGTGTTAAACATCATCTTAAAAAAACCTTGAAAAATATTACGTTTATACCCAAAAAAAGAGGTATACAATACATTATAGAAAACAATATTGATAATGTCAGTTCATATGTTACGTCATTCAGTGCAGTGACTGAACTATGTGATTTTATTACCTATGTTAATTACGATTTTTTAAGATGGCTCTCTATACTTCAATTGTGGCTTATTATCATACAAATAGTAATTGCTTTAAGATGCCTCAAGAAAATAGCTTCAGAACAATAATAAAAATACAATTGCAGAACAGCTAGTTAACGTAAAAGTATTCATAGTACATTTTACTTATTTTTGTTAAAAAACAAAAAATTGTTAAGAACAAGTATTTAGTGTTCAATTGTAGGGACATTTACGATGACACATGTATAGAGACACATGTTTAAAACAATGAGACTTGCATTAGAGTCTACAACGTGTACCCTTGCGTTAGTTACGCTACTGCAATTAGACCACAAATTAACATGCGGAAGTTGTCAGCTGGTTATTCTTATCGTTTTACTGGAAATATGTATGTATCAAACGCTTTATTATTCTGTTGATTTAGTGTAGATACTTCCTGAATGAATTATACGATCGTTTACTTTATCGCCAATTCGAATTTTGTTTTAGTTAAGATTTAAAATGACTTCCGAGTCAACGGACTAATATTTCTCTATGAGTTATCCTTAAACTTTGAGCAACTCAACGAATATTGGGTCATTAATCGTCACGAATTTCGTTATATAACGGGCGGTGTAATACGCGCTGGAACTGAAAAGTGATCTCGAACGTTACTTGACGAATATTGCTCTTGGCGTCACAAGTGCCTCTAAAGTATGAGGTTGGTAATCAACAACACAGTTTTCATTTTCTTCAGCCTCACTCCAACTAATGGTATTCTTATCGTTCCCTATTCTGTGGTTAACACATATCCTGTCTTGTAACTTTTTTGTATTATATATTTCTAGTCTCTACAACAATTATTATTGAATGTAATAATTCCAAAATCATTTTTGAAGTGAAGCTTCTATACTGACGTTGTATTATTTTTTTTCTCTACAGTAAAATGCTAGCGCCACAAGATAGCGTCCTCACGGGTAGCATCATAGTATAGCGGTTCTTGACATCGATTCACTACTCTCGATTAATTCGTTTCTAGTCATCATATATTTATTCCAAGTAGGTTTAAATTAAAAGCTATATGGAAAATAACTAACAAAACGTATCCATTGAATGAGAAGTAAAAAATTAAAAGATTCGTAACGATTGTCAAAATTTAATAAAAGTCATAAATGTCATCCGATTAATATCAACATTGAATCATTTGTTTAAATTTTTATAATAATTCTCGTTTTAAAATAATTTTATATAAATACAATTATTATTTTTAAACATATTTAGTTTATATAATAATTAAATTTACTATCAAATGATATTTATTTATATTTTATTAATAATATTTGGTCTGAACTTGACATAAGTAAATTGTGTATGCTTTGTTAATACGTTAACAGGTGGCGTTGGGAGCAAACATAATATTTTATTGAATTTGTATAAATATTTTATAATTATAAATATTTGTATTATTTATTTGTATTATAAATATGTATAAATATTTGTATAAATATTTGTATAAATTGTGAAAATAAACAATAAAATTACTTTATTTAATTTTAAATATATTATTTAAATTAAAAAAAAAAAACATAAAACATAGTATAAAGGTCCGCGCCAGTCGACAGTACCTCCTACTCTTCCACTTTTTTTAATAATTGAAAGTAAAAATTTTTGAATTGGAAAAATAGTCCAGTCGTCAGATATTTGACCTTTAAAAATCATACAAAGAAGCTGAATTTTGGTAAGAATGTCAATTTTGGGACTCCAAAAAATATGCAAAAAAGTTTACCCCTTCTGCGCTCTGGTTTCTCCCTAAAACCCTCCTCGCAAGGAAGAAAAATCAATTTATTAAGAATCTGTACGCCGTAGAAAAAAATCTTTCAAATATAAAATGTAGTTGAAATAATTTTAAACAAAAATATTCATTACGTACTTATTTCGTACAATGAACTTTTCTCTCAGAAACAATGGTTGAAGAGACCGGCGATGTTGAAAGTCATTTACGCGAGCGAAATCAATTTTAAATAAAATTTGTGTTAACTCGACGATAAAAATCTGATATCTTTTGATCAAAGTGTCCTATCGACAAAAATCAAAACACATTTTAAATGTGAACAGTGCAGCTTTTGTATGCAATCTTTGTATTTTTTCGCAAATAAAGCCTGCGTGAATCACCCTGTACATTGAAATTTATGTTTAAAAAGCGCACATTTATATATAAAATTCGAAGGGGCTCAGAATTTTGATTTTTGTCGATAGGACACTCTAATCAAACGATATCGAATTTTTACCGTTGAGTTGATACATGTTTAAAATTTCGTGCGCGTAACTGACATTCAAAATCGCCGGTTCCATCAAGCATTGTTTCTAAGAGAATGATTTATTCTACACAAACAGTGTTATTAAACATTTCTGTTCAAAATGATCTCAACTACATTTTTTATTTAGGGGGGGGGGTGGGGTGGTGCATATTTTTTGAGGTCCCAAAATTAATATTTTCGGCAAAGTTCAGCTTGTTCGTATGATTTTTACAGGTTTAGTGTCTTTTTCGTCTGGAGTTTTTTCGATTTATTTGGACTCGGGATCTAAAGTTCGCAGGTTTACGCAATTAATTCCCTTTCAGGATTTTCGTTCAGACCCTTCAGGACTAATTAATATATATTTCAAAGAGTACATAAGAGGCCATTTTTTTATGGCCTTGGAAAAAAAAGTTTTCGGGGCTCATTAAATCCGATTTTCGGTTTGAATATTGAATTAATAATTTTTTTCCTCCTGTAACTATCGTTGGACACGAGAGAAATTAATATCTTCTTCTTGTGGTGCCTATCCGTTACGGATGTTGGCTACTAGCATGGCAATTTTAACGACCGCAGCTCGAAATAGGCCTGAAGTGGTCAAGGAAAACCATTTTCGCAAGTTCTGGAGCCAAGATATTCTTCTTCTTCCTGGTCCCCTCTTTCCGTAGACCTTTCCCTGTAATATAAGTTGCAGCAAGTTATATCTATGATCGTTTCGCATTATATGTCCAAGATATTCTAGCTTGCGTTGTTTCACTGTGGATATAAGTTCACATGTTTTAACCATCCGACGTAGAACCTTAATGTTTGTTATTCGGTCCACCCAGGAGATCCTCAGTATCCGTCTATAACACCACATCTCAAACGCCTCGAGTTTTCCCATGGATGCCTCGGTTAGTGTCCATGATTCAACCCCATAGAGTAGCACTGTAAATACGTAAATCTCAATAAACGGATTTTCGTTTTTAAGGGTAGGTCGTGGCTCTTAAATAACTTGCTCATTCTGACAAATGCTGACCTGGCTTTTTCAATTCTTTGTTTTATCTCAACTGAGTGGTCCCATTGGTCGTTTATGATGGTTCCTAAATAGTAGTAACGGGGCACTTGGAGTATTTGTTACTGATCTACCAGTAATTGACTATGTGGAATATGCTTCTTACTGATGACCATGTACTTTGTTTTCTTGATGTTAAAATCAAGCCCGTATTCTTGACTGATTCTCCACAATTGCGTTACTAGTGTCTGTAAACCTTCTAAACTGTCTGCAAAGAGGATGGTGTCGTCTGCATATCTGATGTTATTCAGGCGCTCACCATTTATGAGAATACCCTCTTTGATATGCTCCTGTCCAACCCTGTCGTACTCCTCTCTTTATTGCAACTTCTTCTGTTAGTTAGTCTTTCACCCGAATGGTTGCTGATTGGTTGTAGTATATGTTCTTAATTACTCGAAGGTCTTTGTTATCCAGATCAGTTGCCTTTAGTATATCCATGAGCTTATCGTGCTTTATTCTGTCGAAAGCTTTCTGGTAGTCGATAAAGCATACATAAATATCGCAATTGACGTCTCTACACCTTTGAAATAATACCTGAACCGCGAACAAGGCTTCTCTTGTACCTAACGCATCCCTGAATCCAAACTGCGTTCGTGAGATCTGTGACTCGCATTTCTGATAAATTCTTCTGTGTATTATCTTTAAGAAGGTTTTAAGAATGTGGTTCATTAGACTGATAATACGATGCTCTTCGCATTTTTTTGCATTAGGTTTTTTAGGTATAGCAATAAATGTAGATTTTAACCAGCTCTCTGGGATTTTTCCCGAGTCATAGATTTTATTGAACGTTGTCGTAAGCCATTTTACTCCTTGAATGAAAGTTGTCGGGCCCTGGTGCTTTGCTTGCTTTGGTTGCTTTAATTGCGGCTTTGACTTCGTCTTGAGTGATTGGTGGTCCTGTGTCGTATTCCATAATTATCTGGTTGTTATCTCTGTCGTCATCGAATGTCTTCTCAACGTATCTCTTCCATATATTCTTTGTTTGTTCAATGTCTATTACCGGGTCGCCATGATCATCAGTATTTGTCCTGATCTCTTGGGTTTGTACATTCCTGCTACCTCTTTTACCTTCTTGAGGAGATTAAACGGGTCGTGTCTACTTTCCAATGATTCTATTTCTTTGCATTGATCTTCCAACGATTTGTTTTTGGTTTCTCTAATAGTTTTCTTATTTCTTTGTCAATTCGTTTATACTCCCACATGTCTCTGTTTTTAGCTCTTCTATTCTCCATCATATTTAGGATTCAGTAATGCACTCTTTTTTTTTAACCGTTGTTGGGCGAAAATATTTATCTAGGATTGTCTGGTTAATTAATATACCCGCCTTTAATAATAAAAAAATTATAGACCATTTATTATATATATTTTTTCAAAAATTCCCGCACTCATGGTTCTTAGTCTTCTAACAGCTACCGTTAGCTTTGTACTCGACAAAGGGCTCTAAAATTTCAGTTCTGATTGTCTAAAAGTGAGGCCTATGCAAATTTACTAATCATCAATTGGTTGAATATATGAAAAAAAAAAATCATTTTTAAGCGCTTTTTGCCTTTTCGCCCCACTGTGCGCCGGTGGATTATATTCTAGTGCCTTTTCCGTAATTTCTCTTATAACAAATACTGCGTCTGTACAGGGTGTCCCAAATATGTTTTGCAGAGTATATATACCGAAAACTAGAAGAGATAGAAAAAAAGTAGTTAAGATGTCATGACTTCTTTTTTCGTTAAATTAACGATTGCTCAATCAAATCATCAGTAGCTACGCATATTAGAGAGATCCAGGGCGATTATTGAAAAATGTCGAAAACAGCAGGGTTATAAATATATCTTCTTTATTGCGAAAAATTAAAAAAAAATTATTGGAACTTTTGATAGATATATTATGGTAGAGTTCAGTGGCGTACACGAAATTTTATTTAGGGGGTCTTACTAAGGAAAAATAATACCAACATATGGGACACCCTATATATTTAATATTATAAATTTTACACTATTATACATGTTTAATTCTCTTTCACCTTATATGCACACTTGAATTCATCCATGGCTTCATACAATTTATTTCTTAGGACACTATCATAGGCCGATTTGAAGTCTACGAAAAGATGTTATGTGTCGATATTGAATTCATTGGTTTTTTCCAGTATTTACCTTAGCACAAAGATCTGGTCTGTTGTTGATCGACCAGGCCTAAAACCACTTTGATATTCGCCAAGAAGCTCCTCTGAATATGCACTCAGGCGACCATATAAACCATATCGTATTTTTTATAGTTTTCAAAATTTATGTTTTTGTTTACAACACTTTACATCGAAATAGTAATTCTGACAGATAACACAGATGACACAGGTATTTTTTTATTTGTCAAGCTAACATTACCAAAGCCTACTCTAAAAAATGAACTTTCTTACAAGATGTAACAATATGTCATTTTATATAAAAAAATAATGCAATTTACGGAAATCGAAACGTCAAAAAAACATGGATTATTATCAATAAAAATAGTAAAGTAAAATTGCATTAGGATGCCACAAAAAAATAGCTTTAGGACAATAATAAAAAAAAATAGAAGACAATAATATTATATCGGATAACCAATTATAAATGGAAATGAAAAAGGTCATAAAATACTATGTGTTCTATTTTGTGACAACTTTATTTATAAAATATGGAATCAATACGTTAAAAATAACAATTCACTTTAAACAAACAATAAACAGTTAAGTATTTATTCAACTTTCAAGTTAGGAAGGTACTGATTTTATTTTTGTTAAATAAAACCGTCAAAGGATAGTATCCTCATAATAAAATGTTAAAATGCGTTACCATTGTTGCGAGTGTTTTATTAATAACGAAAAATATCAAAATATATAGGGTGTCCCATATAAAAAACATAAGTTGATATTATATTCCCTTAGTGAGACCCCCCAAAAAATTTTATGTACGCCACTGATGCATACCATAATATTTCGATCAAAAGTCCCAATAAAGTTTGTGGGTAGCTATTGATGATTTTATTGGGCTATAACGAAAAAACAAGTCATGACATCTTAAGTACTTTTTTTCTATCTTATCTAGTTTTCGGTATACCATCCAAAACATACCAATTTGGGATAACCTGTACGTGTACATTGTGTACATGATCTTCTGCTTCGGAAGCCTTCAAGTTCATCCTCAAGTGATATTCTCTCGTTTATAAATTCGGTTAAAATTTTTGTCGTTAGTTTTAGTGTGGTGTTTAATAGATTGATTCCTTTTGATTGATTGATTGATTGTTTTCCGGTTCTTTTTGTGTTGTAATATTTTGTTATTTATAGTCTATTGTTTATAATAACAGTTCACTATTTTAAAATATTCTTTTTTAAAAACGATTTTCGGAGTGGAAATTGAAACGTCAAATAAAAATGATATGTAATTTTTATTGCAATCAATTGTGGTTTAATCCCATATAAACATAATATTTAACTTGGACATTCCACATGAAAACAGTTTCAGAACCGTCTTATTTCAGTTTTTAAATCTATTTATATTTTTGCAAGGTTTCATACAATATTTAATTACTCTTAAACATTAACAAACAAGGTCTCAAGAGTTGTGTTGACTCTAACTAATTTCTATTTGCATTTAATTACAAAATTTTATATTACTCATTAGTATAAAAATAATAATTTTTAACAATTAAAATATTTTATTTGCTAAGTCAATTTAAAAAAAGTCATAAACGGCTTTATTGCTATTTTTAATGTATAATACACATAAAACATAAAAATAATTCTCTTTCGAAGATTACAATAAAAATAAAATCATCTCGATAGCATCTTTATTCACGAGGGCAATGACTTCAGCCTCCGACCATATCAACAATCTAATTGGTATAATCGCCGCTTTTAATCGTTTGGCAATATTTTTAATAGATTTTGATTTAAATTACATACTTGTTAACGTGGTAAACTAATAAGAAAGATGCAAATACTGCGTTAATTGAAAAAAGGCCAATAAATAAGATTTAGTACAAATGGACTTAGTCTAGGCGGTATGTATTGTTTAAGCGTTTAACAATAATTGATTGGTTAGAAAGGCCGTCAGTTAGAAAGGTTTATCACTCAGGGCCACTGACCATCCTTAGAGAATAGTTGCCATTAAAAAAATAAATAGTGGAAGTAATTCCTAAAAGTATACGAGATCAACCGTTCTAACCAAACATAAATATAGATTTTTGAGTATTGGCTACTTCTTTTTATAAGTTCTCACTATCCTGAGCGATTCGAGTTGAAATATTATTTAAGTTCTTTTTGGATCTGCCAGTTTAAGATCTACAATGAACGAATAGTTAAGTTTCTGTATAGCTTTGGTTTTATTTATTAAAAACAGATTAACTAATTTATATCGAGTAAACTTTTTTCCTACCCTGTTTTGAAACTGTTACTTTCTTGTTGATCTTAAAAAATGTACATGTCTGGGAGTCTTATACTAGACCCACAATAGTCTATATTCGTATGCAGCAGATTAAAATTCAACCACGTATCTGCTATGTATTGCATATCTAGAAAGAATATCAACAGTAAGAATTATGCAATTTAATTTGTTAGAAAATAAGTGATCCAAAACCCTTAACATTCAAGTACTTCTTCTTCTTAGAGTGCCATATCCCTACAGAACGTCGGCGACTACCATGCTTATAATATTTTTATACTGATCTCGGTCTTGCGCTACGTGTAGCAATTGGTCCGCTGTCAAACCTGTCCACTGCCGCAAATTCCTCAACCAAGAGAGTTTCTTCCGTCCTATCCATTTCTTTCCTTCGATTTTACCGTTGAGAATTAGCCGAAGGAACTCATATCTTGGTCCTCTGATTATATGTCCAAGATATTCTAGTTTACGCCTCTTAATAATATTTAATAGAGTTCGTTGATGTCCCATTCTTCGAAGAACTTCTTCGTTTCTAGTTCTGCTTGTCCATGGAATTTTTAGTATCATTTTAATTATTCAGTATCAAATTAATATCATTTCAAGGACTTAATGAGGTAAAATTTTTGGACTGTTTTGTTACTCATTTAACATTTTAAATCATACTTTAATCATCTTTATGCGGCAGTACATAATACTTTTGTCCTCCTTGGCAGTTTTTTCCCTTGGCAGGCAAATTTGATAAAAAGTAGTACAGCTCTTTTTTGGTATATACTTTTACTATTAAATCTTATAACACCAGAGATTAAAAGGTTTCAGTACATAACCTCTTTTCTAAAAATTATCATTATTGTTCTATGTTTTCTAATTTATTTATTTATTTATTTTTTATTTGTTTGCACAGCTTTTCTTTTCCTTCTTTTCCCTTATTCGTTATGGTTACTCCTAAGTATTCAAATTCTGACACTTTTTCAAAACTATAAACAGCCTTACATATCCTTACATTTTGGTATATTTGCTTTTATTTGTTATGTCTCCTCTCATTTCTATATATTGCGTTTTTGTTTGGTTTATTGTTAGTGCCTATCTTTTCGCTTCTTCTTCAAATTTCTGGAACACTTTTTCTAGATGTTTTTTTGTTCTCGCTATTATCCCCACATCATCCGCGTACACTATGCACTATTCCTTGCTATTGAAAATAGTCCTGTTTGTGTTCATATTTGATCTTACGATTTGCTGTAATAGTCTTCTTCTTCAAGTGCCATCTCCGCGGCGGATGTCGGCAATCATCATAGCTATTCGGACTTTTGAGACGGCTGCTCTGAAAAGTTCATTTGATGTACATCCGTACCACTCTCTCAGGTTGCGCAGCCATGACATTCTACGCCTCCCTATGCTTCTCTTTCCTTGGATCTTTCCCTGCATAATCAGTTGGAGCAAGGTGTAATAGTAGAATGAATAAATTCGTTGATAGAGGATCCCCTTGTTTTAAACCACTTCTTCTTCTTCACGTGCCATATCAGAATTATGTGCCGTATTCTTGATCTTCTGCCACATGGAATAATTGTTCGGCATTTAATATCTGAGTCCATTCACCGATGCTTTTTAACCAAGAACTCTCTGTGAAACCTTTATTCACTGTGAACTGTCTTAAAAATTTCCTTAAATTGTTCCTATTTAAGGAAATTATGTGCCGTATTCTTGATCTTCTGCCACATGGAATAATTGTTCGGCATTTAATATCTGAGTCCATTCACCGATGCTTTTTAACCAAGAACTCTCTGTGAAACCTTTATTCACTGTGAACTGTCTTAAAAATTTCCTTAAATTGTTCCTATTTATCGTGCTCCTAAGCGTCATTATAACTAGCCTTTTCGCTCACTAGCCGAGCTTTTCTGGTATTAATGTTTTTATGGCCTTATGTAACAAACATCGTTCGATTTATGCAGTCGTACGCTTGTTTAAAAACAATGCAATACTAAGTTTTATTCGTTTATTTGTATTAATGTTAACATTCTTATTTGATCAGTAGTTGTTCTTCCTGGTTTAAAACCTCTCCGATGGTATTCTCCGATATTTTATAGACTATTTCTAATAGTAATATACCTCTATAGTTTTCGCATTCCGTTTTGTCTCCTTTTTTATAGACAAATAAACGCGCTATTCCATTGTTCGGCATTTCTTCCTTTTGCCAAATGTCAAGCGAAATATTCTTTCCTTCATCCTTCGCCACCTTCCTTAAAAATCTTAGCTGGGATACCACATTTTCCTGTACTTTTGTTATTTTTGAAATCTCTTATTATTTCTTTGACTTCATGTAAAATTAGATCCTCACATGTCCCTTCTTCATTTTCTTGCCAATTCTCATTTCCCTCGAGCTCCTCTTGTTGGTCTGTATTTAATAGATCTTCGAAGTATTCCGCCCATCTGTTTAATTTTTTTGTTGTTTCTCCTAGAAGTAAACCTTCTTTGTTTCTGCAATACTGTGAATTATTTTTTGTAGTTTCTCTGGATTTCTTAACTTCTTGGCAGAAATTTTTTATATCTTTGTTTATTTAAGCTTCTTTTGTAATTTTAATTGCTTTTCAAGCTGTTTTTTTCTTCTTTTTGCAAATTCTTTTAACTTCTTCTTCAAGCCATATAGTTTTCGATCATATTTTGGGTATTTTCTCCATCTCTTTGCAGTTTCTTCTTTACAAAGCATTCCTACATTCTTCATCGAACCAGTCTTGCCGTATTCATTATATGCACTCTTCCCATACAGTTTTTTGCGACTTCCGACATGGCTATCTGTATGGTCTGTCAGTCTTCTATTTCCTGTTTGACTGGATTCTCTCTCTTTTATTTATTTCTTCCCCTAGTCTGTTTACTACCTGCTGCTCTTGACCGTGCTCTAATTGGTAATTTAATCTATATTTAGCAGGTTTTGGAATTATTGGTAGTTTTTGTTTTTAGTAAACCAAAATAATTATAGAATAAGTAAAGACTAAGTTAGAGCTATAACAAGAAAATTAAAAAGTATTTAAGCAACATATAAAACGATTGGAAATACATCAAAACTAGCATACCAAAGCCTCATAGAAAACAATTATATAAAGACAAAATATTTATTCAAAAGTGTAATTATTGACGGAAAAGTCTGGCAGATTTTTTCTTTCCATCGTGTCGTCTACTTAATTTCTAAACCATCTTCAGACTCTTCCTCTTTTTCTTCTTTCTATCGGAGTCCATTATGTAACTTTGATTATCAGTCATAACTTAATTCTTCTATTCCAGATAAATTGACCTCATTTCTAGGTCAGTTTTAACACTATCTTGTCACTGAGCGATCAGCTCGTTCATATCGAATATCATCACAATAATTTTAATGACAAGTTTTGATTTCTCTCTCTATCTAAGGACTTTATTTGACGATGTAAAAAACACTACCTGGAAAATATCAATGAAGTAAAAATAAAAACCGACAAGGGAAATATTGAATAGTTAAATTACTTGAGAGAAATCTACTATTGACATACTGGCAATGAAGGATACTAATGAAGAAGGTACCTACCATACAACAGTCCCATTATAGAATATAAAAATAACATGGAGCGAGTTATTACCAAAAGAAAAATAGGAGCAAAAGACTTAAAGAACAAAAATAGATAGAGTACATAAAAACAATACGCATTATAAACGAATTCAGCGAGCGGAAAGAAAATAAGAAGAATACATAAAATATACATTGTGTTATATAATATTCATAATTATGATTTAAACGAATAAAAGAGATTGCAAGAACTCAAATTGTATTGTGAATAGTTTAAAAATTCGCTTTAGAAACATTTTAATAAAATGTAAGAAACTAAATTGAGGTTCCAATACGTTTCTTGTCCAGATTATCATTTGTTAATATAAAAATAATTCATCTTAGTTATATAATTTCGAAAACTATTTAAATTATTCGACACAGAGAGATATGGTCCTGGCTGATTAAAACATGTGTCTATTTGATGAACATTGAATTGACGTCAACAAAACTCTATTGTTAATGCAACTAAAATGGACATAATTTCAGTAATTATGAGAATTTTCAAACGAGGAAAAGTTGAATAAACTACAGATTACATTTTTAATTTTAACGCGTCTATTTTACAATCGAAAAAGTGACCATAGCCTTGGTCGTAAACGATTTTGATGTTTCCGTTTTGGTTAATAAAAATATTCTTGTTTTTTCTATTATTTAATTGAGTTTTTTAATCATTTAACATATCACATAAAACACAGCACTGTTCTTAACCTCCACAGAATGTAGACAACTTGACATGTTCCACTAAAACATCAGGTTCCTCAGAAAAATCTAAATCTGTTTTAATCTAAAAATCTAAATAAATTTTTTTGTATGGTAATAGTCTGTATACTTTCATAGACCAAAGAACTAAGGATTTTTCCGTGACATTCGTTGATACAGGCATCTAACAACTGCTTTTGATAAATTTGGTGATAAAAGTATCTTCTTTTGGTGCCTATCCTCTGTGGATGTTGGAAATCACGTTGGCCCATACAACTTTTTTGACATCTGCTCTAAATAGATGTATGGTAGTCATTCCTGCCCACTGTCTGATGTTTTTCAACCACGATGTGCTTCTGCGCCCTTGAGATCTTTTACCTTCTATCTTGCCTTGTAAAATTAGTTGAATTAATTGATACTTCTCATGCCCTAAGTATTTCTTTCTGATTTTCACGGTACGCATAATTTCCAGATCTTTATTCATACGTTGGATCACGGTGTTGTTTGTAACATGATGGATATAGGAAATTCTGAGCATGCGGTAGTAGCACCACATTTCGAAGGCTTCTAATCGTTTGGATGTTGCCGCTGTCAAGGTCCAGGCTTCGACTCCATATAAAAGTGTAAAAAATACATAGCATCTCAAGACTCGTGTTTATATATCAATATTCAGTTGCATATTACATAAAATCTTCCTGAGGTGATTGAAGACAGATCTCGCCTTTTCTATACGACATCTTATTTCCTGTTAGTGGTCCCATTCCTTAAGCTGCATCCAAGGTATGTAATTTTGTCGATTATTTTCAAGGATTTATTATTAGCTGTGAATTGGTGTTGTATTACGTCGTTTTTACTTACTACAAGAATTTTGGTCTTCTTACAGTTTAATTTCATGCCGTATCTGTCATAGACTTCCACTACACGGTCTATTAATGTTTGCAGATCCCGCATTATCAGGAATCTAAACCGTATCGTTCGCATATCTTAAATTGTTTATAACTTCACCATTGATTTTTATATCTTCTCTTAAACCATCAATAGCTTCCCTGAACAGTATTTCCGAGTAAGTATTGAACAACGTCGGAGATAAAATGCAGCCCTAACGTACTTCCATTTTATCGTGAATTTTTGTGAGGTTTCGTTGTCTACTCGTACAGTTACCCTTTGCTGTAAGTATAAATTTTTATGGCGTAAATCTTTGTCATCAATACTAGATTCTTTCAATATCTGAAATAATTTTTGATGTTGCACCTTGTCAAATGCTTTTTTAAAGTCTATAAAGTATGCGTAGACTTCGCAGTTTATATCTCGAGCTCGTTGTATCAATACTTGTATGGAAAATAGGGCCTCTCGCGTTCCCAGTCCGCTTCTAAACCCACACTGAACACTGCTAATGTTTTCTTCAAGTTTTCTATATATACGAGAAAGAAAATCCTTTAAAATAAGGGTTTGCAAAGATATTTTTGTTAGTTTGCTGCTAAATTATTTCAAAAATAACTTTTAAAGTTGATTTTTTTGAAAATTATCAATACCTTTTTTAAAAATGCTCAAAAAACTTGAATATTCTTTTTCTTTCTTTTTTTTTTTCTTAAAAAACTTTTTGCCTTCAGCTATATAAATTTCAAGAAGTTTTACTTAATAGTTCTTGCAAAATTGAAATTGTTTATCCCAAAAAGCTTTTATCTACAACGGTATTATTCGTAAACTATTGGGTATTTATGCTAAATATTGTAAAATAGGTTTGCAAAAGTACTGTGACTTTAAGCTCATAATCAATTAAAATAAGACGCAATAACATGTAGCGCAGGAATTTGTTTCTATTAGTTATGATGGTATTCTTAGACCAATTCCAAAAAAAACATAATGTCCTACAACCCTTGAAACCCCAGTTAGCCCTTTTTTTCAAAAATTCACCGGAGCTAAAAATCATTTTAAAGAATAAAATTTCACGTTTAAACAAAAAAAAATTAAAAGTGATTTATTTAAAAATGAACCCATCCATGAGGCGCCAAAGATTAAGGGTTTAAAACCCAAACGATTTTACTATTTCAACGAACGAATTCATAAATTCAAATTTCTGGAAGTCGCAATATGTCCGGTTTAATCAACGATAATTGATGTTTTTTTTTTAATTGTGGGTACCTCCTGGCATAGAACATAAAATTGCATTTAATTCATTTGTAAATTGTTTATTGACCCGAGTAATTTGTTATAAACAATTTAAAATAAATATTTATTTTGCAAAATTTTACTTTTTTGTTATTATTATTAGAAAAGGTTTAGAAATAATAAGCAACCTAAATATTTATGTATTATAATTATAAATGATATGTTTTACCAATAACTTTTACAAAAATTAATTATTTATTTGAAAATCAAATAATACGAATACAAGAAAGCCTTACATAAATAACAATTAGAGGCAATAACGGCGAGTGCTGTACTTTTTTGTTGTTTATGTAAAATTTTAAACTTATTATTATGTTAATATCAGTTTTTCGTTGAAAAATGTTGATTATTCCAATGAATCTAATAATTTTTCGTTGTTAAAACTATGATAACTTGCTTTTTCTTTAAAAAGTCCGCTTGAATATCATCCCTGTCGATATATATTTCTTCTTCTTCTTCGCGTGCCATATCAGAATTATCCGACGTTGGCGATCACCATTGCGAAGGCTTCTCGATCTTCTGCAAAATGGAATAATTGTCCTGCATTTGTTATCTGTGTCCATTCACGAATGTTTTTTAACCAAGAAACTTGTTTTCTTCCTACACCTCTACGGCCCTCTATTTTACCTTTAAGGATCAGTTGTAATATTGATATATATTTACCCTTATTTTTTAATCTTCATTTTTGAATTTTTTTATGATGTCGACATAACTTTATAGAATATATCAGGAACCAGATATCGTAAAATAAATTAAGATAGGATGTCTCAGGTGGGTCGGATTGTAATGCAGATGGAACAAACTGACCCAGCTGGAAAAACGTTCCTTGAGAGACTTATTGGTCAGAGTAGAAGAGGAAGACCCAGACCAAGGTTTCTTAATGGGGATAGGGACAACTGGAGAGAAATTCTTGATGAGGCTGGGACCCACAGATCGTTATTAAACCAGAATGATGATGATGATGTCTATACTTAGATCGAAGATTAATGGAGTAAGACGTATCAGTGTCTTTTTCTTGTGGTATTATATACCTGCATCATTACAGTGCACCTGTAACATAATTCTTGGTAGACGTGATGTGATGCAAATAATGACTCTCGCTAATGCTTTTTGTGTATTGTGATAAGCTTGACGGTTTATACTCAATGGTTTTTGTTTTTGACTTAATCTGTCATTGCAGAGAATGAATAGCTTTTAATTTATTCCAACGAGAATGGACATCTTCTTGATATTTTTTTTACAATGTTTGCTGTACTTAACCGGTACTATTACCAGTTCTAGATGCCTTTGAGATGTATAAATACATGCGGATGCTGAGAATTCCATGGGCACAAAAAGTAACCAATGGTGAGGTACTTCTGCGCATGAGTAAACAGAAAGAATTACTAAGCATAATCAAAGAGAGGAAACTATAATACTTGGGAATTACAAATCATATTGGAAGGTAAAGTGCAAGGCAAAAGATCCGTTGGAAGACGCCAGAACTCGTGGCTGAAAGACCTGAAGAGATGGTTTGACCGCTCATCCTCAGAAATCTTTCGTGCAGAAGTTTCCAAAGCTACAATTACCATTTGGATTACCAACCTTTGAAAAGAGACGGCGCTATAAGAAGAAGAGGAACCAGTACTAAGCTTTTGTGATTTTTTTATACTCAATGTAAAATATACAACTTGATGACTAGTTGCAATATGAATATGGAGTATAATGCCATTATTTAGGACAATATTCTATCAGTAGGTGAACTTTTATGAACTTTATTTAAGAAAATGTAGTTGAATTATACGAAATAAATACTTTCACATATATGTCATCTTATTACCACAGGCATTAATAAATTTTTTGCTAGATAACTATGAAACAAAGATGTGTACCTTCTACAATAATTTTACGGACTAAATACTTTTCACTGAACTCTTCTAACTATCTAGTAAATTTGGTAATTAATCAAATTTTGATAAGACATGCAGTTTATTCTCAAAATAAAACTGCAGAAATTAAAACAAAGGTTTAAACGTTATTTTTTGAAACTTGATAGTCGTTTGTAGATTGGTATTTACAAATGTAAAGTTTTTAATCAAAAGAATGAATAATACTTTCATTATTCATGGTAATGAATTCTTCTTTCTTGAGACTTCGTGTAACAAGTCTGCAACAAAATTTTTTTTTAACTATCAATAGGGAGGAGTAGATACATAGATAGATAGATAGATAGATAGATAGATAGTTTATTTGACTGTAAGTTACAACAAGGTTTACAGCAAGTCAAAACTAAAATTATAAATTTAAATCATTACAAAAAAATGAAAACAATACACTAAAAATATTTAAAACATTAAAATACATATAAAACGTACAATATGGACATCATAATATAATTAAAATAATATTAAATTTGGTTATATTGCAGCTTGGGCATTCACAGATACACTCTGGTAATATTCACCTAATGTATAAGGACACATGGTCACTAGGTACTCTTTGACTTGGTTTTTAAAAGCTGTAGTTGAATGAATGTTTTTAAATTTTTGAGGAAGTTGATTATACAGTAGTAAACCAGAGACAGTAAATGACTTCCTACTTATTTCTAAATGCCGATAGGGTACTACAAACTGTCTCTTATTTCTTGTGTTGTGCGAGTGAATATCACTGTTACATAAAAAAGTTCTTTTATTTTTATGAATTAGTATCAATAATTCCAAAATGTAAATTCCATACACTGTTAATATATTTAAATCTCTAAATAGGTTTTTACAAGACCAACCATACGGAACACCTGCAATACATCTGACAATACGCTTTTGGGCCTTAAAAACGTCCTTTATACTAGAGAGCCACCCCAGACAGTTATACCGTAACTCATTGTCGATTGTACCACAGCAAAATAAAAAAGACGAAGCTGTTGCAGACTAAGTATTCTACCCAAATTTATCAATTGATAACATTTAGAATTGAGTTTTTTACATACATTCCAACAATGAGTCTTAAAAGATAAATGAGAGTCGAAAGTCACTCCTAAAAACTTCACATCACTACAACTCAAAATACCCTCACCATTGATGGAAATACTTAAATCAGGTTTAGTAGAATTTGAACGAGATGTAAATAATAAAAATTTAGTTTTATGAACATTGAACAGGAGCGACTGATTACTGGACCAATCAGAGAAGGTCTTCAGTGAGTTTGTTATTTTATCTTGTAAAAAATTTATGTCTTTATCGCGATATAGCATTCTTGAGTCATCAGCATAAACTGATACAAATGCATCAGACATTACATATGGTAGTTCATTAATATACAAAATAAATAAAATCGATCCCAATATGGAGCCTTGTGGTATACCCTATTCTTATTAACAATCGGATCAGACATTGAAATCTTGAAGTTATTTTTGACTCTAACTATTTGGTGCCGGTCTTTCAGATAGGAACCAAACCTACTATGGGCAACTCCCCTAACACCATATCTGTACAATCTATCGAGGAGTACATCGTGTTGCACACAATCAAAAGCACGACTGAGGTCACAAAAAATGGCAGTTGGATTTTCACTGTTTTCAATAGAGATTAAGACTTCCTCATAGAAACTGTTAATGGCTGTGGAAGTAGAAAATTCATTGCATATTCAATAATCTTAGATTAGAAGATTTTACTTCTTGTGTGACCCATGTTTTTTTTATTTGGTTTTGGTAATGTTTGGTTTTTCTAATAGGACAACTAATATTGAAATAGAACTGTAATTTATCAGTAGGAAATTTGTGTTGTATATTTCTGACAATAACTCTTTCAAAATATTCCCAAGCTGAATGAATCGACTACACCTTATTCCTTCTGTAATAAATTGATTCAGATTGTTGTTGTAAATGCTCCTGTACATATAATTCACAATTTTGTAGGGTATATGATGTAATCCAGACTGTACTGAAAGTAATTTAAGGAAATTCATTCTCTAAAGTAGTTATTTATTAAAAACACTAAACGAAATTACGAAAGTTCTGAAGTACTTACATTCTTTACATTTTAGTTCATTTTGCAGAATTTCCATCGGATTTCAAACTTTTGAAAATACTTCAAATTGGCCACATAAAATCAAGTGTGTGTGTGTGTCAAGTTGTTTATGAATTTTATTACATGACTGACAAATAATCTTATTTTCTTTAAATTTGTTTTTTAAACAAAGCAAAAATTAGTAAACAAGTTATGTTATACTTTTAATATCTTTTGTGGCTAAAAGATAATTCGATTAGCCTACTCTAATTACGATTTTTTCAATGATTCTGTACCTAAACATAATAACTAGACACATCTAACATTAAATTTAACACGATGGCCTTAATGAAAAAAAAAAATTAACAAAAATTAAAATTTATTTTTAATTTTCGAAAAATTATTTCAAAAATCGCATCATTTGGACACGCGAAGAATAGATGCATCGATAACATACTGCAGCAGAACAGTCAAAAATAAAATAAGAAGTAACTATATTAGAAAATATGTTTCTTAAACTATTTTCTTGATAGAAGAGATTCAGTGAAAAAGTAATTCTAAAATAGAAAAATAGCATGGAATCAACATTTAATGGCAAATAATAGATTCACGAGGATGTAATGTATTGTTAAATAGAATAAAACTGGGAAAATTTATTATATATTTGTGTTGCATTTTTCTAATGTCTCTTTAATCAATAAACCCTCATTGAGCATTAAATTATGATCGCGAAAGAAATCCCTTCATGGTATTCCATCGAACCCGCCCATGTCTATAATCATATTGTATACGGAAGGGGTCATCGAACTCAACGACCGAGTGGGGATCACTACGTCACGCCAACCGGCGCTGAGACATACGTCATCCCGACTCCGGGCGCTACGCAAACGCGCTAGACAAGGACCGATCCACGAGATGTATTCCTTACCTCAACTACATTCCCATATTACTTCAAAGATACACGGATAATTTGCTAGGACGGACTTTTCTTAAAAAAATGTCCAAAATATGTGGTGGTTGTACATAGAAGGTGACATTTTTTTGAAGAAAATAGGGGTGAATAAAAAACGGGAGTGTCGATGTGGACGAATAATAAATTCTTTAGTTGTTTAGTGGCGAACAGGTAGTGAGAAAGTGATAAATAAACATTGTTAATAAATTCTTATTTAGTTTTAGTAAAAATAAAAGTAATATATCTGAAGGCTCGTGTGGTAAATACAATAATAATTAGTTTCTTACATAATTATTTTTCAAGAAAATCTCTTCCGCATAACAGGTCAAATGATAAGCTAAAATAATTTGCGATTGTTTGAAAGCAATATTTGCATAATCAGGTAGTACGTATCTTCAAGTTTTGCGTGTAAACAAATTTTGTAAATACTTGATTTAGATAATTAGTTCTACCTCGTTGTTTTCGTAATCGGTCATTCACTCCATCGAGTAAAAATAAACTGGCTAGTGATATCACAACCAAGTCGTAAGTAATTTCTGCCTTTTAATTCTTTTTTAATCACATGGGAATTACGAATTCAGGTGGTCGATGTGCCTTTTTCGATATTCCTAGCTACTTTCTTTTCGCGGAGCTGATAAGTGTTTTTCTTTTTGATAATGCGGCACTGTTTGGCAGTTTTCGGCGGTTAATAACCTCAAGTTCATTGGCTCCAATGTGAACCGCGCCTCCAAAAGATCACTTCCAAAACGTAAGGGCAAAAAAATTCTCTGTGTACGTACGTATGTACAGGTCGGGTGATTTGTACCTACATGGTTTTTCGTGATAGTGTAGAAACTTCGCATTTCCGGGTTCATAGCAAAGTTTATGAAGTTATTTATGCACAATTTACTTAAAGGTATTTATATTTTGATTATTGATGATCGTTTGCAAAGTTTTTCGAATTGTTTGGTTAATAATTCTGATTTTTGGTTATAATTTAATTTCATATATTTTACTTCTTTAATTATTTGAGCGGTTTACTGAGGTAAAGGTACTTCAATGGTTTAGCTACAAACTTTACGATTTTTTTGTTTTACTTGTTAACTAGTAGATGTGTTAATTACTACGGTGATTATTGTGAAAGTAATAAATGTTTTTCATTGGTGTCTTCCTTTTTTGTTTTGTAGAATGACTGTCGGTGTAATAGTTTTGATTTCTTATTAAGATCATTCATATTTATAGTTTTTTATTTATTTATGAGCTATTAATTTATTTCATTTTTTTCTATCTGCTATTACTTTACTCCAGTTTTCTGTTTTTAATTGACTCAATACTTCTTCTATTTGGTCCTTCTAATTTCTTCGACTTCTTCTACTCTCTCTTTCTCGCGCTCATCATCTTTTTTCTCTACACCCTATCTCTCTCTCTCTCTCTCTCTCTTCTCCTCCTCTTTCTCACTATTTCACAACCAGGTTTTCATTTTTTGATACATAGAAACATCGCATCGTTTCCTTTTCTATAATATTCGTGTACATTGTTATTCATTCTTGGTATTATTTCGTTAATAATTTCGTGATTCAGTAACTTTTTATATTCATCATCGTTAATTATATTTAGTCCCATTAATATCGTTCTTATAACTTTTCTTTCCAGAATTTTAAGTCTTACTCATTTTTTTGTAAGTGCTCTTATTTATGTTGCATATGTTTTAATAACAGATCTAATTATTGTCTTATACAGTGTGAATGGCTTAAATTTTTCTCTTAATATATTTTTTTAAATAAAATGCTTTTATAATCTCTCTCTGAAGGTTTTTATCCATCTCATGATTTTCATTTTTTCTATTTATCAATATCTGTAGGTAAGTAAAAGTTTCCACTACTTATCTTAAACGTACATACAGCGTTCCTGACTCATATAAATTTTGGTTTGTGAGGGTTTAGTTCATTGTCTCGATAGTCTTTGCTGTTGGTTTCATTTTCTCTTTGTTTGTGTTTTGTTGTCCTGTTTAGGTTTTACACCTCTTCAGGATGTGAGGGTTTTGTAATACGGCCAATCTTATAGTAGTTGTTGGCATAGTACATTGTTGTCAGATTTTTCGTTTTTCTGGAAATATAATAAACTTTGGTATTTCAAATACATCCTGTAAGTCTGTTATTTTTGAAATCATTAAAAATTACAGCGTATTTACATATACCTTAATGCCATAATTTTAGAGTTATAACTAAATTTCTAATATATCCACCTATAAAATATTACAAGATGGCTATGATTGAATAAACTCGTTTAAGTTGAATAATCTTTAATAATAATTTATATCCTGATAGAAATACCGAAACAAGGTCAGTGCACTAGTAAAAAAGTTGTTAAAAAACTTAAAAGAAAATTAGAAAACATGAAGTAATGGGAGTTACAGCTGATGTTCAAAATATTGCGATCTTTAAAATTTTGCAATACATTTTTCAACATGGCTAACCGTTCAAAATTTCGACTAAACGATGTTTTTAACCCCATAGAAAATAGTCTAAAGGTGTCACATCGGGTGATCGCAGAGGCCATTCTATAAAACCACGCCTTTCAATTTATTTTCTAGAAAACACATTATTTAGGTATTTATTAACCCCACATATATATTGAGGTATAGCTCTATCATATTGCAGCAAAATGCTGTTGCTTGGGGTATTGTTATTGTCTGCAAATTTCAAATAATGAAATTCCTAAATTAAAAAGCCCATGGAAAGCACTTACTTGGGTTTGTAAATAACCGAACCAACTCAGGCATAACCCTGTTTTCCAATAAATTTAAATATGTCGGACCACTTAAGATTCCTCCAATAAAAAGGTTTCGAATACTATTTTGTGGCATATTATTCCAACCCATACATTTTTTTTTAGATAATGGGTGTGATACTCTTGCATCCAACGAGGATTGTTACGTGACCAACGTATATAATTATACAGATTTACGTTTCCGTAAACAAAAGTGGTCTAATCCGAAAACATAACATTATATAAAAAAATGTTTCATAACTAAGTTTGCAAATTGTTCACGTTTATCATAATCGTCATCTGACAACTCTTGAACCAACCTGATTATGTCCCACTTTGTCAAATGCTTTTCCCAAATCAACATAACACAGATGCACATCCATATTCATATCCATGCATCTTTGAGCTATCACATTAAAGCAAATAACGCCTCTCTGGTTCCTAGTCCGTTTCTGAATTCACACAGACTCTCATCTATTCCTTCTTCCAGTTTTCTATTTATACGACTATGTATTATTTTCAGGAAACATTTGAGAACATGATTTAATTTTAGTGCTCTGTATTCACTGCGGTCTTTAGCGTTTGTACTTTTATGGATAGTGCAAAAGGTGGAGAGTAACCAGTGTTTCGGTATAGATATTGTTTTGTATATTTTGTTAAACAAGTATACTACAATGTCTAAGATTTCATCATTTATGCATTTTAAGCTTTCTATCGAGATTTGATCTGGACCTACTGCTTTGCCATTTTTGCTGTTTTTAATGCCATTTTAATTTCTTCTTTTAATATCTTTAAAACCACACCACCTTCTACTTCCATCTGTTCTATTCTATTGTCTTTCAAGAAATCATTGATTGTTTACCTCTTTAATTTTTCGTTAGTTTTCAACACTAGTTTCTCATTTGTATCTTTCAGTATAAAACTACCATGTCTTTTCTGGTATTCTTCTATTTCTATGCATTGTTCTTTAAACTATTCTTCTTTTGCTTGCTTAATTTTGTTTTTGGGTTGACGTCTTTCTTCCATTAAATCTTCTTATGCGTGGGTTGCTTAATTTATACTTGACTGAATAATTATTTTCTTTTAATTTGGTCGAAAGACTGTTTGAAATCTATAAAAGCTCTCGTTTTTGTTCAATATTTGCTTTAATGTACATATTGAACCGACCGTTGACCTTCCTTACCGAAATTGATTTTGATAATTGTTCGTTCTATTTTTTGTGTGTCCTTGAAGCCTTCCTTTCAATGAAGTAGTTATCATCTTGTACGTTACATTAAGTAGAGATATGCCTTTGTAATTATTGCAGTTCCACTTATCTCCTTTGTTTGTGTGTCAGTATTAACCTGTCGTACATACGTTTGAAATTTAATCTTCAATCCTCATCATCCTGTCGATACAGCAAGAAGCTGTTAGGATAATATTTCTTAAAGGTATAAAGCATCTGTTAAAAGAAAATGCCGACTTATTTGTTTGTCTTTATTCTGTTACTTTTTAATGTGAAATTTGTGGTGAAAAAAAGGTGGGTTATATTCACTTACGTATTTTTACCGCCTTTTTTAATCGTTATTTACGTATTTTAAGTTTTCTCACTTTTGTTTTTATTTCCCTGCTAATCGTTTGTGTCTCTTCCTCATATTCATTTTCTTTTTACTTATTGCTTTAGGTTTGAAAACTCATTTTGCAAATCCTTTCATCAGTTCTTTTATTACTTCATCGTGCAATATCAGCGACCTGAAAGTGTTAAACCAAGAAGTATATTTCTTTTTATATTTTTCTACAAGAATTTTAGGATGATTAAGAGAAGCTAAAGAGGCACAGGATAGATAAAAGATAAAGGATAGAAGAAGCTAAAGGTCAACATTATTTGTGAATAAGTATTTTTTAGAAATTTTGATAGCTGAAAAAATATTTTGCATCATTACTTCGGCATTTCAAAGACAATCAATTTATACTTTTAGAATTCATTTCTAGATTCCGTATAAAAGATCATTTACGACGTTAACTACGTGCCAAAGTAATTGTTATTCACTCATTTTCTTACGAATCGGTCTATGATATTTGCCGTCATTTTTAAAAAGGAGCATTTTTTCTTGCTTTACCTCTCCGATGGAACGTTATGAAATATTTATGCTCCATTAATATAAGAGTATTTCTACTCTGCATCACTCCAGTTTTCATGTTCTCTTGCAAAAGCAAGGAAAGCTCTGCGATGTTCTATGGATAGTATTGGAGATAGGGCTGGCCTTCTGGATAATAAATTACCTTCTACAAGTAGTCGACGAACTGTCCATCTACTTACATCCACATTTCTCACTTCTCTCAGACGATTTGCCAGTTCAACTGAAGTTAGATGCCGATTTCTCAAACATGATGAGACCAGAAATCGATCATCTCTTTCGGATGTTACCCTTCTACGACCTGATCCTGGTCTTCTTGTGAAGTTACCGGTGTCGCTAAAACGCCGAACTGCTCTTTGAACCGAAGATCGACTAACACCCAACATTTCAGCTGCATAATATTGGCTACGACCATCTTGAACTAAAGTTACCGCCCTTGCAGCATCTGTCGGAGTTAGAGACATTTAGGAAGGATGATTAAATAAAAATATAACACGTTTTGAAAATAAAATCACTACACTAGTATGGTTGTTGAATTAAAAACAACATTCAATAAATATCTACTTGCTTTAGACCCTTTTTGACAAAAATCTGAAATACCAATTTGTTTTAAGAAATATAAAAAGCAATATTAAAAATATTATTTTATTTCTCGTATACGAGGGTACACCTAAATTTACATACCTAATTTAATGTCTCCTCTAAAATGATACAACTTCAAATAAATAAGAAATAAGGAATGGATCGATTTTTTTGCACCTGAGTGTATATATATATATATATATATATATATATACACTCAGGTGCAAATATATATATATATATATATATATATATATATATATATATATATATATATATATATATATATATATATATATATTGGAGAAAGATTGGAACAATGGAGACTAAATAATATTGTTCACTTATATTCGTCTCTTCTCATTCTCTATTGCACTTCTATCATCCTACATATTACATCTGTAAATGGTTACAATCTCCTTTCCCGTATCTGTCCCCGTTGCTTTTTTGTATTTTTTATGTAGAATTATAGAAGAACAATATTTGTCAAATTTCAAAATTTCCTATTAGCTCGTAATATCACTTGCCATGGACTCATAAGAGGGATTTTCTTACATACATTATTATAACAAAGCATCGTCTAGTCTACTTCTCCGTTGACATTTTATTCCTATAGATATTATATTTACACATCTAAACTTTACACTTCTGATCACTACATTGTGCTCAATGTAGTGATCAGAAGTATCAATGACAAAAGTTTTTCTTGGTTTTTTCTTTTTCTATTCTAAATTAACTGATTTACATTTGTCTTTATTCGCATTTCTGTTTAGTTCCAGAATTCCTTATATAGCGTTGGTTTATACTTTTTGCTCTTCTCGTGATTGTGTAAGTTTTTGTTTACTAACTTTATGCTACCATTCTCATTTCTTTTCATGATAACAGGGAGTTTGGCCGTTTTTTATAAAGTTTTAATGATGTCATTTCTCATCATTTTATTGTCCTTAACTACATCTTCAAAAATTATTATATGGTATCTTCGTAAATGAAATGGCTCGCTAATATCATTATTTTGTTGATATTTTATGAGTGTACCTTCTGTAGGATAATGTTGAATACCATTTACAGTGTTTTTTTTAACCTGGAGATTCTTTATTCGTTATGAACGGATGCGTTTACACTACAAAGGCGGCAAGACTTGTAGTTACTCTTTGCTTCATTAAAAAAAACAAACATTAATTAGGCAATATTTGGACTATATATTTGGAAAAAACATTATCATACAGCATGTTGCATGGACTATTAAACATAAGTCTTCCTCAAAGAAGCTAATCTCTTCTATTCTAAGCTGCTTCGATGGCTCTCACTGTTTTCAGATCATATATTCATAATATATATGTGATTTTATTCTACAACTTTTTTCATTTGTTGATCGTCTTTCTAATATATTTTTCGTACAATTTCCTCCATTCATTCTTGTCATGTTACCAGCGCAATTCCACTTTAGGTTTAAATGAAATTGGAATATTACTCTTAAACATGCGTTTTACTTTTCCATATGCTACCCAACTGGAAAATGTTCTTCGTTGTAGTTTATAGTTGTCTATATTAATTTTTATTTCCCGTATCAGGTATATATTTTAGTTTAACTTAAGTGTATTTCCAAACATACTGCCATGCTGTTTGAAGTTCTTTAAGCATGCTTTTACTTTGATCAAGTAATCTGAAATTAGTACAATACCTTAACGCAAAGTGTAAATGATTTAATCTCTCTTCCATCAATGTTTTTTCTGTTTTCAAACAAGTGTCTTTAGTCATGTTCCAGAATAGCGTAGAAGAGATTTAGTGAAGTCTTGTCACCTCTTCCTAAAGAAATGATTCCCCAAAATAATTTTACAAATATTCTGATTATAAATACAGTCAAATTGGCACTTGTTCAAAGATAGATATTAATCATTCCAATTATCATTTTTCTAACTACAATTACCCAATCTGTTACCAAAATAAATGGATTATGTATTTATTATGAAGTAAAATTAGATTGTGAGAAGCAGAAATCCAGCTAGAAGGCATCGAAGACGAAAGAGAGGAAGATAACATCTTAACAGAGGATGAAGTCATCAAAGCAATACAAAAACTGAAAGAAAACAATGCTCCAGGAGCAGATGGCAATCCTTCCTAGTGTTTAAAACATGGCGCAAAAAATCTGACTTCTTGTTAGAACAGATAGAAAAAATAGGTTTGAAAGCAGGTAAAAAGACCTGAAAGTAGGTATAACTATTGTACCTATTCACATGAAAGGAGACCAAACAATTTGTTCTAACCACAGAGGAACTACCCTCCTAAACGTAACCTACAAAATATTAGCTTACATTGTTTACAATCGACTATCGGGATATTGTGAAAACATAATAGAGAAATACCAGTGTGGACAAGCTTTGGAAAAAACATATAAGTATGGAAAAGGTACACACCATTTGTTTGTGGATTTTGGAGTGTAGACAGAAACGCACTATACAAAGCCATGTTATAATTCAGTATCCCAATATTCTTAGTGAAATTCATGAAAAGCATCCTCCCAACAGTCGAATGTAAGGTAAGAGTGTAGAATGGAGTATCAAGAATTTTCCAGACACAGATAGAATTTCGACAGGGATAGCCATCTTGTCTTCTATTCAACAATGTAATAGAGAAATCTATTAGAGAATCTGGAATCACAAGAAGAGCCATTATTAACAGGAGGGTACAAATAGCGTATACGGATGATATCGAAAACATATCCAGAAGAAAGGCTTACCTTATCTAATCGTTCACGGCTTTGGAAGCAGCAGCAAAAAGAATGGCTCCACACTAATACTGGTAAAATTAAGTATATGAAGGTGATAAATAATAAGCAAATAGCAAAACCCCAAGATAAACATGAGTTTTAATATTAAACATAATCACAAAAAGAACGAAAATATTGATATGAAAATATTGGTTTAGACAGTTTTAAACGTAAAATCCTCAGAATTCCTATAATTGTGAGCTTTACCGCCTTTATAGTAAACCTAGTATTAGTAGGTCCATCAAAATAAACAGGCTGCGGTGGATAGACCAATTTAAGAGAATAAACGAGACGGAGCCGTCGAAACACATATATAACTAAAGACCGGATGGAGTGAGGAGAAGAGGCGGTCCAGAGTACGATTTAAAGATCAGGTGGAAGACGACTTATGAGTGTTCAGAGTAGGAAATTGGAAAATAGAAAGAAATGTAAGCTTATCCTAGAACAGACCAAGATCCACTACGGGTTGTAGAGCCAATGATGTTGATGATGTATTTAATAAATAAAGTGTATTCATTCTTACTTTAATGGCTACAACCCAAATTCAGTCTTGGTCTCCTATAATTTCTGCCTTCCAATATACGTGGTTCTGCGCCGCTTGCCTACAAGATTAGCAGATTGTGCGAATCCGCTGCTAATTTGCCCTTCCATCTTTTACGTGGCCTACCTTTAGGTCTTATGCATTTTATTTTACAATCTAGAGCTCTTCTTGGCAGTCTGTCATATTTCATCCTCACTACATGAATTTTGCTTTCAACTTTCCTTTTGTTTTTCTAACATCACCCATCTCACACAACCATAACATACTATTGGTAAATCTGCTCATACTAAAATATTAATGAATATTTGTTTCATAGCTATTATTAATCTTTTTACGTAAAAAATACCAGAAACAGAAAGACGGTCTTAGATTTAATTTCAATGCAGGGCATCTGCCATCCGCTTATACGTATTATCACCAGAGCGACATATGCAGAGGCTCTGAATCGAAATTAAATCTCTCCCGTCATAGTACAATAATTATTAAAATAATTATAATATAAATTATTATTATATGAAATATTATAATAATTAGTTTCGCCAAGTAATGTTTTTAAATACCAGAAACTTATTTTTCTTCTCTAACACCACCTTATGCCATATTGTGCAATGTACAAAAAATAATTTCTCTATGACACCGTCATCTAATCTTGGGAAATTATTCAAATTAGTCCGTTATCTTCCTTTATTTATTCTATATCTCTACTCCGCCACCACTGCTAATTATAACGAACAATAAATTTTTAACTATCACATATAATTTTAGTAATAAAAGTTTCAAGAAAGCCCAGAATTAAATGAAATGCTTATCGATTACACAGCTAGATACAAAGGTTATTGACTCCATCCAAAATCTGGCAGTTCAATCTTTCGGAATTGTAATTAATCATTTGGTCGAAATATTACTTGTTTTTTTTTTTTTTTTTTTTTTTTTTTTTTTTTTTTTTTTTTTTTTTTTATTTAGTTTGATGGCCTTGGCCGAGCCAATTAGCCAGACAAATTTAAAGACAAACAATTTTTACAATCAGAGTAATTTTTTACAATTAGAGGAATAAACATATAATCATCCGTACAATCTAACGTGCAATTTGTAATAATTAGCAATTAACAATTAATAATTAGTAATTAGTAATAATTCTTTTTTTTTTTTTTTAATTTTTTTTTTTTTTTTTTTTTTTTTTTTTTTTTTTTTTTTTTTTTTTTTTTTTTTTCCTGCGCTAAGACATAACCCGATTCAACATCTCGGAGGTTTACATCTTTTTTTTTTTTTTTTTTTTTTTTTTTTTTATTTCTTTATGATTTTTTTTTTTTTTAATTTTTTTTTTCTTTTTATATTTAATTTTTTTTTTTTTTTTTTTTTTTTTTTGCTATAATACAATATTTACTTAAATATAAGTTAGTTTTAAGCTACAATTTATATTTACAGTTTTTGATATGTTCGTAAATCATTTTTAATATATTGATATCTCTAGAGAAAATCAAATTGTTCAGGTAGACGGGAAGTGGAATTTTTAATATAATAAGATTATCATAAAATTTGTTTATGTTTACTGATTCGTGGGAACATTCAAGAAAAATATGTAATAAGTTACCTTCTTTTCCACACTTGCAATTAGGTGACTCCGCGAGACCCAACTTGTACATATGAAGGGGGGTAAGAGCATGATTAGATCTTAATCTGTTTATAACCCTTATGAAATGGCGATTTGATAGAGTATGAAACCATCTTTTTATGGGTATTTCAGGCTGCATTTGTTTGTAATTATTTCCAGTTCTCGTGTTTCGATAATATGTTTGCCATTTTTCTTTTTGATGCTGTTTACTAATTATATCAATGTCTGAAAAGGGGAGTAAGTTCAAGGGAGCTTCTTCGCCTATGTCTAGGGCAGATTTGGCTAGGCTATCTGCTATTTCATTGCCCTTAATGCCCGCGTGTCCCTTTATCCATGATATAATAATGCTTTTCCCTAAATTTGTAATTTTATTGTAAATAGTCATAATTTCTAGTTCTATATGATTTAGTTGTTTGGACCTATGTACGTTTGTTAGTCTGTCGACGACACTCTTACTGTCTGTAAATATTATGCAGCTGTAGGGTTCGTTACTATGTATATGCCTTAATGCAAGAAGAATCGCTGTCATTTCAGCAGTGTATATCGATGATTCAGCTGGCAATTTCAATAATTTTTTAAATCCGCTTTGAACATTAATTAATGCACATCCTACTTTGTTTTGTACTTTAGATCCGTCTGTAAAGTAAAACTGATAGTTTGGCCATTTATGCCGTGTAAATGATTGAAAAGCGACTGGATCTAAATTACTGTCCATAAAAAAGGTATTAATATGTTTTGAAAAAAGCTCTTCTAATATATGGGAATACATAGGTGAAACTTGATTTTCATACGTATAGAAAGTATGTCGGTATTGAGATATCCTCAGGTAACTATTTACCAGAAGAGAACATTTTTTCTTTGTCCAATATTTATGAGTTAGATCTAAAATTGATAAAATATGAATATCCTGTAGATAGTTAGTATTTTTCCCTATGGCTCTAGTAATGAATTTATCACTTAAAAACTCCCGTCGAAATTTCAGAGGTGGTTCTATCGCCTCAACTTCCATTATATTAACAGGTGTAGAATTCAAATATCCAAGACAAAGCCGAAGGCATTTATTTTTTTGTATTTCTAATTTATTTAAATGTGTGTTTGCGGCAGTTCCATATAAATGACAACTGTAATCGAAAATGGGACGAATCATAGTACGGTAAAATAAATGTGCTACATTTGGATCAGCGCCCCAGTTAGTTCTACAAAAGGCTCTTAGAATGTTCATTGCATTTTCAGACTTTTTTATGACATGATGAATTTGATCCTTCCATAGTAGTTTTCTGTCTAAATAAGTACCGAGATATTTTATACAATTTTTAATAGGGAACTGAATTTGACCTACTTCCAGATGCCCTTGTGGAATTTGATGTTTTCTAGAGAAAATACAAATTTCAGTTTTAGATTCTGATATATCTAAACCAATATTTTCATAGTGATTAAGAACAGCTTTAATTGAGAGATCAAAATTATTTTTACATATATCCAATGATTTGTGGGCTGTGTAAACTACTACATCATCAGCATATTGAATAATTTTTGTTGGGCTATTAATACAATTTTCTATATCCATATTATATAAAATAAATAGTATTGGGCTTAATATGCTACCCTGTGGAAGTCCAAAAAAAAAAAAAAAACATCTCTCGCATTAGTCTCCCACCAGATCTTCTGTGGTATTCATCTCCGACTCTTTCCAGTAAGCTGATACGTTCAACGTCCCTAGCTTTCTCAACATATGTTCCGTCATGCTGGTATTGCTGCCACACACCTAAACTGTCACTAGTTTGGAATTTTTATGACAAACATCTAACTAGCATTTTTCATTAAATCCATCCTGCTCTAACTCTTATTAGGTATACACATTTTTAATTTATTTTCCCATTGCTCGATATTACCGATCCACGTACCCAGAACGATCAATTTTCATAATTATTTCACCATATAATATGCATCTTATTTGTGGTAGTAACTCAAACTTTGAATAAACGTTATAGATATATTGATATTGTCCTACTAAGTTTTAAACCTTTTTTTAAAGAGCCGTGTCTTTACCCCAAACTTTGCTCTAATTGTATGTTTTTAACATCACATTAAATTTTATTATAACGGTACCATGAGCATACATTAATCAACAATGTAATTTCTCGTTGCAACTTTTCCTAAAATGAAATTTATCAGCCCTTCTTTATTCTTGATGCTTTGTCACTCCCTCTTACATATGTCTTGATACAAGTAGGTATTTTTTTTACATGACGATGAGGATCTGCTTTTTCAATAAATTCTTGCTATTTCAAAATCATGGTAAGCATTATTTGTGTTTGTTGTGTAGGACTAGATGTGATAGAAGATGTGAGTATTAAGTAGATGGGGTTTTATCTAATCATTATACTGGTAAATATTTTGAATTTAAACGTTTTTTATTGACTATAAATTAATTTAAACTTCACAGCGGTTAAAGAAATAACCAAGATTATATATATATATATATATATATATATATATATATATATATATATATATCTATGTGTGTTAAGTTTAAAAGACCGGAAGTACAATAACAAATTTAAAAAATAAATTACTTGTTCGTCGTAGATAAAATATAGTATGCAGCTCGTTACGGTTTCCGCACGTGTCACAGTCTCAAATCGTTAAACAGCAAAATATGTCTGTCATGCTTGTGTCATATACCCCGTGTCGTTTCATTTGTGACGACGGGACTTTGTTGTGGACGGGACTGTTCCCATTGGTCGGTGGCTTCGTTCTGACATTAGCTACGAAAAAGAAAAAGAATTGACAGTTTGAGAGACGAAGAAGAATTGACAGTTGACATAAGATAAGGAAAAGAAGTAGAATTGACAGTTGACAAATGGTTTCGGTCTTGGCTAAGGTTCGTGCTCGGCCGGTAATGCAGATTCAACGCTTACCGATAGTGACGTCACACTGTGCCCCATACTTTGCTGCTCGAGTTTAAACTCGAATGCCTTACTCTGCTGCAAGTTTGAACTCGAATACCTGCTTTTGGTAACTGTTTCAATATAGTCAGTATAAGCATTATGGGTATACACTTGTTTATTGGTATATAATTCCATTAAATGTCTTGTAATACAAATTACATTTGCTTTTATCTGCTTTTGCAATATATCTTTTTTGCAATAGGAACTCCATTTTCATACGAACATACTTAGGTATCCTATTACTGTGTTAGTTAGTTTCTAGTCTTTTTTCTACAACACAAAATAGTCAGTATAAATTAAAAACTGAGGACTATCTGTTTGAAATTCCTCTTTTTTGCCATTAATAAACATAGGCATTGCCTTGGGACAGAACCTTGACAATGACACTCTCTCATTAAATTGATATGTTTTATTAAAACAGTTTTCCAAATTATACTAAGTTTTGCAATATTCTCTTTTCATTTGCTCTAAACAGTTAATTTAAAGAACACTTTCTCAAGTGTTCTTCAAATCAACAATCAAGACAACAGCAATGTCTGAGATTACAGAGCCAAGACGTTCGTCTTGCTCCAACGCTACGTGTTTCAATAATCTTTCCCTGAATGATAACTTGCAGAAGCTAGTATTTTGTCCCTCTCAGCACATGGTCTAGATATTGCGATTTTTTATCTTTATTTTATTGTTTAATTTTGTTTCTTTCGAGGTGCTTTGCAAATTCTCTTTATTGGTAACTCGGTTTGTTTCATTGGTGGTAAGTTGGTAGGATGTATGTATGTACAGTGTTAACAGGCCATTTAGGCCCATTGCTGGATGGATAATTTCCATCGTTTTCTGTTTTTAGCTACCAGCTTTTAATCTCTGATTTCCATCTCTCAGACATCTTCCATCACTACATTTCTTGGTCTTCCTCTCTTTTTTTTGCCCTCCGGTACTGTCCAAGCAATATTCTTAACTATTCTATTACCTTGCATTCTTTCTAGATGTCCGAGCCATTCTAGTCTACGTTTTTTCACCACTTTTGTTATTGTAGGATTAGCATACAAATGGTACACTTCTGCATTAGTTCGTTTTCTTCATTCTCCCTCTACTACTTTTCCACCAAACATTCTGCGAAGTATCTTTCTTTCTCATGCTTCCAATTTGTTTTGTATACTCTTATTTTTGTATTACGAGATATATCTTTGGCCTTAATTATTTTGCTTATGGCTTCAACACGCCTGTTGCTCTTGGTCAGTCTCAGGTTGATTTCAGTTTCTTCCTTACATGTCTAATCAATAAGAGTACCTAAGTACATATATTCACCCACCTTCTCGAATTCTACAACTGATCCATCCTCCACGTCCAATATAAAGGATTCCCTGGTGTTTATTCCTGTTTTGCTCGAGATTTACATGTACTTCGATTTATTAATATTAACTTTCGGTCCCAATTTAGAGCTTTCCCCAATTTAGCTTTTTGCTATATTTGCCAGTTCTTTTCCATTTCATGTAAAATTGTCATTTTTACCAATTTTACTATTTCTTCTGGCTCTTGGAACTCTTTTAGCGTTTCTGATAATTTGTTTCTGTCTATTGTTTCGTAGGCGGCTTTGTAATCAATGAAAATTACTTGTGCTGAAATGTTGTATTCATAGCAATTGATCAGGATTTGTTTTAGCATAAAAATTTGATCGGTTATTGTTCTTTCTTTCCGAAATCCTCCCTGGTATTCTCCTAAATTTTTCTCTACATATATTTCTAATCGTTTTTTAATTAGTATGGCGAGCACTTTATATATTACTTCCAATAAGTAATAATACTTTTTGTATATAGGAATTATAATCGACTTTTTCATTCTTGAGGCATTTATTCGGCATCCCACACTTCTAGTATTAGCTCACTAAGTTGGTTTATTAAGGCCACTTCTCCATATTTTAAATTATCTGCCACAATGCCGCTCTCCCGAGGCTTTCTTGATTTTTTATACCTTTTATTATTTCTTCAATTTCTTCTCTTGTGGGCTTTGGTTGGTAGGATATCTTTAGTATTCTTCAGTCGTCAAAGATGAAAATGCCCCTGAACCTCTAAAAATTATAAGAACAAGCTGAATTTTGCTGAGAATGTCAATTTTAAGATCCCAAAATTATACAAAAGAGTTTACCACTCCCACATCCGGGCTTCTCTCTAAAACCTCCGGTTGTGGAAGGGGACCGAAGAAATCGATTCACCAAGAATCTGTGCGTCGTAGAAAAAATATTTCAAATAAAATATGTAGCTGAGATAATTTTAAACAAGAATGTTTTTTAGCACTTTTTGTATAGAATGAACTGTTCTCTCAGAAACAACGCTTGAAGCGACCGGCAATTTTGAATGTCAGTTACGTTCACGAAATCAATTTTGTATTAATATCTTGACGGTAATTTGATATCTTTTGATCAGATTATTCTATGCAATAAAATCAAAATGCATCTTAAAGGTGAAGAGTGCAGCTTTTGTATGGCATTTTTGTATTTTGTCGCATTTGTTTATAAAAAAAGTTGGACATTATTATTTGGTTTCCCTGTATAAGGAACTTTAGGGACTTTATAATTTAGGGACTTTTCTTTTAAGGTCATCAATATTCTCCGTTATTTACACAGTATGGTCTGCATATATCAGGTTATTAATAGAAATTCCGCTTACTGTAATTCCCGCCGTCTCATTTTCCAGAGCCCTGACTATACATTGTACCTTTTAGAAAGCACAATTTGAACTTCTATGGTTTCATCCCTCTTATCCTAATATCAGATATTTGGGAAATAAGCTGTACTCACAAAGATATCCTCTTTTTTTATCTTTACCAACTTCGACTTTAATTACACGAATTCACTTTATTTAGTGTTGCTTTTTCTTACATAACACAACTTGTATTCCTCATTCCCTTCTTCCACAATTTGTAATGTCCACTCTCTTTATTTTTTCTTAAGTCACTATACCTATAAAAGAAGACATGAAGTGATGATATTACTTGATTTGTACACTGTATATTAAAATTGAAATTTGGCTCCTGCAGCTTGTAGAATCAATATCTCAATTGTAAAAGTAGACACCGTATGAAAGGCGGACTTGATTATTATTTTAAACGATTATAATTGATTCCATTGTATAAGCGTTTCGCAAACTCGCTTCAGTATAGCACAGTTCTCATAGCTCTGGCAACGTACACGTAACACGGTTACCTTTCTAACTATTAGATGTTGGTGAGTATCATAATTAAACCAATTTAATAGATTTTGAAGCTAGAAAATCGATTTTTCTCCTTATATGCCTGATCATCCACAATTGAGAAAAGTTCCTAGCATCCATTCCATAAAACAGCGCTAAAAACATAACAATGCAGCATGCATCATTTAGTTTTCAAAAGCAGATCTCGGTCTTTTGAAGATGATATCCTTCCTAATAAATGCCGTTTTGACTTTTGCTATACGCTGTTCTATTTCTATTGAACAATCCCAATTTCAATATGAGAAAGTTTTATCCCTTTGAATCTGTAGATTTCTTATATGTTTGTTCTAAAATAATTGTAAACCTTCTGGTAGTCTGAGAACACAACTATACAGGATGTCCAGAAACTCTCGTAACAAACGAGGACCGGAGATTCCTCAGATAATTTTAAGACAATTTAACCCAATTCACACAGTCCGAAAATGTTTCCTAAGAGAGCTAGAGCTCTTTGAAGATGGCGCCTTGCAATTAGTTTTTTTTTTAAATATCTCCAGAACGCTTCTATGTAGAAAAACGAAAATTTGTACGATTATTTATCCTTCAGGGTTGAATCGATTTCATAAATTGCTAATTTTTAGTACCTATCATAGGCGTCCGTTTTAGGTAGGTCAATGGTTATTTTAACGCATAACTTTTTGAAGTGACAACGTCTTAAATTAGGTTGTGGCTCGGAGTCACTCATGAAAAAGTGTAACGCCCGCTCACGTCTGTTACGATGAGTCACCAAACGAGAGAGAGGCCCGCCGGACCGGCGAATGCCTTGCGTCTCTCTCCCACTCAAACATGATCGGTCCGCTGGTGCGATGCTATTTCTCCTATCATCGTCCTGTCCTCAACAAAATCACTCAAATAGAAATTAGTTAAGTTTAAGTTTACATGTACAATGTTTTAGTAAACAAAATATATTTCTATAGTTAAAATTTGTGCAATTCTTATTTTCATTCAATTCCTTGTTCCTATTGTGCAATTTAATAATATTCATATCAATAAATATTCTACCGAGAAAAAGACGTTGTCACGTAAAATCTTCGCCCGTAAAACCGACTTTACAGGCAACCGATTTTTTTTGTCTTTACCTTTTAAGAATTCGTGGTACTAGACCATTAAATTTTCAGGTATTCTAGTACTAAAATACTTTTACTCTCAGTCCATACGATACACCGTTGTCCAGAAAAATAGATTTGAAAATGTTTCGTTTTTTAGTCAGAAAAATAGTTACAGTCATATTTTTTTCACTAGTTGGCTTTGATCTGTCAAAAGAAGTAAAATTACGTTTTTCATTGTCAAATTGTGGTCAGTTCGCGAAGTGTATCTTTTGGTGTTTTACTTTGTGGCATTCAAATATAACAATTTCAATTCAAGAAAAATGGTTTTTACTAATGGGGAATACGCTGATATGCTTTAGTTAATGGCGAAATGAGGTGTTGCTGAGGTGCACGATCAGCACAACGTAGATACCCCGAATATTTTTGCAATTGTGATCCTACTCATTCAATATTTACAGCTGTTAATCAACGATTAAGAGAAACAGGTTCAGTGGCCAAAAAATAATGAAAGAGAACCACATGATTAAGTAACAGCAGCACATGAAGATGGTATTTTAAGGGAAGTTGAGAAAAATCCAGAAATTAGCGTTCGAAGATCTGCTATATATCCCACAATTTTAAAATATTCGGTAGGAAATATCTTACACAACGAAAATTTATACCCTTTTCATTTTACAAAGGTACAAGTACTGCTACAAGAAGATTTTCCTGCTCGTGAAGAATTCGCTAGATGGTTTCAAAATAAGAAAAATCAAAATGACAATTTTGTTCAGGTACATTTTGCTTTCGACAATGCTACATTCACAAAAAATGGAATTTTTAGTGTTCATAATGCACAATATAATTCGTATGTTGGTGATCCCCTCGTTGTTCAAGAATTTAAGCATCAGCATAGGTTTACCTCGTCGTCCAATCCATCTACCACGATATCTCTGATTTTCAAGTTGCCGAATTCATCTGGATTATCCTCCAGAATTTCAAGTATTAGCGGATTTTGTAATATCTCCAGATATACTTCACCGGTTGTATTGAGTGTTAGTATTGAGAAAAACAGACCCAACTATGTGGTTTCCCAAAATACCTGCCCAAACATTTTTTTTTTTTGGAAATTGAGTATGTGTTTCACTAAAGACGTGAGGTTTGTGTCACTCCAATACCTCACATTGTGTGTGTTAACATTTTCATTGAGAGAAAAAGTACTTTCTTCACTAAAACAAATTGTTTTTATGTAATCGGGCTGTTGATTTATTTTATTGGACATATTTTCACAGAATTATAGTCTTCGGTCGGGGTCATCATCTGAAAGTTTGTGCACAATTTTTAATTTGTATGGACGAAATTTGTTTTCAGCCAACACTCGGTGTACTGTCTTTTGACTGATTTCATAGATAGATGCAACTTGGGCTGCAGAAGAAGTAGGGTTCACTACCATTTCTGAAATTATGGCGATTGTAAGCGATAGGGCTGATGTAGGGCGATCGGGGTACCTACATTAAAAAGACGTTCCGCTGCATGGAAATTATTTCCACATTCACCAATTCACACAGTTGCTACTTTGTCGGCTACAGTACGTACCATTCTGACTTTACATCAACAGAAACTAAATATTCAGGTATAAACGCGTTTGCAAACTAAAAATAACTAGAGAATTGACTATACTAAGCAAAAACAGAAACTAAATATTGAGCTATAAACGCTTTTGCAAACTAAAAACAACTAGAGAATTGACAAACGTCAACTTTTTTGACAAATAACCCGAGACGGACGGTAGAATTTTTATTAACTAAATCCAAACTAGAATTGCAGTATTTATTTAATATTAATAAATATTCTAACGTTCGCCTTTGGTTATTGTCAAAAAAGTTGACATTACAATTTTAGTATTTATTTAATTTATTCATCAAAATGAGTTTAAACTCAAATAAAATTAGTATCGTTGAATAGGTATTTTCAATACCTTTCAAACGAGGTATTACTTGCCATAAGGTCCTATTTAAAATTATCTGTCACAATGGCGCTGTAACGTCATCTGTCACTATTACGTCATTTGTTAAGACTAGTTAAGAAGCCTACGTCTGTTTATTACCTCCCTCCAAATTTCACTATTATAAGTACAACCTTTCAAAAGCTATGATAGGGGAACGGACTTTTGACTAGCGCTGTATATTTAAATAGTAAATAGTTCATAAAGAGTCTTAAGTCTATAAAAATACATATATTTCGTACATCACTCTATATTTTTGAAAATAGTTGGAACTTTTAGATGTTTTCAAACTAATACATACTTTTCTGTTGGATAGATAAAAATTTGACTACTAGCTTTCTAATTTTTAAGCCACCATTAATTTAGCGAATTAACAATACCGATTACCGAATAGTTAATATTCGAATTAGAAACTATCGAAATATTTTTATATTTATATTGTTATAATTTTTACGGCATAAAAAGTCAACATCAATTATTTTTCTATTATTTTTAATATGTATTCGAACGTCTTTTAGTTATTCCTAACATCACATTTTATTAAAAAAATTCAGCAACCGTTAAATTCCATGACTAGAGTTTCTGTCAGTGACAGGGTCAACGGCCGCGATCGAAATCCAAATATTTGTGCGTGTTGATTTTACCAATGAACCGCCAAACTATTCAGCTTTCAGCTTTCGTCATCTTTTGGGTTTTTGGAGAACTCCTTTCCCAATTAGAGAGTTTTATTTTTACTGTCGCTTAGCAGATATCTCGACAGTGTTCATTTTCACGTGTCTCGTCTGATTAATTCATGTTGTTATCTAAACATTACGTACCTTGTTTTCCAGAAACAATTTATGATCGGTAGTAGGCGGATGATTTGTTTGCATTGCTTGAGGAACCGTGTGTGGGCGGAAACCGATCTACACTCATCAACAATGTTTGTTTTACAGGGTTGTACGGTGTTAAAACTATTACATACTAATATGTCTTCATATACAACTCATTAGATTTAATAGATATCAAATACGGAAGAATAGTCTTTTTTCTAAAGCTGTACCGCTGCTAACGTAAAAATAAATTTTCAATTGCTGATATATTTACAGTTTTATATTGCAATTTCACAAAATATGCATCTAGATCTATCCACTTTGTCCATTTTGCAGAAATAGGACCTGAGTAAGCTGTGTCTAGTGAGAATACGTGATTACTTTCAGTTTAGTTTTACCTTCTTCTTAAAGTTCCATCTCCTATCGGAGGTTGGATATCATAACGGTTATGGTCACTTTGTTGGCTGCTGCTCTGAAAATTGTAGTGAACTACAGTTAAACCATTCTCTAAGGTTCCTCAGCCAGGAGATGCGTCTTCTTCCTATGCTTCTTCTTCCTTGGATCCTTCCTTGCATAAGAATTCTCAGCAGCTCATATTTTTCTCCTCTGGTTATGTGACCCAAATAATAGTTTTCTTCTTTTTATGCTGTTCATAATTTCTAGCTCCTTATTTAGACGTCGTAGTACCTCAGCATTGGTAATCCTTTGAACCCACTGAATTTTTAATATTCTTCAGTAACACCACATTTCGAACGCTTCTATTTTTTTTATGTGTTGTTTCTTCAATGTCCAAGCTTCCATTCCGTATAGAAAATATGTAACATCTTAGAGCCCTCAATCTGAGATGCAACTAAAGGTCTCTGTTGGTAAGCATTGTCTTCATTTTCACAAATGCTTGCCTTGCAGTTTCAATTCGGACTTTAATTTCTCTGCTTTGGTCATTTTTGTTATCAACCCAGGTTCCCAGATATTTGTATGTCTCTACTTTTTCTATTTAGGTTTGCTCTATCGTTAATCTTTCATTTACATGTTGCGTTTTTGAGACAATCATAAATTTAGTTTTTCTCTTATTTGTTTTTAGTCCGTATCTAATGCAATAATGGTTAATTCTATTTACCAATTCTTGTAGCGATTCCAGGATGTCTGCCATTATAACGGTGTCATCAGCGAATCTTATGTTATTTACTATTCTTCCGTTTACAGAGATTCCATCACCCAGATCCGCTATCGCTTCCTGGAATAAGGCTTCACTGTACACGTTAAACAGTAATGGTGACAGAACACAGCCCTGTCTTACTCCTCTCTTTATATCTATATTTTCGGACTTTTGTTCTTCTATCTTTATATTGGCCTTTTGATTCCAATACAGATTGAGAATGATTCGTAAGTCTCGTCTGTCTATATCTTTGTTTCTCAGTACTTCTATTAGTTTTTCATGTCGGACTCTGTCGAATGCCTTCTCGAAGTCGGTGAAACAGGAATAAATATCTAGGTTCATATCTAAGCATCTTTGAGAGAGGACATTAAAAGCAAACAATGCCTCTCTCGTTCCCAGTCCCTTGCGGAACCCAAACTGAGTATCATCCATATCATCTTCTAGTTTTCTATATAATCTTCCATGAATCACATTTAGAAATATTTTGAGGGTATGGCTTATTAGTGATATTGCTACAAAGGTGGACACCAACCATTCCTGTGGGATTTTTCCAGTTTTATATACTTCATTAAATAGGTCCAGAAGTATAGGTAGAGTTTCATCGTCTAGACATTTCAGTAGTTCCGCAGGTATTTCGTCTGGACCTATAGTTTTTCCGTTTTTTGCGTTTCGTATTGCTTGTTCGATTTCCTCTATTATGATCTCTGGCCCCGTTTCGCTGTCGATTTCTTCTGGTTCTTGTCGATTATCCTCAAACAGATCTGTTATGTATGTCTTCCATTTTTTTAATTTCTCTTTAATTTCTATAATGATTTTTCCATTTGCGTCTTTCAGAAGGGCATCTTTCTTTTTTCTCAGTGTATTTGTCATTTCCTTTATTTTCTTATGCATGTGAAAGCTATCATACTGTTTAGCATATGCCTCTATTTCACTGCATTGATTAGCAAGCCAGGTGGATTTGGCCTCTTTTATTTTCTTTCCTATCAATCTCTGTAGTTCCTTGTATTTTGCCTTACTCCTGCCTTTATGTTTCCTTCTTTCCTCCATTAGATCTAAGATTTCTGAAGTCATCCATTTCTGTTTTTTTCTTATTTTTGTCTGCAGTAGCTTTTCTCCTGCCTTTATTAAAGTTTCCTGTACCATGTTCCATTTGTCATTAACATCTGTTGTTTTTATCACGTCTTGTTTGATTTTCTTTAAGTTATCATTTATTTCTTGTTTTAAGCTCTGACGTATAGGTTCTTCTTTTATCTTCGAGACATCAAACCGTTGTATATTTGTTTGTTTTTGGATCTTCTTCAATTTTATCTGCATTACGCCTACTAATGGATTATGGTCTGAATTTATGTCAGCTCCGGGGTATGTTCTCAGAGACTCTATAGCGTTTTTATATCTAGATTTTATTAAAATGTAATCTATCTGGTTTCGAACAATGTTGTCTTCTGAATCCGCAGGTGATTTCCAAGTATAAAGTCTTCTTTTAGGTAATTTAAAATTTGTATTCATTATTACCCTCTCCTCGCTTTGGCAGAATTCGACAAGTCTGTCCCCACTTTCATTTCTTTCTCCCAAGCCAAATTAAGCCCAATTAATTAATTAATTTTACCAGTAAGTCTCTTTTCGCATTTTGGGAAATATCCACGATGTGACTTTTTGACACGTTGCAAAATAGTTCTGTAGCGATAAAAGGAGTACTATCCCTTCTTTAAAAAGGCTATCAGCAATCTTGTTACCAGTAATTTCGTTATGTCCTACACTTATAACAAAGTACCTTTGCAGTTCCAAACTGTTACGAAAATTGTAGACTTCGTAGTCTATAGTGAATCTTGGTTGTCAAAGACAATAAATATTTTGGCCGAAGTAAAGCGTTTATTTGGGTCTCGTGTATAAAATTTATTATTTTAGCTGACTTGTAGTTAAGTAGGCCTAGTTTTTAATTTGACTGATTTAAGTGATATTTTTAATCGAGTCACCAGGTAGTTAGTATATTGAAAATATTTCTAGTACTACCTACTAATGTGACCATGCTAGTCTTTAACAGACTTACTTTTGAAGGGATGTCTTGTTTTACAAACATTTTTAAAGCATAGCTAGGTATACATTTTTTTTTCAAATTTGCAGGTTTAAAATGGAAGTAGACGTTGTAAACGAAAACAATTTTATTAGTAGACTTTTAAAAAATTTAAATCTTCTAAAATAAAATTAAAAAACTATTACCAAATAACTTTTATACTATTTAAATCGAAATCATTCTGCAACCGGAGGTTCGGCAACCTTCGGCCATGCGCTCTACTGCACGCAGGCGTGCAGATTTTTGTGATAGTGTCGCGAGTGAGGAAGAACAACAAAGTGACGAAACGTCGGGTCGAACGTTCGACGTTAGAATAAAATGGACTCGTTTCCCGAGTTATTCGGTACAGGTGATAGCTGCAGTTGGAGTACTGGCGAAAGTAGAGAGTTAGGAAGGACAGATAAGGTATCGAGTGCTGATTCTACCACTCCTCCACCACAAATCGATGATCGGGATGACAGGAAAAGTGCCAATTCTATAAGAGGTAAAGTTATAGTATGCAAATAAATATATTAAAATTATAATCAAAGAATTTGCATAATTCGCACAACTGGGAGAATAATTACATGCCTGGTAATTCATATTTAAGCAAAGAGAAGCAAATAATTTAGTTATACTGCTTTCTCTACGATTAAAAAAACTACAAATTATTTAATCTCCACTAATATTATTCATTACAATTTCCACAATATATTTTCTGACAGAATATCCTCATCATCCAGCCTTTTGGGTCCAAAGTTGAACAAAGTCCTTCCCTAATTTCTACCAGTTCTGTCGGTCTTGAGCTTCCTGCAGCCAATTCCCAACGTATATTTTGATGTTTGGTTCTTCTTCTGTCTGCTGTACCTCTGCTTCTTCGGTCTGTTCGTAGTTTCCACACTGTAAAAATCTTTAATATCTGTAGATTCATGCCTCAAAGTCAGTCCAAGTAATGGTCGGTCCATTCTTCTTTGAGCTACTCTGAGTTTGGTTGCTGTGGCCTGCGTTAAGGAAAGTATTTTTGCGTCGTAAGTGAAGACTTGAAGTAGACGTGGGTCAACATCTTCTTTTTCAAAAAACTTAGCATGATGCTGTTGAAGATGTCTGATAGAGCTCCACCACATATGCGACCCGTGCTAAAGTGATTCTTCTATATAGGTATATATATATATATATATATATATATATATATATATATATATATATATATATATATGAGAATATTGGTTAAGCGATGAGTTAATATAGCAATTTTAATCTTACTTATACAGTGTGCACCTAGAACTGCCCCCTAACCATTTTCTGAACCATAACATTTAATTAAATCAACTTTTGTAAAGATGACTTTTGTGAAAATTTGTAAAAATCTTGAAGATGTCTGATAGAGCTCCATATTCAACTCATGCTAAAGTGTCAATTTTGTCTTCGCAGATCTGACAGAATATATTCAATCAACTATTGTAGTTATTGGTCAGGTGATGTTAATATGAAAATTTTTATTATATTTATAAAGTGTGCTCCTAGAAACTCCCCCTAATCACTTTATGAAGCATAACATTTAAATAAATGTCTATATGTTTAAATAAATATCTGTGAAACTGAATTAAAGAATAGGTTCATAATTTTTGCTGTAATGACTCAATCCGTTAAAATGGCGACGGCAATCCATTGTGTAAATTAATTTTTATAGAGACATATCGCAAGTAATATCTTAGTATTTGAAACGTCTTAGTATAATTCTATGCTGAAATGCTGACATCAGCATTTATTTGTCTATCAAAGAAAGTAAATGCCAAAGAATGTAGTGATTATCGAACGATCAGTCTAATGTCACATACCTTATAAACCCGGCTAAAAATCATCCATAAAAGAATACACGCTAAGCTGGAGATAGATATTAGTGATTCCCAGTTTGGATTTCGGAATGGAGTGGGCAGAAGAGAGGCACTATTTTCTTTTAACGTGCTGACCCAAAGATATTTGGATGTTAATCGAGATCTTTATGTATGCTTTATAATGCGATAAGGTAAAATATGACCGGCTTATAAAAGTACTCAAAAACAAGAATCTGGATGTGAGGGATGTAACATTGATATCAAATTTATACTACAGCCAACGATCAAATGTGAAAATTGGAAGAGAAGTGTCACAAGAAGTGGAGATAAGGAGAGGGGTCAGGCAAGGTTGCATACTGTCGCCGTTACTGTTTAATGCTTAATCTGAAGAAATCATACAAGAAGCTTTGGTAAACGAGACAGTCGGCATAAAAGTGAACGGAAGTTTAATTAGCAACATTAGGTATGCCGACGATACAGTCATAATAGCCGAAAACTTGGAAGACTTAGAAAGAATAATGAACAAAATATTAAGATATAGTGGAGAATACGGACTCTCCCTTAACATCAAAAAAACCAAATTCATGAAAATTAGCAAGAACAACAATATAAACGAAATATTAACGGTAGGCGGCCAGCAGATTGGGAGTGTAAAAATATATACTTACTTGGGAACGATAATCACAGAAAATAACTATTATACTGCAGAAATAAAAGTCAGAATTGAAAAGCACGTGCCAACTTCGTGAAAATGAAAAAGATTTTATGCAGCAAAGATCTGACATTGACCCTCAGAATAAGGCTAATTAAATACTATGTAGACAGTGTACTCTACTATGGAGCTGAATCATGGACATTAAACCGGAATACAATAAATCGACTGAACGCGTTTGAAATGTGTAAATTTAGAAGATTGTTAAGGATTCCATGGGTGGATACAGTCACGAATACAGGAGGAATAGGCAGAGAGAGGGAAATGGAAAATATAATAAAAGAAAGGAAATTGCAATATCTCGGACATGTGATGAGAGGCGAAAGATACAACATCTTGAGACTCATAATTCAAGGAAAAGTAAAGGGTAGGAGAAGCGTAGGAAGAAGACGCGTTTCCTGGTTGAAGAACCTGAGAGAGTGGTTTAGTTGCAGCTCAAGGCAATTGTTCAGAGCAGCTGCCTCGAAGGTCAGAATAGCCATGATGGTTGCCAACCTTCGTCGCGGAGATGGCACTTAAAGAAGAAGAAGTATAATTCTAAATTTTTGTGAGATTCTGTTACCTATCTTTAAAATGCCAATTTTAACAGATGTCGGTAAATAAACATTGAATTATATTAACAGAATTGGGAAACAAATACTCTTCGAGCGTTTTCCACAAAAGCTGAAGGCTACCAATTTATTAGGGATAGTCCTTATTTCCACACTATCGCATTGAACATTTAACGGTCGCCCTTTTGAATCGTGAACGTGACAGAATTGAACAAAATCTAAGAATATACTGACTTAAACAAGATCTTTTAAATGACTTTAGATCATGATGTATTGCTTGCCATATGATCTCAGTTAAAATAGTTTTACAAAGTAGTTCCTTGTACATGATTTTTAATGATTATATAACTGAGATATTCTAAGATATATGAATGGACGAGTTGGTTCAGTTACTCAAAATTTTATTAATTGAAGATTTGAATTGAATTTGTTCACTTAAAAATAGTTGGCGAGGGCAGAAATGGACGCGCACTGTATGATGGTATATAATAGCTGCCTGGAAGGACTACAAAAATAAGGTATTTCCAAATATAAATCTAAATTTCAGAAAATGTTTTCATAATATATGTTGTGATTTACAGTTTGGTACACGTATTCCCTATTTTAAGCCCACTTCCTAGTTTTTATTGCCTAAATACTTGTTTTTATTTAGACAAGCATATCTCTAGATTGATTTATTTTGATCTTATCGTTATTTAGGGTTCTTATTTTTTATCGTCTTTGGGGTTTCTATTTTTGTATTATTATTACAACGCAGATATCTAAATGATAAATCTATCATTCTTTCTAAATGGTCAGTGTACCTTTAGTTCGATGAGCTCAAAAATATCTTTCTTAATATTTTGACTTGGTACCAACGTCAATGAAAATTGGGACCATTCTCTAGAAATAAAAACTAGGATAGAGAAAGCAAGATCTGCATTTCAAAAAATGGCTAATCTATTTAAATGCCACGATTTATCAGTACCCCTAAAAATCAGGTTACTACGATGTTATATCTTTCCTATACTGTTGTACGGAGTTGAGTCGTAGACTCTCACAGACGTTACCTGTAAGAAAATTGAGGCTTTCGAAGTGTGGCTTTATCGTAGAAGCCTGAAGGTATCCTATACCGACCACGTTACTAACCAGGACGTTTTATTAGGAATGTAAGAGAAAACGAGTTGTTAACCACAATGAAACAGCCAAAATTGAATACCTCGGTTACATCATGAGAAACAGTTAAAAGTCAAGGAAAATGAGAAGAAAAACGAAGACCAGGAAGGCGAAGAATTTCCTGACTAGAAAATCTACGTACGTGGTTCAACACAATAAGCACAAATCTTTTCAGAGCCGCAGTTTGCAAAATACAGATTGCCATGAGGGTCGCCAATATCCGAAATGGATAGGCACTATAAGAAGAAGAATATTTTGACTCCACGTTTGGCTTCCAGATGTGACTGGATTGGTTTAATAATTAGTTTATATATTTTAGACTCATCACTTAATAGCTTATTTTATATTAAGTCTTTATACGGGGTTGGGATAAAGTATGAAACCAACTTAATATATTTAAAACAAAAAAGACGCTATTCATGAAACTTTGCATGCAAGTACAATGACACATACGCATCTGACGCCGTATTTGTGTTACTACTCTACTTCCGGTTTCACTGCAGATACTCTCAACTTATTTAATTTGAATGGAACACCCTGTATATTTTTGCAGGTTTTAAAAGAACTTGTTATTCCTACTACTTATGTAAAAAGTTTGGTAGTCTTTGTTAAAACAAGAACTAAATCACTTTAACTAAATTTATTTACTAAAACCAATGAAAAAAATAATTTTAAATCACTCCAAATGCTGAAAATGCTCGCCTTTCACCTTCTGACAATATGCAAGCCTATTATTAAATTCGTGAGTCGTTTTTTCCAAGACTTTCTACGTATTCATATTCGTCAATAATTCTTTATCTCAAATTCTGCAAGGATGTTGGTCGCCTAATATAAACACGTAATTTTAGATAATACTAAAGAAAAAATCTAACGGATTAAGTTCCGGAGAACGAGCAGATCACTCTTTGAATCCTCTACGTCCAATTAATTGATTTGGAATATTCGCATTCAAGAAATTTCTAACCCGTTGATAATAATGGGGAAGCGCTCTATCTTTTTAAAACCAAAAATGTTGTGGTAGCTGGCCACTCTGTTGAGGTGCAGGAATAATTTGGTTATTTAGTAAATCTACGTATTTGTTACCACTCAAGTTTCCATCTATGAAAAATGAGTCTATACGCGTATTTTGGAAAATTTTCATCCATTTAACTTTTTTGGAATTTGTTTTAACACGATTATCCTAATTGATCAAAATTAATATTTAATACAATATTTTTTACTTATATGAACCATTTTTATTCTCCAACTTATTACTGTGAATTGTTCTGTCAACAGTTAACTACTGTACAGGGTGTCCAGAAACTCTCCTGACAAACGAAGACCAGGGATTCCTCAGATAATTTTAATAATTTTAAGACAATTGAACCCAATTTACCTAGTCCTAAACTGCTTCCTAAGGGAGCTAGAGGTGTTTGAAGATGGCGCCTTGTAATTAGTTTTTTTTGTTCTTGGCTTAGAAAATTGTGATTCAGCCAGTCGCATTGTAATTAGTTTTTTTCAAATACTTTCAAAACGCTTCTATTTAGAAAAACGTAAACTGGTACGATTATTTATCTTCCAGAGTTAAATCGATTCCATTAATTGTAGATTTCTAGTACCCGTTATAGGCATCCGTTTAGGGTAGGTCGACGGTTATTTTAACACATAACTTTTTTGTCTTTAAATTTTAAGCATTCATGATACTAGATAATTAAATTTTCTCCTATTCTAGTGCTAAAAGATACTCTTACTTTAAGACGATAGGATACACCGTTTTCTAGAAAAATCGATTTGAAAATTTTTCTTTTTTTCGTCATGAAAAGTAAATTAATAGGTACCTTAATTCATTTTTTTAATTATTTTTTGTTTCAATAAATTCAGCACACAATTCATAAAAAAGTTTGGAAAAAAAAAGAAAAAAATCAAATTAAAACAAAATTTTATTTCAAGGTTTTGAAAAACAAAGTATTTATTACAATGGAATGAAACTAACATAAAAGAACAAGTATTAAACGTAGATAGTTAAAAAGATGCTCGATGTGATGAGGATTAGTCTCTATTCATAAATTGGATCTTTTGCTTAGAGACCGCCGAATTCTTGCACTAAATTCGTTGCAAGTATCTTGTATCCTTAGCCAGAGTTGTGCATGATTTTGTATCGAAAAGGAATAAACAAATGCGTTTATGTATCCCCAAACACAATAATCGCAAGGATTCAAATCCGGTGACCTTGCTGGCCATGCAGCTGGACCGCCTCTTCCAATCCAGTGGTCTTCGTAGTTATTATCAAGAAAATCCCGTTCATTCCTGCTACAGTTGGCCGGACAGCCATGTAGAAACCATAAGTTTTGCTAAATATCAAGGGAACATCATTTAACAAATCGAGTATTCCTATCCAGACGTTTATGCTAAACTTACGCAGATGCTTAAATTCTTGGACAACGTAGGGATTATCATCAATTACGAATAATAATGTCCATTATATACATTAAAAATTACATTTTGGTAAATGTAGCTTAGTCGCAAAACAAAACGTACCTGAAAACAATTATCATTATAATTTTTTTGGATTTTGTAAACATCTAGCGGATTCTTTACGAGCATGAAAATCTCCTTATAGCAGTACTTGTTCCTTTAATATGAAAACTATATAAATCGTTGTGTAAGATATTTCCTACAGAAGATTTTGAAATTGTGGGATACATGACAGATTTTCTTTAACATGCATTGAAATTACATCTTCATCTGCTGCTGTTACATCATTATGTCGCCCTGTTTCATTACTTTTTGGGACCACTGAATCTGTTTCTCTTATCTTATGCTTACGATTGGGAAATTTTTCAGCGTATCTACGTACGTTGTGCTGCTCAAGCGTTACATCTCATTTCGACATACACTAAATGCGGTTTTCAGCGGATTCCACATTAGTAAAGACCATTTGTTTGAATTGAAATTGTTGGGTTTGGATGCCACAAAGTAAAGAACTAAAACATAAACTTTGCGAACTGACAACTATTTCACAATGAAAAACATAGGTTGAAAAACATAAAAACTTCTGTTGACAGTTCATAGCCAACTAATGCCAAAAATATTAATTTAACTTTCATGCCAAAAAAAACGAAAAATTTTCAAATCCATTTTTCTAGAAAACGGTGTATTCTACTGACAAGTAAGAGTTCCTTTTAGTGCTAGAATACCTGAAATTTAATAATCTAGTATCAGGAATGCTTAAACGTTAAAGACAAAAAAGTTATGCGGTAAAATAACCGTTGAACTAACCAAAACTGGAGGTTCTGGAGGGATTTAAAGAAAACTTATTACAAGCAGCCATCTTTAAAGAGCTCTAGCTCCCTTAGGACTAGATGAATTTTGTTATGTTGTCTTAAAATTATCTGACGAATCCCTGGTTTTCGTTTGTCAGGATACTAGTTTACATTTTTACTCTTTACTAGTAAATAAGTTAGTAGGCTTACACATTATGAGGATGTGAACTTTTGCGAGTATTTTGAACATTTGAAGTGATTTTTTTAAAATTATTATTGTTATCGGTCAAACTTGGAATATCTGAATTGGAAATACCAGTTTTTTTTTAAAGCTGCAAGAAAATACAGTGTATTCTGTTTAAATTAAATAATTTGAGGGTATTTCCAGTGAAACCGGAGTAGAGTAGTCACAAAAAATAGTATATTAGATGTGTATGTATGTCATTGCACTTTTATACAAAGTTTCATGAAAATCGTCTTTTTCGTTTCAAATAGAAACGAAGGTTCTATTTCGTTTTATAGAGGTTTAAGGGCTTAGTTTAGAGGCTTTTAATTCCAACTATATAGTTTTTCGCTAAACTTGCTTTTGGTGTGAATTACTATGGCAATATCGTCTGAAAATGCGCATATTTGAGCAAGTCGTGTATTTATGGAGCCAGTATATAATTTTCTGATGATTTATTCGAATTTTAAATTGAAAAGCACTGTTAACATGTCATCCTCTTACCTGACTTCATTCTCAGTATTAAATTAAGCTTTCCATTTATTCACACAATCTCCTTCGAACGTACATGATTATTTTAAGAAGTTAAATTAACTTTTTGGATATAGGTACCTAATGAGTTTAATTGCTGTAGAAACTTTTGTTTGTTCACTCGATTGAACTGGTTTGACATTAATATACAGGTTGGGCAATGTACTCAAATTATTTCACATCTTAACATTTGATCTATAGTTTTTCTTTTTAATATAAAACTACGGTGTTATTTATCTATTATTTTCTTCAAACGGCTCATTTCTAAGATATATGTCCTGATAATATCTTATCAATAAAATTTAAGAAGAGTATTTATTATTTTTAGACCATTTTGTCTCATTTTCTCTAGGGAAATATAATTCCCAATTTGAAGTATTCAAAAATGACCGAATTGCGGATTAATCCCTGAATCTGCTTCCATAATATGTATCCAATATTTAATTCTCTATAAATTTTACAATTATTCCGTCTATGCTATTTATAGGGTATTGGTTTGTTTGAAACTTCCTTTCTTAATGACAAAATATTCTTAATGCTATCTGAATAGTATACTAAATCATTTACGAAATATAATCCCAACCAGTTAAATTTTCCATGGAACTTTTGATACTTAGTTTTAGTTATAAAATGATAATGATCAAAGAATCTAGAATTTCCTTCCAGTTATGGATAATAAAATACTTTAGCAGTGCAAAACCATTTACCTAATAGCGAAAGGCTATAAGAATATTGCTTAACAAAAACTATATGCGTAATATATTTTTAATGACTTAAATATATATATATATATATATATATATATATATATATATATATATATATATATATATATGTATATATTTATAATATAACTATCAAGCAGTGCTTTACATATCGAAGAATATTGACATCACCAGTGTATATACCACTAACTTGGAACACGCAGACACCATGATGGTGATAGCAGAAAGTGTTGAAATGATAATAATAGCAAAGAGTGTTGATACATTACAATAAGTGCTAAATACAGTAATTAACGTGTACGATAACTTTACCAAACACTAAGTTACATCAAAGTTCAATTAAAAATTTAATTTATTAGATATCCGATATTTTGCACTTCATTAAGTTAATTTCATAATTTAAGCATTTCATAATTTAATAACCACTTCCTGGTGATATCGTTAAAAAGTATTTGACCACTTATGTTCCAAACTAAAAATAACATTTACACATCAATTTTATCGTAGACATTTGTGAACTATTATAACTAGACATTATTACTTTGTTATTGGCAAATGTATTAAAGGTTTTTATTGCAATATGTAATTAATAATAATTATTACAACTTCTTACATGAATAATATAAATGTGTGCATTGCCTCCGCCAAAATATCGAATACTCACTAAAATGGTGAATACGCCAAATGATAGCGGTAGATGAGGTTTTTAGCAGGAAAACTAACTTTTTTTTGTTTGTTTCAGCCCAAATTGAGATAATCCCGTGCAAAGTATGTGGGGACAAGAGCAGTGGCGTGCATTACGGCGTGATCACGTGTGAGGGGTGCAAAGGATTTTTTCGAAGGTCCCAGAGTTCGGTGGTCAACTACCAATGTCCGAGAAATAAGAATTGTGTAGTCGATAGGGTCAATCGAAACAGATGCCAGTACTGTCGTTTACAGAAATGTCTACGATTGGGTATGAGTCGGGATGGTAAGTAACTTTTAAAAATAATTAGATATAACTGTAAATACGAATAAGTTACTACAAAAATATAGTCTGTATTTACTAGCATATTTATTAATTTCACTTATATTGAAGTCACTTTGAGTCAAATTGCTATTACTGGATGAATAAAAGAAGTAATATGAGCAGATAAAAAATTTAAAAATATATGAAATAAGAAATTTGATAGAAAGAAACTACTAAGAATAAGAAAATAATTGTACAAAAGTCAGTGAAAAGGTGAATATTTCAAGGCATTCTGTCAAAAAGCTAATAAAAAATATTTAGAAATTAAAACTAGTGTTAGAAATGACTATAGAAGAAATTTAAAATGTCATAAAGATAGTAAAAAACAGTGTTTAGTGACAAGGTTTAAAATTAAACAAGTCTGAGGGAGGTAAAAATTTATATTCTAATAAATAGTATATTTGTGTTTGGTACCATTTGATATCCTTTTTTAGTTCTTACTTTTTTTATTATTTTGTCCATAATTAGGTTGAACAATAGAGGAGTCAGGGAATCTCCCTGTCTTATCACATTGCCAGCTTCAATAGGGTCGGTTACTTTTTCTTCTACTTTTACTTTTATTGTGTTGTTTTGGTAGATATTTTCGATCGTTTTGATTATTCCTAGAGGTATTACTCTTGCATACAGTAAGTGGATAACGTCTTTTAATTTTACCCGGTCAAATGCCTTTGTAAGTTCCACGAAACATAGATATGCCGGTTTGTTGTATTCTAATGATTTCTCCAGTACGTGCCCCATTATGCATATAGCGTCGGTGCATGATCTTCCCGACTTAAAACCTTGTTGTTCTTCTGCTAGTGTTATAATTTTATTCAATTTATTTGTTATCACTTTGGTTGTTAATTTTAGTGTTGTGTTTAATAAATTAATTCCTCTGTAATTTTCCGGGTCCGATTTGTCTCCCTTTTTGAAGACGGGAATTTTTTTTGGAATTCTGTTTTGTTCTATTATTTTTTGGATTAGTTTTAATAGTTGTTTGGTCAGATCTGGTCCTCCGTACTTTAGGAATTCGTTCGGTATTCTGTCCTCTCCTGGTGATTTTATATTTTTTAATTTTCGTAATGCTTCCTTTACATCTTCCTCCTCAATATTTATTTCTTCGTTTGTCGTCACCTCTGGTGTTGGTGGTTCATTATCGTCAGCTTTACCAAATAGGGATCGAAAGTAGTTTACCCATGTTTCCTTCTGAATGTGTTTCGTTTTTATTTCGTACATCTCTTTTCTTTGTCATCTGATCATTCTCCATATTTCTTTTTGTGTTTCGTAGAAATCGTGTTCCATCTGTTTTGAGAAACTTTGTGGTGTTCCTTTTTTATTTGTCTAACTAAAGCATTCGTTTCATTTCTGATTTGTTTATAGTGTGTTGTGTTCTGTATTATGAAAAGGCTTACTTCTTTTCTTCACATTTTGTCTCCACTTCCTCTCTAAACCATGGTGGGAAGTATTTTATTTAACATAATACTAGGCTATGGTCACTACCTACATCTGCTGAGTTGAGGCATCTTACGTCGATTATTTTCGATGGATGTATATCTCTGTTGGTTATAACATAATCTATCATAGATCTTTGTCCACGGGTGTTATTAAATGTATAATGTGTTGGTTTTTGTGGTCAAAAAATGTGTTGTTTATTCTAAGTTCGTTATTCATGCAGAAGTTTATCATCAGTTCTCCATTTTCGTTTTTAACATACTTGTTATGTTTTTGCGTAATTCTTATTAATTTATTAATTCTTGTTACAATTCTTTCTGATATGTATTGACTCTTTTCGATGTGATTTTGGTACCTTTGGTGTATTAGTACCTTCTTTGGCCCTGTTTTCTTATGCTACTCCACTGTAGATTAGTATGTATTCACCTAATTTTGTTTGTAAAGCAAAAATGTCTGTTTCTTTCTCTTTCAGCACTTGGGTTATTTCTTTGTCTCTTGTGTTGAGCGATTTAATATTCCAAGTAGTAATTCTCATTTGGGTTTCGGATGTTTTTCGCTTGTCCTTATTTCTTGCCGTGGTCGTCTTCAAAGTATGAATCCGGTTCCGAGGCTGTACAATGTTACGGAAAGTTCGAAACTGAACTGGAAGAACAAGTGAATAGTGCAAACGAAACAAATAAAAATATCGGGAAAGAAATGAAAGGCAGTTTACAAAACAGTCATCAGACTAATAATGACATACAGTGGCAGAAACACGGCATGACACAGAGAGGACAAAAAGGATGTTAGAAACAACAGAGACGAAAACACTTAGAAAAATTGATAGTAAGACACTATGGGACAGAGCTAGAAGTACAGTACGACGTAGATGCAAGCTGGAGAACTTCAAGAACTGGATAAGAAATAAAAGAGTAGAATGGAACAATCATATAAGCCAAATGACAACAAATAGAGTAGTAAAGACGGCAAGAGACGGTTCCCCACTAGGAAGACGATTAGGAGGAAGACCACGAAATCAATGGAACGACAACTTACTGGAGGCACATTGAAAAACAGACACAGTCATGTCTACATAAAAAAGAGGAAGAATAAATAGTAGTCTATTCTGTATTTAATATTTTTCTCAGTACATCTTTGGACATACTTATACCTTCTTTGTTTCAATGTGTCTTGCTTTTATATTCTGTTCTTCGATTTTTTTCCTGCTGTTTTACCGATACCATTGTAACATTTGATCTTTGTTGGCTTTGTTTTGTTTTTTCTCTTCGAGATTTCAACTGTGATCACAGGATATTCGTCTTCAGCTGACATTTCTTTAACCTTAAAAATACTGAAAACTTTTGTTTTCCAAACAAACACTTTCACAAAATTTATTATAATTTGTTCACTATAGCTGTTTCAGTAGAGTGCCTTTCTTAATGAGAAAAGTGATAAAGTGTAAACGTATAGTAAAAATACATCACTTGAGAAAAACACTCTGCCGAAACAGCTGTAGTGATAGTAAATTATAATAAATTTTGTGGAAGTGTTGAAAATAAATGGTTTCAGTGTTTTATTGTTAGATAAAATTTACTTCCACCAAATAACGGTCGAATATATCACTTAAATTAAACATTAATTTTGATAATGGTCTTAATGGTAATTAAAGTCTTAAAGTCTTAATATACGTTTGATTTGTTTATTCTGTCAAAAACTTGCTTTACACCAATCAATTTTTTAGATTCCTAAAGCAAACTTGACCTAGTTTGGCCCTTCTCTGAAATACTTGCAAAATTTTTTTGTATTATATAATATAAGGATACCTAGTATTCGGTTTTACACATATTTATCTTTCCCATAGCTCATATTCTTCCTTTTCCGTTTCCTTCATATATTGCATCTCCTCCCTGTCTTGTGCAAAGATGATTTGAGTAGAAAAGACCTTACTTGGGTACATTTCGACATTTGACCTGTGACGTCAAAAGCCCCGTCCACCTCCGTCTCACTTGGTCTCGATCAGATCAAGACCTGTTCAAGACCTGATCAAGACCTGTTGGAGACCTGATTCGTTTATAGAGGTTGTATGCCTGTTGTGTTTGTTGTGTTCTGTTTTGTAAAAAGGCTTTCTTTCTTCACATTTTTGATTTTTTAATTTTACTCAAGGTATTAATTTTATTCAGACTGCATCAATCTGGGATCCTTGGTTATTTTAAAAAATATTTCGATGTTTTTGCCTGTACCAGCTATAGAAGCCGAACCTCACATATGGTAGTCAAATATTCTACCGTTTGAGCTATCCGTCACACCCTATATATATACCCGGTATTTAGGCGTTCCACGCCCTTCCGGTAGGGATCTATGGAGGAGTATCACCTAGCCGCAAGCCCTTATCTCTTGCCGTACTGCTCCACCATAGGCCGATCAGATACCAGCATATTCTAGACTAAGCCGCAGATTCATTTTTTAGAATTTTAAACTACTGCGTTAGCCTTTTTGTTTTTCTGTTCACCGAGCTGGGGATTTGAACTGACATCTCTCGCATTGAAGCGAAGGAGAAGCCAGCCGCCCAGCCCGCTTGGCTATCCGATCGACCCTTCAGATATAATCTATGGATATATCTATAGGTCAATCAAACTCTGACATTAAATCTCATGGTAAATGATAAATTGTTTTTTTTTTCTTGTTAGCGTACAGTATTATTTCCAACGTTGGCAATCAACTGCTGTACGTATTAAAGTTAAAGTTAAAGTGCTATATACAGAGTTTTCTAATTATCTCTTTTTGCTAGCGTGTATAATTTTGGTTTATTGGCTTAGGAGTATTTCTGTCCTTCGAATACCATCGAATGCTAATTTGTATTTTATCTGAGGAATGCTATTGTTTTCTTAATATTTCTGTTAGTTTTCCGTATTGAACAGTGTCGAAAGCCTTCTCGAAATAAGCTTATAAAACACATCTACAGACACATCTCGGAACGTGGTACCAATACTGAATTGTAGTACCCTACCTGTACTAATCGCATTTATTAAACAGAATTGCTTGTTGTCCAAGTTCTCTTCGTATTTATAATAAATATGGATATGAATAATTGTTAAAATTATTTCAGAAGTTCAAAAATAAAAATAGATTTAATATAGTTAACAACATGTAGTAAAGCCGCATATATACCTACATGATATTTGATAAAACAAAGAATCTCTTTATCTCAATTATCTTGCTCTCTATATCTTATAAGATAAGATAGAGCAAAGTTTTTGAAAATATTTTGTTTTTTAATAATATAATCTACAATAAAACGAGTATTAATGTACTTATTTTTTTAGCGGTAAAGTTTGGTAGAATGTCGAAGAAGCAACGGGAAAAAGTAGAAGACGAGGTCAGGTTCCACCGAGCTCAACTGAGAGCGCAAAGCGATTCTGCGCCTGACAGTTCAGTTTTTGACCCTCCCTCGCAGTCCACTGGGGATCAACTCCATTATAACAATGGGTAAGTGCCAAACAAAAATATTCTGTTAAAATTAAGTAGTATGTACTTTTTTTGGATAGATCTAAATTTTCTGTTGACATTTAATTTGACAAAGACTATCTACAAGAGATACTTGCACTATATACTAACCAGTTCAGAACGTTGCTCATTATAATTATGACGAATATGAGAATAGTACTTACAAAATCATTTGATGTCGTAAACATCAAGTAAAGATTTAACGCCCACAAATTCTTTTCTTTGTGATTTTTTTACTTCAAGCGAGACTCAACTTGTCTCTTGGCACTTGGTCGTGAAATCTTTGTAACAAACCCTGTTCATTCATTAAATTTCGTTTAGAAATCAGTTGCTCTTGATGAAACCAGCAACTTTTTAATACAAAGTTTAAGTATATCTCCCAGTTTACTGCGTATTTTACAGCTGTGTAAGTGACTCATGTCACTAAGTCACAAAGAATTTTGTATATTACGCATTTACTGAACTATTCACCCTTCCTTTGCTGTACTGGTTTATCAATTGGTTCACAATGTCTATTTAAATTGATACTGACCACATCTATCGGAATAGAGTTTTTAAACATTGTATTTTTTTCTGTGTTATAATTTTGCAATATATAAGAATATTTTTCTTAATACATTCAAAATTAGTCTTGATGATCCATTAAATCAGGAAATAAAGTATTAAATTCCCTTTTTATGTTTCCCTTTTTGCAAATTTCATGCACGCATTGTTAAGTTTTTTTTTGAAAGTTTATTTTGTCGTTTTTCTTCCTCGCACAACAAACTAACAAGAACTATTTTTGGATCCATCTTCCATGGAATATGTAAATCCATTAACTGAGCTGACATGATTTTGCCGGTAAATGCGCTAGCGGCATTTAATTCCGGGCAGTAGCGGTGCTTTCCGTTGCCGGCCGATTCGGTCAAGCGCGCTTACCTTTAGTAGGTGTATGACCAGAAAATATGGCATGGACTATAGAGATTTTATATAATTGAACAATTAATTGGGTAGTAAAAATAACACATCTTTATCTCGGCAGCAACTGATGATTTTACATCCATTTTTAAATTAATGGAAACAATAAAATATATAGATATAAATGTTAACAGCAAAGCTTTAATCTATTTAACAGTGGATACATTTTTTGCAGATATCCCTACAGCAACAGTGATGTGGGTGCCTATACGCCATACTACACAGGTCAGACGCAAGTCCAGCCTAACAGTATAGGTTACGATATATCCGCGGACTATGTGGATAGCACCACTGCCTATGATCCAAGGCCGGGCCTCGATCCTCTCAATGATAACACCAGCCTAATGACAAGTATGGTCACTGCAGGTAAGATTAATAATTAGTCTAAACTATAATATTTATATAGTATTTAAAAACAGTTTTAAAATATGCAAAGGATATGTTAAGCTAAGATAAACAGAAATTTAAACTTCTGGTATATATAATACTTAAGGCAACATAAAAGTATCTACGCAATTGCATTGGAGAGAAGGAAATAAGAAATAATAAAATGACGTACATGTTTATTTTTTTAAGTTAAATTTCTTAGGAAATTCAGGTGGTATAAGCGTTTTAAATGTTTGATGCATGTGAAGAAAGCCGTTAATATAAAAAAAGGCACGCATAAATTCATTTTATATCCGCCCCTCTCTAACCTGTAGTCGAAAAAAAAAATCTTTGAACATTCACTATAAAGCGAGCTCAAATTCTCTGTACATGATACACTTTTTTGACGCTACTGATAAAAATTAGTAGTGTTTCAATTAACAAACTGTGAACTACAGATGTACCACGATGGTGCGTGGTATACTGACAGCAAATATCTATTATCTATCACACAGTGTACAGTTTCTAGTAGGACGATCAATAATAATTCGAACATCAATAAAATGTTGTTACCCAGCTAAATATTAATTTATCGATGGTGGCATCCAAAAGTTAATAGTCAACTACTTTATAGAATTAAAAGAATTCTAATTAGTCCAGTGAAAAGTTCATATTTTTAAGAGGACGCAATTTTATTTTTTTGATGTATGGAGATGGTTAGTATATGCTTTGGGTGAATAAGTTTGTGGGATCGCCATCCTTGTCCTCCAGTCGCCATCTTGTAAAATGACGGAAAAGGGTTTTCGCGCTACAGAAAATTTTATAAAACATTATTTCTAGCAAATTAAATTTTCTACAATTATATATATATTACTTTTTATCGTAAAATTGAAAATTAAAAAGTTATAAACAGAAGTAACTAAAAATGTTTGAACAAATTTTCTTTTGGAGGTACCAAAGAGGAACAACTTTTTTTTTAGCCTAGATCAATATTATAGGGGATTTTTCAATAAATAATTTTCACTACAAATTTGTCTCTGGGTTTCTATCTGGGTTAATATCTCTGGGTTTTACAGCACTCCGAAATTGACCGCTTTGTTGAATACTCATTAGAATACGATAAAAACAAATCTAGGCTTAGTTTTTTATTATATATTTTTTTATTCATATAATTTATTTTGTTAACATTTCTATGGTATTATTAGTTTATTATCGACCTTTTTCCTGAACACCTATGAGGTAGAGTGTGGAGGCGCGTTTTTTTAAGTGGTATCCCCATTAAGCCTAATTCACTGACAATTTCCAGGTGAGATAATATTTGGCAGAATTATATATTTAAAAAGTTAGTTTCTAGCTATTGTTTTTTCATGTTCTTTGATGGTCCTAGTTGCGGTTCAGGATCTAATTCAGTATCGAAGGTGAATGTTTGCGAAAGAACGGAAGTTAGGATTGGCGTCATTGTGAGTAATTCAGTTTCGAATTCTTCGAATTTTTCAATTAATTTTAATATTTTCATGATGTCACTGCTGATTTCACCAGAAAAATTGAGGCACACTGCAGAGCATTTGAGGCCTACTTATCGACAGCCACACATACATTCACAGTTTCCCTTGCATCTGCAGGAAATTAATTTTAGAAGAGTTAGAGCTGGAGTTTTAAAAGTTTTGGTCTTTAGGTTCGTAGTGTTTCCTGGTAATAAACTCTAACACTGTAGAAATGAGCTGCACCTTGTATTTGAGAAAGCGAGTAGAAAGGTTAAATGTAATTTTGGTCACTGTCTTGGCGAATCGTTTCTATATAATGCTGTTAGAGAATCATCTTTATGTCCACCATATAAAGAGACGAAAAAACGTTCGCCAACGACAGTGGACAAATATGTCTCGGCTTTCTCACTGAGAAATAATGCTGTTCCGCTAGATAACACAGGATGTGTCTGTAAAATTTGGATGTATTTAAGTTTGCCGATCTTGTAAGCTACTAATATTTTGTCACATCCTGAAAAAACATGAAGAAACAGCAAATTCTCTGCAATGACGTCACCATATATAAAACTTGAAAGACAGTATAATTGATGCGACTTACACCCTTTTAAATGTTTAAACAAATTGGACACTTTGGGCACACAACATTAGACTGCTCACTTCCTAATGCTGTGAGCAAGACAAGAATGTCAATGACCTCTGGTACGACAGTCACACAATCATACTCTTGTAAAGCAGCAAGCGCAGAACGGATGATGGCTGTATCTGCATCAGATTTGACCTGGTCGACACTAAAACCCACTTCTGAGAGCAGTTTTGAGAATGGCTATTATGTTTGTTTTGTTCTTTTCAGAACCAAGAAATTTATTTTGGAGTAATATTGGTATGATGGTCTTATTAAACTGTATCTCTGTCAATTGGTGGTTTTTCGTGCGACGCAAGTGCACGAGATGGAGTAAGTTTTGTGGTGGCGAAATGGGTCGATAACAAATTAATAATATAAGAATGTTAAGAAAATAATTAGTCGTTTTTATTGTATTCTTACGAGAAATCAAGAACACTGTCAATTTCGGAGCGCTGTAAAACCCAAAAAAATTAATGAAATTATACAACTTTGGAGTAAAATGATTCTTTGCAAAACCCTCTATAATATTGTTTTGACTTCATTTTTTTGTAAAATGACTAGAAAAAAAATTACGCCGAAAAAAAAATTGGTTCAAAAATTTGTTATTTTTGTTAATTTTTTTTTTAATTTTCATTTCACTATAAAACGTTATGGGAATAAATTTGTAGACAATTTAATTTGATACAAGTAATGTTTAAAATTTTCTGTAGGGTTGCTAGTGTACTAGATACACCCTTTGCACCCCTTATTCCAAGATGGCGAGTATTCAAGAACCTGGTCAACTTCAGAGCACTGTAAAATCCAGAGAAATTAATGAAATTAAACAAATTTGCAGTGAAAATTATTCGATGAAAAACCCTCTATGATATTGCTCTGAAATAATTTTATTGTAAAATTACTAGAAAAAAAATTATAGGCGCAAAAGAAAATTTATTGCAAAAATTTTTAGTTATTTTTGTTTATACTTTTTTAGTTTCCAGTTTACGATTAAAAGTAATACATATAAAGTTGTAGAGAATTTAATTTGTTACAAATAATGTCTTATAAAGTTGTTTGTAGGGTTGTTAATTTACGAGATACAGCGCGAAAACCCTTTCCCCCTTTTTCCCAAGATAACGGTTGGGGGACAAGGGTGGCGGCCCCACAAACTTGAACTTAGCTTATAATTACCCTCCAAACATATAAAAAAATGCGTCCTCTAAGATATGCACGCCTAGGGATAAAAAATGTAACATTTCAGTGGATTAAATAGAATTGAATCAAGACCAACCATGGAAATTAGATCTCGCACCGAAAAATCAAGACTAGCAAATAAAATATAGACCTAAATATCAGAATACAAAGTATTAGTAGTTCTCCTTTTATATCAAACAGAAAATTGGACGAGTATTTATAGGTGCTGTGTTTAAAGTATGTTTTTTGGAACTATGATGCAGTAGAAGAATAATATTAGCATTAGTTGAATGAACAGAGTACGAATAAAATTAATGTGCTAAGTTAACTGAATAAAAGTAAGGAAATTATTAAAACGAAAAACACCGAGGCTTAAAATTCTGAGATATTGGTGCGCAAAAACAATAGAATCTTTCTTCGGAGATTAGAGACGCTCAAATTTACGTCAATCTAATAGTGAACTTCCATTGAGCGGATGCAGACTTAATATAATATCACTTAACGACATATACGATGTCGATCAGTAATATTATATTATGTATAATACGACTGATCTATAAAACGATAGATATACTACTATAGATACAACTGAACGATAATATGTTAGAATTAATATAAAATTTGATACTGATGTTCTACCTAGATTAAAATATTTTTTTCGATTGTTTCGTATGTTGAATAAGAAAATATAGAGGTTAAAATACGACAAAGATTTTTTGATGGGATATATTAATGATCTAACAATAAGTAGTTTTAACGAATTAGTACAGTTAAGCTATGTACTAGATTGACATGACTAAGATTCCTGAAGATATAAGAAAACTTTAAAGAACATTTTTCTTGAACTAATAGCCCGGACAAGATCGACATTCAAGGTTACAAAAACTCGAATAGAGCTAAAAATTGGTACGAATGTTTCTTTCAACATTGAAGAAGCATTCAACAATTCACTTGAGACTTGTTGTGACCAGATGCAAGAAATATTTATTGAACGGTGGGAAGCGACATATATTATTCAAATAAGACACATGACGTTGTAGTTCGTCGACGTTATTCTGTAGCTTTAATATTCTTCGTATAATCACATACTTCAGTAAGTATATGGCCATAATGTCGACGTACATACTGAACGTAATATTTTTAGCCCTAGGACTTCCTACTGACGCGCTCTGATGAGTCTTGAAAGGACAATATAAGTATAAGCGAATATGCAGCGGCACTATACGTGAAATCAAATCTTAACTGTCTTTTCCATATCTTTATTTACTCGTATTTTAAGTATTAGATGAGTCAGTTCATGAAAGGTTCTTACTTAGATGAATCCATATGGTGTGGAATGTAATTTTAGATTCCCCATGTCGGTTTATTCATCGTCTGTTTGCTTTGTAAGTCGTAGAAGGCACAGATTTAGGTGAGAATCTGAATTTTGGTCTCGAACAAGTAGAAATCTTCGGATTTTTACTTTTGACTGTAATATTTTTACTTATATTGCAGCTCCAGTGATGTATTTACGTGACACACTTATTCATATGCATGATTAAGAACACAGATTTTTTAACTTTTTAATCGTTATATCTTCAAAACTACCACTCTTAGGAGAAAAAAGGTATAGAGACAATTTTTATAGATAATTGCACGATCTACAATTTTTGTTTGATGTATTTTTATCACAAAATTTATCGTTTGGCTGAAAATGCAAAAATATCATATTTGCGACCTTTGACATTGAACAATTTTTTTGTAGATGTGATATTGATCGTGACTTTTCACATTTTATTTATAATGGTGTCCCGAACATTCGTACCAATGTTTAGCTTTAAGCGAATATTTGTAACCTTACTCTCATTTTTGACTTGGTTATAATCTCGATAGTAATAGTAATAGATTTTAGTGTATATAATCATACTAAGAAACAGAATTGTTAATATAATATATATTTTTTAAATTGTTAGAGGTATTCGATTTTCTTACCGTCCATGGTCTTAAACATATCTGAGCGTTGGCGTCGTTGACTAACAACAACGAACAAACTAAAAAAAGTAAAATCTGGACATATTTACTGAACTAATGAAATTAAAAAACTATAATAGTCCAGTCAAAGTTGCACAAAATTTATATATTCATACTTTTTAAGTTTATGTTTAGCTTAATAGAAATTATTATTAAATAGATCTATTTTCTGTAAATAAACAATTTGAATACTACTTTATTTATAATAAAGTGACTATAATGTGCGATAAGCTAAATCATTGTTTTCAGTTTCATTGTCTGACAGGTTTAATACACATCCACTGCTATCTTCTTCAGTTACTTGAATAAGATAATACAGACAACCTATATATCCTTTACTTCTTCTTCTTCTTGATGTGCCTATTCGTGAAGTATGTTGGCAATCATCATGGTAATCTTTATCTTCTCTGCAGCAGCGCAGAAAAGCTGCATGGATGTTGTGTTGAACTAGGTTTGCTGGTTCGTTAGCCAGGATGTTCTTTTTCTTCCTGAACTTCGCTTTCCAAATATTTGGCCTTCAGGATGGCTTCTAGTAGGGCATATCTGCATTCATCTCGCATAATGTGTTCGAGTTATTGTAACATTCGAGATTTGATGGTGGTCAGTATTTCTTGGTTCTTCTTTATTCTTCTGAGGACTTCAACATATGTGGTTCGGTCGCAAATATCCTTTACTAAAGCCTATATTTTTTTAGAAGATCGGCGTTTGGAGATACATTGACAAACGTAGTGTTAAAAGGTCCGATAGGAGTGTGCCAACGATGTATTTTTTATAAGCTGGTGTATGTGTTTGAATTTTCTTGCAGCTAGTCATTTCTGCATTGATTAATTTCCCTTATATCAAGATAATATCCTAGTGCACCTTTCTGGATGTACGTTTATGGAAAGTTTTTCCTTCGACACTATCCATCTATCCATCCTATGGTTCTACAGCCCAATTTGAGCCCTGGCCTCCCTTATCACACTTCTTCATCCGTTACGGTCTGTAGCCATTCTATTCCACGATCGACTCCCAAGGAGATTTCTGGCGTCCTTATTCACATTATCCTCCCATCGCTTTCTCGGTCTTTCAAAAGGTCTCTTCCCCTGCATTCTTGCATTCAACAGTTTTTTTGGAAGCCTGTTTTCCATCCTAAATACATGGCCTGCCCATTGAAGGCATGAACATACTGAGATAAAGGTGCTTCTTTATATATATTATATATTTCTTAATTGTATCTGATTCGCCACCTGTTGTTCTCATTTATAGGGCCTGGTATTCGTTTCAGTACCTGTCTTTCAATGATGTCTATGCTGTTTACAGATTTTTGAGACAACACCCAAGTTTCACATCCATAGCTCACTATCGATCGGATTATGGTCTTGTAGATTTGTATCTTAGTTCTTTGATGTACGTCTTCGAATTTAAATATTGGGTTCATAGCAAAGTATGCCGTATTGGCTAGAATGATTCTTCTGCTAAGCTCTGCATCGTCAATGTTTTCCTTTGTGATCTCTGTGTCGTTTCCCCATTACTGAGGATCGTGATTTCTTCCAATATTCCTAACAATTTTTCTCCATTGATCTCTATCTTCAGCGACTCTGAGAGCTTCGCAAAATGAGTTTCCAGCTGAATTATTAATTAGGTCGGACCATATAGTTGGTGATCGTTGTCTTGATTTTCTCCCCGGAAAGTTTTCATAAACAATTATTCTCTCCAAAATATCGTCACCTCTGCTAAACACGTGATCGAAAAATTACAGAATACGTTGCAGACATATTGTGGACAGCCTTTTTTAAATCTCGAGTTGGTTTGAAATGGAAACGTTTCTCCTATGAGCTGTCCAAAGTATGCGCAGCATTCTTCTCCAGCACCACATCTTAAAGGCATCAAGTTTTTGGCGCTCGCGTCCACGAAGAGTCCAAGTCTCTGCCCCGTATAGAAATATTGGAAATACAAGGACATTCACCAGTCTCATCTTGATATTTTGAGAGATAGATCTGTCTTTCCAAACTTTAGTTAGGCGACTTATCGCATTTTTTGCCATACCAATACGTCTCCGAACTTCTGTTTCACAGCTACCATCATTAGTTATACTAGACCCGAAATGAGACAAAACTGTCCACTATCTGGTATTCCTGTAACATGTTAGTTAGTTGAATAGTGTTGAGTCTGTCAACCACCATTCCTTTGTGATGTTGACAAATAAATAGATAAAGCTATCTACTTTTTCTAAGTTGTCAATTGTCAACCCTCAACACTATAGGTTTTTATTTTTGCTATAGTCCCATCTATGTCGTATTGTAACTATGGTTGTAGGTTTCATTGCAGTACATGATTTATCGTCCTTTCTGTTTATACATAGTTAAATTTTGGCAAATATTTGGTACGTTTGAATTAATCATCATGTTTTATAATTAAGACGTTTTAAGTTATCATCTCTTCTCCATCGTGTTCTCATTTTTTAACTAATTTTATAAAAGTATGAATCTGGTTCCTTTTTAATAACTTTAAATAAAATCGTCGTGATAAAACTGCCTTTTCTGCATGATTTTCCTCGGTGGCTAAGGGGTTACATAGGTCTTGTATTAAAAAAAAATGCATAGAACATCAAGAGTATTTACATCAAATTTAAACTAAATTCGAGCAATATTACTGGAGTTATAGAGATTTGAATAGCGCGTGGTAGGAATGTGCACTTTCTTTAAAAACTTCAAAACGCGTTTTTCTCGAAATTTTGTTTTTCGTGCGATTTCTCGGAAACGAATAGACCGATTTTGCTGAAACTTTGTACAGTTTTGCTTTAAAGTATTGTTTCATAATGGAATGAAGGTATTTTCCATGGTCGACTCGTTCTCGTTTTATACGAAAAAAAAAAAATATTTTAAAAACGATGAGAAACGGAAATATGCTAAAAAATATTTTTTTTCTAATTTTTTTTTATTCCATAATCATCACTACGATGATGATTATTACATTTACAATCTGGTCGTAAGTGACCAATGAGCAATTTTAATTTAACCTAAATGACCACTGTTCCTTAAAATTAAGTGCTTACCCCATAGCGTCTCTTATCTTGACTAACAAGATAGTGCACTACTCTAACATGCACACGCTCACAAGCACTATAATCTGCTTTTTACTATCACCTATCACTCAAACTAGTTCAAAAGTGACTTCATCACTCTTCAATCTTCTAGTTTTCCCAGTATTATCGAGGAGCTGGATTGCCTTAATATTCTCGTTCCTACGAAGTCGTTGCTCGTGATTTTCAGCCATCTTCTTGATGATAATGTCTACAGTTTCCATTCATAGGTCCTTATGAAGGTCACTGTTTGTCACATACCAAGGAGCATCAATAATATTTCTCAGTATTTTATTCTGAAATACAGTCCAGTCCAGTCCAAAGTCCATACAGGTCTCAATATTTGTTTGTAAAGTAATAGATAATAGAAGTAATAAAACTTATTATGCATCGACAATCATTTTATCATTATCATTTTTTTAATCCCTTCGTCCAATCACGAAATAGTAGTATAAATATGAATTGTGCACAGTTTCAGCAAAATCTGTCAATTCGTTCTTGAGAAATCGTGCATACTGCACGGAAAACAAAGGGCCGAGAAAAACACATTTGAAGTTTTTAAATTGAGGGCGCAAGTACCGACCGCGCGGTATTTAAATTTCTATAACTCCGGTAATATTGCTCGACTTTACTTAACATTATTTGTAATTACTCTTGAAGTAGGTACTATACTTTAATATGAAATAAAAAAATATAAATAAACTTTTTGAAAATACAAAATTTTTTGGAAATACAAGACCTTTTAAAGAAATAAACAAATGCTTTTTTTCTACCACAATTTATATTGATTTGATATTAAGAATTTGTTTTTATTTTAACAGGGAATTTTTATACGTTCTGTTTGACTGTAACTATTATTTTTTTCAATGTGCCTATGAATATTATACATTATCTTTTCTCTGGCGAAGAGAACTGTAATGTGGTGCCGTGATCGGGTTGTGTTCAAGGTTCTCCTCTACCGTTTGGTTTTGGAGATTTGGATATTTCTTGTGAATTTCAGTGTTGGGGACTATATGCGTTTAATTGTCCATTACTCATTGCAAATGATGAATTATTTCACTTAATCGGAATCTTCAAACAAATTCCTTACGAATTCTAAATTTTATATTATATTTGTATTTGAAACATTATTTGGTTAAATAATTTCTTCCAGACTAGATCTAGATCTGTTTCCAAGAGTTTCCAAGAGCTGAGGTCTATTTTTTGCCGTGGTGTTTTTATATGCCAATAATAATAATGAAAATGCATTATTCCTTAGACTTAGTTTATATTCTCTTGGTCTGGTGGATATTTGTCGATTTATTTGTCCTAAAAATTTTTTTTCCAATTCTGTAGGATATACTATATTATATCCCTGGATTTTCCAATGGAACTATGTACTTTGCAGTTTTTAACTTTGAGTATATTATTATAAATCCCAAAATACGAGTAGGTAAACTTTCTCTACATTAGAAATATCCTGAAAATCTACATCAAATGTAAATAAATCATAAAAATACTTACTTTGGACTGTACTGTAACTATCTAGATCTGTAGTAGATAATATTTCAAATAGAATGCGATATTTTTATCATGTTTAGTAAAAAAAGTAGAAGTTTTGTGTAATGCGCCATTATGAGTCATAGTCGGTAAGAAAATCAACTACCTCTAAGAATTGTCCTTAAGATACGAGGTAGTGTATTTTTGTTGGCGCAGGCAATACTAACACTAATGGTGGAGGGACCGGTGGCGGGGGAGGTGGAGGCGGTGGAGGTGGCGGCGGTAATAAACAAACGTTAACGATAAGCGACAACCGCACTTTCAAACGAGTAACTCAAACTTCGAGTACCACCCTGTCAGGTGGTACAATGGTGTCCGTGAAGCAAGAAGGGAACGTCGAAGCACTTGTACCCTCTTATGTAGATAGTACGACTTTCGTTAACTCGCCCAACGTACAACAGGGTAGTACGGCCAGACAGACGTTGGTGACGCAAGGTATCCAGCAGAGAAGCGGCGATGATTGTGAGTCTGTTACTTTGCCCAGTAAGTCCTTCCTCCTTTCTAACTGTTGTCCTTTTTATACTAACGTTAGTTGTAGTTTGCATGTACAAGAGTAGTAGGTATGTAGATTTGATAAAAATAAAAATTTAGATTTCGTCGTACAGTTTATAGCTAATATTTATTGAATCTAGTTGCTTTTGATACAATACGTATTTACTCAAATTTTCACTAGAAGCAAGCATACTCTTAAAATTACGGCCGTATGTGCGTGTACTGGTAAAGTCTGTCTCAAATATCTTGTCTTGGTTTTTCCTTCTTGAACGATTTATTTCGTTATCACTATTCTGATTGTTATAACGTATCTAGAAATTACGTTTTTTTATCGCAGTCTGGAAGAATTTTTAACGCGTGGTTATTTAATGACAATGATGCTAAGAAAATAAACCGTTTAAAGAGGAAAATACTAAGAACTGGGACACCAAATTAGACGTTCTCTTTATAAAGTCTAAGCAAACATTTGAAGAGAAGGTCTAATTTGAAGAGAAGGTACAACAAGATACAACATATAGGTTTAAAATTTGTGGTATAAGCTGATGATAGCACTGATTATAAGAAATTTAAAAGTTTAAGGGAAAAATTTCCCAAATGGTACCATTCATTTTAGCAATAAACCAGAATGTTCGAAGTATAACAACTTATTTAAACATAAGCAGTTTGTTAAAAGCACAAACCTGAACATTTGTAGATTAGCAATTAAACCTCACGAATGCTGCTTTTAAAAAAAAATTAAGCTTTAGAGATGTGGGTACACCCACGAATTTAAAAACATTATGGATCGTCTATATTACTAGTCAAGAGGTACTTATAAGAATAACAAGCAAATAGAATTGATAACAACAATAAAAACGTCAAAAATAGAATATTTGGGACGCATTTTGAGACATAACACAACAGATATCATAACGAGGCTTTCATTCTTGGATCTTTGACTCTACAAGGAATTTCTTTTAATTTTATTACTTCTTCAATAAAATCGAAATTCAGCATAATAAAGTTTATTTCAAAATATTAAAAAAAATCAATAATATATTTTCTTTATAATATTCGGACATATTAATTTTTCCCGTCACGTCAAAAATTACATTTGAAATTTGCAACATTAATATGAAACTTTATTAAATGTAAGAAACTAAAATTAACTAAACTTTAAATTAAATTCGTAATTTAAAACAGCTTACTCATCGGCTATAATTATTTAATTAAATGCTCATGCTATCCACTAATGTCCATACTATTATAAAATCGCTGTTTGAAATTACGAACCATTTTGAAGCATTTTAGGGGTTACTAAACTACATTCATCATCATATTAGTTCCTTTATTGAAGCAGGAAGGGTATTATAAATCTTACTTTTCAAATAGTCCCATAAGAAGTAGTCCAGGGAAGTTAAATCGGAGGATTTTGCTGGGGGATCAATTTTGTCCTCTAATAATTCTAGATATGCTTCTCCGTTCAAATTTTGTTGCAAAAAGAATGACCCAACAATACGGCTACATAACCTCCTACCCATACGTTTAATTTAAATGGCTGGTGAGTATCTATTTCGTGGAAAACTAGTATTTTCATTAGCCCAATAACGACAGTTGTGTAGATTTACAGTGCCAACTAGAAAAAAAAGAACATTCGTCCGAAAAAAAAAATTAAATAGAAAGTTTGGAATTACTATTTATTTTCTTAGTCTTAATCTCACAAAACTGTATTCGACTGTCTGAATCATCTTCATTATTTTCTGTACCAAATGTATTTTGTAGGGATATAATTTGTAATATTTTAGTACTCATCGGACGGAAGTGCGCGAAAAACCAGATTCTGGAGCTATTTTTTCAATACTTGAATATGGCCAAACTAAAATTGTTACTTCTCCCTCTTCAGTCCTAACAGGTTTTTCACACTCCCATTTCCGGTTCCATGATTTTTTTAACTAGTTTTATTACGTATGCGTGTTGAAGTTACTTATCTTGATGAACTTGAATAAATAAATTCGTTGTTCTTCTTGCACACTTTCCATTTTTAAAAAATATGGAAATAATTCTGCGATAGAATGGACTAATTTAAAACAAATAAATTTAAACGAAATCAGTGAACGAATTTATAGATGTTGAACGCTACCAGTAACAGTTCAAATAACTAAATTTTTGCAAATCTCTTTTAATGTAGTTTTTGAGGTGACGGAATTTGTCATAAAACAGGAGTTGAGTTTAATTTTTAAGAAGTGCAACACTTTTAATAAAACGATATTTTTTCACAAGAACAGAGTTATTACGAAGAGAAAAATCATGGATTTCTGAATTCTTATACCGTCTGATACCTGTCTGATGTCTGATACCGCGAAATACCTGTCTGATGATGTGATATGCATGGTCTATTCGAAAGGAGGGGTTGGACAAATGACATATGTCTATATCGTTAAAAAAAACCCTTTCACAACATCCAATGAATATTGCCAAGTATCAGGCCAACTCTTTTGAGTGGCCAACCCTTTATAATGATTTACTATCTTTCAAATGTTTCCTATATATATCTATATATCTATAAATTATCTAGATACCTATATATTTTTATATCCTTATTATATTTTTAAGTCATCTTAAAAAAAGTACAATGGGAAGAATACGGAACTAAGGGACAATATTTAAATCATCTAAGACAAGCAGACGACATCGTTCTTTTTATTTAGATTAAATACAACTAAATGGTTCAAAAATTAGACCATAAAGCCAGAAAATTTTTATTTAACTTGTATTACCAATGCCATAAAAAATCAAGAATATGAGTTAACAATTCTAATGAAGTAAAATCAATTCGAAGACGTTAATAAAAAGGTATATTTGTGACAGAAAAGAAAAGTGGATAAAGACAATCAGAGAGAAAAAATAAAAAGACGAACGAAATTGACATGGGCTTTGTTTGGCGTTTGCAGTTAGTATTGCATTCTTTTCATGCTTATATATAGATGTTAAACAAAGACATTCATAAGAGCTAATATTGAATAAAAAAAACACAAAGAGAAGTGGAAAGACAAATGGTTAACATAAGATTGTCAGTCAGAATACATGTACAGGAAACGTCATAAAAAATGCTACCAGCTAAATAGTAAAATTAAAGTTCTACTGGATAAAAAATAGATAGATGGAATAAGACGATGGATTCATATAATCAGAAATAGATAATCATGGAGTGTCTTTGTCCGGATATTGGATATATCAAGGCAAATGATATGCGGACATTGAAAGCATCTCATGGTTATTAAAGATTTTTGAGTCATGTTTCTGTCTGTCGAGGTCAAGAGAAACTAAGTTTGTCTGATCGCCAGTAGGTGTTAGCTCATTTAGCGTTACCCAGGTTGCACTTATAATATTTTACTAGGGACGCGGATGAACCTTAGGTAGGCATCAGACTGCCCGACCACAACCAACCGTCCGACAGCGAACAACCAACTTTTGTATTTTTATTTTTAAACTCACATTACTCGTTCGTGTTCCATCGACCGACCGCCAAAACGTCAGGAGAGTGTAGCAACATAACCATATTTTTGTAATATTAGTTTACCGGGCTTTTTGTAGAAAATTGAATTATGGATAAAATTAGCAGCCATAATTCTACTGAAAATTGTTTATCACTTATTTGATGCGGAAACGTCTTCGTAGGCGTAGGACAGTTTGGGTGCGTGACATTTTTTTAAGAAGACACCAACAAGGAGAATTCTTTGTGTTATATCCCATTCTATTAAATAATTATATTAAATTTCAAAATTATCACATGAGCAAAAGTAAATTTTATAGGTTAATTACATATTTTGAAATGTGAATGGTCAATGTCATTGCTCAGAACAGTATAAATGAATGCGAAATGTTCCATATTCATCGACCAAACGATCAAAAATTCCAATAAGTCCGAATTTCAAAACTGGACGATCGCGATCGGTCGCTGGTCGCTGTAAGTGATGGACGGTCCACCAGTCTGACTCTGCGCTTACATTTTCATAAACTCGATGTAGTAATTTTCATAAACTCGTAATGTTGGTCGATCGTGGACGGTCGGTCTGGTCGAGCAGTCTGATTCCTCCCTCACACCAGCATTAAGTATTTTATAATAGAGTCAATTTTTATTAAACTTATTTATTGTTTATCGCATTCACATAAATGTGTCGAAATGCCACACGATAAATACCTAAATAATAACTGAAGATTTTAAATTTTTTTGGTTATACTACTCTGTAAATTCTACAAATAAAGTAATTTATTTCTCAATTTTTTTAATAATATGAATATAAGAATACATACCTAACTGTATACAAAGGGAGGAATACTTTAATTTCTAAATTAATATGTATTGTTCATTATATGTTAGTTGTATAAATGCAATTTTCAAAATCTAAAGAGTGCGTTAATTTTGTGGAGGATTTACTCTCTACCATTTACTGTGATTTATATTTGTGATTTATAAATAATGAAAAATTATAATTTTTAGACCCAAGTCAGATATCAGAACTGCTATCGAAAACTATATCCGACGCACACACTCGAACTTGTTTATACACGTTGGAGCACATCCACGAGATGTTTCGAAAACCTCACGATCTCTCACGACTGTTATTTTATAAGAACATGGCGCACGAAGAATTGTGGCTCGAATGTGCACAGAAACTCACAACAATCATCCAACAAATTATCGAGTTTGCTAAAATGGTACCTGGATTCATGAAATTATCGCAAGACGATCAAATTGTTTTACTAAAAGCAGGTAAGATTTTTTTACGATTGACTAAACTCTTTCTGTTTTTGTTTAAATATAAATTTTAATTATATTTATATAAGTTCTTATAAAGTTAACTAATGTTCAACGCGTCTCACCACACTCTTGTATATCTTTCCTTTCAGTCCTTCCCCGATTTTAAGAACACAAAGTACCCCGCTCATTCGCTTCCAGTTAAGCCAACTAGCCTGTATCCTGTGAGCAATTGCTCCATTGTCCATTTTCCGTTATGTAGGAGCCAAGGTATTTAAATTCTTCTACTCATTCTAGCTTTTCTCCAAGCAATTCTACATCCCAAACCATTTTTCTACCTCCCAACAACATATACTCCGTTTTCGACCTGCTAACCTTAAGTCCTCCCTCTTCAAAAGCCCTTCTCCAACATTTCTTTGGTCTCCTCTACTAATACGATATCATCAGCAAAGAGCATTGACCAAGGAGCTTCCTCCCTTACTTTCGCTGTCAGTATATCCATAACAATATTAAACAGGTAAGGGCTCACTGAAGAGCCTTGATGCCAAGCAACCGTCACTGGAAAACTTTCGGTCAATCTGACAGCAGTCCTTACTTTGGTGTACGCTCCCTCATACATATCCTTTACGAGCCTTATGTACTTCTCTTTTCTTCTCGCCGTATTTATCTATCAAGTGTCTCAACGCAAACAAGTCATCCGTTGTTCTTCTTCCTGGCATAAACCCAAACTATTTTTCTCCACTTTTAGATAATGTAGTAAATGCTAGTGAGGAAAGCGGACTAACGCTTAATGCTAATAAAACAAAATTTATGAAAATTTCCAAAACACAACAAGACATTTTCAACATAAAAGGGATTCCAATAGAAAAAGTAAAAAAATACAGATATCTTGGTACAATTATTAATAAAAATAACGAGTATACAGAAGAAATAAAAATGAGAATTGGGCAAGCTAGAGCAACATTTAATCCTCCTCCTCCTAAGTGCCTTCTCTGTTGAGGTTGGCGATCAATATGGCAAATTTATCTCTATTCTGGGCTTGATGAATTAATTCATTTCCTTTTCTGTGGGTCCAATCTCTGATGTTTCGTAGGCAAGATTTTTTCTTTCGTCCTATGCCCCTTTTACCTTCAATCTTGCCTTCTAATATTACCTGGAGCTGCTCAAATTCCCTGTGGCGCATTATGTGTCCTAGATATGACGTCTTTCTAATTTTGATAGTATTGACCAGATGAGGGCGTGTGTTCATTGCTCTCAGTACTTCTTCATTCGTAGTTCTGCTGGTCCAGCTTATTCTTTTAATAAGATGAGAAAAGTATTACGCAGTAGAGACCTTAGTTTGCAACTCAAAATAATGGACCTACCAAAGAATATTAAAAATAAGTTGGGTAGACCGAATAACAAATGTTGAGGTCCTCAGAAAGATGACAAAGGAAATGGAAATCATGAATACGATTAAGATAAAAAAGTTACAATATCTCGGCCACGTTATGAGAGGGGATAAATATGTGTTGCTACAAACCATAATGCAGGGAAAAATACCGGGAAAACGAAGTATTGGGAGAAGACGCATCTCCTGGCTCAACAATCTGAGAAAGTGGTATAATTGCAGTTCCGTGGACTTGTTCAGAGCTGCAATCTCAAAAGTGAAAATAGCTGTGATGATTACCAACCTCCTTAGAGGAGACGGTACCTAAAGAAGAAGAAGAAGAGTTCTTCTCCTATCGATGTCTCTCTCCTTAACATTTGCTCTACAGTTTTCCTCCAAATTGTCATTGTGTGTGACATTAACTTTATCCCTCTATAGTTCTTACAGTCCTGAATATCCCCTTTAACTTTATACAATGATACCATCTTACACTCTCTCTATACATTAGGCATCCTACTCATCATTTGCCACAAAATAATAAACCCCTTTCTCTAGTAGAGCCTTTCAGAGTTCCACAGGTATTCCATCAGGTCTACTGCCTGCTGCCGTACCAACCTATCCTGGTTGTTCTTCAGGTGTTCTTCAAATGTCTTCTTTCAAAGTGTTCTCCATTTCTTCATTCTTATATACTAAAGTACTCAAACCATCTTTACTTTATTAACACTGCACTCTTCATCTGCCGCACGTGGGTCAAGTCCTTTGATGACTTCTTATACTACCTACTAAGATTAAAATTAATTTCAGGACTTATTGTTTAGTAGTACATATACATAAGACTTACATGACTACATGGATATCGGATAAATGTATACCACTTTTTTAAACAAAAATTTTTAAAAAAATATCAATGGAATTTTGAATTTAATCATATTTAATTGTGAAAACATTTAATTTTAAAATTGTAAATTGGCATGCGAGGGAATAGTCTTTGACAACAACTATTAAGGTTAATTTACGTCGTTAACAAACTGCAAATCTAACCTCTAATAGATATTTTTAAGGATTTAACAAGATTTGATATAAGGTTGAATGCTCGAATAAGTGAATTTTAATCAAATATAAGGCAGATATCGAGCACAGTTTATTTATTAAATCTTGCCCAAGTACTTTCGCTCCTAGAGCATCTTCAGGGGCATCTGAAATAAGTCAAGAAACGTTTTTTCAACTGAAGAAAATTAATTAACTTCGAAAAAACTCGAAGGATAAGTTAATAAAACTGTATAATTATTTTTTTAAGAATAATTAATAAATTTAAGGCAATTTAAGTTCGAGACTGCAAAAACGTATCTGATTGATTGTGAAAATAATCGAAATTTTTTCAAAAATGTATAATGTTAACTATCGAGTATCTAAAATAAGGTGGCGAAAGGTTGCAAAAAAAATAAATGAGATAAGGCATGTAGTCTAGATTAAAGAACAAACACCCAAACTGTAGATAGAACAAAAATATTTTTTCACTTATATGGTTCATTTTAAATATCTCCAAAATATCAATTTTCTTTTTACAAACAAATAATGTTAATAGCAAGAAATTCTTTTTTGCAGTAATCTCATATATTTGAAAAAAGTGCTTGAACCTGCTATAAAAAATCATAAATTAATGACAGGGTGTGTATTAAATTATAATCAAAATTCATTTAAATCTGTGTCTCATAAATAAGCAGTATTTTGTCTAAGTGTTTTGGGTAAACATTATTTGTCCCCAAATTTGTACAGTTAAAATATTTGTTCATATTATTGAAACACCATGTACATTATGAATTTAGATAACTTTAAAATGTTTTATACAATTTCAGACAAATTAATATGATGAGTAAAATCAACAGCTTTTTTTAGAAAAATATTATTTTTCTATTATTTAATTTAAATAATATAACATAGATTTATAGACATAAAGATAATCAATACTACCTGTCAATTGTTTGTTTTAGGGAGTTTTGAGTTAGCAATAATCCGGATGTCGAGATATTTGGATCTCTCCCAAAATTGTGTTTTATACGGAGACACCATGCTCCCACAAGATGCCTTTTTCACTTCGGATACTGCAGAAATGAAGTTAGTGACGTGTGTATTTGAAGTTGCAAAAAGCATAGCGGAGTTGAAGTTGACGGAAACGGAGTTGGCACTCTACTCTGCTTGTGTTCTTCTGTCTCCAGGTAATTACAGAGACAATTGGAAATCCTCCGCGGTATAAATTTTATTTATAAACACTCCTAAACTATTTTTAGATAAGTTGAAAATAAATTTTATCATTCTATTTAACATACCAAAAGTATATTCAAACAACATTACTTTTTGGTTCCTAATTTTCCATTTTTCATCTATCATTTATTCCCCAAACATAAAAATATACAAGGGAATATCACCAATGTTCACCATATTCCGACGAGGACGTTGAACTTTCTTCGTTGAACATCAAAGCCACTAATGAATTAAAATGTCAATAGAAATTAATATTTGGATATTTCAGTGCCATTATTAGAGAGGAAAAATACGAAACACGAAATGTATTACATATCATAAACCTTAAAGACAAAAAGGTGTTTCGGTACTAAATCATCTTAACACATGAAGTTACAATGACCTTGTTCAAATCAGAATATAGTTGCAACAATAAACTGGAAACTAATTCGAAATGAAACATGCAGAAAATAGATACAAGAATATTAAATGGTAAAAAAGAAGAATGTCAATTTTCAATGACATTGAAAGGAAAAATTGGAGATCATACAAAAAATCATTAAGACCATTAACTTACAACAAAGCTAGCAGCAGTGTTTGCTAGAAATATCAAAGGAACTACACTTACCATAAATATCTGGTAAAAAAACCAGTAAAGAGAAATTCAAAGCATAAATCAGATAATGAGAAAGTTAAACGGAAAACACCAAATAATTGTTTTAAAAATTCACAACCACAGAAATATTTTATATATAATAATAAAAGAAATAAAGTCCAGAAGACTCCAATGGGCAGGACACCTCAAAAGACATTCTGACGAAAGAATAGTAAGGCTGTCATGGGAAGAAGTATCAACTAGAAGAAGACCGCATGGACGACCCCGACTCTGGTCGCGAGATAAAATAACAGGAGATATTAAATCTATGGTCGTGGAGACTTAGATGGAGATTGCACAAGACAGAAAGGAATGGAGGCATGCTGTCAAGTCTGTTAAACCCACGAAGAGTTTTAACCTTTCACGAAGTAAGTAAGTAAAGAAATATTTTGAACGCACAGTCACAAGAGATCCTAGAAATGATTATAGATGAAATAAGTTACGCTCTGTCTCAAATGAACAATAATTAAGCACCATCACCAGTGAGGATAATACCATAACTGAATTATATAGAAATTTGAAGAAATAAAACATCAGATTGAAAATATAAAATTTTTACTTCCAAAAAAACAGCATACCTGAAAATTGGAACAATGCAATAGTAAAATGTTTTTGAAACTGTTTGCTTGTGGCATGTCCAAGTTAAATATTGTGTTTATATGGGATTAAGCCACAATTGATTGTTGTGTTGTGATGATTGTTATTTGACGTTTCGATTTCCAAAAATTTTTCGACCGGCCTACGTTCAACAGTGGTTAAATATAGGCTAGTTGGTGATGATGATTGGTGTCTAGTGCCTGCTACATTTTGCTTATGGATTTGCTATACATTTTTCTTCATTAAGTAAGATGAGAGCTGCTTTTTTGATTTTTATCTATTTCATATCTGTTTCTATCATGACTATTGATGCGTCTTTCTATTGTACTCTGTGCTCATTATCCCTGGCACCCAAAGACTCTGTTTTGATGTATGTTTCATTTTCATTCATCCTGACACTTAGTGGTCTTGCGGTTTCTCCCACGTACAAATTGTTGCATTCACGGGATATTCATAGATGCAGTTCTTTGATTTCTCTTGTTTGTTGCTAGGTTTGGATTTGGACAGAATAAATCTCAGTGTTTTGGTTGTTTTGGATGTTGTTTTGATGTTTTACTTATTTCCCATCCTTTTTAATTTTTCTGATAGCCATTTACATATAGTATTGGTGATATCTTTAAATCCCTTCTTCTGAGCGTTTCTGGATTGCTCATGGTTTTTGCTTTCTTCAATCTTGTGAAATTTCTTATTATAAATGACAATAGGCAGTCATTTTTTGTTAAAACTTTGTTACCAGGTTATGGCCTTTATCCTATACTGATTTGATAATTCCCTCTTTAACGTTTCAGTTGTGGTTTGGCTGTAATTTAAATATGCGTTGATGAGGGTTGATTTTCTGTAAACTTTAATTGCATAGCCTGTAACCTAATCAATAAAGAGCTATCGTCTTACTTAGTGAAGAATTTATCTAGCGTACGGTGTATATGGACAATATAATTATAAATGATTATAACGCATTACAAACACAAACATACATATATATATATATATATATATATATATATATATATATATATATATATATATATATATATATATATAGTGGGATTTATTGCTATTTGTGGTGGTGCTACTGTTTCCCAGGATTTCTTCCATTTTGCTTCACCGCTGAAATCTTCCTCATGTAGTTGTCTTGCCGTATGGAGTGGGGGCGATCTAGATTTAAGCCGCTTCAGTGCGATATCTAGGACATCTATATTTTCCGTAGCTGGGGATTTTCAATTATGTTTCTATATTCCCTTAGGAAACTTTCTTGCCTACTACAAATGTTAATACATCCACTGGTAATCATCATGATTTGATTATCGATTTGTTACATCGATGCTGTTTAACCAGACTGGAGCGCAGTATTCGGCAACTGAGTAGACCAGACTTAGAGCTGATATTCTGAGTGGTGGCATTTGCTCCCCAGGATGTTCCGCATAATTTGTGGGTGATGTTATTTCGAGTGTTTATTTTAGCGGCAGTGTTTTCTAGGTGTTTTTTGAATGACCGCTTTCCATCCATTGTGATGCCCTGATATTTCGGGTATAGGTTAAAACGTAACAGGTTGTTATTAAAATATACTTAAGGCTCGGTATTTGCTTGCTTGTTATTCAGATGAAAGCAGGCAACCTCTGTTTTATTCGTATTTGGTAGCTTCTATTGAGCGTTTGATCTGTGCAGCTGCAATGTGACGGAACCCAGCCTGTTCTATTGGTACGCTCTCTAGAATTAGTGAGCTAAGTCTGTTTACAAGTATCTTTTTACCACGTTTTTGGGGTTATTGGGTTTAGGTACTGCAAATATTTTTGCTTTTTTGAAACCCACTGGTATACATCCAAGGATATTAGACTAGAATTTACTTAACGGATGAAGAAAAATATGTAGCAAACTCTTCTGCAGAATGTAGTAGGCTCTGATTGCCAATACTAAACGAAGAAGTCAGGAACAAGAATATACCAATATTAGCAGATTAATAGAAAGTCAGAGACACATGATATAATTATACGTAATACATATATAACACACAATACAAATACACAAACACATAATGCATAAATACATAATACTTAAACACACACAACAATCAGAATTTGATATCATCCCTCAGAATTTTCAACTAAAAGCATGGCTATATTCCTACAAGATCGAGGCCAAGTAAGACATCTGTCAATTTGAAAAACATAACCGTCAAACAATTTTTTTAAACGATTTTCGGTGTAGAAATCGAGTGTGGAAAATCAAATAACAATTATAAAATGTACACAACCGCACTGGACTGTGACCAAACAGGCGAATCGGCTGCATTTATAAAAGAATTCAGTACATATTATATTTATGCTGGTATAATAGAAAAACCCAATGAATACAATATTCAATTAAATATTTTACACCTGAAGAAGAACTTAAAAATGCAAGAAATGATCATAGATATACAAATATTTTAACCAATGTGTACGAGTATATACTAAAATGAAACAATAATTAGACTTAATACAGAAACATATACAAATACAAATTAAACGGGGAATAAAATGATCCTAAAATTGGAAAAGCAAAAATATTTGTCTGAACATGAATGCGAATAAGACCTGAATAATAAAACATAAAAAACAAAAAAAATAGAAAAGGACTGGGATGGATTGCTTTTAAAACATTAGCTCATATTAAAAAAATAGCTGTATATTAAATATATCAGATATTTTATCAATGCATCCTCCTGATATACACACAGGGAGCCCAAATTTAAATAATAACGAATGAAATAACGTCAAGACTTCAAGTGACACAAATAGTGATGATGAGTTAATCTTTATGAGACAAAAAAAAAAAAACGACCGGATAAGAAATCAAAACTAAAAGATCTAATAACAACAATCACAATACTAGAGTTGGAGTTTGTGGAATATATTTTGGCAAGAGTTTGTAGCAAGACGAAAAAATTTCAGATGAATTACAAAAATTATTCATCGGAGAGCATATTTGGGAAGAAGCAATCGAGAAAGAACACCAAAAGAGTGGTTAAAGAAAACAGTGAGACTAAATTGGATAAGATAAGCTCCCAGGATAGAAACAAGTGGATAATCATGATGGATGTCTATTCCGAATTTTGTTTATACGGTGCTAATAGGGGGATTTATTCCTTATCTCTATTTTAAGCCTTAATTACTTCTCCCCACGCTCCTGATCAATCGATGTCATAATCAGGCTTGGTAAAATACATTTTTGCATGTCCTCAGCTTTATAAATTTTCTGTTGTGTGGGTCCACCCTCACCCTCACCCTCTTATGTTACGAAGCCATGATTTTTTTCTTTCTCCCTATAATTCTCTTTCCTTCGATATTTCCTTCGAATATTACTCGAAGTTGTTAAAACTCTCTATGTCACATTAGATGCCCAAGGTATAACGTTTCCTAATTGTAATGGGTCTGTTAGTTGTACTTATGTATTCATGCTGTTTAATACATCTTCGTTAGTAGTTCTGCTAGTACAAGTTATTCGCAACATCCGTCGATACATCATCATTTAGAATGCGTTAAGTCTTTTGATCTCATCTTGTTTCAGTACCATGTTTTGCATCTGTCTAGTACTAAAGATCAGATATATTATTTGAGCATTTTAAATTTTATTAGTATGGATATTTTTGACAAAATTTTACACATGTTCAAAAATCCAGATCCTGCTATTTCGAAGCCCCTTCTAATTTATTTGGAGAGGTCTACTACGCTCGTTATCACTCTGCCCAGATAGATATAGTTCTGTAAATTCTGATACGTGATGACATCTACATCAATTATATCGGCTGTAATTGTCTCTTGGAGATTTCTGTTAAATACCACAGATGTCGTTTTGGACGAATTGATTTCCAAGCCCATCGTATTACTTTTTTTAATAGTATATTCATTAGTGCTGTTAATTGTTCATCTAATTCCGCTAATATCACCGTATCGTCCGCATATCTTATATTATTATTGATGATTTCATTTATTCTGTCACTTTATGAACGCTTCTGAAGGTATATTCAGATGATTGATGTGCTGGGCATATGGAGACAAAATGCAATACTAGCCAACTACTTAGTTGCTTTATATATAAGTAATTTCTATTACCGTTTTCTGTTTTGTGTCACACATCCTGTGGTGTCAACATACGTATAATTTTTTGACCCTCTAGGTATCTCTTCGCCATTAAAGATAATTATAGGATTGCCCTCGAGTGCGTGTGCCCCGTCTTAAGCCATACTGGGATTGACTTAGATATTTGCAGCATGACTCATTAACGATATTGTACAGTGATGTTCGCAACTTCTTCCTTTGCACTTCTATGGAAGACTTTAATATGTAGATGTTTCACTTTTATATATGTTATTAAAAATTCTTTATTTCTAAGATAGCTTGCTTAACTTCTTCCATAACTATGGACAATTTCTGATCTTTGTCTATGTGTGGTTGTTCTTCTGTTCTGTGATCATCAAATAGATCTTTCAAATATTGCTAATATTACTTTTTATTTTTCAGGGTTTAATTCTATTACGTTGTTCGTATTTGTCAATGCAGATAAATGTATAGCTTTTCATAGTCTAGCCACTTCTTTGACTTTTATGTATAATTATCTGTCTGTATGTTTTATTTGCATCTTGTATCTCGTTACGTTTTTCTTACACCCATTCTTCCTTGGCAGATATTATTTGTATTCCAATTTGCCTATTAAGTTCTTTGTATATTGACACATTCTTTTACAAAGCGTCTTCTTTTCATCAGATGTAGTATTTCGTTTGCTATCTACGGTTTTCTGTGTCTGAGGACGTCTTTGTCCATTTTTGATCTCCTGCACCCAGCACCATGTTTATAAATATATCCCACATCCCTTTGATACGTTTCTTTACTGTTATTCTATAAATTTTACAGGATTTATCAGAAATCTTATGGCATCAGTCGACGATAGCTGAAAGAATTTAAGAAGCTTCAGTGGTAGAAAATAAATTTTCTTTTGGGTTTGCGGGAAAGAATTTTGTCAAATTTTTAAAATTTCTTTCCTAAAGTCAAATTAATGACTACACAGCTTTTTGTCGACAAAGTTTTTGGTCGAAAAAGTTTGGTGATAAACGGTTCATCGCTTTTATCCTCTTTAAGGAACGTTCAACACCTACATCCACATTCCATTCTATTTTAATGTTAAAGTTTTAGGTTAGGTTTGATGTTTTTTGCAATAATCTTATTTTTTATATAGAAATGATTTAAATGAAATGATATAAAAAATGTTTTTACTCTAAAGTGATTTTCTTTAAAAATATTTTAGATCGACCAGGACTGAAAGGAGTAGGGGAGATCGGACGACTAAGTCAAGCTGTCGTAAGAGCTCTCAGACTGGAACTTGAAAGGAATCATAGCCTACCCATCAAAGGCGATGTTACTGTCTGTGACGCGTTGTTAACAAAAATTCCAACATTAAGGTAAATACCATCTTTGTTATTATACTGATTTAGCAATCATTACAAAATCTTTAGCTAGAACTACATAACCAAAAAAAAATATAGCCGCCAGAATGATCGCCAATATTCGAAACGGATAGGCACCAAAAGAAGAAGATATAACCATTAAGCAAGTCATTTGAAGTGAAGAAATAGATTTTAGATTAAGAGATAAAACTTTTAATCGGTTTTAGTTTTTTTTTAGTTTATTAAAAAAATCTTAAAAATAAAGTTCGCGTTTCTAAAATATACATTCTCAGTAAACCTAAACTACTCCATCTTGTAATTAAAATTTATTTTATATTAGATATACACTAAAACGGATTTACTTTTTCAGGGAAATAAGTATGCTCCATATGGATGCGTTAGGAAAACTAAAAAGATCGGCGCCACATTTGGAGTTCCCAGCGTTACACAAGGAGTTGTTCAGTGTTGACAGTTGAAGCTGAAACTTCTCCAGAACTGTCTTTGGGGCAGCATAGGGTAGCTATTGTAAGTTTTAACCAATGCTTAATTTAACAATAATATTTGGTAGACAAATACAAATTAAAACAAATATTGCACGTCCTAATCATCGAGGGAAAAAAATTAAATCAAAAAGCACTTATTTTATTCAATAAACAGTAAAAATTAATAAAAATATGAATGTGTCTGACTGTTACCTGCTATTAGATTTTCAGATTTGTACCCAATCATACTTACACGTAAAATATTTGTATAATTTAAATAATATCATAATAATATTATATATATATATATGTATATATATATATATATATATATATATATATATATATATATATATATATATATATATATATATATATATAAGCAGTGTTCCCAAGCCTGGAGAGTGGGATTAGTGTACCAGGGCCATAAAATTATAATAGATGAGAAAAAATAATCGTCAAATTCAATTTTATCGCAATAAATATTTTATAATGGTCTATGTCAACAAGCATACTACTACTCTGCATTGAAAGAGAAAATTCAGCGCTGCATACACGAAATTCAACCACATTTATGCAAAACGGTAATGGAAAATTTCGAAAAAAAAAAATGCGCGTGTGTCAGCAAAGCCGCGGAGGCCTTTTGACTGATGTGCTATTTCATAAATCATCCTATTGTATGTACTTTATGATTCAATAAAAAATTACAATATAAAGGAAAGAAGCAGTGTTTTCTATTCTATTAAATTCAAATCTTTTGTACATATTGGGACACCTTATATTTAAAAGCATAACATTCAATCCAACAATATGTTCAATTGTTCGAATTCTAACGCTGTATATAGTAGGGGAGAAAGTTTTACCTTGAACGACTTTTGGGTTTTATCCCTTCAAACACTCAGTTTATTGGTTGTTGCCATTATTAAGCATTCATGGTCAGAGAAAGCTTTTCCTGCATCGAGAAAGGTTTTTAGAAAAATTAAATTCTATATTAGTTGTTTTTTTTTGTTATAAATTTTGAAAAATTATGTGCACTATGGACCAAGGTTCATGATGCTTGTGTACCTTGAGACAAACGTCTAGTATCTTGAGATAATGTTTAGAGGTAACAAAAGTGAAATAACGGTTTTATTGACAAAGGAAAACATTATGTTCCTTGTAACACAAGTTAGCTTAAACAATTAGAAATGGCAGAAGTTACAAACATATGTCTTCCAAGCACCTCCTTCAACCCCGGCACATAGATAGTAAATCCATTCCATCGGCTACAAGAGATGCACCTGCACCATTTTCCCCACTATTGTCAGAAACCTTCGAGTTACTACAGTAAACGCATTCTTCGTTTGCACTGTCTTCACTGTCATAGAAGCAAGAGATAATACTTAATCGTCTTCTGTATCAGAAGGCAAGTCGATAAATTTCTGTTGCTTTGCTTGCCGTTGTACCTTCTTTTCTCCAGACTTTGGCTTTTGTACATATTGGCTTAATGATTTTAAGAGAGTGTCTATTAAATTCTTTGTTACTTTTCCTCTATTTTTCACCCTTTGCTCTCCCGCTGTCTTTGTTGCTCGTGCTTTTTGTTTTTTTATAGCATTTTTCTCTGGAGGGTCTGTAGCTGTCATGGTTTTACCTGGTTTTCTTCCACTAGCTTTCCTTTCCCTTTGCCTGTGCCCTAGGGCAAGGCTGAACTTGTTTCAGGGTTATAAATATTTTAACGATTTGTTTTCCTGTGGGAGGCGATAGAAATTCAGGTTGTTTACTTTCGAGTAGAATTAGTTATATTACATGTTGCACCCGATGCAATAACAGGAACTGAATGACTTGTGTTACTTGATGTTCCTGCAACTGAAACAAAAAGACATGTGGAGTGAGTAGGTTCTTCACTTGAAGATCCTGTAACAGTAACAGACGGCTGGCTTGTATTACCTAAACGCACTGCAGGAAAAAGTAACAGAATTGACTGTTTCAGAAGTTTCTACTTCTGATGTGGTGTCTACTGAATTGGAAGGAAGAGGTTGTCGAGCGATTAGTGATATAGGAAGCTAAGAAATCGTCACCTGAAAGCACCAGATAGATTCCAGATTTACGAAATACAAAAGTAATATTGCTTGGCGTAAATGCTTTTCCGTTCCAGGTTAGCAACTGGATATATATCGAATGTTTTACCTGCATTGTTGCCACGCTTCAACCGCTTGGTTGTAGTAGGGTTTAAAAGATGACAAAACCACCATTATATCCTCAAAAAATCTTTTTGTCCTTGCAAAACACTCGAGGAAAAACCGATAACGGTAAAAGTGCGTTCCCTATTGCATTATCTGCTACTATCATCGTTCCCAGCTGCCCTCTTTCAGCAGATGTTGCACTAACGATTTGTTTGATCCCGTTAGGTCCGACTATTTTTGATCGGTTTTGGACAGTGCTCATTGCTGTTTCGTCAGTATTTCAAATCCGTTCCGGTGAAATGGGCCCAAAACGTTTATGAACGTCTTTTATGTTCAAAAAAAAAACAGTGGCGATTGAAACTTGTGGCACGGCACTTCTGGTTTTCGAATCTTTGAGATTACTCGTTTCCATTATTCTCCAGTCATTTCTTCCTCAAGCCATATTTCTGTTTATTTTTTTTTATTAGCCCTTGCGAAATTGAAACCGAAAATTATAACCACTTCCGACAAAGGCGGCTAATGGCCATATAACTCCGTAAAACGCAGTACGAACGTAGTATGGCTCCCTAGGTACGACGATTACTCGGTCCTTATCGGCACTAGTCGGATATTGACTGTGGCACAAGGTACACCATCGTCAAGATACAACGTACTTCCCAGTATAAATTGTATAACATATAATTTTCCATGTACTATGACGTGCGATAATTTTTAATTTGTATGCCTATAGAAACTAGTTAAATAAATAAATAATCTTATTTTTTTTTGTTACAGATTCCTTCTAACTGAATGTATCGGCCTTAATACATAAATAATATTAAAATATAATTTCGTTATTACAAGTAAAAATTTATTGTTGTGACATAGAAATTTAACAAATAAACGCAGATCTCTAAAGATTCGTTTGAAAAACCGCGAAATACGATGCTAACCAGGCCCTGATTTAAAAGTACAACTTATTGTTTGATATTTGTTGTTACATTCCGGTACCCCCAAAAGACATAAAGAGTAACTTTTCGGTCTATTAGTAAGTCAAACAGAAAACACAATCTAACATTAAGAATATAAAACAGGTCGATTTAGAAGTCAATGGTTGCCTAAGTGGGTAAGTAATGATATGGGCAAGTTATTTTCATAATGGGCAGAAACCAGCAGTGAAAACTGAGGTATATATTCGATATACATAAGAATATGTTGTTATTTTTTAAAATATCAGTAAATCTCCTGTTTCCCAATTGCAAATGTTCAAAAATTGTTTTCTTTTAGTTTGTCGCAGATGATTCAACGAAATTTCATTCGTCATTTTCTGTATACTTTTCAGATTTAAGCTTTTTCGTTTAAGTACCATATTAAATTATCTTTTCTCGGACGAAAGGGGTAAACTTGTGATGAGGGTTTTGAGTAGTCCACAGTGTTGGTCTTCTACCCTACCGTTCTCTGCGTGTGGGTTTTTGAGAATTTTAATGTTGGTTGAAAATTTAGGGCGTCTTTCTATTGTTAAAGTTTCCTTATGCTTCTTCGAGTATTTCTATGACTTCTGATATTATTATCGTTGTGTAGTATAGGATGGTTTTGAACGACCGCCTTCTAGGTTCTAGTCTGGCTATAGAGCGATTGAAAAAAGTTTAACAGGGTCCCATTTTCCATCGAATTAAAAAGTTAGTCAACTAACAGCCAATTTCTTATCTAAGCATACAATGTATTGCTAACTTCATACACCTTGTCTTTACTAATCTTTGTGCCCAAACTATTGATAGAATCGGCTTACTTGATTGGAATTCATGTTAACGAAGTAGAAGAACATAAAGTAATGGTTTTTAATTTCTTCTGTACCTATATATTTGGCAACATAACGTATTTCATTAAATATTAGCTTCTTGGAAAGGCTGAGTACTTTCTGGCTCATTAGCAGCCAACTAAACAGTTTAGTTTGGTTGGCACGATTCGGTAGCCTTACATAATGAATGAATATTATTTATCTCTAACTCTAAGCGCGACAGAAGAAGGTCATATTAGGATGAAACTTTAAAAGACTGATTTTAAAAGACGTAAAAAATGGAAAACAAAATTGAAGACAACTACTAGCTATAAAAGAAACTTCTTCTAAGTTCTTAGATATTTGCATTTTGTTTTTTGGGGTATGACCGGTTAATGTACCTTCCAGAATGTGAGAATTCTGAACCTAGGTGCTCATTGATTTTGATGAAAGAAATTTTGCGGTTTTTTAAATCAAAAGCGCATTTACATAATATCTGCCACTTTAACATAACACGCTATTCTACACATATAAGGTTTAAACTTATACACTATTGATACCTATATAACGTTTTGGCCACCCTGTTATTAAATAGTAAGGACTTATTTTAGTTTTTAAAACTTAGTGTTTAGACTGCGTTTATATACGTAATGTACACATTAGAATATTTGCCACCAGTCACCCATCAAAAACTTAATTATATATATCAAAGTCTGATAGTAAGGTATAGTCAACTATTATTAAAATTTTTATGTTAAATCTTAGGCGCAAATAATCATTTAGTTCAGCAGAAACCGTATTGATTTATCCCATTCTCAAAACAAAATTAAAACTACTGTACAGGTTGTACAGAACATCGATTGTAACGTAACCGATGGCATAAATCACATCTACACAACGTGTGCGCTGTAGTGTACGCGCGAGGTGCTTATCATAGGGCACGTTATAATTGGTTAGCTGTAATTAGTAAAGTTTATAAGTTATAGGCAGCCATCATTACACTTGTGTAATTAGGCACCTAATCCATAGGCAGTCAACATTACATTATTTCTTCATGAGATATCAGAAAATGTTTCTACATTACCAAAATAAATAATATTTACAAGCTGCTATGAAAAATACCACATTATTAGAAAAATATAAACTTTATATGTTGTTTGTCTATTGTCAATTGTTTTTATATGGACATCTTTATTTTGATGATTACAAGGGGTTCCGATTAAAGCCGACATTTAAATGAATTTTTTCCCATTTATACGGGATTACCACAATAAAATGTTGTAAAATGTATCCTTATTTCAAGTATTGTAGGGGTTTATATGTTTTTCAAACATTAATGTATTCTTCCATTCCAAGAACTTATAAGATCTACCCCTAATATATTCTATTTTTATCTCTAAGTTTCTATCTATTTCTGAAAATTTATTTAAAAATGGCTATTGAATACCTTCTACAACACGCGATAAGAACAGATACTTTTTGTTATAGAAATGTCAAATTTTTACAAAATTTGATTTACTAGTGATGTTTGCAAATATTCTCAAATCACTTAATTTTAGATTTATTCTAGCTAAATTACAATAAAATATAGAAAGACTGTAAGCTTAATCGGTAAGTTTTTACTATTTCTCAACGCGGTGCGTTTTTTTATAGCTACAGAACTCTCGGCCCTTTGATGGTAGCCTTTTTAGCCACCGTTAACACTGTATACTAGTTTTATACTATTAGAACATTATGAAGAAAATCTTCTGCCTTGGTAGTGTGACAATGATGATAACAACGAATAACTATTTGAAACTGGTGACGAGTAATAATAATTGAAACCCGACTGACTCGTAACTGCAGGAATGGATACTACTGTCTGTAGTAGCTTCTAGAAAAATTTAAAAAACTTATCTTACTTCCAGTATATGGTGGCTATTAATTTTGCAGTTAGATATAAAATGATAATAACATATTTAATAAAATAATGAGAGTAAGATTCAATTATAAAAATACGTCTGAATAATATTCTGAAGTAGCCTGTGTGGAAAATATATGTAAAATATTAATATCTACTTCAAAAAATGTTTGTTGGAATTCAGATAATAAATTCTTCAGGTGTTTGTTTTATTCCATTTCATAGTACCAAGGAATTTTAAACAATATGGTGTTTAAAGTTACTCATTAGAAAAACTTACATAATGTCAGATGGTATAACACTTGAATACCGTGTTTTCAGATGCTACTCAAATCTTCCATCAGAGGACCAACGGTTCTAACATTATTAATAATTAAGTTTACTTGGTGACACATGGTTTTATAAAAGTACTATATATAAAGAGATGTATATGTATAAATTATATGAAATAGAGCATAGAATATTTATAAAATAGAAATTTAACTCGGTTTTCTTTATACTGGCTTTGTTTCGTTTTGGAATCGGATTTTTTATTGCCGCTCCAAAATCAAACAAAGCGCTTGCAGATCTGCAGATCATTACCTGAAAGGATATTTCATAAACATCTACAGGGTTTTATATATGATAAAATGATTGTGTTTAAGTATAATCAATTTTGATATCTAATTTATTTATAGTTTTTCCCTAATATCAAAATCACATGTATGAATTTTACAATTTTCACATTTTCACTGACTAATATCAATCATTAAACACTAACTGATCATTGTATATTTTAAGTCAGTGGCAAACTATAAAACGGTTTTGGCAAGCAGAATCAGAACTCTTCATAAAGTTTTATCTGTTAATCTATAATTATTTATGTTCAACAGGGTTAGAATTCAATTACATAATCCACATAAGATTATAGCAGCACAAAATATGCCGTCAAGTAGAGGAAATTTACAAACTATTTTCCTCTAAATAAAGACCTTGATAAGAATATCTACATGTAACATGGTTAACTTCTAGAAATATTGTTTTATAAGTGAGTCTAATAATAACAGATATTGTCTTGAAGATCTACACATCACTGATGATGCTCAATAAAGCTGAAACAGTACACATGTATGATGTTGATTTTCAAAGATATTTAATGATATTTTTCCCATTTGTAAGTCAATATTGTGTGATTGTTGCATCCCTGATCATAATGAATATGTCTTTTTTTTATAATCATCATTATCATTTTCAACTTGGAAATAAGAGATAGCTGTAAGTTTATTAACCATATTCTTTTTCATATTTGATCATTTTTTTACACTTTTGTAATAAAGGACACATTGTTTAATCATATATAAATACTTCTAACCTTTTTATACTAATGTTAAAAAATAGAATCAGATTAAAGCTTTTAAATCATTATAGCAGACACATACTCTCAAAAAATAGGCAGTTATTCAATGTTTATGCAATATTTTTTCTGAAATGCCAGAATACATAAGTCTACTTTAAGGTTAGATTATAGAGTTTTGGAGATATTATCCGTTGTCAAAAGACTAATTTTATAATTCTGAACTTTATGTCAACTGAAATACTTTTTAATCGTAAATAAATTAAACATCCCAATAAAATATCGTTTTTAATTAGCCGCTACATTAGGTATCTACTTTCATGGTGTCACAAATGCATTTATGACGTTTGCATCACAGACGTCAATGTCAAGTTGATATTAACGTTTGTGATATGAGGCAGATCATGAAAAAGCTCGTTTGATCGCATTAAAATTAGGGATAATACCAAAGAATATAGTCACTATGTTTGATAATACTGATACTATAGCAAAACTGTCTATATCGCCGATGCAATGTGTTTCAAAATTTTTATTTGCTGTGCAGCTAATTAGCGTCAAACACTGAAACACGTGATTCAATCCGTGAAATCTTGAACATTTTCTTGAAGACTTTTGGTACTTTTTATATAATTAACGACTGAATTGGACAAAAACGAATGTGAAAATATAATAATAAGATCTCATGTAAACATTTTCCAAGAAATCCCATAACTTCAATTTTCAAATTAGATTTTTTGAATTAAGTACTTGAAAAGCGTTTTATATGCATTCATTCGTTTGTGCTTCGAGACGCCTCATATATCCTACTACCCAAACCTAACTATTAATCTGGTTTATTTAAGTACATACACTATATCCAACGAAATACTATGGGTTTACTTATGGGTGCGTAGATATTGCAGTCACAGCTACATGGATGACCTTCTTACATATATTGGACCCTATACATATTCAAAGTTGTTACTTTATTTGAGGTTGATAATTTATTAGGTTCAAATATACTAAGGTTTACATTTAAAACGGCGGTTATAATCTACTAAGTCCAAGAAAAAGCGCGCCTAAACAAATACACTTAAACAGATATCCAGATCCTCGCCTACAGGAACTAAAAAGGTGTGACTTACCTCCTTCTCTCTCTACGATTATTCTAGATACTTCGGCCAATGCATATTCCGTTTTTTGCTTTTTCAAACTTGCTTTTTCTCCACTATGGCTATATTATAGTATTATCGTTAACGTGAATATTTAGTTGCTTAACAAAAAAATATTTTAAAAGCTTGGACAGCAAAAATACTATCATTTTGTTATATTTAGAATACTGTATCGGTTGACATAAAGTGACATTGTCTCCTTGGATTTAACCCAGTGTTACTAAAATTACTGTTAATTCGACGTTAACATCACACTTTGATATATTATCAGTCAGTGAACTAAGTAATGAACATTTTTGTATAGCATTTTTACCTGTAGATTAGATTTAAGCATTTGACAAAAGTTAATATCTTAATACGTATTTCGAGGGCTATATACCTAGTTGAGACTATCTAACGATCAAATCAAGTATACGTTTAAATAAAGCAAAGTCTACTTTGTCTTAGTAAGGTATTAGTTGTAGTTGTAGGAATGTTGGTCAGTAAATAAGAAGGAAAGAATTTGCACTAAACAATATTCAAAATTTACCAAAGTATTTTGTCAGAGCAGGTAACACTAATTAACACAGCAGATACGCGTTTGTGTTTTTGATCGTATCGTCGGTCAGAGTAGTCCGGTAATTCGGGGCAAAAATACGTCATTTCGTCCTCCTTACTATAAGTTTAAAATATTGATTGATTCAATCAGACAATAAGTGGACACGTTCTTTATTATAAGCTTGTAAAAGTTTGTATAGTATACGTAAAAATAAGAGACACCAAAATATGTATACGATTCGAATTACTCTATGGATACGATCTGTGGAGCCATCCAATGGTCTAACATGGTATAAATTTAATAGAGTAGCTAAAACACCCAATTGAGGCGAAAATATATTGAGTATTGAGATTATTACATAGGCTTTGAATTCAGAGAAATATTACAGACGGCAATGTCTTAGGTATCCCACGTATTAATGCCCAATCCTTTCTCCCTAAAAGTGTGTACTCTAGTCACACTTTATATTTCGCTCTATTGAGGATTATCAGATAGTGGCAGATCGAAAATAAACTCCAAGGCTGACAAAAAGAAAGATTTTCCTTAAGCACACATATTAAAAAAGATCTCTCAAGTAATCTCTGATAGGATCACGTCCTGTCATCAGTTTTCACCAATTCTGGATTGCCTTTATGAAAAACCTATACAAAAAAGACCAATGAATAAAATTTTTGGCAAAAATTTTTTTTTTTAGTTTTGCTAACTGCTTCCTAACGATGACATTGTGGCCGGTATAAGTAATCAAAAAAAATTGAGAGTTAAAATGGGATGGGTAAATAAAATGAATGAATAATGAAAAAAACATATCATCAAATGAAGAAAAAACAAAAAGATAGCTCAGATAGTTTTAACAAAATTCCAACTTACCTACACGAAATACTTTTAACACTAAATAATTCTTATATTAAATATAAATTTGTGCAAAAATATACATGGCAGATTGGTATAGTTTTTATAATCGCAAATCTTCTAAATTTACTGACCAAGTTTCTAACACAGACCGTAGTACTTATACAACCATTTGCTAAAAATAGTAATATCGTAGAGTTTTTGCATAAAAATTATTGCAATTTTTTATACATAGTCGCTACTTTTTTGAATAGCTAATATTTTGGAATACATGTTAAGCGAAACGGCTAAAAAGAATAATGGTTGTTAGGTAGTATCTGACTATTGTTATAACATGTAAGGCACTGCTATTATTATTTTTCTTTTAAATGTTAACTGTTAGATCAGGTATACGTATTAATTTAAACAACTTTTTTACTCTTTGTGAATATTTTAATAATTGATCTTTTATGTGTTTATTTAGATTTTTAATTGCGTATGAAATACGGTTTTTATATGAATTTTTATATTGTATAGAAAAAATATAAAATTAGAAATTAGTAAAGTAACAGTCTGATGAACATATGCTACCGTTTTGTATGAATCGTGTCATTATATTCTTGTGGTAGATACTGTTCAAAATATAACTTGTAAACATAATCAAATCATATTAAAACACGAAAAATTCTTCTGTTTTGACAAAACTCTTTAAGTAAATCTTAAATTACTGGAGACAAACATTCTTATTCTTGAGTTGCTTGATTTGAAATCTATGAATGTGCATGTTCTTCCTAGGTTGCTCGTACTGCACTCCCGAAGTCTATAACCAGTTGTTTTCACACTGTGTTACTGATCGCCCTTTATATATTCGGGTCCTCGGGTCTCCCTGGATTAGTCTTCTTCTTATTGCGCGTCTCCTTTCGAAGCTTGGCGATCCAAACTGCAATTGTAGCTTTGTAAACTGCTGCACGAAAGATTTCTACGGATGAGCCGTCAAACCATCTCAGGTCTTTCAGCCATGATGTTCTTGCGTCTTCCTACCGATATTTTTTCCTGTACTTTACCTTCCAATATGATTCGGAGTAATTGGTATCTTTTACCTCTTAACACATGACCGAAGTATTGTATTTTCCTCTGTTTGATCATGCTTAGTAATTCTTTTTGTTTACTCGTGCGCCTAAGTTCCTAATCGTTAATAACTTTTTGAACCCATGGAAATCTCAGCATTTGTCTGTATAAATACATCTCAAAAGTATCTATTTTTTTCTGTTTCAGAGTCCATTGTCCAACTTTCACAGGTATACAGCAAAACAGAGAAAACGTAACATCTGATCATTTAGATTGTGAGCTCCAGACTATGATGTAAAAACTGTTTTCATGTTCATGAGTGTTTTCCTGGCTTGTTCCATTATTGATATAAGCATTAGATGTAGTAAATAATTATTATTAAATTTTCTGAAAGACTAGAGTAGAACTGGAACATATAGACATAAATAATCTCTAGGAGCAAGTAGCACTAACAAATGATAAGAGATAGCAGTGACTTTATTATCTTCACTGTATATTAGAAAGATCTTCGATGTGATAGATTGAAGATTTTAAGATATTTAATGTCTGATACAACGCTGAGTAGCAGTTTTAAAAAGGAACTCATCTGACGCTAGAGAGACTGAGCACGAATTACGTTAACTGAGATGTATTGTCTGTTTCTGTTTCTGTGTTGTAAGGGAGAAAAAATCACCACATTGGTGCCCATAAATATTCTTTTACAATTTCTCATACGGCAATGCTTTAATAATTCGACGTCATACACAATAAGGTAGATCCTGAAAACAGATTAACCACACCTAACCTTATATAACCTAACTTTTGGTATATCTTCAACAAGTATGTATCAAAAATTGTGATAATAATTATTCAATAAATGTTTGTCAATAATTGATAATCATGGGAAGAAATATAATTGTTGCTACTTTTGCGACTCTACCACATTTTATCGCTTTAGCCATTTACTTCTACATTATTATATGATGTATAATGTTGGAAGTATCAAATTATTCATACACCACGGTAGATATAGATTCGCCGGACTCTAATGTGCGTTACATGATTGTAAAATAGCCGTTCTTGTAAAATTGAGGGTTGGCATGGGGTAATGGTATAGTTATTGTTAAATATTAATGGATAAAAAATGTTTCTTTATTACAAAATAAATACTGTACATTTTTATTTATTAGATTCTCACTACTGGTGAAAAGTTTAATTAGTTTCTAACACATTTTTTGTTTACATATTTTATTTCTGTTGGTTATAATCCTAAAAATTTAATTGTTAGTTTCAGAGCTATCTCACGATATATAGGACCTTAAGTGTGATAATATTCACCAACAAATCATATTTTATTTAATAATAATCACAGTATTAATTCTAATCACAAAAATAAAGTCTGGTCCATGCTCAATTGAACATGCATAGACCGATATCAAAAATATTTATGGCAATTTTTCAGTAGATGTTACAGTCTAAAATTGTAGTAAACCTTCAGCTAAAATCTAATTTTTTTACAATGTAAAATCAAAGAAGAAAAAGGAAAGAAAACATAAAATTTGTCTGTTCGAAATGCGCAACGTACTATTTTTGCATTTTGTTGGTATATTAAAACTCTATATCTAATCAATCTAGCACTGCCTTTTATCTTATTGTAAATATATCGATATACCTAGAATATCAGGAGTACTCTTAAAGTGACGTATATATTTTATTATTATATATTATTTTAAGGTTTTAAAATATAATCAACTTCTAAATGATATCTAAACCACACTTTATTTACAACACGCCAAGAAAAAGCGTGCTTAAACGTTTGAATATATTATGACTCGGTTTCATAGGCAAGGTACGACTCGCCTCTTACTCTCTCTACCCCAATTTGCGATCAAATATGTGACTAGAATAACACAACAAACACACTCATTGTATCGATATATTTGAAAATTTTAAAACAACTGGTTCGTACAATCCAAATTCTACGGATTGTGTACTGAAGTGACTGAAAGAATAGTACAAAGTACACCGAAGTCGTGAGTTAGCTTTTAGACTATTTAATTTTGTTAATATTTTTGTTGGCACTGCTCGCAAAGTAAGTATTTATAGTTATAGAATCCTAACTGTATATTTTGTATTTACTGTAGGTTTTTTTTGTAATTAAAGTGCAATTTTTTAGATACAGTGACAAAAATATTTACAAATGTATTCAATTGTTTTCTGCACCAGTAGAAATTATATATATATTTTTTGTAATCAAGATTTTATTTTATTTATACCTTCCTCTATCCTATTATAATAACTTTTTGACAGTATCATAAAAAACTATCCTTAAATGGAGCAGGGGTGCTAAGAAACTCCCGATCAGCTAGAAGTATAAATACATTTTCGAAATAGTGGAAAATGGAATGTACAAAGTAGTGTTGTATCAATCGCGATTGATTCGTTCGTTTTGATTCAATCACTTCAAAGCATTCAAAGATCGAGATCGAACCAAAACAAAATCGCACAACCAATACTCTCATTCTTATTAAGCTATGCATACACACATGCCAGTAAATTGGGAAAGTGGCTGGCATGCCAGTTGTTGGCATAGGCCAGTAACTGGCAAGCACAAAACACATTTGCTAGTAATTGGCATGCCAGTAGCTCGCATCTGCAACTAAAGTACTTGTTACTACTACTACTAAGGATTTCCACAGTTTTCACTGTCTTCCTTCACTCAACCGTTTTCTCCAATTTTCTCTGTCATTCCAGTCTCCATCTCGCAGGGTTCTTTTCTCCATAGCCTCGTCGATTTCATCTCTGAATGACCTTCGGGGTCTTCCTCTCTTTCTTCTTCCAATCGGGCTCCATTCTGTGATTTTGTTTATCCAGCGTCCTCTGTCCGCTCTTCTGACGTGGCCGTACCAGGATAGTCTCTTCTCCTCTATATAGTCGATTATGTCTGATTGCACTCCCATTCTCCGCTTAATCTCTGCGTTTTCAATTCTGTCTCTTTTTGTAAGTCTACAGCTTCTCCTCAGGAACTCCATTTCTACTGCTCTTATTCTACCTCTATTTCTCTCGTTTATTGTCCAGTTTTCGGACCCATATGTCAGGATACTTCTTGTCAGGGTATTATATATTCTCTTTTTTGTCTTTATCGTAATGTTCTTATCCCACAACACTGAGTTTAGTTGTCTTATACAGTTTCTTGTTTGTGTCAGCCTGTTCCTAAATACTTGAATTTATCTGTTCTATTTATTTGTCTTCCCTCGTCTATCTCTAGGTTTCTCATATCCTTGTTTTCTGTTGTTAGGTATTCGGTTTTCTCTAAGTTTATTTCCATTCCGTTGTTTTTATATTCTTCTAGTTTTCTGAGCATAAAGCTGAGATCTTCTTCATCTTGTGCGATGACTACTTGATCGTCGGCAAAACTTAAGGTGTATAGGTATTCGTCTCTTACTAGTATGCCCATTCCTTCGCACTTTCTCCTCCATGGTTTGAGTGTCTTTTCCAAGAATATTTTAAACAGAGTAGGGGACGTAGCACAGCCTTGTAGAAGTCCTTTTGTCGCCTTAAATGGATTGTAGGCTTTATTTCCACATTTAATAGCTACTTTGTTTTCTTTGTATAGTGCTTTAACTGCTTTTATTAGTGTTTGTCGGATTCCGAGATCATTCATTGCTTCCCATAATTTGACTCTAGGTATTGAGTCATATGCTTTCTTTAGATCAACAAAGGCCAGATGGACCGGTCTACCTTTTGCCATTTTCTTCTCTATCAGTTGTTCTAATGTGTACGTATGAAGTACTTGTTTTGTAATTAAAAGTTTTTAAATTTCCAACAAAAAAAAGGGGATCCATGGAAGGTATTCGGAATGAATTCGACAAGCCAATATTGCTGATGACCACAGATATTGTTAAAAATTTAATAATGAATCCGAAGCGAAACTCAAAAAAGAGAAAAATTTGGGTGAGAAATTGGATCGGTAGACGAAAAAAAAATTTTGGAACAATTTTTTATTTTGTCCTTTATCTCCTTTAAGCCGGAGATACACATGGCTGTTACTAGCACAATGGCATACCAGTACCTAGCAAGCACCAGCTGCTGTCCCCAAACTGGCAAGTGTGTAGGTTAACTGGCAGGCTAGTTCCTGGCATGCTAGCTAATAGCAAAGAATTTGATTTTTCTTGCTAGTAGCATGCTGTAAGATGCAAGGCGCATGCGTGGGGAGGGTTACTGGCATGTGTGAACGCGCGCTGCCGCTACGGGCATGCCAGTAGCTAGCAGAGAATTGTTAGATTTGTTATGTTAATGATAAAAATTAATCGTTTTATTTTTAAACTTGTTAATTTAAAAAATGTTTGGTTGGAGTGATGAAAAAACCATCAAATTTATTGTGTGTTTGGAATTCTAAAGCATCTCTATATAAAAATAAAATAGCCCTTGACAATGCCGAGTTCCGCTTCGGATTCATTATTAAATTTCTAACAATATCCGTGGTCATCAGCAATATTTGCTTGTTTAATTCATTCTGAACACCTTATTAATTCAAAAACAAGTACTTATGAAAACCACTCGATTGTTTAATAGCACTGGCGTGTGTAAAAATCTACCCTGCTTTTTTGCCTTGCCAGTATAGGCAAGTCGAGCCTTGCCAATATAGCTAGTGGCATTCACATTACTAGCAGATGTGTTTTGTGCTCGTCAGTTACTGGCCTATGCCAGCAACTGGCATGCCAGCTACTTTTCCAATTTACTGGCATGTGTGTACCCGGCTTTATATATACCTTCACCCATTTCCTATCGAATTTTTGTGTACCTAAGCGTTGTCACGGGCTATTTTATTTTTATATAGAGATTATTTAGAATTCAAAAGACACTCTCCAATTCGGAATGAATATATAGCAATATGATATAGCAATTTGATGGTTTTTTTAAATTAACAAGTTTAAAAATAAAACGATTAATTTTTATCACCAACACAACAAATCTGACAATTCTCGTCTAGCTACTGGCATGCCCGTAGCGGTAGCGCACTAGGTACTGGTATGCCATTGTGCTATACAGTAGATATTATAGTAACAGGCACGTGTATCTCCGGCTTTACTTTCAGTCCTCGGTCGTTCCTCACTTGCGACGAAGACCGATATATGCCATGCGGCTGAATGATTACGTTCGTTTGAATGATTGAAAAATTAAAATACTACATATTTAATTAAGAATTGCGTGCAAGGCATCGACTTAGCTACAGACCGGGAGTATTGGAGATATTCTGTCGTGCCCAAGCGATTGCTTTCGCTTGTGTTGTTAACAGTTATTAGGTAGTTAAAATCATAAAATATCGAAAAATTAAAATTTGCACAATGACAATAAATATTTATATTTGGATGCAGCACATGTTTTCATATAAATTTATAATTATTTCCTAGTTCCTAGCTTCTCAAATATTTCTCAAGAATCTAAGCTCTACTCGCGATAACATAAACATATGAAGGACAATGAAGGTGAATACACATATATATGTAATACGGTAAGCAATACTACCGATTTTCAGTCGATTCAGCTCAATTAATCGGTTACTTGTTATTTGTTTTAAACGGCAACGAAAAGTATTGAAACGAACGAACGATTGAAATGATTCGATCGTTTTTAGAGTCGGTCAGAGATTGATTCGGTCCTTGTAAGATGAACGATTGACACAACACTAGTAAAAAGCGTGTTCGAACCAGGATATATTTATAACTTTATTAAATAAATACAGCGGCTAGTTATAAGAATTTTTGAAATAACCGAAATGAGATGACCTGACTCTGACAAAGTAACTATAGATGATTACATTGTATATTATTCAGATGACTGTTCAAAACACCAGACTGTTCTCAGACAGAATACTAATGTTACAAATGTAAACAATAACAATAAATGTGAATGTATTACAAGCGTATGCACCCACACAAGACTATGAAGAAGAAGAAATTGAAAAATCTATCATGATTTAGAAAAAGTGTTAACATCTACAAAGAAACACGAGCTAACTATTATCATGGGAGATTGTAATGCGAAGATTGGTGAATGAGATCAGGGAGATATCATAGGAAAATATGGTGTGGAACTACAAAATGAAAGAGGAAATATGTTTAGATAAGGTGTCTTTCTCTGTAGAAATGTAACTAGTAATACCAAACGCAATTTTCAAACTCACAAAGCGGCATCTTTACACCTGGAGATCACCAGAAGATACACCTATACGACTGGTGTAACCAAATAGTCTTCATATTGTTTTTAAATAAAACGAGCGGTTCTAATTTATGTAAACATATTTATTTATAAGTTTACAGTACGATTATATCTTATTAACTAAACTTAGCTAATATCAGCGCTACTTATATATACAAGTTATTATGTACTGGAGTATTCTGGAATAGTCCACCTCTATTCACTTGCATTAGCGCGTCGATCTCCATCTCGGTCGATACATCCGGAAGGGAACACAGATTATCGTCGTCTCGAGATGCAACCGTTATATGAGCTACGTCGAAATAAGCACGTTCGGTAGAATATGTATAAATAAAAGATACAGAAATTCAGTACCTATATATATATATATATATATATATATATATATATATATATATATATATATATATATATATATATATATATATATACCCGGTATTTAGGCGGCACACGCCCTTCCGGTAGGGATCTATGGAGGAGTATCACCGAGCCGCAAGCCCTTATCTCTTGCCGTACTGCTCCACCATAGGCCGATCAGATACCAGCATATTCTAGACTAAGCCGCAGATTCATTTAGAATTTTAAACTGCTGCGTTAGCCTTTTTGTTTTCTGTACACCGAGCTGGGGATTGAACTGACATCTCTCGCATTGAAGCGAAGGAGAAGCCAGCCGCCCAGCCCGCTTGGCTATCCGATCGATCCGATCGAATTCAGTACCTACTGGCAGTAAAAACATATCTAAGTGAAGATGTACCAACAGATCATATTATTTGGGTAGGAAAAATAAGATGGATTGAAAAGGGTAACAAGAGCGAATAAGCAGTTACTATTAGATAAAGAAAAGATAGCCAGTGATAACGTAACATAAGAAATCACTAGTGTACTAGAACAAAAAATAGAGTTGACATAAAGTAAAACAAGCGAATAAATTACAGCATACTATGGACTCAAAAAATAATTCCACTGAAGAAACATCCAAACAGAACTAAAATTCATATTAGAAATCCGAAGATTTCTTACTTGGCAGAACTAAAATTGACATACTTGCCTACTGTGCTTTCTACAATATACAAAGCAAACACATTGATGAATTAGGGATATCTACAATTTGAATTCTACGACCTATTGATCCACCACGGCAAAAATCATTCCCGAATTAGTTTTAAGTACTCACGAACATGAGTAAATAAAGCAAGAAGTCGTTTGAGATTTAATTTCAGTGCAGGGCTCCTACCATCCGCTTATTTCGACCTTATTAGGTCTCCTCAGAGCGACTGGGCAGAAGCTCTGGATTAAAATAAATATTTCCCGTCATAAAAGCATAATTATAAAAATAATTATATATAGACGTTACAACGCCATCTAATAACAATCAGAGTAGAAATCCGAAGATTGCTTACTTCGTGAAACTAAAATTCAGGTATTTACCTACTGTGCTTTCTACAATATACAAAGCAGACAAATTAATGAATTAGCCTACAAAAACTAAGATTATTATATACAAAACACTGCTTAGGCCGGTCCTCACATATGGGACAGAAACATCCACAACATTACAACCGGACATCGTAACGTCTATTAAAACACTCAGTCTATTAAAACGATTATTTACGACTCGATCGACTGGACACGGAATACGAATGCCAGACAACGCGATAGCTAAAAGCTAAGCACTTTTAGCTCTCTGAGTTAAGACCGACTTTTTCTTCTTTAAGTTCCATCTTCTATCGAAGGTTGGAAATTATCATGGCTATGTGGACTCTGTTGACTGCCGCTCTAAATAGTTCGGCACTGCTGCTTTCAAACCGTTCCCTTAAGTTCTTAAGTAACGATATTCTTCGTCTTCCCACATTTCGCTTTCATCGAATTTTGTCTTGCATAATGAGCTGCAATAATGAGTATCTTTGCCCTCTCATAACATTGCCTAAGTACTTAAGTTTTCTTATTTTGATAGCCAATATTATTTCAGCTTCATTTCCTATTCTTCTAGTAACTTTTGAGTTTGATATGCTATCAAACTATAAAGTACCACCACTATAAAGTACTTCGTACCACCGAAGCATTCTTAGGCGTAGTCCTAACCTCATATCCAGACAACAAATAAACTTTACAAGTTTAACGAATGATGAACGTGCTATTTCAATACGTATCTTAATTTCTTTGGTTTGGTCTACATTTGATGTTATCCGTGTTCCTAAGTATTTGTAGGTATCCATACTCTCAATTACAGTATCCTTAACAGTCAATTGGATGTTTGCATCTGCTGATTTAGTCATGATCATGCATTTAGTTTTTTTCAAATTCATCCTTAGTCCGTATTCATGACAGCATTCGTTAAATCTTTGCATTACGTTCTGTAAATCATTGTTGTTATCCGTCATTATCACTGTATCGTTTGCAAAACGCAAAATATTTAAAACTTCTCCATTGATAGATATACCTTCTATTGAATCTGACAGCGTTTCTTTAAATACCCCTTCACTGTAGACGTTGTAGAGTAGTGGTGACAGCACGCAACCCTGGTGGACTCCTCTTTGTATTTTAATATCTCGGGTGTTCTGGTTGTCAAATCTTGTACAAAAATGATGTACATATATGTGAAATTATGAATATAATTTCAATTAATGAGGACTGTATTACATAGGGCTGGTTCAAATAAATTAGGATGTGTAGTAAAAGGGTTATACAGATTATAGCAAATTAAGTTTATACAAACTCTTACCAATTCTCTGCTGCACACACACTAGCGGTATTTACAGGCTTTTACTCGCGGTTGTTCTTCATACGGAGAATCTGCCCGGGTACCGGTTTCTGAACACGTGTCTCGCGGTACTAACACTGAGATCAAGAGATATAGCACATTTGCGTCTGTACACGATATAAAACAGTATTTGCGGTATTTTTCGCGTAACTGTAAGCGGGAAAAAGAGAATTAGAGTAGAGCGAACACCCCTGTCACCAACGATAGTCAACAGGGAAGAAGAGCGCCTGTTCTCAACGATAGCAAACAGGCAAGAGAGCGTCTTTTTGTTTGCTATTTTAAAACTGTCTATATTTCTAAAGGAGGAGAGGTTGAAATCGGGGAAGGGTTATCAAGGGTTGGACTAAGGTAATGATTGTAAAATTGTGGTAGAAGGATAGTTAGTAATACAGCGAAAAATGACATGATTTTTCGCATGTGAAAAAATTGAACAACTCTTACCTTGGCAGTTTGATTCCAATGTAGATTATATATAATTTTCATATCACGACTGTCAATATTTTTGCTTTTTAATATTTCTACAAGCTTTTTATGTTTAACCTTATCAAATGCCTTTTCAAAATCTACAAAACATAAGTACATGTTCTGATTTATATCCATGCATCTCTGGGCCACCACATTCAAGCCGAACAAAGTATCTCTTGTGTCCATACCATTTCTAAAGGTAAATTGTGTCTCACTAATTTTCTATTCAAGAGTTTTAACAATTCTGCTGTGTATTATTTTCAAAAATGTTTTGACTCATTAAAGCTATTGTTCTGTGATCTGAGCAGGATATTGCACTTGACTTTTTGGGTATCGTCACAAAGGTCGATTGTAGCCATTGTCAGAGGATTGTGGAAGTCTGATATATTAGATTAAAGAGTTCAACCATTACATCAATAACATCTTCATTAACGAGTTTTAATAATTTAATGGGCACATCTTCTGGTCCGGTAGCTTTGCCATCGTTTGTGTTTTTAATCGCATAGATGACTTTTTCCCGTAATATGGGTGGTCCGGTATCCTCTGTGGTTTCTAGTGATAGTTCTCCTCTGTCATCATTTAATATCCTTTGGATGTAATTGGTCCAGTGACACAATCTTTCCTTCATATCAGTAATAATATCTCCTTTATCATTTTTATGGATATTGTGCTTTTTCTAGAACCTGTCATTTCTTTCATTTTTTTGAGTAAATTAAAGCTATCATACTTTTTATCCAACCGACTTAGGGGTATTAAAAGTCGGAAGATGGCAACAGGTCGCCAGGAACCGAACAGAATGGCGACGCATCTTGAAACAGGCCAGGATTTACAGAGAATTGTCGAGCCAAAGATAAGATGAGATATACGTATGCTGAAAAATAGAAGTACGTCGCGTTAACAGCTGATTTCGATGATAGTTTACCTCCCGATATTCACGATAAGTGATAGACGTCGGATATAATTAGCATTCACTCGATCCTACGTTATTTAGTTTCACTTTAATTTACCTAACCGTACCTGCATACCTACATCATAACACTATTACTTTTGAGAACAGTTTGAAAGGACATCTTTGATGTGTAGTTTTCAATCATTTTCGTCCAAGCCCAGTCTCCAACGTGCTCCAATTTAGATTTAAATTTTAAAATTACGTATTAAAAAAATAAAAAAGATATGAATTAAAGTCAATTATGCATATTGGTAGTATACCAAAATATTTAAATGGATAGGTAGGTCACAAAAATCTAATTAATAAAAATTTAATCTTCAAAGACAAAGTTCTTAAAAAACATTTGCATGTTTATTGTAAAAATTAAATATCATGTTAATTATTATACTTTTCAACACAAAAATATTTGTATATTTCATTACCAGTTTTATTATTTTATTACCAATTTTAAGTTAATTCTATTTTAAGTTTTAATTTTTTTCGTTACCTTGGATCACAAAGGACGACTGTGGGAATGTATGGGATTCAATGTTGATTTTTTCGGCTAATATTAAAATTTTTATTAAGATGATCGTGGTTATTACTTATTACTTAAACTAATTTAAAATGTTAGTAATAGATCTAATAAATAAAATACCTAAGCGTTGTAATCAAAATATAATGTAAAATGAGGATATCACGGACCGGGGTACAAAGTAGGAGTATACAACGATGTTTTGAGTAAATAAACCATAAGAAAATCAAGAACTCAAGAACTTCGCGTGTATTTTGTACACAATTCCTAAGAAAAATAATTTAATACGTTATGCAGTACTATATTTACCGACAAGGAGGCCCATTAAGGTTAGACTTGATTTTCACAGGAACTCATTAGCTCAGATACTCCTAAAACTTTTTACCTTAAAATTTTTAATCAATTCTGCTATGAATGGCTATGAATGAATTATAGTGTTTTTCCACTTTTAGTCTTAGTGTGGCCATCCTCTCTTCTATCAGATTGAACTTGGTTATGCTGTTTGTAAGTTTTTTATTTATGTAAACCCCACTCCATTCTTGCCGTGTTTGTCATCTCCACGGTACATAAATACATATTCTTCTTTTGTGATATCTACTGTTTTTTCCCATCTTGGTTCTTGTATCACAGCGATGTCTATTGTGTAGTTTTATTTTATTTTAACTCTCTTGCTGCTTCTTTCATCTTTCCAGCCCTTAATAACCTTTTTAGTATATTTTTTGCTTACTTTGTATTCGTTCTTTATGGTCCCCTGTTCTTTAGACGTTATGTTATCTTTTATTGTTTTTTCCTTGTTGTTATCATCAAATTTAATAATGCCCTTTGTTAATTTATTCATAAATCTATTCACTCCTCTATTGCTTAAGTCCATATTTCTCCTCTTTTTTTTCCATTTTATCCATCTTCTCCTACATTTCGTCCATTTTCTGTTTCAGTTCCTTATTTTCTTTTTTTATATCTTTGTTTTCTTCTCGTAGTTCTTTAAGCTGCTGTCTACTTGTTTTTGTTCATCTTTTATTTCTTGGACATCTGTAGTTAGTTTTGTTACATTCTCAGTCAGTTTTTCCGAGTGAACATTTTAAGTGCTACATCCATTTTATTTTGCTTTACATTTTTTCTAAACTTTCACTTTCCCTTTGCTCTTTTTCTATTATCCCTATCATATTCTTTATCATTACTACCGATTGTTAGTTTCCTCGCATTCTAGTTTCTATAATTTCTGCAGCCCCGCGAAAGCGTCAAAAGACCAGTGTTCCCGTCGGAGCTCTATTCGCTATCAGGGCTATAATATTACTACTTTCTTTTTACTTTTTTCCGCATTAAATATAATTTACTTCAACGCCGGCAATATCGCAAATTATTTTTTACTTTCATCGCTAAGGTGTATTTACCTGCTTTTCAAAGTTTACAATAATTATGGATTTATCACTAGCTAAATTCACTTAAAAAGGGTATTTTTAAGACACTATAGTTACTATGTAATTAATTCTTCTTCTTCTTCAGATGCAAATCCACTAATGGATGTTAGCGATCACATTTTCCATTAATTCTCTATTTCTTGCAATATGTATCAGATATTGTATGTCGTTAATCCCTATGTTTCGGAGCCAGGACATTTTCTTGCGTCCCATTCCTCTCTTGCCTTTAATTTTACCCTCGATTATAAGTTGGAGGAACTGGTATTTTTCATTTCGCATGATGTGACCTAGATACGCCGTTTTTCTTTTCTTGATGTTTTCGAAAAGTTGGCGTTCTTGGTTTATTCTTTTAAGGACATCTATATTTGTGATTTTCGCTGTCCATGGTATTTTTAGGATACGGTGATAGAGCCACATTTCGAAAGCTTCTAATCTGTTTATATCCCTCGTTTTGAGTGTCCACTCCTTTACGCCATATAGCAGCACTGACCACACGTACCACTTAGTAAACCTTAGTCTCAGTTGAAGATCGAACTCTGAACAAGTCAGTACCTTCTTGAATTTTACGAAAGCTTGTCGAGCTTGCTCAATGCGATATTTTACTTCCCTGTCCGATGCACAGTCTTCAAAAAGCCACGATCCCAGGTATTTAAATTTACTCACTCTTTCAATGGACTTAGTATTCAGTGTTATGGTGGAGTTTTCAAGTGCATCCAAGTTTCTGGAGATGATCATAAATTTGGTTTTTTTGGTATTAATCTCTAATCCCATTCGCTTACTGTATTCTCCGATTATAGTGACAAGTTGTTGAAGATCGACTATGTTGTCCTATGTTGTTACAAATCAAGACACCATCATCAGCATATCGTATGTTGTTGATCAATACTCCATTCACTTTGATTCCCATCTTTGCATCCTCCAAAGACTCTTGAAATATGGTTTCCGAATAAATGTTAAATAAAAGAAGGGAAAGCACACATCTTATATATATATATGGGTTTGGATATAGAATTGTCTATGTTTAACTGTGCCGTTTGATGCCAGTACAAGTTTTCAATGCATCTTATGTCTTTTTGGTCTATATCAACTTTCTTGAGGATCTGGATTAACTTGTGGTGTTGGACACGATCAAACGCTTTTTGGTAATCTAAAAAGCATAGGAACACATCCTTCTTCTGATCGTAACAATTTTGGACCAGCACCTGTGTTGCTACTATTGCTTCTCGTGTTCCTAAACCTTGCCTAAACCCGAACTGGGAGTCACTGATGTCCCATTCACATTTTTTGTATAATCTTTGATGTAGTATTTTTAAGAATATCTTTAAAGTGTGACTCATCAGGCTAATGAGTCTGTGATCCTCACATCTTTTTGAATTGACTTTCTTGGGCAGGGGAATAAAGGTAGAGCGTAACCACTGTTGAGGATAGCAGCCAGTTTCATAAATTAAGTTAAATATTTTGTGTAGTGCTGAAATTCCCCTTTCATCCAGTAATTTGAGCATTTCTGACGGGATTTCATCTGGTCCAGGTGCCTTATTGTTTTTTGAATTTAATATTGCCTTTTCTATCTCCTCTTTGGTGATTGAAAGGCCAGTCAGCTGGTCATCTGTATAAACTTCACTCATGGGTCTTTCGTCATGGAAGAGCTCCTGGATATAATTTTCCCATATATCAATTTTCTTCTTTTCACCCAGCACTATCTGGTTATCTTGATTAACTATGGTAGTTGGTCTTCGTTTTCTGTATATTCCAGTAATCTCCTTAAGCTTTTTATGTAAATTACGGTCGTCGTGCTGTCGTTGTAAATGTTCTAGATCGATACATTGTTGCTTAAGCCATTCATTTTTTGCTATTCTTATTTTTGCTTTTATTTGTCTGTTAATGTTTTCATACATATTGCTGCCATCTTGGTTATTCTTGTGTCTTCGAGGTAATTAATGACCCGTGTTAAAAATTTGTTGTTAACAAGTTTGTTTACTATAACTATTCTATATTATCGGAAACACTCACCAAATACCTTGCTATTGAGATGTCCTAAGAAAAACTTATTTTCCTGGAGTATACAAGTAATGTTAGTCTTATAAACCCAATACGTCATTGTATAAACCGAATAACCTCATCTACTAATAAGAAAAATATAAATAAAAACCAATTTATTGTTCTGATAAAATCAAAATTGAGTTGTTTACACCTAATTTTTTACAACCTGTTTTTGTGTCAAGAGTTCAACAAAAAAATTCCTTCGTCAAACAGAACCCACTTATCGTTTATACGGGGATTGGTCAATTAAAACCGATCTATGTTCATATTTGCTATATAAGCAATTAAAATCGCATTATTAGTACTTTTACTTAATTGCATAGTGATCAATTTCTAATATATTTTGGTTTTCTTGTGTTGAAACTGGGTTAATTAATAGACTTACCGTTAATTTTTACAGCATTAATAAAGATTTCTCACCCTTGTTACCAAATATTTTACATATAATAATACGTACTCTTCATTTTAACCTCTATTTATGCCAAAGGTGGAACAATTTATTCTCTCGTAGACTGTTCATTACTTTTTGGTATAAATTAGTATTAATACTCGTATAGTACCTAATCCGGTCAATTTGGACATAAAAATAGTGGTCAAATAACAAAATTTCCCGGAAAGCCAAATATTGGCGGAGAGAAAGTTTTAAAGATCCCCATCGATCGTATGTGTGTTACAAAAGTTATCCTTTTTATATATATTATACTATTCTGAAAATATTTGTTCAAAAAAATAGTCAGTTCCTAACTGAATTCCCTCTAGCCACGTTACTTTGAAGAACATCCGGCTATTCTATGGTCATAAAGTCTCGTTCATATACCTGTTTCTTTTAGTGCTACGTTCAAGTGAATATACCTTACAAACTTCTACCATTTAGGTTATTTGTACTATTTTATAACTTAAAAAATGTCTCAGTTTTCCTTTATTTGGAATAAACTTTTAAGTGAAGATAAAAAAGTTGTGGTTGATCGTGGAATGCCAAATTTAATCGAGGCTATAATAGTGTCGCTAGGGGTCATTAATTTACTAAGTATTTAAGAACTCAAAAGTCCGTTACAATATACCTGGATTGCAGAAAATTATACACCCGGAACAGTTCAATCGCTGCAGTGAAAAGACAACGTGAGGAGGAACATACTATTACATACATCAAAACTAAGTCCACCTCGTACTAGAACGCGAATAAGTTAATCAAATTTTGACGTGACAACGTCTTAAATTAGGTTGTGGCTCGGAGTCATTTAAGAAAAAGTGTAACGCCCGCTCACGTCTGTTACAGTGAGTCGCCGAACGAGAGAGAGGCCCGCCGCATCGGCGAATGCCTTGCGTCTCTCTCCCACTCAAACATGATCGGTCCGCTGCGCGCGGCACTAGAGAATTAGGCGCGTTGAATCGCTAAAGTTGAAAATCGTTGAAAGTATCGTCAGCTGTGTCTGTAGTGAAAATGTGGAGTGCTTAGATTCGTCATTTACAACAACTACAACAATAAAGGTAAATAATTGTACACTAATATTTCATTATCGTAAACTATGATTGATTGATTAATTGTTAGATTGACACAAAAGTTGAGAAACTGAGTTTATAGGTTATGTCATACTATTCACAAATGTTGATAGTGTTAAGTAAATTATTAGTTTAAATCACTCTGCAATCAATCGTAATTCAGTTGATTGAGAAGAAACAGCGCGTATTGCTAGTCAAACATTTAAAATAACAAATTATAACTTCTAACCTGTCAAAACAGGGCGACCAAACAAACGAACTAAACCGACCAATCACCACGCGCGGAGTTAGAATTTAACTGTGTTTAGCAAGAATTTCAAATTCCAATTTTAGTAAATGTTTTAATTTTCAACTTTACCATTTACATTTACAAATTTTAATTAATTTCAAATTTATTTAGCAAAAATTTGAACCTTCGATCTGAATAAGTGTTTTGATTTTCAAATTGATTCTTTAAAATTAAAAATATTAAAATATTAATAATCAGAAGTGAACGTGACATAACATTATCTGTACTTATTATTATTTAATGTGTAGGCAAATACATGTGACCATACTTGGTAGACACAATTGGAAATAGTAATTTTTTATAACTGAAAAAAATAAATATATAAAATACTGGTAGCAAACAATAACTTCAATGATCGATATCTCCGCAACTAATTGATATATCGAAAAAATTTTCAAATAAATTTTGTAGAAAATAATAAGATCAATAGTATAATATAAAATAAATAATATATAAAATAATATATAAAAATATAATATATAAAATATAAATAATATATAAAATACCTAATAAATCGGTAATGCAATTCTTATTTTCATTCAATTCCTTGTTCCTATTGTGCAATTTAATAATATTCATATCAATAAATATTCTACCGAGAAAAAGACGTTGTCACGTAAAATCTTCGCCCGTAAAACCGACTTTACAGGCAACCGATTTTTTTGTTTTAAAAAATACTGTTTATTTTGTGGCAATGAAGCTAATGAAGAAACTGAAAAAAGAAAGCACAGCATCTTCGAAAAGAAATTTGTAACATGACTACACTAAAATTCAAACAATCCCTGTTGAAATTAGCTAAAGATCGTTCTGATGATGTTTCAAAGGCTGTTCTTGACCGTATTAATTTTGAGTATGATGTAGTGGCTGCTGATTCGTTCTTAATACCTAATACTGGTGGTAAAATTGGCCATCCACAAGATGAAACTGTAAACTGGGCGATGGAGAAATTTTTCAATTCATAAAAACGTGTGATGATTGCCAGTTTTCGTTGGATGAATTAGGGAATGTTTGTCAAGATGTAGCTTTAGATGATAGAACTATAAAAATACGATTGAAATGGCAGTAGAATTATTATTACCAAGATATTTTAAGTCAGGAAAAAGAGAAGTGGTTAAAAACTTTGCTGCGGAAGCAATTGTTTTTTTGAAAAAAGTTGATGTGACATGGTTCTATGTCAAATACAAAAATTTCTCTCTACCTGGTTGTGTCACCATAGGAAGGTTAGGGTCTTCACAGGAAATAACTCCAAATCAGCTCCCTAGGTGCTCTATAGAGGGCTTCGGTTAGTCAATCCGAAGTTGCCCCTGCGTTTCCATCTTAATTAGGCAGGATGGTAAAGTAAAACTGGGTTTTGAAGTCGAAAAAGGTCCTAGCAAAAGATTCTCAGGACAAACAGGGAGCAGAGCCCCCTGAAGGAGGTCCCCAGGCGTAGGACACCCTACGTGGGAACCGTAGTAAAGCTAGGCTGGATTAATAAGTAATTTCTTGGAAAATGCACCCTTTTTATACACTTTATTTCGTATCGATATGTGCATTTCCAAGTCCATCGGCCAATCATAAATTTCATATGAGGTCGAAAGGTGAGGCGATGACCAAATTAATTAAATATCAAAAACGAGGACAATTATGAGTAAAAAACGCGCCGAGTACACTTCCTCACAGGCCCCGTGGAAATGTGTGCGTATCATGTATAATGTGACTCTTAGAATCTCAATATCTTAGGAATAGTGACTCTTAGGAAAAAAATCATAAAAACTATTTTAGTACAGAATTTCCAGACCTACAACTTTGGTTTAAGCTTTTTTATTGATAAAACTTACTGTTTTCGAGAAAAATTCAAAAAACCTCAAAATTTGACCTTTGACCTCGAATAACTTTTGTAGCACACATGCGATCGATGGGGATTTTAAATCTTTATTTGTAATGGTAAACCCCAGTTCTCCACCAATATTTGGCTTTCTGGGAATTTGTGTTATTCTAAATGTCTATTATAATCGGAGTATAGATATAGTGGATAGTTAAAAAATATTCTATCTTATGTAAAATTTTTCGCCGAATATAAATATGTAGGTCTCCCATCTCAAAAAGTGGTACTAATTTTTATAAACATTTTTTTATAAATACATTTTAAATTTGAATTTTTTAATTTCAACTAGTCCCGTCGTAAAGTACCTACGGCTAAAAATTCGGCTACGAGTAAACGGTACTCGATATAGCAGCAGTGTAATTTTGGCAACAAATAGTGTATAGTTTTGTTTACCCCAAGGGAATGATAGTACTCGATATCGAAAACGATGTCTTCTTCGACATACAGCAATCACAAAAATATCAGCCATAGAGTAGCGGGCCTCTATTTTTTACCCCTGGCTAAGACACGACTGTGTCGGTTGGCAGATGGAAGATGGAACTCGTCTCTCTCAGAAAGGCAGTTGATTAAAAATTTTTTTTTTAAGTTGAGACAACGCGTGGGTTATCCAAACGATCTTCCACGTTAACGGAATAGACTAATTTTTCTATACTTCATTGTTAACAACAATGTATGAAAAAACAGTCTATTCATTGCTACATTGTATCAACAACAATTCTTCGATAGTGTCTGTGTTTTTGTAAGCGAAACCTTGGCTAACTATACGGGAGGAATCAAAACTAACAAAAAGTCTGTTAATATTTTAGCAATGTTTATATACAGCTGCGAAACTGCAACATAAATTAATATTTAAATTTGAATATTTTATTAATATGCAACTCACGCCATCGTAAAATACTGCGAAGAATACATTTAAAATTCTATAATATGTTGTACATAAAAAGTTTTTACATTATAAGTTATTAAAATTTTTAAGTCGAGAAATCTAAGATCTAGCCTAAATTTTAGTTCTCATAACTCTTTACATGATGCATATTTCTCTAACACCTGTACATAAATAGAAAGTTTGAATCTATTTTGACAATTATTATTAAAAAAATGGAAGAAACTTTCTTTTTCATTGAGTTCAAAGTTCGAAGCACGCGTACTGTCGACAACGTAGTAACCCGCCGTGTGCTTTTGATTCTGTTATTTGCTTGTTAACTCAATGAAAAATAAATTTCTTCCATTTTTTTAATAGTAAATTGTCAAAATATATTTAAATTTTCTATTCACGAGAAATATGCGTCATGTAAAAAATTATAAGGACTAAAAGTAAGGCTAAATCTTCGATTTCCCGACTTAAAATTTTTAATAACTTTTAAACTGTAAAGTTTTTATATACAACATATTATAGCATTTTTAATTTTGTTTTTCACTCAGTTTCTATCAACAAGTCCTCACAGATACTTCGTCTAAGGACTAGCAACCCCATTAAAGTCCTATGTTGCCACGTGATCAATTCCTTTTATAACTTAAACATCATAGTTTCTAAATATCAAAGATGTAATTCAAAGTTAATCAACCTACATTTAAAGGGTTTTACCCACATATTTAGTGGCTTCAAACATGTACATCCAGATAGCACTTATGATGGAATAGTTATTATGAAAACTTTCTGTGATGTAGCCCGATAGGGTGTTTTTTTATTAATATACAATTTATAAAGGAAATTTTTTAAATAAAAATGTTTGATCACAATATATTTTTCATATCTCAAAGTGATAAGGGTGGTCTACCCCAAATTTTTTAATTTTTTTTTAATATTTTCATTTTTTTTTATGATGTGGCATTAAAAAATACTTCTTCTTCTTCTAGTTCCTTCTCCTATCGGAGGTTGGCTTACATCACAGCTATCCGTAGCTTATTGGCGGCTGCTCTGAAAAGATCTACTGAGCTTCAACTATACCATTTCCTTAGGTTTCTTAGCTAGGAAATTCTTGGTCTTTCTATGGATCTTTTACCCTTGATTTTACCTTGCATTATGAGCCTTCATATCTCATATTTCGCGCCTCTGGTAATGTGGCCTAAATATTCTAGCTTTCTTGTTTTGATGTTCTTTATGATCTCGCAATCCTTTTGTAGCCTTCTTAACACTTCTGCTCTTGTAACTAATTCACTAATTAGTGAATTTAGTTTCTAGTACTCGAAACAGAGTAAAGAACTAAAACAGATACCTCATTAGGTATCATTAAAGGTTGAAATACGTATAAGCGGATAGCAGATGCCCTGAATTGAAATTAAATCTAAGACCGTCTTTCTTCTTCTTCCTCTTCTTCTTCTTCTTCTTCTTCTTCTTCTTCTTCTTCTTCTTCTTCTTTTTATATAGACATGACTCTGTCTGATTTTCAATATGCCTCCAGTAAGTTGCCGTTCCATTGTTTTCGTGGTCTTCCTACTGATCGTCTTCCTATTGGGAAACCGTCTCTTGCCGTCTTTACTACTATATTTGTTGTCATTCGGCTTATATGATCGTTCCATTCTACTCTTCTATTTCTTACCCAGTTCTTGATGTTCTCCACCTTGCATCTACGTCGTATATCTGTACTATATAGTCTGTTAGGTCTAGCTCTGTCCCATAGTGTCACCATCAATTTTTCTAAGTGCTTTCATCTCTGCTGTTTCTAACATCCTTTTTGTCCTCTCTGTGTCAGATCTTATTTCTGCCGAGTATGTCATTATTGGTCTGATGACTGTTTTGTAAATTCTGCCTTTCGTTTCTTTCCCGATATTTTTATTTATCCATATTGTTTCATTTAGGTTGCTCTATTCACTTAATCTTCCACTTCAGTTTTGAGCTTTCCGTAGCTAGATAATGTGATGCCTAGATATTTAAACTCCACCACTTGTTCTATTATCTGACCTTCCAGCTCCAATTTACATCTTAGTAAATTTGCTGTTGTAACCATGCATTTTGTCTTTTTTCGGAAAATTAAAATATTAAATTTTCTGCCGGTATATTAAATTGGTGGTCTTTCTGTTCTGTATTATTTGTTAATACTCTGTCAAATTTTGATTGATAAAAATTATCTGCTTAATTGTATTGTACTTATTGCAGGATCTTTTTTGACTACATCGATAATATGGTCTTCTTGTAACAATCTAATGCTGGTTCAAATATCAATTTAGGAAATGTTTCATTTTCTTTCAAATAATTAAATACTGCTCCAAATGTTTGATGATTCAAAACTCGATGTCCTGGAAATCGTATTTGATATTCTTTGCTAGCAGCCCTGTCACTTCCATCACAACACCTGTAACAAAAATAATCTCTGCATATTCTTCGACTGAAAACTGATCTGACATTTTGCAATTAATTAAAATAATTTGAATTCCGTGCATTACTCTGCACGGTGCAAATTTCTGGCAAAAATATTTTCTGTTTGTTTTTAATGACTAGACTAAAAATAATTGTACTTTAAAAGTGTGTAAATAATTTAATTCCTAGCTGAGCACTTTCGGTTTATAAAGCCAAAATGGATCAAACTGTTCAAAAAGTTGAAAACCATTTTTTCTTCGAACTTTAAAAAGTTTTGAATGTTTCAAAAAAAAAACATCAAAAAGGAAGCACATTAAGAGACTCCACAAGCAAAGAGACATTAAAAGTTTTGGTTATGGTACGGGTGCAAGCACCCATCCATTCGGATAGAGTTGGGGCGACAAAAAAGATTTTTTTTTTGATAGATGCAAAAGATGATGCCCAAAGACTTCCTATCGATTAATTATGTCGTTTTTATGGCCTACCACTCAAGAGTAAATGAACCAAAATATTATCCTATTATTTTACTATTTTTTTTGCAGTTAGGCGTAAAATTTTCTGACCTGGATAAAAAAATATTTAACAAAACAATAACTTTACTGTAAGCAAACAATTTGTCTACAATATCTCTTATGCCTTTTTAAGTGTCTATTAGTGAAGTATATTTCAATTATAGAACAACGGGATATGTAAAATATTTTTTTAGTTAAATTGTTATTGAGGATGAGTTTCAATTGAACACTCCTTATAAATATAAGAGTTTATTGTCTTGTCTGTATGGTATAGGTAGATGATAATTAAATTATATTGCGATCAAAATTGTTTCACGGAGTGGAAATAGCGTGGGTTGGTTCGTTGTACGTATTTTTGACATTGATCAAAATAGTACGGGGGTACATCCAATTCTGAAAAAGAAAGAAATCAAGCAAATGAAACTACTGATGTCCATCTTACAGTCTCTACTTATATTACTTCAATGTTTATGGACAGATCTAACACAAGCATTTAGATATATATTGCTAAAAAGAGATACCACATCTAAACTGACAAGAACACCGTTGTTCGGTAAAATATAACCATTGAAAATTTTGTTTACTTCAAAAGAATCTTTTGAAAAAGAAGTGCGGCTTTAGATCAATCAAACGGCAAAATCAGGAGCAAGTTAAAAACATTTTTAGGGGAATAGTAACAAAGATATGGTTGATAGATGCTAACAAAGGTGAATCGGCTCGCGAGCTGGTAAATCGGCGGGCTAGATCAGGCCTGTTTATCTATATATTTTTTTAAGATTTCTTATATAGTCAATTAAACAGACATAATTTCCCTACAGACAGAGAAAAACAGCATATTCAAGTCAGACCTCCATACTCAGACGAAATACAAGTACTCAGACTAACGAATTACATAGCTGCAGCACTCAATCACAAACAATGCACAGGAACAACTTTCTGAGACGCAAGCAAAGCTTTCGATAGCATACAGGACTGATATAAAAATTAATTAATTGACACTAATTCATTTCCTTGTACGTAGCTGACTTGGGTTCTGATGGGATAAGTCCTATTATAATGCAGGACTCTAGAGGCAGAAATACAGTAAATACAACAAGAAGCAGTAATGTCTACTGTATAATATATACAGAACAGATGTTTCACAACTACAGAATGTAGCGGTAAACAATCTACAAACTTGCCTGAGTACACTAGAAGACTGGTGCATACAATGGTAAAGAGCTTTGTCTCAGTGAAAATACAAGCAGTTTAAGAAAAGGTTAGAAACCAGGTCCATGAAGTGAAGAAATAAAGCAAAATATCTAGCAGTTATAATGAAAAAAGGTCTGACATTCACTTCTTATGCAAACGCCATGACTTTTAAAGCAACAGCTGCCCAAAAAAGCATCAGAGAACTCACAGAACTCATAGAAAGGTGAAGCAAACTTCCGTTCAAGATCAAAACCAGACTTGTACTTAACATTATTTCACCCATATTGATATATGCATCGATGCTTAGCATTATATCGCCCATATTAATATATACATCTCTCGCATGAGAAAAAACTCGTACCACCAATAAGAAGAAGATCCAATCTGTCCACAAAAAATGCTTCTCAGATGTTTAAGATAAGCTGTAAAAGACCCCGTTTACGTAGTTGAAGGCTTTCTGAAAGCACGTGTAAAATTCGTCGAACTGAAGAACCACACGAACCACATCCTACGAGAGATAGTAGAGTATGATGTTGTTCATAATTAGAAGCACAGAAAACCAAGGTACCAACTGCTTGGTGATGTATAAAAACCAATAGCACTGTAGCCCCATAATAGGATAGGATCTAGTCCTCTCGTCAAAAAAATAAAATAAAAACTTAACACGATTTTTTATATACTAACAAAAAACATAAAAATGAGTAAGAGGGGACGACTCACACCAAGCGCCGAGTAGCTGCATCGGACAGAGTCCAAAACAAGGACTCAACATGCATGCATCACAAAGACAACACAGCAAACCGATGACAACGGAGCTATAGCGCCTCACGCTGTGCTGTTTTTTTACTCGAAGAAGACGTCATGTGAAGATCCCATTTCTCAGGACTTTCACATTACACTAGACCACTTGCTTTTTTGACAGAATCGATTGTTTTTTCTATAAAACTGGATAAAACTTATAAAACTAAAATTCTAAGTTATCAGTACGTACTTAATAAATTTAAAAATCAACTTCAAATATCCTAGATTCATTGACCACAAAAAAATATATCAAAATAATATTTATTGTACGTAAAATCACTGAACTGTGTATAATCTTATATTTCTCATAAAATATTCCAGTTGTACCCTCGTACTTACTTCCTTAATCTCTAACCATATAATTATATCACGATGACCAAAGACAAGCCACTCGCCTCAACCGGCTTTTGACTTTATTCATAACAAGAATCGTCTTCATTCTTTGCCAACATTCCTCGTAAGACGCAAGTGTCCTGTGTTGCAAGAAATGGGCTCGAATATGTCGAACAATCGAAGGTAGCTCTCCAATTGTTCCGATTTAATTGACCAGTAATGAATGTGATATTGTGATAGACATATATTTTCTTTATGTAATGATGTTTATTAGTGGTATGCTTAGTTTAGCGGTTTTGGGCATTATTAGTGCTATAAATATTGATAATGAGCTCAGGATTATCAAAGTGGGTAAGTTCTATTAAGAGATCCATTTTAAAAATTGCGCCATTTATCTTAAATGTTCATAAACTATACCATAATTTTGGTTACTTATGTTACGATCGATTATAATATTTATATCGCAAAAATAAATAAATACAACAATTACAATACAACAGTACAGTACAACAATAAATAATTCTCTGTAAATCAGTGTTTGATTTTAGTTATATAAGGTATACTTTGGCATAATTAATTAACAAATAAAAATATTTACAACGTATTTTTTGGAAACAATTTGAAATAATATTTGTAGTATAAACAAGTTGTAATCCCCCCCCCTTAGCCTGTTATTGTTTTTGAATGTTATAAAATGAGTTAAATCATTTCTTTCTTGACTTCACGCCTCTTCAGTTGCCGTATTGTTTTCAATAAACTCTTCAGTTTTGAATTCCTCATTAAACCTCCCTCGTAGGGGAGGATGGGGGGAAACGTAAACCATTTAGTTACTAAAAATCAGTACGCCATAGAAAAAATTTTTCAAACAAGAAATGTAGCTGATTTAATTTTAAACAAAAATGTTTATTAGCACTTTTTCTTGTAGAGTAAACCGTTCTCTCGGAAACAACGTGGCTGAAAATTTTTTAAATAAAATTTGTATCACCTCGACGGTAAAAATTCGATATCTTTTGATTAGAGTGCCCTATCCACAAAAATCAAAATGCGTTTAAAAAATAAAGAGTGCAGCTTTTGTAGCAAATTTTTGCATTTGCTGCAAATGAAGTTAGTTTCTATAAAGCTGTTAAATAAATTAACGTTGTGAGATTTTTGCCATTTTTACGATTGTTATGAGATCAATAAAATTTATTACTTTCATTAACCGGTCACTATGGAATTTTTATTGCTGGAGCCTATAAGCTGGTGATTGTAATTTTTAAAACCTATAACTAGTCCAGTCATCAGAGAGTTGACCCCTAAAAATCATACGAACAAGCTGAATTTTGCAGAAAATATTAATTTTGGGACCCCAAAAAAGATGCATAAAAGTTTACTACTTTTACCCCCCGGCTTCCCCCTAAAACATCCCTCCCCTTTCTACACCGTAGAAAAAAATGTTTCAAATAAAAAATATAGCTAAGATAATTTTAAACAGAAATGTTTACAAACATTTTTTGTGTAGAATAAACCGTTCTCTTAGAAACAACGCTTGAAGCGACCGTTGATTTTACATGTCACATACGCGAGCGAAATCAATGTTGAATAAAATTTGTATCAGCTGGACGGTAAAAATTCGGTATCTCTTGATCCAAATGTCCTATCGACAAAATTCAAGAGGTGTTTTAAAGGCAAAGAGTGCAGCTTTCGTATGCAGTTTTTGTATTTTGATGAGAAGAAACTCAGTTTTTATAAAATTTTAAATAAATAAACGTGGCTTGATTTTTGCAATTTTTTATAATTCTCGTGAGATCAATAAAATTGATCACTTTCATTGATCAGTTGTAGAAAAATTTCTATTTTTAGAGAGCAACCTTAAAAACTAATGACATGAAATTTCAATTTTGAGTTGTGGTAACAAATAAGAGGCATTTGAAATATGAATAAAAAACGCAGAATTTAATGTTTTATATTACAAACGATCACACGTCACGGGAAATGCATTTAAGAAGACTGTTTTAAGTGTAGACTATTGCAGAAGTTTTGTTCTTTTAAAAAACGTACTAGTGTAATTGAAAAAAAAAGTTTTCATTTGTTGTGTCAAAATCATTTGTTGTGTGAAAATGGCAAAAATCGCGCCATGTTTACTTATTAAACACCTGTATAGTTTATTTGCGGCAAAATACAATAACTGCATACGAAAGATGAACTCTTTACCTTTAAAACGCATCTTGATTTTTGTCTATAAGCCACTTGAATCAAAAGATATCGAATTTTTACCGTCGAGCTGATGCAAATTTTATTGAACATTGATTTCGCGTACGTAACTGACATGCAAAATCGACGGTCGCTTCAAGCGTTGCTTCTAGGAGAACGGTTCATTCTACACAAGAAATGTTTATAAATATTTTTGTTTAAAATTATCTCAGCTACATTTTTCATTTGAAACATTTTTTTCTAGAGTGTACAGATTCTTGGTAAATCAATTTTTTGCATTTTTAGCCCCCTACGAAGGGGTTTTAGGGGGAAGCCTGGATGTGATTAATCCATCATTAATTAATATCAGTGTCCCGTTTCCCGTTCCCGTATCCCAAGCAAAGAAATAATCTTCACCGTAAAGAAACGGAAGCTTGAGTACTTCGAACATGTCATGAGGCATACTAAGTACCGGCTGCTACAGTTAATAGTCCAAGGAAGAATCGACAGTAGGAGGGGATCGGGAAGAAGACGACACTCATGGATGCATAACCTACGACAATGGTTCGGACTAACATCGACCGAACTGTTCAGAGGTGCCGTAAACAAAGTCAAAATAGCCTTGTTAATAGCCAACGTCCGAAACGGATAGGGCAAAGGAAGAAGAAGAAGTGTCCCGTTTACGTTTTGAATCTTGACAAAGGCAAGGGTTTCCTGCCGAAACGTTGATTTCTATGGAAAATAAATTCTAGTTCCACATTTAATATAAATTATTGAACCTAAACCCAAGAAATACTAATTTTATATTATATATGTAGCTATTGTAGCTAATTGTAAAACGTAAGATTTTTTGTCTCCTATAATAATATATATAACGGACTTAATAGTTAATCACCCTGTATATATATATATATATATATATATATATATATATATATATATATATATATATATATATAAGGTGCCGAATGACTCATATATAGTATTCTTATTAGAGCGGAAGTAAGAAGAAATTAAAACATTTTTTTTTGATTATTGTTAATTCATTTGCAAAATCCAATCGTAAAAAACCGTGGGTATAACTGTATAAGACTAATGTGAATCAAATTCATGAAACATGTTGATGACCCGTTTTTTTTTTCTATTTCGCCGCGGGCTGTAATTTTTTAACCGATTTAAATATATATTTGCATATATAGCGAAACTATAACCTACTTTTTAAAGGCATTTAAATACCCAAAAAAACTAAACCATAATATACTAGTGAAAAAATTGCCAGGGACTAGATTGTATTATTTGCTTTGTGTTAACGGCTGACAATTTTAATTAAAAGTACAAATACAAGGAGTTACAAAAAAGAATTTTAAACTTTAACTCAAATAGATAAAATAAATATATCATAAAGATTTAAAACGGCATGATTACTTCAAAAACATGATAAACAAAATACTAAATCTCTCTCTCCATCTCTTTGATGGTCTCCATATTGGCGTTATTTTTCCTTCTAGCGCAGTTCTTGATAACCTGTGCTCCTCCATCCTGTTTACATGATTATACCAATCTTAGAATCTTTGCCTACCTCATCTCACTACATCTTGTACGCAGCATTGTTTCCTGATAATGTTGTTTCTTGTTCTGACCCTTCTTGTTTTTCCTGATATTGCTCTTAAGATTTTCATTTCGGTTGTAAGTAGCATACTTTAATTTATTGGTGTTTTTCCACGATTCTATTCCATAGGTCATTATAAGTCTGATACAAATTTTAACTTTGCTGTCCGTTCGCATATATGGGATGTTCCAGACAACGTCTCTTAACCATTTATTTGAATTTGAATTGATTCAGCTGTTCTATGGGTTTGTTCTTTACTACGAGCTTCCATCTAAAATAATATTTCGCTATAGTTATACTCTTCGTTTTCTGCGTAAATATTTTGGTTAAGCCGACGGCATACTTGGTAGAATCTGTGAAGTTGTCTTTGTAGGCCGTCCTCATTCTCTGCAATCAGAGCTGCGTAGATCGTATAGTACCTTATACCAATTCTGCTATGTCCGAGTCTATATCCCAGTCGAAGCGATTCCACATCTTCTATTATTTCGTCCACTAATATGTTAAATAGGAACAGGCTGAGACTATCTCCCTGTCTGATTACCCCTGATGTTGGCATGTTAACCGTAATAGTGTCGTTTGTTTAAATTTTCATCGTTTTGTTGTTATTCATTTGTTTTAGGATTTTCAAGGTGTTTGCCGGGATTGTTTTCTATCTCTGTTTCTGTAATATATCATTAAGTTTGACTACCCAAAGCTTTTTTTAGATTTCCGAAGCATGCATATGCTGACTTTTTTGTATGTTGTATTCTATCGACTCTTATTTCATTTTTTTCATAATTAATATTGCGTTCATCGTCGACCTGTCATTTCTGAAAGCTTGTTTTTCTTATCTGATCTCTTTTTCTGATTCCAATATCTTGAGTACGCTTGTGAATAGCTTCATTGTCGTATTTAAGAGAGTTATTCCTCTGTAAATGTCCGGAATGTGTTTGTTCTTTGGCCTATCTTAAAATTGGGAATTTTAATACTGGTATGCCAGTTCTTCGGATGGTAATTAAACAGGTATAACACTATACAGTAACTGTGGAGAAGACGATATAATTTCGAACTTTATAGAAAATACCAGGAACCAGATATAAAATAAAATATTAAGACAAAATGAACCAGCTAGAAAAACGATCCTTGATAGACCCCTTGGTTAGAGAAGAAGAGAAAGACCCAGAAGGTTCGTTGATAACGTCGATGAAGACATGACAAATATGGGAATATGTGCTTCGCGGAGGAAGGCGATGGATAGGGACAGAATGATGATGATCATACCAGTTCTTTGGTATCTCCATTCTGTGTAAAATTTTATTAAATAATATTGTGAGGCATTTTGTAAGTTTCTGGCCCTCATATTTCAACAGTTCGTGCGGTATTCCATTATTTCCATGACAAATATTGGAATATGTGCTTCGCGGAGGAAGGCGATGGATAGGGACAGAATCATGATGATCATACCAGTTCTTTGGTATCTCCATTTTGTGTAAAATTTTATTAAATAATATTGTGAGGCATTTTGTAAGTTTCTGGCCCTCATATTTCAACAGTTCGTGCGGTATTCCATCATTTCCTGGCCATCGTCTGTCCTTTAATGTCTTCATTCTCGCTATTACTTATGTTTGTTTAGCGATATATTTTTCTTCATCTTGTAACACGATTCGTCACTGGTTTCTTCACTTTAATAGAATTCTCTGAAATATTTTCTCCATATCTCAGCCGGGATCTCTTTATCTGTACAAAATTATTTCCTCCCTGTGGACCGTAGATGCCGTGATCCATGTCACTTGTGAGCTTAAGCCAATGTTCTATTTATATTTCCTTTATTCGCAAGTTTATTCTGGTTCTGATTTCTAGGTTGATGGCACGTTGTTCTTGCGTTCTTTTTTTTTCTGCAAGTTCTTTGACTTCTTGGCAAAACCAAGGTTTTCCCTCCTGTAGCTTTTGATCATTCACAAAGGAACAAAAAACCAGTAAAAAACCTACAATGGAGGAACACAGAAAAATTCAAGACACTGGAACATTTAAATACCTGGGGTTTATATTCACTTCAAAAAACGAAATCACCGAGAAAGAAATCACCACCAGACTGGAGCAGACTAGAACATGTATCAGGGATAAACATTTTCAGAACGCAGTATAGTGACAGAGCATAAAACTGGGTAACGAATCAGCGAAATAAGAACAAAATTACAGTAGCACAAATAAAGTTCATGAGAAGAAAACAAACATTGTTGAAATAAGTACGATAGCCACTGCTAAACGACGTTTCGGCACCCATTTTGGAGCCATTATCAAGGTACGGTTCCGTTCGAGTTCGGGGTCTCAATCTGCCTACTTCCCTTACTCGTGACGTACCAGTATCGTGTTCTGTATAAATATAAGAACCAAAAGTATCAAACGGCCCTGAGGTCTCAATCTTCCTACTCCTCAGTGTCGAGTGACGACCGGTCTTACCCTGTGTAGCTGCTTTTATACTCTCCGTATGCGCGGGAACGGTATGCCCGTATAATGGTCTGAGCGGGGTGAGTTGGGGCGGGGTCGCTGAAGTAGCGGTCGCCATGTGCCATGTTGTCAGCAGTCGTTTGGACGACGAGGTTCGATAGAATGGTCAGCTCGGTCATCGGGCCTCACACCATTAGACTTTTTGTGGGGGTATTTGAAATCTAAGTTTTACGCTACAGCACCCGACAGTATTGACATTTTGAAACAACGAATTCTTGAAGAATGTAGCGCAATTTCCCCTGACACATTTGAACGAGTACGATAAGAGTTTAGCAATAGGATGCATAACTGTCAGGAAGCAGATATAGCACATTTTGAATATTTAAAATAAGAATTAGTTCTTAAATCTTAATCAATTAATTGCAAAACTACAATGTTAGTATTTATTTAATTTATTCATCAAAATTAGCTTAAACTCAAACAAAATTCTTATGGTTAAATACGTAATTGCCATAACGTCCCATTTAAAATTATCGGTCACAGTGGCTCTGTAACGTCATCTATCACCAATACGTCACCTGTTATGACTAGCTACGTCTTTATTTCCTCTCTCCAAATTTCACTATTATATGTATAACCGTTCAAAAGATACAAGAGGAGAGGGGACTTTTGGCTAGCACTGTATAGTGAAGAATAAATAAGATTGGAATTAACGTTTTTGAACTAAGTTTGTCATAATCTTTTGTTTTGGATAATTTTCTTTTAAAAATATAGTTCTTTTTTCTTTAGAAAAGATGTCAGAATTTTGGAATCCTATTCTTGATATTGACTCTCAAGTCAATCTTTAATGGGAACAATGATTAAAGAAATATATAAAAAGTGAAATAATAACAAGCAGTAAATGTTTATGAAAATAAGAACATCTAAAAAATCAAACAGCATTGCAATCTTCCTCATTTCTGCGATTCAGCGTGTATCCCATTATATGTATTCTAATCGATGGTAATTGGTTTTGTTGATTTCTTTTTGAGAGTTTTATTTTTAGACTAAAAATTTTTTAATATCATAAGTATAAAATCCTTCAAACAATAAAAATTTGAAATTTTTAGATTGTTATGAGAGAATACAAATAGGCCAAAGACTTAGTTCTAGTATGGTATATAAGTCCTTTAATTACAATACTGTAGGTGATTGTAAAAAGGCGTGCTCTGAAGAAAAATCAGCTTGCAAAAGTTTTAGCTTTGGGTAAGTTTAACAAGTACTGTTTTTTATGATTATATCATAATTTCACATATTTGATATAACAAATTTTTCATATTTCATAGTTTCATATTATAATGTTTGTGTTTGAAAAACTAGGTAAATCATTAATTTATATTTATAGTTATTACTTAAATTATTAGGTATTTAGTACTGCAAAGTTCTGTAGCAAATATATATGATCTGTTAAGATAAACATGACTACTACGAGTACAATTAATATGACTACGACAAATTATAGAAACCATATTACTGATCATGGAATTCGGATACCAAGATCCGGCAGAGAAGGACAATCACAAGACGGCAAGGCCTTCTCGGTCGCCAGCAGAAGAAATCCTTGCCATTATAGTGTAAAGTTAAACCTCACGATCTGCACATGGAATGTTAAAATATTATATGAGGCAGGCAAGACTCATAATGCAATCAAGGAGATGGATAGACTATCAATGGATATAATGGGAATAAGTGAGATGAGATGGACGAACTCTGGGCAATGTAAAATTAATGATCATCATATATATTACTCAGGTAACCCTAATGGAAGACACGAAAATGGGGTAGGTATAATCTTAAATCAAGAAACTGCCAGACATGTTAAAAACTTTGTACCTATATCGGAAAGAATACTCCTCCTTCAACTTAATACCTACCCAATTACATCTAACATTATCCAGGTATATGCCCCTACAGCTGACAAACCGGACGAGATAAGTGAAGCATTTTATAACGAACTATCGAACACCTTAAAACGCCTCCCCAGAAAGGATTTAACTTTGATTATGGGTGATCTAAATGCCAAAATTGGTAAGGGACAATCGGGAGAATTCATAGGACAATTTGGACTTGGAGAAAGAAATGAGCGAGGAGACCGACTGGGTGAATTTGTAGCAGAAGAAGAGTTTGTGATTACTAACACTTACTTCAAACTCCTACACAGAAGATTATATACATGGAAATTACCACAAGATACTCCAGGCCGCATAGTGAGAAATCAAATAGATTACATTCTGATTAATAAAAGATTCCGGAACGGCATAACATCAGTCAAGACATACCCAGGAGCTGATATCAAATCAGACCATAACCCACTGATTGGCAAAATTAGGCTCAGGCTAAAGAAGGTTAGACGTAGTGTCAATCAAAAATTCGACATCAAGCTATTAAAAGGTCAACACACAGAACATAGTGTAAAGCGGTATATACAGAACAATTTGAATACCGTTATTCAATCGGATGTAATGGACCAGGAGCTAGAAATATTACATACAGTTTCAAAAGACATACGAGAGAAATTTCTCAAACCACCAAAAATAAAGAAGAAATCGTGGATGACAAATGAGATTCTAGATATGATGGAAGAGAGGCGAAAGTTCAAAGATCAAGACATGTCATTATAAAAAAGAACCGATAAAAAGATCAAAAAAGCTATTAGAATAGCTAAGGATACACATCTAAGAAAACAGTGTACAGAAATACAGCAATTGCATCATAAACACGATTCATTTAATATGCACAAAAAAGTTAAAGAAGCCGCAGGCTTATACAAACCTAGAAGAGTTGGGTGTTTGGCAGATAACCAAGGCAAACCACTGTTAACTGTGGAAGAAAAACTAGACACTTGGAAGAATTATGTGGAAGTAACTTTTGCAGATGAAAGGCAGAATACCATTGAAGACACTGAGTGCCAAACAGGACCCCCGATTACCATTGAAGAAGTCACGTCAGCTATTCAAAGAACTAAAGATGGTAAAGCGGTAGGGCCTGACGAATTTTGTGCAGAATTCCTAAAACTTATGGATGAACAGGGAATAAAATGGATAACAACTGTATTCAACAACATATACGTAACTGGAAAAATACCCCAAAGCTGGTTAAAGGCGACCTTCGTGACCATACCAAAAAAAGTAAATGCCAAGACATTCGAAGACTACAGAACAAAATTAGCCTAATGAGCCACTTACTTAAAACGTTCTTGAAAGTGATACACGGCAGAATATATAAAAAATGCGAAGAACAAGTATCATGGACGCAGTTTGGATTCCGCGGTTCCTTAGGCACCCGAGAGGCTCTATTCGCTGTCCGAGTGCTTATGCAAAGGCTACAAAAAGGCATTTGATAGAGTAAAGCATGATAAACTTATAAACATCTTGAAAGAAGTGGGGTTAGATGATAGGGACTTAAGAATTATCTATAATTTATATTACAACCAAACAGCCAATATTAAAGTGGATGACCAATTGACAGAGGCAGTCTCCATAGATAGAGGAGTGAGGCAAGGATGCATTCTGTTTCCGGTGTTATTTAATATATACTCTGAATATATCTTCGAGCAAGCGCTAGGCGAACTACAAGAAGGCGTATTAGTCAACGGAATACGTCTAAACAACATTAGATATGCCGACGACGCAGTAGTTTCAGCAGATAGTCTGGACGGTTTGCAAAGAATAATGTCGCGTATATCAGATATAAGTAGAGAACACGGACTAGATCTTAATACGAAGAAAACAAAGTACATGGTAGTCAGTAAGCGCGAAATATTAAATACACAGCTTTTGACAGAGTGGACTGCTACACATACCTTGGTACCAACATTAACAGCCAATGGGATCACTCCAGTGAAATAAAACAACGCATAGGAAAAGCGAGATCGGGGTTCATAATGATGAAGTCTCTTTTCAGAAGTCACGATTTACCACTTGCTACCAAAATCTCTCTCATTAGATGCTATGTATTTTCTACGTTATTATACGGTGTAGAGGCCTGGACACTTTCCGAACCTTCTTTAAGAAAACTCGAGGCATTCGAGATGTGGTGTTACAGACGTATTTTAAGAATTTCATGGGTGGATCGTGTGACTAATGTTGAGGTCCTACGCAGAATAGGCAAGGAATGCGAGATTATTAACACCATCAAAGAGCGCAAACTAGAATATCTTGGCCATGTTATGAGGAATGAACAGAGATACGGCTTGTTGCAACTCATTCTTCAGGGCAAGGTATTTGGAAAGAGAGGACCAGGGAAAAGAAGAATATCTTGGCTTCAAAACCTGAGAAAGTGGTTTAATACATCGACAACTGGACTATTCAGAATAGCAGCAAGCAAAGTTAGGATAGCCATGTTGATCGCCAACATCCGGAACGGATAGGCATCGTAAGAAGAAAAGAAGATACACATCCACTGCAAATAGATATGATAGCCTGCTTTTTGAAGAGACGTATGCTATACGCAACGATACTGGGACCTACAATGTGATCACAATTAGCCAGAGGCTATCCGCAGGGGTAGTCTTAACTCCTCTCTTGTGGAATCTGGGCATGGATGGATTTATAGCTAGACTCATCAATGGCAGACATTATATCTTGAACTATGAGAATGACCTGGTCATCTTAGCCAACGGCAAATTTAATAGTGCAGAATGGACTTCAATTGTCGGGATTAACATAAGCCCCTAGAAATCCAAAATCATGAAATTTACCAAAAAGGAAAATTTTGAGTCAACCTGAATGGCATAAATTTAAATCTGGTGAAATAAGTAAAAGTACCTGGAAAAATGTAGTATTTAAAACCGGTCATGTTTTAAAATGTAGTAGATCAGGACTCACTAGCATCGTAAATGAAACGAAGGATAATAAAGTAAGGAACTTTTGACAATAAAATAATCAGATAGAGGCTTAATGTACCTATCCAGGTAGAAATCTGCCCACGGGAGGAATAAGGCAAACGAAACACAAAACACGGGCTGCAGGTTACTCCTAATACAAAGACTGGTCTTAAAAAGCAGTAGAATCATGTGGAGGCATCTACATTATTGGTGGAAATGTAAACATTTTTTAGATTTACGCATAGCGCAAGAATAATAATTACCATGAGGACTTTTGAACTTAAGCAGAACAATTTGTATACAGATAGTCAACTGAATTTGGGAACTTGACATGAGTCCTAGGTTAGTGTTGAATGCTGAGAATATATAATAAACAAAGTTAAAAGTAACCTTTGGAAACAAAAGTTTGCGTACTTTGTTAACTGTCAGTTAAGCTGAAATCTGTCGAATATTCCAGAATAAAAATATTTCACATAGAACTATTTACACAATAGTAGAGGGCAGGGCATACTATGTTTGAATCTCCCAAAAAGTAGAAGACCGCGTGAATTTGGGTCAAAATGGAGGAGATCCGTGTAGTCAAAATAGCAATAGATAAATCACCAATCAGTAGAAGAAGTATCGGACGACCGCGCAAACGATGTAGTGACAACCTTTCATAGACGTATCAAACCGCCAATGAACAAGCAAAATTGCTTATAAAGAGAAAGAAGAAAAGGATTTATATCTGGAAAAAAGAACCTTTACTCTGTTTTTGTATATAATCGCCATCTTATTTTATGCATTTTTGTAGACTTTAATTTCTGTATTTCAATGTTGTATAACTCCGTCGCCAACTCGTTGAGAAAGTGTTGCATGGTTCCGTTGGTTGGAGAACAAGTAATAGTTACATTCGTATATCTGGACTTTAAGATAGGTGGGGCATTAAACTTCATATACAGTGTGTCAAAAGTTCCTGAGTTTGACCTGAGATAGGGCTTTGTCGTGAAACAGCTATACACCGGCTGACAGTCGTCCTCGCCGGTGGTTCTGGATAGCCCGCCTGAGTTTTTTTACACAATAACTTTCTTAGTTGATTGTTGTTCCAGATTTCATGAAATCAATTACCAGTATATCCTCACGATCCCAAAAATACTAGCTGAAGAACTTTGTTTAATTAAACCTTCTATGCGAACTTGGGTAACGCATTTGGAATATTTTCGAATTTGGATTTTTTTTTTGTTTCGGTTGTGAAATGAAACCCCCACGTTTCGTCTTCCCTAACAATGAAAGCCGACAATCCTTCCTTATCTTCTTGACACATTTGAAGAAACTTTCCTTGTGTTCTGGTGTTAATATTTGCGGCCACCATCGAGCACTATATTTATAATAGATACCCCAATTTTTCAGTCAAAGCTCTTTCTATCGTAAAAACTTATAAAAATCGGAGCAATTAGTTCACGGACAATGGTCCTTCTGTTTTGAAGGACTTCGATCATCTTGATAATCTCCTCTGATATTGACGGTCTTCCACTCCGTTCTTCATCGTAGACTTCCTTTCGACCGATACTAAACTCACTGTACCACTTTCGGATGTTTTGAATGGGAATGAACATATATCTCTGTCAGCTGAAGATGAATATCCATGGCTGAAATACCTGTGGTGTGTAAACAGGGAATTACGGAACAAATCTCGCAATTTTCAGGATCAACATTATGAACATCCAAATCGGACGACTGCTAAGGCACGACTGAGCGGTGCAGTGAAGGAGAAGGAGTGAAGCGCGGGTCAGAGAAATCGAGAGTGGGGGACTCAAGAGTGGGTCAATGCAAGGCTCTTTGGGAACTCTATTTCTGGATCGACCCTAGTATATTAAAAAATTTAACAGATTTTAAACAAAAGGAACATAAAATTGTTTGCATATAAAATTTAAATTAATAAATTAACCACCACCCCTACTATTATTATTTAACTCTTAATCTGAGCAATTGTCTACTACAGGAATCTATTGGACTATTATATATTTACTTTGAGGATTCGTACGCCTCTTTTAGGACGATACAAGGAATCCTTCAATAGGTACTCTTTTTTCCAGTAATTGTTTCAAAACAAACAGAATACTGTGTTTATAAATTTTCTTGTTTTTTATTATTATTAAAACTATTATATTAATTTAAACCTAAATTTATTTGTTATTCTGATCTTTTGTAGAATTTCCGTCAAAGGGAATGCCACTTGTGAGCTAAGTTCAACAACAATTAAAGAAACACCTGATTCTAAACCAGCGGGGACAGAATCAAATGTTGACTTTGATTTATATGTCAAAAAACCTGGATGTACGGTAGTGACCGAAAAGTATCCACACCACAAACCTCCAGATGACAATTTTGTGAAACCTACTACATTGGGAAAGGTACCATTAGAAGAAAGTGGGCATCATCCACATCCACAAGAAGGCATTCAAAATGTACACACTTTGGTAAGCATAGCTAGTGGTCCTAAGTCCGTGTTAAATCCAGTACATGGAATTCTGGTGGCTCCTCAAGAACACGAAAACCATGGGTTCGAAAATGAAGCGTTTCCGTTTTTAAATGAAAATCATAGCGAGCATTATGGAACATTTGAACATGGTTTCGGTTCTTTAGGTTTTGGAACCGAAGGAACTTTTACGGAGTTTATGCATTTTGACCGCCCAAATTTTGCACCTTTATATCAAGATATAGACAGGCACGATAATGGCTATTATGTCAGGTAAGATATAGCTGACTCTTTTTTAAAATAATTTGTATTGTCTCAGGAATGAGAATTTTCCTCTTCTACTTGGTTTCACTTATTTATGTTGCACACACGTATGTTACTCACACACCTGCACATCTTTCGGATCCCATTGCATCTTGTTTTACTCATTAACGTTTTTTTGTTATTCTGTATAGAGTTTTCACTTCTAGTATCGTCGTATTGTGATAGTTTTAGGTCTTTTTTCTAAAATTTATCTATTAGATAAATATATATTTAGAAAAATTTGTGTTTCTTTATTGATATTATTTGGTTAAGACCCTGCCGTGTTTTTCCACTTCTTTCACAAGATTGTTGTTACTTGACAAATTTTATTTACTGTATATAAAGGTACTTATTTAAATTTTATTACTTATTCTATCATTTAGTCTTCAATATTGATCTGCTTCTTATTTGTTCTTTTGATGTTACTAGATTTTATGTTTTCCTCCGCTATCAGAACTGCGACATCTTCGTAACGTATAATATCTTTATTTGCTTGTTTTCCATTGGTTTATTTTTCTGTTTACTTGTTTCGTAAGCTAGTTCAATATTAAATTGATTATTAGTAAACTAAATTAGTCTTCCTATCCACTCCCAGTTGTTATTTCAATGGGTTCCTACTTGCCGTTTTATTTTGTTTTATTTGCATTGTGTTTCGTTTTTTGCCTAATATGTTCTCTATCAGTTTTATGATACCTATTTACTATACAACTTACATGGAATAAATAACTTGTGTGATTCACACATTTGGGCAGACGAAAATCCCCATGCTATTCACGAATCTCGTTCTCAGTATAGATTTTCAGTGAATGTGTGGAGAGGATTAATAGACACAATAGACAGACAACTAATAGACAACCATTTCTTTATTGTTTCGTTGACAGGTGTATTTTATATTATATAAAGGTTCTGGAACTCTTGAGTGGAGAATAGAGCTTCGGCCAAAACGCGCTTCGTTCCAAGACTTTCCTTGACCTTTTATCTCGTCCATAATTGATCTTTTCCAAGTTTGTACTGGAAGTCCTCTTTTTGTTTTTCCTTGGGGACCACCAACTCATAAAGCAAAATTCTCAAAATAACGGTGGGAAAACAGGGGGAGGGGAAAATCTGACTTCTACTTGTTGTGCAAAATGAGTGGGTGATAAATTTCACTGAGATGTCAATATCATTACGCCTATTTGGCATATTTTTTGACAAAACGTGTGTGGATAAGGCACACATATGTTTAGAATAATTTATATCACTTCGGTGAGAAATAAGGCGTCCTTTTTAGGAGCGACCAGTTTGTTCAATGTAGGATAATTCACAATCCTGACAAGTATTTTTTTATATAGAACATGTAAATAGATTCACATACCTAGGAATGGATCTGGTCGCAAGCAATGAAGAAGAACCGGAGATAAATAGAAGGCTATGCTGGTAAATAAAGCCTATTTCGCGATGGGCCACATATTCAAATCGCGAGACGTACACCGGAAAACAAAACTCCGGGTCTATAAAACAATAATCAAGCCCATAGTAAGTTATGGTTGTGAAACATGGGTGGTGACACAGAGATCTGCCAATGCATTAGATGTGTTTGAAAGAAAAATATTACGTAGGATACTGGGCCCAATAAGTAAAAACAACAACTGGCGAATTAGGTATAATAGAGAAATATACGAGCAATATAGTGAACCAACTCTAGCACAATACACTAAACTGCAGAGATTACGGTGGGCAGGGCACGTGGTCCGAATGCATGAGAATAGAATCCCCAGAAAATTACTAAATGCAAGAATGCAGGGGAAAAGACCTGTTGGAAGACCTAAAAAGAGATGGGAAGACGAAGTCGATGAGGATGCCAGGAACTGCCTGGGAACGCGTTCATGGAAAAGAATAGCGGTAAATCGAGAGGATTGGAGAAGCCTGTTGAAGGAGGCCAAGGCCGGATTTGGGCTGTAGTGCCATTGGATGGATGGATGGACAAGTATTTGAAATTTCCCTTTTTCCGTTCCATTTCCCTTTGCTTTATATTTGTTAGGGTTTAAATAACATCTGAGATCACCCTATCTTTAACGGCCAGATTGGTTTTTCTTTTATCTCAACTGTCAACTGTTTTTGTGATAGTCACCCTAAGATTACCTACCATTTTATGTTAAGTCACAATATCAATCTTCTTTTATTAGAAAGTTTTTACAACTGAGAATAGTCTCATCTCCTCATGCCAGACAGCATGCAATACCTTCTTGTTGTTTGCATGAGTATATTATCTAAATTGATGAACTAGGTGTGTCATATTCTTCAACTTTTAAAGTAGTGATTTCGCATAATCACTATTTTGATTACATCATTTTTTATATAAAACACCATATAATTTTCATAATTACTATTTTTATTTGGAGCATGGACGGAGTGGATGCTGCCAATTCCTTTGTAGTTTTTCTCGAGCTTGCCCTGACATTTTGTTTGGTGTGTAACATTTTTTTTATTCAAAATTAACAGTAGCATCTATTTTTCAAATTATTATTAATTGGTTTATTTTATGATCAGTCAAGTTATTAAGTTATTATAAACGTATACATTTAATGTTCGGGACAGTGTACACTACCATATTTAAATTTTCGCGGCATCTGTCATCTCTCCCCACCTGTTGATTTTGTTTATTTCTCTTCTGCGCCGGTGTTCTCCGACTACTTCAACTGGTTGAAAGCTCTAATGGTGACTGGCAATTAATATCACAGACATGCCTAAATCGTCAAATTTTACTCAATCAAGTAATTATTAATTGTTTTTTTTTTAAGATTATTTAATAATTGTACTACTTACATGTGTTGTGTTTTAACTACATGTGTTTTCAATTTAACATTTAAAATAGACTTTTGCTTCTTTTGTCGGTTTCTTTTAAATAGACTAGTGCTTCTTTTGTAGGTGTAAATATTTGTGTTTTAAATCTTCAAATAATTGCCAAGCGGCTTTTTTCAAAGCTTCATTTAACATTTAAGGCTATTTTACACTACAACTATACTTGTTTAAATCCGTTATACATGGATTACGTAATTTACCTTATCTTCCTTATACGATTATATGAATTATTTATTTTATGACCAATTACCAACACTGGGTAACTGTACTTACCATCGATATTATATTACTTCACATGTAAGTCACTTTTATATATTATTATCTCTTTTCACTCAATATTAGAGGCTAATTTTTGGCTTTTTTTAATTTAATGAACTATACAATTTCTTCTAAAAGAGTATTACTGTTGCAGATATAAACTGCTGCTGTTTTGTAAGTACAAAACGAAACGTTTCCGCTAATATATGGAATAGTTAACATTTAAGTTAATTCTTTTTTGTAACAATAAAACACTGAAAACTTTGTTTTCAAAAATTTGCACAAAATTTATTATAAACACTTATCAATATAATATTATACAGCTGTTTCAGCAGAGTGCCTTTCTCAAGTGATCTATTTTTGGCATGCGTTTACACTTTATAGTCTTTAATGAAATAGGTTAAGGAGGGGAGAACTGTTTGTCTCAAGTTGGTCATTCAGAATTATATCTAGACGACGATCTATATATAGAGGACGTACTGGTATGTTTCACAGGAACTAACAAACAACTCGACCAATTTTTATCGTATATTAATTCACTTCATAGTCATATTGAATTTACAATAGAAACAGAATAAAATCAATGTATAAATTTTTTAGATTTAAAAATTATCAGACTTAAAAACAAACATGACTTCTCCGTATTTCATAAACCTACCCATACTGACACGACTATACACAATTCATCATCTTACAGCTTACAATTACATCTTACACAACATAAACTGGCAGCCTATCATAGTATGTTACATAGATTAACAGAAATTTCGATGTCAAAATACAACTTTGAGACAGAATTAAATATCATTAAGCAAATATCAGTAAATAATGGATACAACGAACCAAACAGTTAATAAAATTTTAAATCAAAAACTACGCAAGAAATCCCTGAAATCAGATTTAAACCACCAGAGAAAAAAACCCAGTACCTTCTGCTCGATTACATATACAGGCAAAATATCAACAAAAATAGCCAAACACATAAAAAGAAAGGAATAACACCAGCTTTCAGAACAAACAACAACTTGGGCAAAAACAACAATAGCCAAAATAAAAAGCACTTACACAGTGGTGTATACAAACTTAAATGTGGCGACTGCCCAAAAACTTACATCGCTCAAACTGGTAGAAATCTTAATAAACGAATAGCAGAACATAAAAGGAATTTCAATAATAGAAAAACAGATTCTACATACGCACTTCACCTTCTAGATCATAATCATTCTTTTAATGACGAATTTTAAATTCTTCACATTCAAAATAAAGGCCTTAAGCTATGTTTGTTAGAATCTATGTAAATTAACAAATTAAAAAACACAGATATAATTCTGGATGACCAACTTGAGACAAACAGTTCTCCCCTCCTCAACCTATTTCATTGAAGACTATAAACTGTAAACACATGCCAAAAATAGATCACTTGAGAAAGGCACTCTGCTGAAACAGCTGTAGTGATAAGTTTTTATAATAAATTTTGTGAAAATTTTTGAAAATAAAATTTTCAGTGTTTTATTGTTACATACAATGAATTTCCATCAAGTAACGGTCGAATCCATCAATTAATTCTTTTTTCCTCTTATCTGACTGAGATCTTCAAGAATTATATTGTGAAAGGGATTCCACCCCTTTCCATTTATGCTTATTGGTTTTGACAATCGTTGCTCCATATATATATTTGCCCCTTTGTTCTGAGGAATTCCATCTACTCGTTCTAGGCCCCCGTTACGCCCTTATGTAACTGGTATTCACTCCAGTACACCCCTGTGCTGTCTCTACTAAAGTGTTCACCCATTGGGGTTGATTTTATTTATGCTAAAATCCTTGTCTGGACAAAATTTTTAAAAATATTACTGATGGTTATATTTTTTTTAATGTACACTTAAACCCGTTCGTTCTATTAACTCCCCGTATCTACTAGAGTGTCCGCATAAAAAACAATGTAATAATCCATATTTAATGAACAAATTTCAATGGAATAATGAAATAATTACAAAATTTCTGTACTTGTAGACTGTAATGTCGTATTTTAAATCCTTGTTAAAAAGACCTGAAGCTTTGTTATCTTGCATATTATGTATTTATTTTTTACAGATATGGAGAGACGCCACAGAAACGTCCTACAAAGATTGATTATCCAAGATACCCGACCCCAGATAGATATGGTTCTGTGATACCACATCCAAATCACTATTACCAAAGGCCAACAGCTGAACAATTTCCGTTTCCAATTTACAGACCTAATAGTATAGAACGTCCCGAATATAACTACGATCGCCCATCTAGACCATACGATAACAAACCAGTTGAAGAAAATATTCCTTTGAAGCAACCCACCTCCAAACCAGTAACTATATCTCTGATTTACGAAATAGAAAGTCGTCCAACTTTAGTTCAGAAGCCCCAAACTAAGCCCGTTTACAGTGAACCCAACGAAAATGAAAATAAACATCCGCTTTATGGAGTTCAAGAATATAGTGAAAAACCTATTACCACGCATAGTACCGGCTATAATGGAGGAGAGATAACATCAATAATAACAGAAATTAAAGAAGGTTAGTAGATATTCATATATTACTCTTAAAATATTTTATTGTAATGGAACTAAAGTTTTGTCTGCTATTGCAACAAAAAAAAGTTAGGTAACTTAAGATAAGGCAAATATTAATTGATTTATTTTTACTCAAAATTTGTTTTTCCTACAAGAGACAGCTCATTAAATTAGCAATTAAGGTACTCTCTTAACTATCTTAGTCCTGACATATTTGCTATATACGGAGTAAGAGACACTGGTAATAGGTTTCGGAACAGAAGATTCGGAAAGGCTGGGAACTTCATAACAATTGCAATATTCAAAATAACCGGCAAATAATATACAACAAATTAAAACAGCTTAACATTACTTATTGGTTCTTTTAAAATAGTTGATAAAACAAAATAGTCATTTTGAAGCTTTGAATAAGGCTTCAGGTATCCAAAAATTCTAAACGATCATTACCTACATAACAAATATATTAAACTACAAGTAAAAACAGTAGAACATTTGAAATACTTCTAAATAAAAGTTCAAGCCCAACTTTTTTAAAAATGGATTATGGTTTATTGTTATATACCGCGATTACCATTTCCAGCTCCACACAGTTCCACGTTTATTTTCCTGGTACCTGCGGTAAGAGGCCTAAAGCAACATTTAAGCTCACGCAATTTCTTTTAAGCTTTCTTTAGTTTATCCACTGATTCCAAGTATATTTATATATACCATCTAAGCTTGGAATGGCCTATGAGGATACCGAGCATTAGAAAATATCTACGTTTTAGTAGAAGGAGTTGGATTTTAATACTCATGAAGGATCCCTACACGTGGAGCCTGGTCCGTTTGATATTCATACTAACCCAGAAGTTAGGAACCTTTTTAATAAAAGCTACCTAAAATTACCCCACGTATCATTGAAAATCACGGAGTAGAAAGGCGAAGCAGTTCTATTCCAACAAGTCAAACTAAAAAGAAAAATATTGAAATTAAAAGTGGTGAAAAAATGTACATGGCACATAGTAGCAAAATAACATGACATCAAGACAATGTAAAGTTTGATTCTGGGAAAATATAAAATATAGAACATCTTCTCAGATGTAAAAACTATCTCCACTGGTATACCCTCAAAGGATTATCGCTTACAAATAAAGAAAACACTGACATTTACATCCGACTGTTTCTGTATTCAGTGTAGATTAACGTTTTTCGTCACAGCAGTGATAGTTAGAACCTCTATTTCAATACAGAACTAACTTAGAGCCAGGCTCCAAGGCTTACAGATTTCTTACATCTCCAAGCGTGAGCGGCTGATAATATGTTCCTACCTAAATCCGTACCGGCTATCTATTGAGCGCGGATTAATAGTGCGAAAAACGGCTAAAAGACCGTCTCAAACTTTCAAAGTTTCAACTCTGAAATCTTACATAGGAACACTATTTTTATTGTAGATTCTGATTCTACAGAATATTCTTAAACACTTGTATTCAGTATCATAAAAATTAGTTTGTTGACTTCTGATCTGTATATGTTTTTCTTTAATCATTACAGCTCAATCTATTCCATCTATCGCTAATCGACAAAAAATTCAGATAAAACTTAACCTGAAGCTGTTCAACATGTGATGTAGGACTGTGCCTTAACGACAAAAAAAATTGTTTCTCTTTATACCATTCGAAATAAAGTTCTACTTTTGAAAATATTTTATTAACCGACGCCTAGTGTCCTATGATTGAATGCCAAAGATTGTTCAGACTATAGGACAATATCACTAATAAGCCATACCCTCAAAATATTTCTAAAGGTGATTCATGGAAGATTATATAGAAAACTAGAAGATGATATGGATGATACTCAGTTTGGGTTCCGCAAGGGACTGGGAACGAGAGAGGCATTGTTTGCTTTTAATGTCCTCTCTCAAAGATGCTTAGATATGAACCTAGATATTTATTCCTGTTTCATCGACTTCGAGAAGGCATTCGACAGGGTCCGACATGAAAAACTAATAGAAGTACTGAGAAACAAAGATATAGACAGACGAGACTTACGAATCATTATCAATCTGTATTGGAATCAAAAGGCCAATATAAAGATAGAAGAACAAAAGTCCGGAAATATAGATATAAAGAGAGGAGTAAGACAGGGCTGTGTTCTGTCACCATTACTGTTTAACGTGTACAGTGAAGCCATATTCCAGGAAGCGATAGCGGATCTGGGTGATGGAATCTCTGTAAACGGAAGAATAGTAAATAACATAAGATTCGCTGATGACACCGTTATAATGGCAGACACCCTGGAATCGCTACAAGAATTGGTAAATAGAATTAACGATTATTGCATTAGATACGGACTAAAAATAAATAAGAGAAAAACTAAATTTATGATTGTCTGAAAAACGCAACATGGAAATGAAAGATTAATGATAGAGCAAACCCAAATAGAAAAAGTAGAGATATATAAATATCTGGGAACCTGGGTTGATGACAAAAATGACCAAAGTAGAGAAATCAAAGTCCGAATTGAAACTGCAAGGCAAGCATTTGTGAAAATGAAGACAATGCTTACCAACAGAGACCTTCAGTTGCATCTCAGATTGAGGGCTCTAAGATGTTACATATTTTCTATCTTACTATACGGAATGGAAGCTTGGACATTGAAGAAACAACACATAAGAAAAATAGAAGCGTTCGAAATGTGGTGTTACAGAAGAATATTAAAAATTCAGTGGGTTCAAAGGATTACCAATGCTGAGGTACTACGACGTCTAAATAAGGAGTTAGAAATTATGAACAGCATAAAAAGAAGAAAACTAGAATATTTGGGTCAGATAACCAGAGGAGAAAAATATGAGCGGCTGAGAATTATTATGCAAGGAAGGATCCAAGGAAGAAGACGCATCTTCTGGCTGAAGAACCTTAGAGAATGGTTTAACTGTAGTTCACTAGAACTTTTCAGAGCAGCAGCCGACAAAGTGACCATAGCCGTTATGATATCCAAACTCCGATAGGAGATGGAACTTTAAGAAGAAGAAGAAGAAGTGTCCTAATACTTATGACACCGTCTATAGCCTTTGTTAGCTGTTAAAAAATAAAAAATACAATACATTGTTATTAAAAATAATGATTTTTTATAAAAAAAAACCAAAAAACTTGTTAAAAGTTCAAAAAAAAAATAATTCCGGCGTCAAAGGGTTAAGAACAATATTAAGAAACATTTGAAATATACCTAAAAAACGCTGAACTTTCACATTAAAAACAATTTAAAACGTTTAAAAAACTTCTTCTGTTTATTTTCAATTAAACAAGTGCGTTTTTCGAAACTGCACAATTTTTAACTACAAATTTTATTTAATAACGTCTTCGCGGAGGCATTTCCCGTAACGTGCGATCGTTTGTAATGTAAAAGTTTAAATTCTGCGTTTTTAGACATATTTCAAATGCCTCATATTTGTTGCCGAAACTCAAAATCGAAATTTCATGCTATGGTATTTGAAGATTAGACTGTTACAATGGAAATTCGATTAAGAACGGTCAATGAAAATGATACATTTACGACAAAATACATAAAATTCATACGAAAGCTGCGTTCTTCACCTTTAAAATTCATTTTGATTTTTGTCGATAGGACACTCTGATCAAAAGATATCGAATTTTTACCGTCGAGTTGATACTAAATGATTAAATATTACATAAAATTAATTTCGCGCGCCTAACTGACATTCAAAATCGCCGGTCGCTTCTAGCGTTGTTTCTGAGAGAACGGTTTATTCTACATAAAAAATGTTAAAATACATTTTTGTTTAAAATTGTCTCAGCTACATTTTTTATTTGAACCATTTTTTACAGCGTACAGATTCTTGGTAAATCGATTTTTTCCGTTTCCCCCCTTTACGTGGGGGGTTTTAGGTGGAAGCTGGGGGTAGGAATGGTAAACTTTTTGCATATTTTTTGAGGTCCAAAAATTTACATTCTCGGAAAAATTCAGCTTTTTCGTATAATTTTTAGGGGTCAAATCTCTGACGACTATACTATTAGCTGAACATTAAAAAAAAATCCCTACCTTTTACCTAATCGACCTATAATAACTCTTAAAGCGAAGCTTCTATATTTGCGTTGTATTTCTTTTTTTTTTTGCCTAACTATCTCTGTAAAACATTAAATTTATACCGATACAATTATATAAATTCACTAAACGATGTACCATACGAACTAATAATGTGAATTATTAGCATTTAAATTAGTTATGCACATTAACAACAATAAGTGACCATTGTTGTAATCTGAAAAAGAGCCTTCGGCTTTTGTTTCTTTCAAGATCTCCATCGCATGACGTAATAAATACATCATTCACTGTCATTGGAATGATTAAATGCAGCCATTGAAACTGGTAGAAGAACGGCGAAACAATGCGAACATTTCAACATCTCAAAAACAATAGAAAACACCATAAATAAACCGACGCACAATTCCATCCCATTCAAAAGGAATAGTGTGTATTTGCGATATAGGTTTTTGCCGATATAAATTTTCATTATCAAAAAAAAACGAACTAAAAACGATAATTATCAAATTTTAGGATTGTGTATAGCAGTATATGCAGGGTGGTACTTAGTAATTTTACTCATAAATATCGTAGATTTCTTTTCATAAATTCCTTTTAAATTAATTTTTATCAAATATTTATGAAAATATCTTTTCATAAATATTTGTTTATATTCGTACCTAATTAATAATTATTATCACTATTGTGACTGTAATTATAATAATTGATAAGATTACTCTTTCCCCACTATTCATCTTTAAAATTAAGAATTTCATGGGCTGATTAGTTCAGGGAAATAAGTCCCTATTTCTCAGGACTTCGTAATAGCCGGGTATTTGTAGGTGTTCTGCAGACATTTCGGCGTTGTTCTTTAATGTTGAAATATTTATTTATCCTTAAATAAAAACATTTTACCTGTTAGAAGATAGATAACTCTTAAAAATGACGTATTTTAATTATTTTGTTGCTCCAAACACAGCTCAATAAGGTAAATTAATTGTTCATAACTTATTTAAAAAATAACTTACACTTTTGTAACAGCTCTCAAAGGAGTCTTTTAGTGCTTAAAAAATCTTCACATTTCAGTTCGCTCTATCATTTAGTTCAGTGTAGTCCAACCTCAGGTACGCGGGCTGCATGCGGCCCGATGCTCGTTAAACTGCGGCCCCCGCAAACACATTTCAAAAATATTGCCATTGGTAACTTTTACCCGTTCCAACCCTGTCTAACTTTCCGTAATCTTAAGAGAGTAGTTAACTTTGAACACCCACTTCCGATGAGCGGGCAGTTAGCTTCAGTCAGCTGCACGTGTCGTGTTGAATTAACAGTGGCGAATAAATTGAATGTTAAATTCAGAATGAGTAGTGCCAAAAAACGCAAAATTTTCGAAGAAAATAGTACGTTCCAAGGAAAATGGGAAAATCAATATTTCTTTATCGAATTAAAAGGCAAACCTCAGTGCATTATTTGTTGTCAAGTACTCGCGGTATCAAAAGAATACAATATTATTAGGCATTATGAAACACAGCACAAAACAAAATACGACAAATATCAAGGTGAAGCTCGCAATACTCTTGTAAAAGAACTTAAAGCTAAATTGAATAAACAAAAATCTCTATTTACAAAACCAACAGCTCTTCAATCATCAATCTTAGCAGCATCATATGAAGTATGTTTAGAACTTGTCAAAAGTAAAAAAGCATTTAGATATGGAGAAATGATCAAGCGGTGTGCCGTTAAAATGGCGCGATCCTTTGGAGATGAAAAATGGCCAAAAATTTTGAATGTGTTTCAGTTTCCCATCAATCTGTATCTAGAAGAGTTAATGAGCTGAATACTCATGTATTTAAAAAAATGGTCGACACAGTTCGTGATTGTTTGTACTCTCCTTAGCCCTGGACGAATCTGTTGATATTACTGACAAAAATCAGCTATTAATTTTTGTTAGATGCATCATTCAAGATTTTTGTGTAACTGAGGAACTTAAAAAAATTAAGCCACAACACAAAACATCTTCTAGAGGAAAGAAGAAAACTTAGGTAAAATCAGGATCACAACCAAAATGAACTAAGAATTTTGAATAAGAAAATTAAAAAGGAAGTTAGAAAAGATCTAAGACTATACAATACGATAGAAATAACTAGAGTAATAGAAGAAAACAAAAGCTTGAAAGTACTCAGACAGAGCATGTCCATTGGAAGAAAAAACGTCCACAAATTAAGAAATGAACAGGGGCAAATCATTGAGGATAGAATTCAAATTATGAATACGATAGAGAGTTTTTATAGACAACTATACAAAGAACAGCAATGTAACCGGAGTGGATCATTACCAAAGATAATCAATCAGGGATCTGAAATTTTACCGGACGTAACACCCAATGAAGTTCGAAGGTCAGTGCAAGAAATGAAAAACAATAAGTCCCCCGGAGGCGATGAAATAGTGGCAGATGCCTTGAAGGTGGCTGGAAAAAGATTATGGCAGGTCCTTGCCAAACTATTCACTAGATGTTTGCAGGAAGCAATAACACCAACCCAGTGGTATAACGCAGAAATTATCATACTTCATAAAAAAGGGGATGCTACCGACCTCAGGAATTATAGGCCCATAAGTCTACTTTCACATATTTATAAACTATTTACAAAAATAATTACGAAACGACTAGAAAATAAATTGGAATTTTATCAGCCCATAGAACCGGCGGGTTTTAGAAAAGGCTATGGAACAAACGATCACCTACTGGTAATAAAAAATCTTATAGAAAAATGCACTGAATATAATAAACCACTAGCTTTAATATTTGTCGACTATGAAAAGGCATTCGACACCGTAAATCAACAAAAAATGTTGGAAGCCTTGACAGAATGCCGAATTGACTATCGGTATATAAATATAATTAAACATATATACCAAAACGCAACAGCCAGTGTTAGAGTGTGTGATCGTCAAACCCAGAAATTCCCGATACAACGTGGAGTACGCCAGGGGGACACCATATCGCCGAAACTGTTCACTACGCTTTTGGAATATATATGTAAAAGGGCAAAACTGAACGACAAGGGCATAAACATAAACGGAGAAAAGCTTAGCCATCTAAGGTTTGCAGATGATATTGTACTAATAGCTGATAGGATAGATGAGGCCAAAGAACTTTTAAATCAGCTCTACTTTTCCTCGCTACAAGGGGGATTGAAAATAAATATATCTAAAACCCAGATGATGACAAATCTTGTAGTCAGCGAAGATATATGCGTAGGAACAAGATCCATAGACCAGGTAATGGCCTATAAATACCTAGGTCATGAGATTCGCATAGGAAAAGATAACCAAACCGTTGAGCTTCTCCGTCGTATAAGACTGACTTGGGCAGCCTTCGGCAAGCTGAACCATATTTTCAAATCGTCTGATATACCAATATGCCTTAAAAGAAAAACGTTTAATCAGTGTGTTTTGCCAGTGTTAACTTACGGTGCGGAAACGTTGACCATGACAAGGAGAACAGTTCAAAAGATCCGTGTGTGTCAAAGGGCGATGGAGCGTGCTATATTGGGCGTTTCACTACGAGACAAGATCCCAAATCGCCAGCTACGACAAAGAACAGGAGTGGCTGATGCAGTAGAGAGAGTAGCAACACTGAAATGGAACTGGGCAGGTCACGTGGCTCGAATGACAGATAATAGATGGACAAAGCGGATACTAGAATGGAGACCAAGAGGTGATGCCTACCGAAGCAGAGGTCGTCCACCAACACGTTGGACTGACGATCTAAAACGTTGTCATAGGAATTGGATGCAAGAGGCACAAGATCGAAATAGATAGAAAATTATGAGGGAGATTTATGTCCAGCAGTGGATAAGCGAAGATTGAATGATGAGGAACTTCTAAAACTGCACCACATTGAAGACGGGACCAAAGGTATAAATATATTTGAAGCAGTTAGTGACGCTGTGAAAAATATAGGCGGTTTTCAAAAGTGCTCTTGCGTTTGCACCGACGGAGCAAAAACACATACGGGACAGATAAAGGTATTGGCTGGACTCTTGCGGGAAAATGGTGTTAACTGTGTTATGTTTCATTGCATTATCCATCAAGAGGCTCTCTGCGGAAAGATAATTAAAATCAACGATACTATGAAAACTGTAGTGCAGATAGTAAACAGCTTATGAGGAGGAAACAGAGCTCAGCGACACCGAAAAATTCATCTCTTTCTTGGAGGAATTAAATACTGAATATAAGGACGTCCCCCTACAGTCAGAGATACGCTGGTTGAGTGAAGGTAAATGCCTTAGAAATTTTTTTTCTTTAAGAAAAAAGATCTTACTGTTTTTTGAAACGGAAATTGTTATTAACACGGACGTATTTATAACAAAGCTTAAGAACAAAACATTTCTTCATGAACTGGCATTTCTAACAGACATTACCTCTCACTTGAACACAGCCTACAACACTAGGACAAAAATAAGACAGTATCACAGTTGGTTGGTCAAATTGTGACATTTCGCAAGAAACTTGATCTTTTCGAGAACTGCATGAAAATAAACGACCTCACACATTTTCCTGCGTGTTTCGAAATAAATCAAGAAGAAACCATAGTTGATTTCTCGAGATTTGCAAAAGTTCTTAAAGAAATAAAAAGAGAATTCGATGAAAGGTTTTCGGAATTTGATGCACTAAAACCCGATCTTGAGCTTTTTAACAATCCAATGGAAGTCAACATCCAGAACCAATCAGCAGAATACCAATTAGAGCTGTGCGAACTACAGTTCGATTCGTTTTTTCAAGCAAAGAAAAATGAAAAAAAACGCAAAATTTTCGAAGCGAATCATGCGTTCCGAAGAAAATGGCAAAATCAATATTTCTTCATCGATTTAAAAGACAAACCTCAGTGCATTATTTGTTGTCAAGTACTCGCGGTATCAAAAGAATACAATATTAGTACGCTCTATGAAACCAAACACAAAACAAAATACGACAAATATCAAGGTGAAGCTCGCAATACTCTTGTAAAAGAACTTAAAGCTAAATTGAATAAACAAAAATCTCTATTTACAAAACCGACAGCTCTTCAATCATCAATTTTAGCAGCATCATATGAAGTATGTTTAGAACTTGTCAAAAGTAAAAAAGCATTTAGATATGGAGAAATGATCAAGCAGTGTGCCGTTAAAATGGCGCGATCCTTTTGAGATGAAAATATGGCCAAAAATTTTGAATGTGTTTGTTTCCCATCAAACTGTATCTAAAGAGTTGATGAGCTGAATACTCATGTATTTAAAAAAATGGTCGACACAGTTCGTGATTGTTTGTACTCTCCTTAGCCGTGGACGAATCTGTTGATATTACTGACAAAAATCAGCTATTAATTTTTGTTAGATGCATCAGTCAAGATTTTTGTGTAACTGAGGAACTTCTAAAACTGCACCACATGGAAGACGGGACCAAAGGTATAAATATATTTGAAGCAGTTAGTGACGCTGTGAAAACTATAGGCGGTTTTTAAAAGTGCTCTTGCGTTTGCACCGACGGAGCAAAAACAATAACGGAACGCATAACGGGATTGGCTGGACTTTTGCGGGAAAATGGTGTTAACTGTGTTATGTTTCATTGCATTATCCATCAAGAGGCTCTCTGCGGAAAGATAATTAAAATCAACGATACTATGAAAACTGTAGTGTAGATAGTAAACAGCTTAAATTCATCTCTTTGTTGGAGGAATTAAATACTGAATATAAGGACGTCCTCCTACAGTCAGAGATACGCTGGTTGAGTGAAGGTAAATGCCTTAGAAATTTTTTTTCTTTAAGAAAAAAGATCTTACTGTTTTTTGAAACGGAAATTGTTATTAACACGGACGTATTTATAACAAAGCTTACGAACAAAACATTTCTTCATGAACTGGCATTTCTAACAGACATTACTTCTCACTTGAACACAGCCTACAACACCAGGGCAAAAATAAGACAGTATCACAGTTGGTTGGTCAAATTGAGACATTTCGCAAAAAACTTGATCTTTTCGAGAACTGCATGAAAATAAACGACCTCACACATTTTCCTGCGTGTTTCGAAATAAATCAAGAAGAAACCATGGTCGATTTCTCGAGATTTGCAAAAGTTCTTACAGAAATAAAAAGAGAATTCGATGAAAGGTTTTCGGAATTTGATGCACTAAAACCCGATCTTGAGCTTTTTAACAATCCAATGGAAGTCAACATCCAGAACCAATCAGCAGAATACCAATTAGAGCTGTGCGAACTACAGTTCGATTCGTTTTTATCAAGCAAAGAAAAATGAAGACATTAGTACCTTTTGGAAGTTAGTCTCCAAGGATCGTTTTCCTAAACTTCGTAACTTTGCGTTGAAACTATATTCAATGTTTAGTAGTACATATATATGTGAAAGTACATTTTCTGCTTTGAAGCATATTAAATCTAAAACACGTAATCGCATGGAAAACGATTCTCTGGAAGACTCACGTGTATTAGACTCACTACGACTAGCATATTTTTAAATACACCAATAAATGTACATGTGTATGCCAAGGGTCAAATAATAGAACAGGTAAATTCCATAAAATATTTGGGAGCAAATATCAATAGTCAGTGTAATCCAAAAAAAGAAATCCTATCAAGAATCGAACAAGCAAGGAAAGCATTCATGAGCATGAAAACATTTTTTACAAGATCAGATCTTAGTCTGCAGTTTAGAATCCGAATGATTAGATGTTACGTTTTTTCTGTCTTACTGTATGGCTGTGAAAGTTGGACGATGGACTCGAAATAGAAAAAAGAATAGATTCCTTTGAGATATATATATATATATATATATATATATATATATATATATATATATATATATAATATATATATATATATATATATATATATATATAAATATATATATATATATATATAATATATATATATATATATATATATATATATATATATATATAAAATAAAGGAGATGAAGCCACTTTCAAGGCTATATGAAGGTTCCATATATCCAGAAGATATATGGAACCTTCTCATCTCTGTCTGAAGCTATGATAAATGCTATAGTGCAGTACACAAATATAAAGATTGTAGAAGTTCGAACAAGGTTTGCTGTAGAGACACAAACAGATTAAAAAGATATGGAGCACTGAGTACTGAAATATGAGCTTTGATGGGCCTACTAATATATACCGCGATCTATAAATCTAACGATATTGATGCCATGTTTACTGCAGATGAAACCGGAAGAGAGATTTTTAGTACTGTTATGAGCGGAAAACGATTTAGGGTTTTGATAAATTGCTTGAGGTTTGATGATGCCACATCTAGGAAAAAAAAACTAAAAGAAACACCAGCGGCTCATATTAATGACATTTTTGAAATATTTTTCGAAAATTGTTAAGATGAATTTACCATTGGGAAAAATGCATGCATGGATGAGATGTTAATCGGGTTTAGCGTCCGGTGCAAGTTCCGGATGTACATACAAAATAAGCCACGAAAATATGTCATAAAACTCCGGTAAGTGCTGGGTGGATTGAGTAGCTCAGTAAATGCCGGTGCCGGTCCCAAGCCCAGATAAAGGAGGAGGGTTGAAGCGATGGGCTAGCAACTCATCCCTTGTCAAAAGAAATAAATGCTAAAAATTTCGACCAAAAGCCACGGAATACAAAGGATGGATCAAAACAAAGACGACTAATGCAACAGAAAAGGAAAATGATATTGGCTACATGGAATGTACAAGGACTGAACCGAACAAGCAGAAGTATTCAAAGAATTAGCGGAAAGAAAAATAGATATATGTATTCTCACCGAGACCAAAAAAAAGGGAAAAGGAAATGAAGAGATAGGAAAATATATACATATTTACAGTGGCGAGTAAAGATAACAGAGCTAAGAGAGGAGTCTTATTGCCATTCGAAAAAATCTTAAAAACGATATTGAATCGTGGACTGAAACAAATGAACATCTGCTAACATTGGAAATGAAAAAGAATGGACACAACATCGTAATTGTCGGAGTGTATGCCCCAAATGAAGATGCAGATCCAGAAAGTAAAGACGATTTCTACAACAAGATGAATGAAATACTCTCTTAAGTTAAAGAAAACTGTAAAATCTTTATACTAGGAGATTTAAACGGCAGAGTAGGGAGAGAACAAAATAACAGAGTCGCAGATTTTTGTGAAACAATGTCTCTCAAAATTATGAATGGCTTTTTTCAACATAGAGACATCCATAAATTTACATGGATACAACCTACTAGGAATCTGCGCTCGATAATCGATCTATGTAATCCAACATTAAACTTACCAGCTGAAAACAACTGACGTACGGGTATACCATGGATCAGATTGTGGATCCGACCATCGCTTACTTATAGTCAACGTGATAGTTAAAAACAATAACACTCAGGTACAGCATATAATATCCCCTAAATATAACCCAGAAAGCTTAAAAGAAGATTCAACGAAATTTCTTTACAAATTACGACTGGCCACAAAATTACAAAATGTGGATCGAGAAAATATATCAGCGGAAGAATTATACCAGCAACTTAAAAAATGCATTCTTGAGGCTGCAAGTGAAGCTTTGGGGTATAAAGACAAACATGAAACAAGAAATCAAGAATGGTGGTCGAAGAATGTGCAAACGTTAGTAAACAAGAAGAAAACTGCTTATCAGAAATGGATGTCAACGAGAAAGGAGGAAGATTACAAGATATATAAAAAATTAAATCGAGATGTAAAAAGAGCAGTAGTGAAAAGTAAAAACGAGATGTGGGATCGAAGATGTGCAGAGGTGGATAGGTATATGGGTGGAACAAGAGTTGGGCAAGTGTGGAAGGTTATAAAGTCTCTCCGAAGGGAAGGAAAGGAAAAATCTAACTTACAGTTAATAGATCTAAAACAGTGGAAACACCATTATGAGGTCTTACTGACAGAGAATAGATGTAAATTCCAAGAGATCGAAATGGAGACATCCCAATTGAGTTGGTAAAGTATGGACCAAAAATATTACATGAGATGTTGGTTCAACTATTTAACAAATGCTTAAAAGGACAAAATATCCCTGATGATTAGAATGTTGGAGACATCAGCTCAATATTCAAAAAAGGGGATAAATGCAAGTGGCCCCTAATTTTAGGGGAATAACTGTTATCAGCTCAGTGGGGAGGTTGTACGGTCCAATAATAAAAGAAAGAATAGAATCAGAATACGAAGACATAGAAGAACAAAATGGATTTCGCGCAAGAAGATCGTGCACTGATGGTATATTCGTTCTGCAGCAAGTAATCGAAAAACGAAAGGCAAGGAATCTACCTACCCACCTATTGTGTGTAGATTTAGAGAAGGCATACGATACGGTACCTTTGGAAAAACTATTTCAAACATTAACAAGTGTCGTTTCAAGAAGGAAACTTTATATCTGAATCATTTCCAATAACAAAGGGGCTTAAACAAGGATGTTGTCTATCTCCGACCTTATTTAAAATATATATTTAATCATCGCTAGAGCAGTGGAGGAAACAAGTATCCGGAATGGGAATAGACATAGACGGTGGTAAATGTCTAACAACTTTATTTTTTGCAGATGATCAGATAGTCGTAGCGAATGATGAGGAAGAAACGGACTACATGTTTAGAAAACTAAAGAAAGAATATTAAAAATGGGGCCTCAATATGAACATGTCAAAAACAGAGTATCTTAAAATAGGAGATGATGAAGAAGATCCAGAGTTAGAAATTAGAACCAAAAAAACATGTAATGAATATAAATATCTCGGATCTATAATATCTAAAGAGGGCACTACCAAAAGAGATATCGAAAACAGAACGCAGCAGGGAAAAAAAGCAATAAACATTCTAAACTCTCTACTATGGTCCAAAGATATTAGACAAGAAACGAAATTGACAATCTATCGAACCTTGGTAGAGCCTATTATAACTTATGGGGCAGAAGTTTGGCAGATCACGAAAAAAGATATAAAAAGAATAGAAGTAGTAGAAATGGATTTTGTAAGGAGAGCTTGTGATGTATCTAAATAAGATCATATCAGGAATGAATCTATTAGAAGGAGGACAAATACGTATATTCCAGTGTAGACAGAATTGAAACGAGACATCTAGTGTGGTATGGTCACGTGAAGCGAATGAATGAAGATAGATGGCCAAAGAAAGCTTTAAACTACATACCACAACAAAGAAGAAGAAGAAGAAGAAGGGAAAGGCCTTCAGTTGCCTGCGAAGAAAATGTGCGGTACATAATGAGAGATAGAGCCATTAAACAAGACGAATAGATGGACAGAAAACGATGGCGGTCGAAATGCGAGAGGTCGAAATGGCAGAGGCTGTAGGAACCTCGCTTATATATATATATATATATATATATATATATATATATATATATATATATATATATATATATATATATATATATATATATATATATATATATATATATATATATATATATATATATATATATATATATATATATATATATATATATATATATATATATATATATATATATATATATATATATATATATATATATATATATATATATATATATATATATATATATATATATATATATATATATAATAATATATATACTAATGTTTGTATTTTGAGAACAATTTCCGAAGTGGAAATGGAAACGTCAATAAACGTATTTTAACCTTTAATTGTGGCTTATTCCCGTTTAAATAGTAATTAATATATATATATATATATATATGTCATAAAACTGATATTGATAACTGATGCTAAGACTCAATTTGCCTATAATGGCTATATATATATACCGGAAAAGGTATATTCGGATGAAATTGGGCTTTCAAATTCAGAAAAAAATCCAGAAATCCAGACAAAAATAACCAAACCCACAGAATCGGTAATTCGTCTATCAAAACCTTTATTTGGCAGTAATAGGAACATTACTGCAGATAATCTATTTTTCTTCTCTTCAACTAGTGAAAGAGTTACAGTCCAGAGGGCTTACCTATGTCGGAGAAAATCAAAAAGGGAAATACCTTCAGAATTTCATACAAACAAACAAAAGCATATTGGTTCTGCATTATATGGATTTTCAAAACATGAAACGCTAGTTTCATATATTCCTAAGAGAAACAAGGCTGTAATCTTCATTTCCTCTATGCGTCTTCCTCTTAATACACTAGATGAGAAATGCACCATTTACAGCTCATGAGTTGTGTCAATGCATTTGTCATGTCTAATTGTTTCAAAAATAATGAAAATCCATCCCGAATCAAATTCATGAGGCACTAGCGAAAAACCTGACAGAACCTTTCATGAGGAAACGATTTGAGAATTAGCTTAGATATAAGAATACTTGCACTCGAAAAACCAGTAAAATTTCCGCCAGAAGAAAAATTAGAGATTCGGAAACATTGTTAGTTATACCTATCTAACTTCATAGAAAGACATTTTACTTACTCTTTCATTGTAAAAAGCCTATATATTTATCATGTAGTAAGAAAATATGCACAAAATGTGATTCAAAATAATTGCAACGATAATTTTTCGACTGTTCTAACAACCATTCAAATTTCGTCATTTTTTGTCATGTGGAACAATTTCACCCAATCATGTCAACATTAGACTGATAATTGCATTCAGTGCAATTTTCAATCCCTATGACAACACGATCGAGTTTGACAACTTCATCCAAATAAATTTCAAAATGTCACGTTTCGGCAATGAGAATGTTCAAAGTATAAATGCGCTAATCAAAGAAAAAATTCCCAGAAATACAACCTACGGTCACAAATATATTTGGGGAATATTCATGGAATATTCAGTCGAAAAATTATCCGCCGAATATCCCTCGGACATTGATAAAAATTATTGATTAGTATTCCCTTAAACTTTATAGGTAGATATATATTCTAAACTTGTGATGAAATTGTGGAGGCTTGTTATAATAAGGAGAGATTTCAGTACTATTGTAAAATAAAGGTATTCTAATAACTTTTTTATATAATACTTATGAGCGAATAACGTTTTTCCAGTTGTAACTTATTTCAGTGAAATATTTTCAAATACCTAAATCTTTTTTATTTTCGTCCGTGGGACTCCACATCACGCTCAATGTAACTGAATTTGCACCTCACTGGTTACGGGTTAAAATGTTAATATTTTGCAATATTAAGGTTAAGGTAATATTACATTGTCGACATAAAAATACGTTATTTTTAGTAACATTGTAACAATGTGAAACATAATTTATTTTATATTATTTATATAATATACACATAAAAGCGTTATAGATGAAATAATGAATGCACATAGTAGCTTTAATTAGTTAAATAACATCCTACAACAATAGAACCACCTTAATAACAACATTGACATGAAGCGCTAAAACCAATTCAAATTGAAGAAATTATCATTAGTCAAAGGTTCTTTCTTATTATCTAAGACAAATTATTGGGAAACACAAATTACTCCACTTCCAAGGAAACGGATCAACTTAATTGGACAATTAGGTCTGTGATCATCCTCGTCAACCTTGAAACTTTTTTTTCGCTTGGATGCATAAGCACTTTTTTCTTCTTAATTTAAAGCTGCTTGGGTTAATACGATTTTAGATAAAATGACGCTTCCGAACAACCGCTACATCACTTGTTAATTATAATTAACGGTGAGTTTTTATGTTGTCTATGATGTAAGGTCAAAAAAAAAACAGGAATCCGGTCAAAAATAACTGCTAAAATTTATAAATATATATAATAACTAAAATTATATACTAAAAACTTAGTGAGTCATGATATATAATATAGGAAAATATTTCATTAAATATAGTGTGAAGGAGTGGCGACTGGGGATAATTTTGTTCCGTGGGCGCTGATTCAAAACTATAAAAAAAAATAGATATTTACCAAAAACCTACTTTTTAAAGTTTTTTCAATGGGCAACATGGCAAGCACCATCAGTCTTTCTTACGACCTTGTATTTCTTAAAAACTTCTTAATTCATTTCAAAGTAGAGAGACATCTTTCAGTTTCTGCAGTTGTCATTGGCATCGTTAATAAAATACTCATACTTATTTCACAAAATGTTGATTCCAAACTATAAGGCAATATTAAATTTAAAATACGTAAACAACCGATTACATTTTCATTTTCTTATGTTATTTCTGACCGCCAGTAAAATATTGTCAATTCCAATTTCAGAGCTATATTTCAACTATTGGAAAAAAATTGCAGAAGATATCAATGCCTTCTAAAGATAGTTCTTTTCTATAATTTTTTTGAAATAACTTTGCAATAGATAGATGATTCATAAAATATAAACGATTTTTAACTTCATTTCTCCTCATTCAAAGTTCAAATATTCCTCATTTCCCTTTTTTCGCACATTTTTCGTTACAAAAAGTAGGCTGCTTCTGATGTTAACAAATATTTTTCATGACTGTCAATAGCATATTGCAATTTCACAGACCCCGTTTTAATTTTCTTCAATTGTTTAAATATTGTGTAAACAACAGGTGGCATTATTTTGTAAAAGAAATTCAACCAGTACTGAAATGTAGGATCATTAAATCATTTGGTCGATTTTTAAATACAGTTTGTATCGCTCTAGACTGAAAATTCCATCGGGTTTGCGTTAATTTTTCAATTCGTCTATTTATCATGTTATGTAAGGAGAATTAAATAAAAATGCGGGTATGTCGCTTCTTACCAAAAAGTATATGGACACTAGGATCACTAGGAGTTAATAATACGGACACTAGGAGAAACAATTTGTTAAATTGGTGGGTAATAATATATAATCTGCATTTTTGTAAATTACTTAGATTTTAACATTAACTCCAATTAATTTGTTCCAAAATTTAGGTCGATATCCCAACAGCAACTTAGTTCCAAATTTGAGAAACTCAAAAATCGCTTATGTATTTTCCCGCCAAAATCGTAACAAAGGACTAATACCGTCTGAGCTTGTATAGAAACATCTGCTGTTTTGTCGGCAATCAGTACAACAAATGTAGACGTATCTTGAAGTATCTTTAAATCCTTTACTTTATTGAATAGACAGTGTAAAACCTATATTTTTAGTGTGATCAACTGTAACGAACTAGTTTTAAAAACACCCCCTTATTAATCGGCTCTTCAAACTCATTATGACGTAGTGCAAGATCGATTGGCCGCACAAATATCAATACATAATTTCAAATATCGTATTTGACCAGACGTAACGGTTGTAGATACCATTTCGTTGTGTATACGAATGTTTTCGTAATATGCACTACTTAAACCAGAAGTGATATCAGTTGTGCCTAATGGCTGGAAGTTTACAGTATTGTTCATATGTATGTCCAAATTTTCGTGTTTTTATACCTTTTCACCCAAATGTTTAAAATCACGTACACCTTCTTTTGTCCGGTTATCGTCTCCAATAAATAACAAACAAACAAACAACTTGAGTCAAGCTTTCGCGTAAACCCTTATCGATTTTTTCAACTAGATTGTACTTGTATTAAATTCAATACCAGCATTGGTCGTTCATAATTTTAAATGTTTATCCTGTACCATTTTTTACCCTGTACGAGATTTTAATCTGCAGCTTACAGATATTCGAAAGAGAGCACTTAACGATTTGCGTTTTAGATCTTCGAACGGGAATAAATAAAATCTAAATGTATATTTACACAGTCAAAATTGCATCGAATAAAAGCAATCGTGTCTTTTTTAATTCGTTTTTCTCTGTGAAATTCTTTTAAATTCCGTCCTAAAATTTCGAACGAGAATATGAGTATTTGTTTGTACAGCCAGATGCTTATACCGAGATAGCTACTGTCTTTCTCTGCTTTCGCTATTCTGGTGTCTCATTAACACGTCAGTGCGTGAAGTCGAGAGTCTGAGGCTGGCCTTTGACCAGTCTTGTAGTGCTGGGATTATCCCGGTCAGTGCGAAGAAGACCTAGATGAAATTCAGTTTGGATTTAGGAATATGCTTGGTACTCGTGAAGTACTTTCTGGTTTAAATGTACTTCTTCAAAAGAGCCTCGGCCAACGCTAAGATATTTATGTGGCTCTCATAGATTACGAAAAAGCTTTCGTTAGTGTATATCATGGCATTATTTCGAACGTATTAAGAACCAAAGGCATTGGTCGTAGAGACCTGCGTATCATAGAATTGTAAGCAGAAACATAGAAAACTGATATTGGAAGAAGAAAGCAGTCAAAGAGGCATCGGACAGGGATGCATTATATTAGCGATGTTATTTAATATCTACTGGAATATAATTTTCAAACAGACTTTACAAGAAAAAGACTTTGTAGTGAAAATCAATGGTGAATTTATCAATAATCTTGGATCCGCTTACGACACAGCTATCTTATGCGACAGTCTCCAGGGCCTTCAGAAACTATCTTATCTCTTCAAAAGATTGTAAGAGTTATTCACTTTAAATATCTGGGATTCTACATTACAGAACAACTAGACCCAAGTTAAAAGATCAAGTGCAGAATTGAAGCAACTCGCATAACGTTTCTGAAAATGAAAACATTATTCCGTAACCACAACTTAAAATTACGTTAAAAAATGATCGAATGTTATATTTCGTCAGTGTTGTTACATATTACAATTGCCTAGAGGCGTTTGAAATGTGGTTGCCAAGGCGAATGCTCCGAATGCTGTGGAAAGCGATGCAGACCAACGAAGCTATGTTAATAGAGTAAATGCCGTTCGTGAATTATTTAAAACTATTAAGATATGCAAGATTTGCATACCTGGTGTATGTTCTTAAAAGAGACCATTATTATAGAATTCTTCAGCTCATCAAGAAAGGTAAAAGCGAGGGTTGCAGAGAAAGTGGAAGGAAACAGATGTCATGGCTCAAAAACATTCGATTTGCTGCAGACCGTAAATAAGTGGCCAATGTAATTGCCAATAGTAAGGAGACCCAATATGGCACCTAAAAAAGGATAATATCCGATAAGACTGTCTAAATACAAAATAATTTTTCTGTTCCTGAATAATCCGCACTTAGATTTAAAATCAAAGACAAAGATGACATTTTAATAGTTTACATTTATAAATCAAAGAAAACAAAAAATTACCAATCGTGGAACCTGGAAATTGAAACACACTCGCTCAAACATGTTATTGATGCACAAAAATACTTCTAGCAGAAATCATATCTGTATTTTTATAAGATTTAGTATTAAAAAGGATCTCAGATACGATAACTAGCCAAATTCATTTGTTACAGGATATCATGGAAGACAAAGAAGTTAAACTTCGCTGTCTTGTCGTTGAATTTATCATATGAGCAGAAAACGAAGGTTTTTAAACGTATTTACAATATTTGCGAAGAAAGAAAATACGAACATATTATTCTAAAAAAAAGTATTTCATATCTAAGGCATGAAAATCATGCTTCGAATTTCGAACAAACGCTTAGAGACTTGGGGTAAGAAGTGAAAATATCTGCTACAAGTAAGAAACAATCTTCCAAGCTCAAAAAAGAACAACAGCTTATTAAAGAACAAAAATATAATGACATGATACTACATTTCTATACTTCTATTAAATAATTATGAATCTAATTTGTACTGCAAGTTAACAAGATTTTAAAGCACATTCTTCAAAAGACGATATTGTCAGATTTGAAAAAGAAATAGTTTTTTACCTTTTTTGTTAAAACTGACCCAATACAATATCCATTGTTAAAGGCTTAATTCATTAAAGTGAAATAGGAAGTAAAACCAAACATTTTGCCATTTTCGTGGGGAAATTGTCGAACTGTTGACATATTTAAATGCTTTTACAAAAAATCAATTGACCATTGAATCGTTTGTTCTTTTGTTCATTAGAGATGTTTATATTCTTCCGGATCAGGTTTCCCACAAGTTATATACAGAATGCATTGACGTTACATGGATCTTTTACGTCTATTTCCAAAGGTATAATTTTTAAGTACATTTTTTTCCTTTGCATGATACTTTAATCACGCAGGATTATTAGCGTGTATGGATTGTTTTACAAAATTAGGACTTGTAACAATGGATAGTTAGAAGTAGATTCAATTCTATTTAAACTAAAATACTAGATTTTTGATAGAAGCTCTTTTTGCCTTTGAAAAACTTTTTATTTAGTGTTGGTGGTATATTATACATTTTGCATTGCACTTCATACTTGGGATATTGCAATAAACAATGTTTTATCAGTAAAACACTTTCACACATAGGTTTATCAGTACGTTTTAGTAGGTAGTCATGTGTTAACCGAGTATATGACCAATCCGGAGGCGATAGAAGGTTACTTGTTCTCTTCTATTTTTTTATTTTGGAATTTTATGATGGTTAATAATCAACTCCATACAGTTACATAGGGGAGTTCTTCCATGTATCCTGCCACGTTGTAATAATTAATTTATTCCTTAAAGTCCCAATCCCTAAAAACTATAACGCGTTCATCAAACTTGTAAAACGAATCTCATATAAACACATACCCAGAGGATGTCAACATTACATATCTGGTCTGAACGATGAAGCAAAAGACATTATGACAAAGTACACCGAAGAATATAGTAAAGAGCCATTTAGCGAAGTTACGGCAGAGACATAGGAGAGACTGCAGCAAACACTGAGTGCCTCCAGACAACAACGGTGGAGCGAGACTTTAAGTAAAATGGATATGACGCACAGTAGTAGGCAGGCCTGAAATATGATCAAAAAACTTAATGGTGACCCCACAGAGATGAAAGAGCTATGTGCAATAACGCCAAATCAGATAACCCATCAACTGCTTCTGAATGGCAAAACAAACAATCGTTGCAAAATGCCAAAGATTATAAGAACTCAAGACCAGGAAACAACTCTCTTGCGAAACCCATTTACCATCGAAGAGCTCAAAAATGGTATTGACTGTATGAAAAAAGAAAAATCACCTGGGGTGGACGAAATCCTAACAGAGCAGATAAAACAGCTCGGGCAAAAAGCGAGACAATGGGTGCTCGATCTATTTAACATTTGTCGCTCTACCTACCAGATTCTAAAGACCCTGAACTACCGAGTAGCTACCGTCCGATATCTCTGATATGCGATTTGTATAAATTGTATGAACGCCTCATTTTAAACCGCATCCAGGAAACATTAGATGCAAAACTAATCCCACAACAAGCAGGGTTCAGACCAGGTAAATCATGCACAAGCCAAGTGCTGAACCTAACAGAATACATAGAGGAGGGATTTGAGCAGAAAGAGATAGTGGGAGTAGCCTTGATAGACCTCACAGCGGCCTATGATACGATAAACCACAGAATCTTGCTAACTAAGATCTATAACACTGTGCTTGACTATGACCTGGTAAATATCATTAGATCACTGTTGTGTAATAGACGTTTCTACGTTGTGCTAAATGGAAAGAAGAGCAGATGAAGAACCCAAAAAAATGGCCTACCTCAAGGAAGCGTTCTGGCGCCGTCCTTATTTAACATCTACACCAACGACCAACCAATGCACCCTCAGACTGAGAGTTTTGTCTACGTTGATGACCTTGATATAGTCGCAAAGGGGAAAACTCTCACACAAGTAGAGTCGACAATAGAAGAGGCTTTAAACATGATGTCAACTTACTACAAACAAAACTCATTAAAGTTAATCCCTACTAAAACCCAAGTATGTGCATTCCATCTCAACAACCAACTGCCGCATGTAAAACTGAATGTTTCTTGGGAGAAACAACGCTTGAAACATACTGATAGGCCCAAATATCTTGGAGTAATACAAGACAAAAGGTTTCTACGAGAAACAACCTTCTTCGGAAACTTGTAGGGAGCAAGTGGGGTGCAAACCCCCAGGTCTTGAAGATAACAGCTGAGGCCTTATGTTTCTCAACAGGGGAATATGCTTGTCCCGTCTGGGGTAGATCTAGACACGCCCAGCAAGTCATCACGGCGTTAAATGAAACATGTAGAATAATTACCGGTTGTATGAAGCCTACCCTTCTACCCCTACTGTACCGGATAGCTGGATTCGCATCACCAGACAAATGTAGATGCGCCTCACAATATGTGGAGAAGTTCAGGAAAACTTTCGATGAAAGGCACCAATTATACGGGTTTGACGAACCGCCAGGAATCAGCCGACTTAAATCAAGGAAAAGGGTTATGAGAAATATCAGCGTCGAACCACCCGAACTGTTCCCCCTACATCCAGAACGACCTAATGGAATGAACCTGGACTGGAGAACCTGGCGGACACCCAATCGCATACGCACAGGTGTTGCCCCTGTAAAACAGAACCTCATTAAATGGGACATCAAGACAGACACCGACGCACTTTGTGAATGTGGAGAAATACAGAACGTGGAGCACCTGAGAGTATGCCGACGTTGCCCATCACAGTGCAGCCTCGATGATTTATGGCTCGCAAATACAAAGGGTGTAGACGTAGCTTGATATTGGGCAGAAAAACTGTAGTCGGATCCAGACACGAAAAAGTAAGTATTCCTTAAAATATAGGTACTTTTAGGTCAGTGTGTAGCTATCTCATATTTTCTTCTCCGTTTGTGTTAGTCGGGGCATTTTTTCTATTTTTTCTACAACCTCGTTACCTTCGATTCCATTGTGTGACGGTACCCAAATAAAATTAACTTCAATATCCTTATTTTTGGCATATTTTAGTCATTTTTTAAGAAGGAGTGGATAATCACAGTATAGTTAATTTAGTGCAATTATTGAGCTGACAGAATCTCTAATAATTATATATATTTTTTTTGTTTTATACCAGAACTAGTACTTTTAATATGGCAATTTGTTAAGCAGAGAACGTAATTGTAGATGAATATAATGTGCTGTGTAATCTGATAAGTAGATTGCTGTCCCAGTTTCATCTTCATTTTTAGAAGCATCGGTGTAAACTTTGTTACAGCTACCATATTTGCTTAATAATTCAATAAATTCTTAATTAATTTGACTTGATGGCGTTTCTGATTTATTTATGCGCAATAGGCTAGTGTCAGTAGAGGTACGGCGAATTGTCCAAGGAGAAGGGGTTTGGATTGAGGAACTATCGTAGGTGTCTGGAAAATGGATATCAATGTTTAACAAGTAAGTCTGTAGGCGGCAGTAGAAAGGGTGATCAGATCGATTTGAAGTTAAACGTTTAAAGCAGTCAGCAAATACGTTGTGTATAACTGGATTATCTTGATTTGATGATACTTCAGCAGCATAAGAAAGACTTAGATATTGTCTTCTAAATGTAAGTGGGATCGCTTCGGTCTCCAAGGAAAGGGGTTGGATTGGGTTTTTGCTTGAAATGTGTTCCGCAGGTGAACTTAGAGGTTTAATTGGTCATTTATGTTGGCAAATAAAAGAAGTCGGCTACTTCATTGATTTACTAGAATACTTTTTGTTTTTTAAAAGCTTCCTCAGTTCTCTACAAAAAATAATGGTGTAAGTTTGTAACTAAAAAAAAAACAATGGCGGCATTCATACTTACAAAAATTTATAGTTTTTTTATAAACTGTAAGGTTATTTGAAATTGAAAACAAAATGACTTAACAAGAAAAAACTGAATTAGAGCACTACTGTTCAATTAATTTAATTGTCTGGTAATTGAATTATAACCAACGACTTCATTAGGCTTTACACATTCAGAAATTTTCTGTTGCTTAACGAAACAATCATGCAGTGCAAATGTCTATTTCATTCCTACGTAGGAGTTCACTAAGGTTTCAAGGGTTGCGCTATTAAATTGTCAAGAGCATTGAAGAAATAATTTATGGGGTTCGTGGAATAATTTGTTCGATATGAAAAGTGGAACAATTTTTGAAAATCTGTTTAAAACTATATATTTTTTGTGTGCTATACTCTTTGCGGAAACCAGCCCTGTTCAACCGGTTGTTAATTATTCTTGTAAACAGTTTGTACACTTGACTGAGCAACGATATAAGTATATAATTCTTTAGGTCACATTCGTGTAGGAAGGAGTATTCCTAGACTCTCCTTCCAGTCTTTAGGGAATTTGCTATTGGAGACAACTATTAAATGGCTTTGTTAGTATAGGGATTGGTACTATCTTACTTATTTTTAAAAGCTAGACAATTATATCGTCGTGTCCTGGAGCTTTATTATTTTTTAGAATCTAAATCTTTAAATCTAGACTTAATAATATAACTGTTTAAAAACAAAAATTTTTAATTTTTTTAATAAACTTTTAAACAATTATTGACAATTTGAAAAAAGCATATCAATGTTTATAACGAAAAATTTAAGTTAACTAATGATTATTTTGATCGAAAAAACAGATTTAAGTAAATAAAAAAATACGATAACCTACTTTAATTTTTTAAGGTTTTTGAAGATTTGATTTCTCTTCTATAGGTGAAAAAACCAGCTGTTTATACAGCAATTAATTTGTGCTGCTGCACAAAGTTCTAAAAAGTTCCAAATTTGTTAGTTTTGCCACTTTTTTGTGATTTTTCATTTATAAGCTCTGCATTTTATTAGCTTGTATAATTTACTTATTCAAGCAACTTTTGATATGAAATTTAATTACAAACAAAATTATTTGTTCTAAAATGTTTTCAGAATTTTTCATAAACTTTTCAGCTAAGGCATATACAAAGCCTAGTTATAGACAACCTTCCGGAGATATTTCTACAAAAATCTAAGATCTCACTCATTAGCCAATAGCCAACCTTAAACAGATCTTGATTGCGTTAAATACAGAATTAACAGAACCTACTAATATCACCCTATATACCTATAAAATAAATAAAAGAGACACACAATTAATGAGAAGAGTAAAAACAATACAGTAGTTAATAATATACAATAAATAAAAATATTAACTCAAATGAAAGAATCTCAATCTTTTACTTGTTTTCCTTTTATTCTAAAATAAATCCTTATCTATGAACACCACTGCCTAAAAAGACATTTTACATTGTATCAGCGGTATGAATTACTAGACAAAAAATATGCCATAGTAAAAGGGAAATCCGTTCTATATCCTAACCTATCCTTTATTATTACTTTGATTTTTAAATAATAGTATAGCCGATTGTTCCCATCTTAGAGGATTGTTGTCTAGTTTAGAAATACTTATTAGTATGCACTTCTGCTACTGGGAACAGCGAATTGTTCATTTATACCGTCGATGGTGACGGGGTTTTTTATGGCTTCTCGAATAATTCTTGGTTTATAGAAGCGGATAGGGGCTATGGTTCTGGAGTTTTCAAAATAAATTTTGTGACCTGTTGAGATATGTTATGTTGACCTAAAGCTGAAATTGAATCGGAATCGCAACACAAATAGAATGTTCATAAATCCTATTTTGGATTCTACGCTTTGTTTGGCCTATATAAGATCGGGGGCAGTCTGCACAAGGAATTTCATAAACTCTATGTTGTTCATTTGAAATATTGTTTTGATTAATCGGATAAGAGGTATAAGTTTTGGTTGGGGGTAAATATTGTCTTTATTCCTCTTGATTTAAGTATTCTGTCGACTTTGTCCTTTGATATAAAGAAAAAAAGGTTTCGTATAATAAGAGTCTGTGTCTTTAGGTTGAGATTGAGTGGGAGATTAATGTCTGTGGATGTTCCTATTGATGTAATTTTCGCGGTAACCATTTTGGATGAGGTCTTATTTTAAATTAGAGAGCTCAGCGAGCCTACTTGCATCATTGCCAAAACGTATTGATCTGGAGACAAGGGTGTTAATGACTGAATTAATTTGTGAAGGTGGATGATTAGAGTTGACATGCAAATAACGATGGGTATGAGTGGGTTTTCGATAAACAGAGTGATGAAAACCTTGGGATTGGGTTTTCTTTATGATAACGTCGAGAAACGGTAGGAATGAATCAGTTTCCATATACTAGAATTTATACCATTCAGATGGCTTTGAAAAGACACTAAAGCATTGCTGCTGTGGAGCAAATGACGAATGTATCGTCAACATATCGTAGCCAACATTTGGTTTTAAGCATTGATGCGAATAGTGTTTGAGTCTCGAAGTCTTCCATAAAGATATTGGCAATTACGGAATATAGTAGAGAGCCCATTGAGGCATCATTTATTTGTCTGTAGAATTCATTTTGGAAAATGAAATCAGTGTTTCACATACAATGTTTAATGAGAGATTAGTATTGCTGGATACGGTATTTAGTTTCCAGAATGTTTAAAGTTTCCTCTATATGAATGTTTGTAAAGAGTGAAACGATACCAAAACTTACTAGAATGTCTGACGATGAGATAGGGTTTTGTTTAAGAAGTTCAATAAAATGAAAATAATTTTTGACGTAGAATAAAGCATTTTCGGCTAGCGGTTGTAGAGTTTTGGCTAAGTACTGGGCCAATGGTTGTGTAAGGCAGTTGTATGTACTGACAATCGGACGCAGAGTAGTATCGGGTTTGTGAATTTTGGGTAGGCAATATATTCGAGGTGTTCTAAAAGACTTTTCACAAGGAATTAGAGATTGTTTTATGTCAACAGGAAGAGAGGTTTTATTGTTGATGGCTTTTGTTGTTTTCTCTAGTTAGGTTGTTGGATTATTAGAAATTGGTCTGTAGTCTGGGGTATTATTGAGATTTGAGAGTTTATTAATGTAAGAGGAAGTATTTAGGATGGCGGTGGCATTTCTTTAATCGGCGGGAAGAATGACTACATTTGGAATTGAATGAAGCTCTTTCAGGGATTTTTTCTAGAATTGGGTAATGGTCGGAATAAATGATTCGTATGATGAAGGTCTGAGTCTTTGGTTTAAATTAAGCGGGAGATTGAAGCCTGTGAATGTTCCTATTAATTAGATTTTCGCGATAACCATTTGGATGAGGGCTTGTTTTAAAAAAGATAGCTCAGTGGATCTACTTGAATCATCGCAAAAATGTGTCTGAAAAATTGATCTGGATACAAGGGTAGTACAAGGGGATACATGACTGAATTAATTTATGAAGGTGAGGGATGATAGTTGACATGCAAGTAGCGGTTAGTATGGGTGGTTTTTCGGTAACAGAGTGATGACATTCTCACAAGGAAAAATCAATCCCAAAGTTTGTACCAAACCTTGGGATTTGTCTTCGTCCCAAATTGTCCTGGGATTGCTTTTACTTTTTTTTAAATTCGTGAAAAATTGCAAGTTTTCTAAATATAATTTTCCTGCAGGCAATAGTTAAAAAGTTATTCTAATTGGTTATAAGCAAAAAATCGACATGTTTTTTCAAACTGATTTTGCAATATTTCAAATCTTTTTTCTATATTTCGTTTTAATAATATTTATAGAATAAACCTTCCTCTTTACTAAGCTATCCGTAAAGTTACTGTAACTTTATTATTATTTGACTTATATTGTTTCAAAAAAATTTAATTTGGGATAAACAAATAAAATAACTTTTAAATTATTTCACCTCAACATTCCATGTGTTGTGAAGATTTTGAATATGAATCATTTTTAAAAAAAGGTATCAATATTTATAAAAAAAAACGAAATTTCTGACTTATTTTGTAATTTTCTAAGCAATAAATAAGGACAGAAATATTTAAAAAAATGCCATGTTGAATGTTTATATGTGACTTATAAGATTATTACTCTCGAATTTGTTTCGAGTGCTTCAATTTTTTTTAACAGACGAAAAAAGCGAAAATTTACCGTTTTTTAACTTAATTTGTTAATAACTAAAAAAGAAGTCAAGTCTAAAAACATATGGGTTCTTATTATAGAGGTTCACACTACTCAAAACAACTGTCGTTTTCCTGGCAGGGTCAGTGCCACGAGAAAAATCTTATTTTCCTGGACTATATTATGATCTAAAGACAGTTAGATCTATTAAAAAACACCGCAAATAGTAAATCGTCCAGTCTTTAGGTGTTAAAAAGATACATGACTGCTACATGTTAAAGTGGTATGGGCAGGTAAATAAAAACCATAGTTAGCCTACGGATAGACAATAAAAGAATGGAGTTCTATATGTAGAAGGAAAGTTAAATTAACCTAGAATATGCTAAAAAAGCTATGCAAACGAATAATAAAAACAGTTGTAGGAGTTGTACATTGAATGACAAAAGTGGAAGTTATTGAATGAAGCAAGACGGTGAATACTATTGTTTACTTGAATATATATCTAAATATGTATTCTTGTTTTTTTAAGCCTGTTCTTTATTTCAAGTAACTTTAACGAACAAAATTGATATACAATTGATTGAATTTATTTACTTGATAACAAAAAGTTATTTTATGTAATCCACTGTACTATTCCAATAATTCGTTTTCAAATATCTCCTTTTACTATAACTGCAATAAAGGTAATTGCAGAAAATTGTCATTAAACACAAATAGTGACACTCCTCATCAAAAAAGTACTAGAGAAGGGATAACTAATAAAATTCTGTCAAATACCACGTGTATCCTTGATTTGAATGCATAAAAAGTAAAATAGATACACACGGTTCCCAGTAACATACAAAAATCTCTTTGCACATTTTCCAACAAACAATATAGTTGCAATAGTTCCATTGTTTTAAGGTTCAGTTGCAAAGATCTCAACAGAGACATAACACTAATTAAATAGTTTTTCGTGCTAACGTAACACTGTGGTGAAGTGCCAGTAAAATCGAAAAGATAAGTTAGGTTTTATAATGCGTTTTAAAAGTATAACGTGATACTTTTCCGGGAAGTTCGAAAATGAAAGTGTTCAGTTCTTCTGTGATATTTTTTATAGGGTATATCTGTGGCATACAAGCAACAATTATTATTGTGGAAGATGCAAAAGGTACAATTTAATTTCTTCTTACTATTTGTACATAAATTGTTTGTTATTAATATTTATTTATACGTGTATTTTAAAATATACCTTGTTTACTTTTAAATTTATTAACACAGGATGTTACTATATTTAACCGACAACACTTTAACATAAACTCTTAAAAAATTAGTTGCTGTGATACAGTAGCTAAATATTATAGGTAAAAGATGTTTATGAACATGTTCCCAAATCTTGTAAACAATACTTTCTTTAAAAAAGTACTAGTTTAATATCAAGTATCTTTTGGAACATTAAACCAATTCAACAAGACCAAAAGCGCGGGTTTTGTTCGGAAAAATATTCCTATGACATTTTTTGTAAAAAAGTAAAAAATATTAGTTTTGAATGCACCATAGACCTGAATTCAAGTTTAAACCTTGTACTATAATTTCCTCATAAGTATGTTGGGCCTATTTAATTTTAAAATATTGTTTTGTTATCGTTAATGATGGGCTTATAACAGGACAGGTGCTCGCGCTGCAGCTTGTATAAGAGAGAGAAACAAGATCTAGGCCACAAATTTTTGCTGGTTTAAATTCTCATTGTACAAATAAGCGCCCACCCTGCCTAACGGACTTCATTATAAATTAAAAGACTACGGTTTAATTGTTATTTATGCACCAAGAGTGTTAATAAGATAATTACGCCCGGAGTGCAATATATTCCAGCCAGACGGCCTCTGACCAGAGGGATGGATATTGCTTGATAGGTGTAATCATCTGGTAATACCAGAGGTACGTATAAGATTTTAAGTTCCACTTCATATAATATAAAAGCTAAAATTGGGAGGTTTTTACTTTTTATTTTACTGCACCTACAAAATATGTCTGCTTATTTTGTATGTACCACTGGTGATACTGGATGATTACGCTCGAGCCAGATGCTCTCCGGTTGGATGATGTTGCTCTCCGGGCATAATCATCTTAATAACACGCTTGGTGCATAAATATTAAACCATTGTTTCTTAATTGATAATAAAGAGCGTATGGAAGAGCGGGCGCTCATTTGTACAATGAGAATTTCAATCAGCAAAAATTGGTGCTCTAGATCTTGTTTCTCTCTCTTATACACCCCGCAGACCGAGCGGCCGTCTTATCATAAGCGCTTCTTTAACGATTAAAAACAATGTTTTAAAATAAAATAGGCCCAAAATACTTATCAAAAAATGATAGTACAAGGTTTGAACTTAAATTTAGGTTCTTGGTGAATTCAAAAATAATATTTTTTACTTGTGTTTTTCTTCTTCTTCTTCTTCTTTTTATATAGACATGACTCTGTCTGTTTTTCAATGTGCCTCCAGTAAGTCATTCCATCGTTTGCGTGGTCTTCCTACTGATCGTCTTCCTATTGGGGAACCGTCTCTTACCGTCTTTACTACTCTATTTGTTGCCATTCGGCTTATATGATCGCTGCATTTTACTCTTCTATTTCGTACTCAGTTCTTGATGTTCTCCATCTTGCATCTACGTCGTATATCTGTACTTCTAGCTCTGTCCCATAGTTTCTTACCATCAATTTTCTAAAGTGTTTCTAACATCCTTTTTGTCCTCTCTGTGTCAGGTAGTGATTCTGGCGCGTATGTCATTATTGGTTTGATGACTGTTTTGTAAATTCTGCCCTTCCGTTTCTTTCCCGATATTTTTATTTCTCCATATTTTTCGCAGCCTACGGCTCTGTTTGCTCTATTCACTTGATCTTCCACTTCGGTTTCGAGCTTTTGTAGCTAGATAATGTGTTTTTGAGCCTTGAAAATCGTAATTTTGCGTTTTTCCTCAGTTTTAAATTATTTATAACTAGAAAACGATCAAGTTTACAGAAAAACTACAAGAGACCTATTTTTTTTTTTTTCAGAATGATCCAAAAAAAATTTTTAAAAATTGTCGGGGCCAAAAAAAATTATTGTTACAATTTGATTTAAAATAATTGTTTATAAAAATATTGTTCTGAATAATTAAATTTTAAAATTAAAACAACCAAAAATTAAATTTTTACATTTAATATACATAAAATTTAGATATTTTTTTTAACAAGCTATTAGTAAACAACAAAGAGAACATTTCTAAAACAATAATAACATTCTATAGTGTAAACTATTTAAAATAATAAATTCGCCGTTTTATTAATAAAGATTTTAATAAGGTTTGTTCACACGTTTTGATTACAAAATATAAGGTAAGATAATATGTAGATGTAATACATAGATTTATAATATAAAATTAATTTTGATAGTATTCTTCAAGATAAATTAGATATACAGCGTGTTCAGAAACTCTGCTCACAAACGAAGACTGCAGATTCCTCAGATAATCTGATTCCTCCTCTGATAATTCCTCATCCTCCTGCTTGTAATTAGTTTTTTTAAAATACCTCCAGAACGCTTCTATTTCTTCTTCTTCTTAGCCTTCTGTCGTCCATGTTTGGACATAGGCCTCTCCCAACTTCTTCCATCGGTCTCTATCCTGAGCCATATTTCCAATTTGTTGCAGCTATTCTTTTAATATCATCAACCCATCTCATCTGTGGTCTTCCTCTTGGTCGTTTACTTTCGTAAGGTCTCCAATGTTGTATTGTACCATTCCAACGTTGGTCTTTTTGTCTAGCAGTGTGGCCCGCGAAGCTCCATTTAAGTTTGGCAATTTTTGTCCTAGACTTTTGTTTTGGATCTTACCCAGTCGTTCCTCTTTTTATCTGACAGTCATATACCTAACATTGCTCTTTCCATTGTTCTTTCTGTTGTGGCTAGTTTATTCATGTTTGCCTTGGTTAGGGTCCAGGTTTGACATCCATATGTCATGATAGGAAGGATGCATTATTTGAACACTTTGCTCCTCAAGTATTGGGGTATTTTGCGGTTCTTAAGTATCCAACTAACTTTTCCAAATCCTGCCCATGCTAGTCTTGCTCTTCTAGTAATTTCCGCACTTTGGTTCTCTTTGTCAAGTCTCAGGATTTGGCCTAGGTAGATATATTCCTGGATTTGTTCTATCTCACTGCCATTTATAGTTATACGTCTGGGGTCATCTGTGTTTGTCATTATTTTTGTTTTTTTTCATTTTCATTTTTAGGCTGACGTATTGGGAGCTGGCTGCTAGTTCCCCCATCATAATTTGCAGTTCCTCGAATGTGCTCGCTACAATCACTATGTTGTCGGCGAATCTGAGGTGGTTTAACTTGTTGCCATTAACGTTAATGCCATAGGTTGACCAATTTGTAGTTTTGAAGACGTCTTCTAGGGCTAGGTTGAAAAGCTTTGGCGATATTACGTCTCCTTGTCTCACTCCTCTCTTAATGGGGATGGGATTTGTATTTTCGTCTAGTTGTACGATCATAGTTGCATTTTCATATATATTATGTATTAGTTGCCTATATCTCGAATCTATTCTACAATTATTAATAGCTTGTTCTATGGCCCACTTCTCGATACTATCAAACGCCTTTTCATAGTCGGCGAAGGCAAGAAATACGGGTAGTTGGTATTCATTTGCCGTCTCTATCAATGTTCTCATTGTCAGCAGATGGTCTGATGTACTATATCCTTTGCGGAAGCCAGCCTGTTCAACCGGTTGGTAATTGTCCATTTTATAGGTTAACCGGTTGTTAATAATTCTCATAAATAGTTTGTATACTTGACTGAGCAACGATATAGGTCTATAATTCTGTAGATCACATTTGTCCCCTTTTTTGTGTAAGAGTATTACTAGACTCTCGATCCAGTCTTTAGGGATCTTGCTATTATGGAGACATCTATTAAATAGCTCTGTTAGTACAGGGATTGTTAATGTCTTGCTTGTTTTCAAGAGCTCGGCAATTATACCGTCGTGTCCTGGAGCTTTATTATTTTTTAGCTCTTTTAAAGCTCTTTCTATTTCGAATCCCTTTATATTTGGTAGTACTTCTGAACCCACGTTTTTTATTTTTCTTTTGACGTTCTCCTTTGTTGTTTCATTAGGCTGGCCTTGCGAGCTATACAAGGATGTGTAGAAGTCTTCGACAATATTTGTTATTTTATACCTATTTGTCCTTCTCTACCTTATTGTTGGCGTCTTTAATTTTGATAATTTTTTTGAACTCCCAGTGCGGGTCTTAGACATTTTAAGCCTCTGTTGTTTTCAATGACTCGCTCTGTTTAGACAAACGAAAACTAGTACGATTATTTATCCTCTAGAGTTGAATCGATTCCATTAATTGCTAATTTCTAGTACCGGTCATAGGCGTCCGTTTTTGGTAGGACAAAGGTTATTTTAACGTATAACTTTTTTATTTTTAACTTTTAAGCATTCACCATACTAGATTATTAGATTTTCAGGTATTCTAGTAGGTACTAAAAGGTACTCTTATTTAATGTCGGTAGGATATACCGTTTTCGAGATAAATCGATTTGAAAATATTTCGTTTGTTCGTCATGAAAGTTGAATTAATATTTTTTGCACTAGTTGGCTTTGAACTGTCAACAGAAGTATAACCTACGTTTTTAATTGTCAAATTGTCGTCAGTTCGTGAAGTTTCTCTTTTAGTTTTTACTTTGTGGCATTCAAACTTAACAATTTCAATTTAACAAAAATTGTTTTTACTAATGAGAAATACGCTGATATACATTTAGTTTATTGTGAAATGAGGTGTAACGCTCGAGCAATAACGTAGATACGCTGAACAATTTCCCGATTAAGAGAAACAAGTTCAGTGTCCCCAAAAAATAATAAAACAGGGCGACATAATGATGTATCTAACAGCAGCACATGATGATGTTATTTTAATGGAAGTTATGTAAAATCGAGAAATTAGCGTTCGAAGACTGTCTGCTATGTATCCCACAATTTCAAAATCTTTCGCAGGAAATATCTTACAGAACGAAAATTTATATCCTTTCATTTTACAAAGGTACAAGTAGTGCTACAAGGAGATTTTTCTAGGTTATGGTTACAAAATTATAAAAATAAAAATTAAGATTTTTTTTAGATACATTTAGTTTTGTGACGAAGCTACATTCACTTATTTTTCTTCTTCTTCCTTCTTGTATGTAGACTTTTAAGCCTGCTTCTTCTTCAATATCAGCTACATTCACAAAAAATGGAATTTTTAATGTACATAATGTACATTATTATTCGTACGTTGGTGACAATCCCCACGTTGTTCAAGAATTTAAGCATCAGCAAAGGTTTAGCATAAACGTCTGGATAGGAGTAGTTGACGATTATCTACTTGGACCCGTGGAATTGCCTGCTCGTTTAAATGGTGCTGATTATTTACATTTCCTGCAAAATGTTTTGCCTGATTTATTAAATGATGTGCCTTTAAATATTCGGCAAAACTTATGGTTTCTACATGACGGTTGTCCGGCCAACTTTAGCAGGAATGTACGAGACATTCTTGATAATAACTAAGAAGACCACTGGATTGGAAGAGGTGGTCCAGTTGCTTCATCAGCAAGGTCGCCAGATTTGAATCCTTGCGATTATTGTATTTGAGGATATATAAAAGCATTTGTTTATTCCATTCCGATACAAAATTTTGCACAACTCTGGATAAGGACACGATGCTTGCAACGAATTTAGAAATAACTTTAAAATTTTTACAAGAATTGCTTATGGTGTTACTCGTAGTTTCGTTCCATCGTTTTTGTTTCAAATTGATTTTTTGCTACTTTTCACTTTTTTTACGAATTGGGTACTGCATTTATTGAAACAAAAGATAATTTATAAAATTAATTAAAGTACCTATTAATTTACCTTTTCTGACGAAAAAACGAAAAATCAGTAGATTTTTCTAGTAAGAATACCTTTTAGTACTAGAATACCTGAAAATTTAATCATTTAGTATTACAAATGCTTTAAAGTTAAAGACAAAAAAGTTATGCGTTAAAATAACCATTGACCTACCGAAAACGGACGCCTGTGAACGGTACTAGAAATTCGCAATTATTGAAATCGATTTAACTCTGGAGGAATAATCGTATCACTTTTCGTTTTTCTAAATAGAAACGTTCTGGAGCTATTAAAAAAACTACATACAAGACGCCGTCTTCAAAGAGCTCTAGCTCACTTAGAAAGGATTTTCGGACTAGGTGAATTGGGTTAAATCGTCTTAAAATTATCTGAGGAATCTCCGGTTTTCGTTTGTCAGGAGAGTTTCTGGACACCCTGTATAAGAAATGTTAATGAGGAGCATAATACTATGTACAATAAAATTATTCTTTAACATAGAAAAGAACAGAATAATGGACTACGGATAGGTAAGAAGAGCCAACGACAGAAAATAGATAAAAAAATAAATGAGTAGACTACTACAGGTATCAGGAGCAAATTTTAAATTAAAAGTTCCTATAGAAGTGAAGTACACGAATCCAGGTTATAAAGGGGACTGAGAGACGGATAATTGAACAATACACGTATAATACAACAAGAACTTGAGTAGAGTGACGCATTCATATATCAGAATTTACTAATGGTACGAGGTTCAAATCAAATATGTCGTTTACAAATAAGACAATCAAAATAATGTGGGTTCATAACGTTTTAACGGGTTTACTTATATTTTACAATGGGCCAGACGTATTCACGATGTGTGTTCTTCTTCTTCTTCTTCTTCTTCTTCTTCTGATGGCGCTACAACCCTTTGTGAGTCTTGGCCTGCTTAACAATGTTCTTTCATTCTGCCCTGTCGGATACTTTCCTTCGCCACTGCCTGATGTTCATGGTTTTAAGATCCCTCTCTATCTTTTACGGGGCCTTCCTCTTGTTCTGTTTCCTTGGGGCTTCCATCTCTGGACTACTTTTACAGCTCGATTATCTGGCATTCTTTCTAGGTGACCAAGCCAGTTTAGTCTTTGTGACTTTACAAATCTGACAATATCTGCGCTCTGCATTAGTTCATCCAGCTCGTGATTCATTTTAATTCTCCATGAACCATCGCTGCATTGGGTTGGTCCAAATATCTTCCTTAGTATTTTGCGCTCAAATATTCTCAGTTATTTTCATCAGTGGTTGAGAGGGTCCACGTTTCACATCCATATGTGACCACTGGTCTAATTACTGTTTTGTAGATTCTCAGCTTAGACTCACGATTCAGTAACTTACTTTTCATTAAGTCTTTGTATGCATAAAAGCACTTATTACCGCTAAGAATCCGTGCTTGTATTTCTTGACTGATGTTGTTGTTGTCATTTATTATTGAGCCTAGGTAGGGAAAAGTGGAGGCATATTTGTAGGTATGGTTGTCTACCTTCAGATTCTCATGTTCATTCGATTTTGTGCACTCCATATATTTTGTTTTGCTTTCATTTATATATAGACCAAACGTAGCAGCTTCTCGTTTCAGTTCTATAACTTTTTCGCTTAATACCCTTTTGTTGATCCCCCATAGATCTTGTATTAATACAGCCGTTTATATCCAGTTTTCTAACAACAGCTTCTAAAGTTAGATTAAAAAGTGTTGTTGATAAGGCATCCCCTTGTCTAACTCCATTTTCAATATCAAAAGCCTGCGTCATATTTCCATCTATTCTCACCATAGCTTTGGAACCCTCCAGAGTCATTCGTATAAGTTTAACCAACTTATTGGGTATCCCTAACATATATAGTTGCTTTAAAATCTTTTGTCGATCTACTCCATCAAACGCCTGTTTGAAATCGATATACAAGTTGTAAATAGGTATGTTATATTCAACACATTTTTCATGTATACCTCTTAACATATGTATTTGGTCTATAGTTGACCTCTTTGGTCTGAAGCCACATTGGTATTCACCAATAATCTCCTCCGAAAACGATTCCAGGCGGCTGTATGATGTGTGTTAGCAAATTAAAATTTAAAATTAATTATTTACTCCCTATCAATAAAGTTTCAAGAAGGTATCTTAAAAGTATTAAAATTTGTTTGAGAAATTTATTTTAAAAATGAAAATAGGTAGATAATTACGTTCTTTTAAATATAATTTGTTTGGATTATTAATTGCCAAATAAAAAAGATACCAATTGTTAGTAAAAAGATTTTTATTCTAGTCATAAATAGGCCTCTTGGAAATATTAATAAATATTTGAATACATAATCCCGCCTATTTTAAATGTTACGTTTACGTTCATTTATGCAACATGTCCCCTCATTTGAATCCAATTTACTTCAGTTGGCTTTAACTCGCAATGGTGCGGTGCTCTCAAAACAAGAATAGCATGAACTATAGCAATTAAATCAACAGCATATTGACGATATTTACTACAATGCTCCTGGAATATTGTTATTAGTTATGCTTTGGCCATATTCTGTATAAATGGAATGCATTTTTCTCGCAGCCAGCAATGCTTGACGGATTTTCGATCTTTCATCGTTGGAATGCGTTCAACAAGGCGGTTTTGAGATAAAATGATTTATCCAACACTATAACAAAGTATTTATCAACACCTTGGAGAATTTTCTCGAACCATTTTCTGAAGCATGTGGAGTTCATGTCTGTATGAGAGTCCCCGTTTTCTTCGATATAAAAACAATGCGGCATTTTGCGAAAAACAGTACCACTGCCAATATGGGCGACAATTAGACGCTGACCCTTATCTGACGGTTCTCAAAATGCTGCCAATAAACTTTTAACAAAAGCTTGCCAAGCATTTGTTACTGTTTTATATTGCCTAACTTTGTCAACTGTATGCCCGGCGTTAACCCAAGCCTCGTCAAGGTAATAAATCTTTATTTTCGCCTCACGATACTCCCGAAACGACTGTAAATGATTGACAGTTCATTTTAGGAAAACTATCAGTTCTGGAGAGAATATTTTTTATTGGAAAGCTGAATAGGTTTTCCTCCGCACTGATTTATATTTAGAGATTTTAAAACATTTGTCAATTTTTTTCTGCACAATACGTTCAACTCTAGCCAATGACAACATGTTAAAAAAGAAGAGCGGCTGGTGGCTTCCGTTGAAGTGAGTTGTTTAGTCATCATATATGTTTCGGATAATTTTTTTGTACCATTTTGCCTATCCATTTGTAACCTGCGAAAAGCAAATGGAATGGGCACTATAAATCGTCTTACTTCAATTTAATGTTTTGTCTTACCTTACAATAAAAAAACAAATTAACAAAATGAATACCAACACCAGCCAGACAAAGCAAACACAAGTTTAACATTCGACATTATAACAACAATTATAATTTAAACACTGATTGCAAACTGTCCGCATATTTCAAATTACAATGTTGCCGATTGACCATTGATCTGCTATTTAATTCCCAATATAATACTAAATAATACCAGATGATTTAATTTCCAACAATCAACAAAAATGTAATATGAAGACAAGTAAGAATTCGATGGTAATATGATCTTCACAGATGTCGTTGCAACAAATATGTCCTTATCGATATTAAATATTAGCTGATCTCTATATCTATGGAGAAGGTAAAGATGTAAAATGACATTAAAGTTTTTGAATAACTTAAATCATTGTTTAATGATATGTGTAGATTTAAGAAATTAATTCATGGAAAAGAATTAATCGCAGGAAGTCACGTAGCTATATTCTGAAATGATAATGCAAGACTAAGGCAAGTAAGAAATTCACAGAAGGGCTTATAAAGGTACCTACAGAGACATCACGAGGGAATTAATTTCTAGTAAAATAATTCACTCCTAAAAAAATTTATGAAAGAACGACGTCGCTGGAATCACGAAATTTAAGTGTTGTCAATGAGTTACCCACTTCAATTAGTTGTTGGACTATAGATGGAAAAGATTGAATTCGGAAGGCATCAAAAACTATAAGGTCCTTGAAAATACAGTGCTAGCAAAAGTCCCGTACCCTCTCATATCTTTTGAACGGTTATATTTACAATAGTGAAATTTGCAGGGAGGAAATAAATAGAAATAGGCTTCTCAACTAGTCAACTGGTGACGTAATAGTCATAGATGATGTTACAGTTTGAACGTGTCGGAGGAAATTAGCCTACATTCTTCAACAATTCGTTGTTTCAAAATGTCAATACTGTCGGATGCTGTAGCGTAAACCTTAGATTTCAAGTACCTAACAGAAAAAATCTAATGGTGATAGGTCCGGTGACCGAGCCGGCCATCATCTCATCTAGGTATCTAGGTTCCTCATCTAGGTAACGTCTTACTGCACCATAATAGTAAGCGGGAGCACTATCATGTTGAAACGTTATTTCCAAGTTGCCGAATTAATCTGGATTATATTTCAGAATTTCAATAATTAACGGCTCAATTGCGTTTTGTTACATCTTCAGATATACTTCACCGGTTAAGTTAGCATTGAGAAAACAGGCCAAACTATGTGGTTTCCCAAAATACCTACCCAACCATTTACTTTTTCTACAAATTGAGTCTTTTTCACGAAAGACATGAGAATTTGTGTCACTTCAATACCTCATATTGTGTGTTAACATTTCCATTGGGGAAATTGTTTTTATGTAATCTGGCTATTGGTTAATTTGATTGGACATATTTTCACAGAATTCTAGTCTTCGCTCGGGGTCATCATCTGAAAGTTGGTGCACAATTTTTAATTTGTAAGGATGAAATTTGTTTTTAGCCAACACTCGATGGACTATCTTTTGACTGATTCCACAGATAGACGCAACTTGGGTTGTAGAAGAAGTAGAGTTCACTACCATTTCTGCAATTATGTCAATTTTTTTGTCATCACCAATTGTTGATCGACCAGATCGTTTGGCATCTTTAACACTACCTGTTTCTTCAAACTTTCGAAGAAGCTCCCTCAAATAAGTCCTTGATAGGACCTCTCATTAAAAAGACGTTTTGCTGCATGGAAATTGTTTCTACATTCATCAATTATGACATCAGACAGCTGCTACTGTGTCGGCTACAATACATACTATTCTACCTAGGATACATTTAAATGTCTCGTTAAACAATAATTAAACTAAATATTCAAGGTATAAATACTTTTGCAAAAACTTAGCCAAGTAAAAATAACTAGAGAATTGAAAAACATCAACTTTTTTGTCAAATAACCGGATGCGAACGTTAGAATCTTTATTAATTAAATGCGAAACTATAATTTTATTATTTATTTAATTTATTAATCAAAATCAGCTCCAACCCTAACAAAATTAGTATGATTTATAAGGTATGTTCAATACGTTTCAAACGAGATTATCACTAACTTGCCATAATGTCCTATTTAAAATTATGGGTCACAGTGGCTCTGTAACGTCATCTATCACTATTACCTCACCTATTATGACTAGTTGAGAAGCCTACGTGCATTTATTTCCTCCCTCCAAATCTCAATGTCACTATTATAAGTATAACGTTTCAAAAGATACGAGGTGGGGACTTTTGGCCAGCACTGTATATTTTATAGAACTTTTATAGAACATTTTAATATAAATAAATTCAAGTTAAATTTGAAAATAGAGTTAAACCTTTTTCACTGTATTCAAGAGAAATAGCCAAAATAAATCCCTGTTTATTACATCATTGACTACATAAATTTTCCTCAAACAGTAGTGATGCAGCAATTACTCACAACGATTACAAAGGTAATACTGTTGGATTGCCTTTTAACATCTAATAAACAAAAACTACATGAGCAAATTACCATAGAAAGGAAAATGTGCACAAGCACTGAAGCGAAGAAAAAGAGTTTCAAGGTTAATTAAGATGGGCATATATCTAATTGGTTGTTTCCTTGAAATGTGAACAATTTTTTTTCTCTATTAACAATTTGTTTAATGACCAAAACCCTCATAGATCCGGAAAGACAAGGAAAATCATTGAAAATGCTATACAGAATTATAAATTATTATAATAGTAGTAATTTTGTATAGTAGTATCACATATAATTAAATAAAATTGATAAAAGTCAGCATATTACACTCAGATGCAAAAAAACGCAACGGAGAAAATTTTGGACCAAATTCAAAGTATTTCAGTTTTTTTTTTTTTATTTTTAGCCCTATTTTGATGATTTTTTAGCACTCTGTGCTACAAAAATCACCAAAATTAAAATTTATAAATTATATAAATAAATATATAAATTTATCAATTTTAATTTAGTATAGTGAGTTTTTTAATAAAATTTTGTATTTGCCTTATTATAGGGGATTAATCGGAAGGTGGTTTTTTATCCTAACTTTGAAACATCCTGTGGAATAATTCCGTTAGCGTATTTTCGTAAGTCATTGTTTTTCGGTTGTAACCATGTCTTCTAAGTATTACGTTTTTTGTTTCATGTGAAAATATGCATTGATTCATTTTTAGGAGCGAAATGACTTTGCCACCCACAATTTACGACTTTTCATATTGTTACCATTATCTTTTGTATTAATTTGTAATACGACGATGGGGGCTTTGGTGACTAATATCGAAGGAATGTCATATCGCTATCTCAGAAGCACTGTATTTAAATAATGATTAAAAGCAACGGCAAGATCTTGGTTTTAATAAACAATAATAACAATAACAAAACATAAAAAAACAACTTAAATGTAACTTAACCTAAGTACGCAAATAACAAAGAAAAAATACTAAAAATAACTTAATACTTTGTATTGTTCTACTAGCCTCTATAACTGTGTGTACAAGTCTGCTCAAGCTGTCTATGAGGTTGCGAATATCATCTTGCTGGATGTTTTGCCATTCCTCTTCTAGAGCCAAGGGAAGTTCGTTAATTGAGGCTGGTGCTACTTCACGATCTCTAATATTTCTACCAAGCATGTCCCAAACGTGCTCTATTGGGTTCAGATCTGGCGAATACGCTGGCCACTTCATTTTATTAATACCAACTTACTCTAAATATTGCGTGATACACATCGCAGAGTGCGGTCGCGCATTATCTTGCATTAATAGAAAATCATCGCCGATATATTGAGAAAAGGGTACTACGTGATTCGCTAAAATTTCCTCAATATACCGGTGTGCAGTCAACGAACCCTCAATTAATAAAAATGCAGTATGCGCCGCCTCTCGGGATATTCCTGCCCATACCATCACCGAACTCTCGCCATGGCTAACGCGGGGACTGAAAGCGCACTCCGCAAATCTCTCTCCAGTTCGACGCCATACTCGTTATCTCCCCCATCTGATGAGTGAAGACAGTATCTCGACTCATTCGTAAAAAGAACATTACTCTATTGTCCTAAATTCCAATGTAAATGTTCCCTGGAAAATTGTAGTCTAGCCACTCTGTGCCGTGGAAGTAATTTGGGCCCAGTTGCTGGTCTGCAACTTTGCAAACTAAATTCATGTTTTTCTTCGATGAACTGTAAATACACTTATATTATTGCCTCAAACCTCTTGAAGCTGATTTCTTGTTTGCACCGCTGTTAAATGAGGATCCCGCAAAGCGTTGACTCGTATAAAACGATAATCTATAGCGGTAGGTTTGCGCTTCTTGCCACTTCCCGCTTTACGCTTGTTTGTTTCAGTTTGTATAAAACGTTTCACTATCCTTTGGATGGTAGAGCGATGAGTGTGTAGTACTCTAGCCACATATTCATAATTTCGCCCATCTTCAACCAGAGCAACGATTTTCGCACAATCTTCGACACTAAGAATCATGATCAATTATAGTGTCAGATAATCACTAAATATAGATCAAAAATAGAATATAGATCAAATAAACAAAATGTAAGTGTCAATATAACATAATGATAACAGTCACCAAAGCCACCTTGTCGTATTACAAAATAACTTCAAAATAATCATAACTAGAAAAGTCCTCAATTGTGGTTGGCCAATTCATTTGGCTCTAAAAAATGAACCAAGGCATATTTTGACGTGAAACAAAAAACACAATACTTAGGAGACATGGTTGCAACCGAAAAATAAGGTTTTACGAAAATTAGCAAACGGAATTATTCCACAAGATGTCTGAAATTTAGGATAATAAAACCAGGTTTTAATTAACCCCGTACAATAAGTGAAATATAAAATTTTACCAAAAAACTGATTATGCCAAATTAAAATTTATAAATTAATACACAGTGTGCTAAAAAAATCGTCAAAATGGGGCTAAAAATAAAAAAATTTAAATAGGTACTTTGAATTTGACCAAAATTTTCTCTGTTGCGATTTTTTGCATCTGAGTGTATTAATAAAAATTTAGTTTTATGAAAGCAATTTCAATATTTTTTCAGCTTGTGCCGCTTATTATTCTCTACTCTTAAATTTATTGCTGATCAATCCTCATTTAATATTTTTTATTTTGTAAAAGTTAAATAGTTTTTTTAGTTTACTGTTAAATTTACATAATTTGAATAATAAATGCGTAACTAAACGTTTATCCTGACTAATTTTTGGCAGTGAAATCTTCCTTTTATTCCAAGTTTGGTTCAATGTTTGAGTATAATATTAGCTACTAAACTTTTTGGGTGGAAAACTAAAAACTAAAAAAATAATACCGTTGTTCGAACATATTCGAAACCCTTTTTTATCTTCGAACAACAAACTGCAAAAAATCCGTTTTAAACCCATCAAACACTTCTTCAGGCGTTGAGAATTAGCCGCTATATTTATTTTTGGACACTGCACATTTACTGTGTACACGGGTATATAAATGATGGGGTATCATTCATGAATGATAGTCTAATGTTATTTTATTTGACTTATACAGTCTATTGATATGCTCCTCACATGCTCTCTGGAAGTGCCCGGCACTGCCTACCAGAGGTGGCAGATCCTGGGCTCGATCTTTGTGCAACCGAGCCAAATGTGGAAGTTATCCTTAAGAGAGTTGTGGCTTCCCGTGAGGCCACAAGGTTACTAAAGGATTAGACGTTCAGAATAGCAGGAAGAGCAGGAAGGGCTCAGACTTGGAGTCTCTGCTAATTATAGCAGGGCCCCAGAAACGCCGTCACTTCATGCTCATACATACATCACTGAAACTCGAACGGTTCGAATAATGTTAAAAAACAGTGCTTATCACGAAAATTGGTCTTATCACAAGCATCATACTGAGCATATTTTACGGAGAGACCCATAACAATATTTGTGTTTTTCGAAAACATGAGGAAACAAAAATCAGACCGTGCAAAACATTTTCTTCCATTTCATTTGTGAAAAAAATATATGTCTTTCTAAATGGAAAAACAAACATTTAAGTATCCCTGTACGTATATACTTTCCTCAAAAATTAAATCTATGATATGGAACCAATAGCACGAAGACAGTTCATGTGTCATTAAAGGAAATTTTACGGCATAAAAATACTTAAATTTATTGCGGAATAATGTTTCTTATGTCCCCAATATGTGAATTTTAATATTATTTAGCTTCAATAGGATGATTGTCATACTCATAGTTCTGTCATTGTTACTGATTTTCTTAATAAACATTTTCCTCGGTGTATAAAATCGAGGAACGAAATGATCAAATGGTCACCTAAATTTGTCGACTTTCATCGTCGAAAGTTCCTATTCCTGGTATTGGTAGATATCCTATATAGGTGTTTGAATGTTCGCTAATTAGGACATAACCTATTCTGCCAATCTTGAACCCTGTTGTCTACGAACAAATATATTTATACAGAAAATACAGTTAAGATTTGATTTCAGTATAGTTTATAGTTCTTCCACTATTCGCTTATACGTATTTCGTCCTATCAGGACTCCTCAGAGCGAGTATGTAGAAGCTCTAAACGTACAATCAAATCTTTCCCATCAAAAGAAGTAATTATAAAAATATATCCGGACGCTATGGCGCCAAAATTCAGATAATTGCCCAAATCTGTGCCTTCTGCAATTTTTAAAGCAAAAGAGACATGAATGGACTGACATGGGGAATCTAAATTTGCATTCCACAACATATCAATTCATCTAGGTAAGAACCTTTAGCGAGCTGATTTATTATACTCAAATCGTGATTAAATAAAAAACAGGAAATATTTATATCTAATTAAAGATGATATAATATTTATATCATCTTTGATAATGCGAAGAATATCGCTCGCAAATCTACTTGGAAATGAAATGGAATCTGACGTCGTCGATACAGCTTTGAGCAATAGAATTAGCACTAAACAAGAAAAACCTGGAGGCAAAGATATAATCATTGCAATAAAAATTAGACGCCTTTGGTGGACAGAAGATTTAAAACCTTGATACCCTAGATACAGAAAGTAAAATGTACTCTATTAGCGAAAGTCGATGGAATTAGATAAGTAGACCAAGGTTGATATGGAGGTATGCTGTAGATGAGCATGCCAGAAGTTTCCAACTGGTGGCAAGCTGAAAGCCTGCAAGGAATGGGAGTAAATACAGGAATAAGCTTAGAAAGTGCCAGACTTAACTTGGCTATAGCACCACCGACGATGATAATAGCCAATATACATCGGATAAGCACCTCTAACATTATAGATTTTATACTGAACTCAATGTTTCTGCCCCTGTCTGGTATTATTCTAATTTTAATTAATAGACATTGCAAACTATTTAACTTAGTATGTTTTTAGCTTGTTTCAGAAGAGTGTTAGCTGGAAAACGGATATCGCGTGGACTGGTTAGACGAGCGTTATCTTGTGAGAGTGTCGAAGAATGCCAAAAGGAATGTGCCGATGAAAAACTATTTGCATGCGAAGGCTTCAATTACAGGTAAGATATACATATGCTTTGTCTTTTACAAATTATTATAAAGCAATAATGTTTCCATCTGATCTGATTATATCATTATAAGGTAAACCGACCTAATAACGGCCCAGTTAAGGAATATTTGATTTTAGACGTAAATATTAAGGAAACGAAATTATAAAGAAAATGGATTTAAAGTATATTTAATAACTTGATGTTTTCTTTATCAAAATAATAAATTTTTTTTTAATGTTGAAAAATTAGTGGTAATTCCGGTTTAACGGTATTTTAATTCCAGCCATAATTTTGTATATCAAAAGGATTATTTTTTTTTGTTTTAAACTGTACACACAATTTTTTGTAAATGTGTATTTTAATATTTTCAAAGTAGGTATAAAAATACAGAAGCATAAAAACATAATTTTTAGATAGAAGAGACATAGAAAAATATATAAAATAAAAAGATGTACATACGTAATACATTTTGAACCTAAAAAAACAACAAAAAATACTTTCATAAGTTACTTAGCAACAGTATTTTTTTCATTTATTGCATAAGAGCATAGAGCTATGAAAGACCTACAAATTATTTATCTCAGGTACAGAAAAAGACCCATTTTATTAAAGTACTGAGGCGGTACTGCAATTAAACAAACAATTTCCTCTGGATCATACCAAATAATATAATCTATCTCTGGCCATCTCCAATGATATCCTTTTTTTTTTCATAGCTTTGATTTTAAATTTATCTTCTGTTATTTCTTCTACTACTCCTGGAAAATGTTTCTCCTCGTAAACTATAATGACGTAGTGACCTAGCTCGTAGTCGCCCACCTCTAAATCCCTAAAATTTTTAGTTTTCGGCTTTCTAGTTCTTTCACCTGTTTTTCTGCCAGAACCAACATGTTTGTTTAAAATTTCATTTTATTTTTCATTTGCTCCATCTATCTCTCCGCTTTGTTTTTCTTCATTCTCAATGTTTAGGATTAATTTGAAATTTTAATTTTTTCTGTTGTCTTGCAATCAGATTCGGAATTTTTAGTTTTCGGCTTTCTAGTTCTTTCACCTGTTTTTCTGCCAGAACCAACATGTTTGTTTAAAATTTCATTTTATTTTTCATTTGCTCCATCTATCTCTCCGCTTTGTTTTTCTTCATTCTCAATGTTTAGGATTAAGTCGAAATTTTAATTTTTTCTGTTGTCTTGCAATCAGATTCGGAATTTTTCTTTGTTATGTTAGGTGCTTTTTTTCTTTTTCTTTAAGCGTTTGTTTTTTCCTTGCTTCCTTTTTATTTTTTTTTTCAACTTCTACTCGTCTGAAAAAAAATTAAGTGTGAATAATTGAGTCTTTTTTGAAGATAACATGTCAGGCTAAATTTGGGTTAGGCCGAAATTAGAGCACATGCGAAATATAATAAAATCTAATACCGCATCGAATAAAATAAAATTATTTTAATGGTTTTTTGTAATTAATAAATTGTCAGACTATATATTTTAACTCAAGTAATTTACAAAAAAAAATATTTTTTTTTTGGGAACAAATTCGAGATTTTTTTCAATTTTCTTCCATTAGAAATAACTACCTGATTTTCATAGTTGTAAACTTCCTTTTTTGCTTTTACAGAAAAAAAAAGTATGGGACGGAATTTAATAGTACGGTTTTGGTAATATTTTTTTAAAAGAATATATTCCTTTTTTTAATGGTTTTTGATATTAAAGAACAAAAAGTTAAATTGAAAAAAAAACGCTTTAGATTAGCTACTAAAATTGTGTCCTAATACAGGCCTAATCTATTTTTGTAAATTCTACTTTGTTTTGGCCCAAAAACTAAAATGTTTTATAAAAAATACAACTATTAACCATTTCTAATAAACAAAATATTGCATTTAGGTGAAAAAATATTTTCTGTAATAATTTGCAAGAAAATATTGTAACTAATGAATTTCACAACGCTTACCTGAAACACTACTGATCGACGACCGCTCTTCAACTGATTGCGTCGCTTGATTAAATCGAATTGATTAAAACGAAAGCTAGAACATATCACACCATTTATACATAAAAAAATGGCCTAATAAATTTCTCGTAGGATACACATGCGCCGAAGTATTAAGTTCAACCAACTTTAGCGTATTTACAAAAGAATTTCAATTTTTTTAATAAGCCGGATTTAAATCACGAATTTGTATAGGCCGTTAATAGGTTGTTTTACCACATACCTTGGAAATTAAATGTAAAAAAATGCTTAAAGAGAATACTCCAGCTTTGTCAGAATCATCCAGATCATTTACTAAGGATGCGGTTGTCACTGCTCTAAAGGACATCAAACCGGCAACGCTCAAAATTTTGACAACACACCCAGAATTTCACATCCTTGCTGATAAAAACGTTTTTAGATGGTTGTCAAAATTCTTCTCGAACATCCTGATAGCCAACCACCTCCCTAGGTAGTTCAAAGACTTGTTCATAACATAATTAGTGGTATTATTCCTAAACATTTACCAATTGAACGAACAGGCTTAAGATCTCGACGTAGCTGGTACGACCAAGTACTGGCAATAACCTATGACACTGCCTGGAAATAGGGAGTACTCTACAAGCTGCTTACAGTCATTTACTGCCAGACAATGGTACGCTTAATACAAAATATACTGAAAAATAGAAATCTCCAAATAACTCCCAACGAAGAGATAAGTAAACCAAGGCTCATCAATCATGGGCTTTCACAAAGCTCGGTACTTGCTTCTCTCTTGTTCAAGCTTTATATGTATATCTGACCTCAGAGACACAAACTCAAAAAAATTTTGCTGTGTGGATGACATAAAACTGGTCACCAGATACAAGCATCTCCCTAATACAGAAGAAGTCTTTAATAATGACCTTTAATACTAAATTATTTCAAGAAATGGAGACTTAAGCCGAATCCCAAAAAAACTGAATCGGCGACTTTCTATCTTAATAACGAAATGACAAATGCAAACATAAACATACAACTCGAAAATGGCAACCTTAGATATAACAAGTATCCAAAATAATAATAATAATAATAAAATGCGCATAAAGTACCTGACTAAGCAAAGGAAAATGCGCACCTGGATGAGTAAACCTCTGCATGGACGACATCTCAATGAGATCAGCCAAGAATATATCGACAATATAGCGTTGAACTATTGGTTGACAACGGGAAAGACAACAGGAAAGATGAATTAAGGATTTGCCATTCAGGATCAGGTTATTCCAACTAAAAATTACCTGAAATATATTGTTAAAGATCCTCAAATCCAAAATGACAAATGCCGATACGGATGCCAAGCCCAAGAACCATTCAATATCTTACCAGGAGCTACCAGGCGTTTGTCGGTACTGACTATAAAGAACGCCAGGACTCAGTAGGAAAGTTTATCCACCAAGAACTAGCTGACAAACTGGGACTTCTCCAAACCAACCATCTTCCTTATTATCAATACGTCCCTGACAGCATGCTTGAAAATAACAACTACAAGCTATACTGGAACGGTATTGTGCTCACAGATATCAACCAGTGGCATATCATAGACCGGATCTCATGGTAGTTAATAAACTTACTAGACAAACAACACTTATTTACAAATACAACGAAAAGATTGCCAATTACAGAGATCTAGAAATACAAATCAGGAGATAATGGAGAATGGAAAGTACTCAGACAGTACCTATTGTTCTATCTACTACTGGCGTTATTCCCAAAAACCTCCTAGGGAACATAAAACAGCTGGGTCTAAATGAACACTTCTATAAGGCCATGCAGAAACCTGTACTTCTCGCGACGTCCAGATGTGTACGAACATTTTTGGGAGATACTCCAGCATATCAAGTCACGGAGGGCCCGATAACAAGGAAAGAGTCCCACCAGAGCTCAATCCTTTTGATACCGTAGGTATCTGGGATGAGTGAATTTTCCCCTTAGAGGGAGTGTGAGCCGTATGGCTAAATCTGGATAATAATAGAGTTTATTTATAACAAAAATATTGTGTTACAATAGAAATTTACATATTTTGTACAATAAATAAACCCAGTTTCTCACAGAAGTTGTGTGTCACATGGACTACAACTTGTACGTGAGGGTACCATTTTTTTTAAACATATCTTTATGGGACAAATTACAATTACAATTATTGATGATAGATGGTAGGCAATTGAAAATTTTTGGTACCAAAAAATCAATGCAACATTGGCCAATGGTTTTTCTTTTTATTTTGGTAGTAATATCGTTAAATTTCTATTTCTAGTTTGATGTTGGGTACAATTCAGAAATGATTTCTCATTGTGTAAATATAATAACGATTTGTAGGAGTACAACTGGTTTAAATACATGAAATAATATTCTATGTATTATTCTAATTATCCAATTTTGTATAACATTAAGATTTTTAAGGTGAGCATTGTAGCATGAGCATTTTTAAGAAGTCGCGAAGATATGTGAATTTTGAGAGCAAACCTCTTATTTTTTGGACTACATATTTGATATGGTGATCCCATTGTAGGTGTTTCTATATTACAATACCAAGGTACTTAATGTTTTCTGCTTCTGTAGTTTTTTTAATATGTAATGTTAACTGGTTAAACTGAAACTATTTTTTTATTTTTACCAAGTACATTTCGACATTTGCCTTTAAATGTTCCCAATTGTTATTGCTATAAAAAAAAACTGTATCGTCAGCGAAACTTATGATCTGGCCTGAGGTCTGTGATTTAAGTAAGGTGTTTATATAAATAGTAAATAAAAACGGCTCCAACACCGTTGCTTATGGAACTCCGTCAGTCACAGTTTTAGTCCCGCTGATTTCACCATTTACATTTGCTATCTGTCACTTAAGTAGCTCTTTAACAATTTTAATGCCATACCTCTGATGCCGTAATTTTTTAGTTTATCTAACAATATTTTATGGTTTACAGTATCAATACTTGGTCATAACACTTGATCGTAGTCTCTCGGACCAAACACATCTAAAAAATACCGCTGCCAAAATTAGAACTCGCAATAATATCATCCAAAAACTCAGCGGTATTACCTGGGGCGCCACTGCAACTACATTATGCACTTTATGCCTTAGCATTCTCTGTGGCTGAATACCCCGAATAAGTTTGGACAGCTGTCACACCAAACTTATTGATAGATAATTGAAAACTACGATGAGAATGATTTCTGGTACTATTAAGTCGACAACCACATACTGACTACCGATGCCATGTGATGTACTTTGTAAATAAGGCTCTACTGAGTTAATTTAGAAAGTTTGAAGCCAAATTAGAATTACGAATCCAAGAATTCTCACAGCTGCGGTGTACTAGACTTCTTCTTCTTGTTCTTCCTCTTTATAAGCAATTCTTGCTATTTTGACGACACGGGTCTCCTCCACTCGGCTTATGTGGTTATTCCATTCTTTCTTCCTGTGTACTAGACTAAAATTAAGAAAGCCTCCCATACGCACAGCTAGATAACTCAAAAATAATAACTAAGAAAGACTCTATAAAACAGTGGAGTCTCGATTGAAACCAACAGGTAAATGACCAACTACAGACCTGGTTTGAAGGCTACAATGTCTACGCAAACAATGGTCCGCATTGCCGAGCGCGCAGTGACCATGGCAGGGGTGCAGATTATCTCCATAAATGGGGCATAGCGAAATCACCTGAATATGCCGGCGATGCCTTTAGACAGACAATCCAGTAGGATCTATGATGAATGTCCCTTACGAGCATATACAGAGAATTGGTCCGACGTCCTGGAGGCATCCCCGATATCGTTAGAATGGATTTCGAACCTCGATATCGATATTTTATTATTTGTTATTAGATTATATCATATTATATTAATGCTGCAGGTACCTTTACGGTAAATAAAAAAAAATATCGTTACCTCCTGAGAACTGTGGTAATTCGGTACTTTTTTTAAAAAACCGACACCATATTTTTGTATCGATGAGCCAGACGTAGTATAATCATCATAATTATGAAACAAAATTCCGGGAGATTTGATAAACTGAGTGTTAATAACAAGTATTTCTCGAAGAATAATTATAGTGATGTTCTCTGAAGATACGTTTCATGCCACTACAACATTGCAATTAACTTCTTCAAGGTGATCCTTAGTTTCATTTAAAGAGTAGTCACAGTCTGTGAGATTGTTCTCACCAATTTTTGATAATTTGTACTACGCTTTTTGTTGGCAATAATGAATAAAAGATAAGTGGCAAATAGAGGTAAAGTCAAGGTAGGTGGTACTTGTTTACATTGCTTTTAAGGTCTGACGATTTGTGTTTAAGTGGGAATCGCCAAATAGCCGTATATTCATATTATCCTCGTCTTTAAATATATTTTGGCCGAAAATATAATTCAGTAAAAACTTTTATCAAACTTTTAATTGGTTATTATGTCAATTAATAATTACAGATAATGAATTGGTCGCTCGTGTGAGTTCATTTCAAACTAGGTAGTAGAAATACATAACAGACTTACAATCTATTTATTTAGTAAGCGACGACCGATTTCGAACACTACAGTTTTCTGATCATCATCGGGTCACCGGTAAAATACAATTTTAAATATCATTCCGTAATTTTCCGTTCCGACGACTTCCATTTCTTTAACTACGCAACCAAATACGATGTACCTGTTGTCTAGCCAGGAAGTCTTGACGCTAGTGATAAAGAACTGGGATCCGTAGCTGTCTGAACTAGCATTGGCCATCGACATTACAGCAGGTCCGGTGTGCTTTAAGGTCGCGGCATATTATCGTGCACGTATAGTTTCCGGCACGTAGCGTTTCCACTCCAGCAATTGGGCTACGCGTTCACATTTTCATACATAGAACGTTTCAGTTTGGTTCGGTGAAGATATGATCTCGCTTTTCTCGACAAAAATTATGTGCAATTGCTCTTCTTTTTAACGATGAAGAAGGAAACACTGTGTTAAAAAGAAGGTTTGAAGTACATCCAATGCTAAGAGAAAGGAAGAAGGAATGTTAATACTGGACTTTATACAGAGAATTAATTGATGACGATGGAAAATATTATGGATATTTTAGAATCAACAGGATTCAGTTTAAATATGTTTTAAATTTAATCTCACCTTCAGTTAAAAAACAAAATACTACATTTAACGAAGCCATACATATCAAACCAAAAAGTATTTTTAAAAAGAAGAGGTATCACTTCCGTACAAAAGTCCTAATTGTTTATCACTTCCGTGATTAGTTGTCACAAAGCAATAAAAACACATGCATAAATGACAAAATAGCCTCGAAAATTATTTATTTAAATACTCTGTATCAAAATCAAACAAATACCTAAATAAACAACGGGGCGAAAACGACGGACATCTAATTCACATTATCCTTACCAACCGGTCATGACTCGTTACGTAGCCGTCGGCATCAGTAAAATATTGTTTTCAAATATACTGAACGGAAACGTTAAGTGTCTGAAACGCTATGTTCTGGACAGTGTGCGTTGTTCATATTTAAAACCATCTAAATTATATTTTTCGGAAACTAAACGCTATGTGTATATCGTGCACGTTGCGTTTCCAGCACATAGCGTTTAGTTTCCGAAAAATATCATTTAAATGGTTTTAAATATGAACAACGCACACTGTCCAGAACATAGCGTTTCAGACACTTAACGTTTCCGTTCAGTATATTTGAAAACAATATTTTACTGATGCCGACGGCTACGTAACGAGTCATGACCGGTTGGTAAGGATAATGTGAATTAGATGTCCGTCGTTTTCGCCCCGTTGTTTATTTAGGTATTTGTTTGATTTTGATACAGAGTATTTAAATAAATAATTTTCGAGGCTATTTTGTCATTTATGCATGTATTTTTATTGCTTTGTGACAACTAATGACGGAAGTGATAAACAATTAGGACTTTTGTACGGAAGTGATACCTCTTCTTTTTAAAAATACTTTTTGGTTTGATATGTATGGCTTCGTTAAATGTAGTATTTTGTTTTTTAACTGAAGGTGAGATTAAATTTAAAACATATTTAAACTGAATCCTATTGATTCTAAAATATCCATAATATTTTTCATCGTCATCAATTAATTCTCTGTATAAAGTCAAGTATTCACATTCCTTCTTCCTTTCTCTTAGCATTGGATGTACTTCAAACCTTCTTTTTAACACAGTTTTTCATTCTTCATCGTTAAGTAGAAGAGCAATTGCACATAATTTTTGTCGAGAAAAGCGAGATCATATCTTCACCGAACCAAACTGAAACGTTCTATGTATGAAAATGTGAACGCGCAGCCCAATTGTTGGAGTGGAAACGCTACGTGCAGGAAACTATACGTGCATGATAATATGCCGCGACCTTTAGTGTGAAGTTTTCATCACCAAATTTGTCGTTAGTTTCTATTTTAACTTTTTGTCTTATAGTCTTTTGACTTTTATCTCTAATTTCACTGCTTCTTTTATCTATATATTAATATTTAGTTCTCTTTTCATAAAATTCTTTATTGATTCTTATAGTAATCATCTATCTCCCAGATTATCATTCTCTGTACTATTACATTATTTTCTTTTCTTGTTCCATCCGATCACTCAAGTTCTTCTTCCAGTTCCTTTTTAATCTGTTCATTTTCCTTTCGAATTTCGCTATTATCTTGTTCTAGTTATACCAATTCAATTCTTGAGTCATCTCCTAAAATTTTTCCTCAAGATAATTCATAAGAGAATCTACAAGATGTGTGAAAGTCAAATTTCCCCCAACCAGTTCGGGTTCACAAATGCTGTTGGTACTTGAGAGGCTTTGTTCTCAGTACAAGTCTTATTCCAGAGATGCAGAGACGTCAACTGCGACGTATACGCATGTCTGGTTGATTACGAGAAAGCGTTTGATCGAGTACAGAACACCAAGATGATCCAAATACTAAAAGAAGCAGGAATTAACAACCAATATCTGAAAATAATTAGAAATCTTTACTGGAATCAAACAGCAAATCTCAGAGTTGAAGGTGAACACACCGAATATGTGAAAATCATTGTGGAGTGAGGCAAGGCTGTACTCTGAAAAAATATTTATCGAAGCTTATCACGAAACTGAGAAAGGTATTATATCAGATATGCAGATGACACCATAGTATTTACGGACAACTTAGAAGACCTACAAGTTCTTATGAACAAAATCACGTATTACAGTCAACAATATGGACTCAATATAAACGTTAAGAAGACAAAGCTTATGATAATTAGCAAGAAAGGATAACAGAAGGTCAACTCTACGTCAACCAATCCCCTGTACCATAATAAATGAAAAATGGACCAACAAACAGGAGAGTAGAGCACGCATCGGAAAATCGGATGGGGGCTTTCTTGAAGAGTCACAACCTCTCTCTTGATACAAAAGTAAGAATGCTGCGATGCTACGTCTTCTCTGTCCTTTTTTATGGTGATGAATCGTGGCCCTTGAACGAAGATATGTGCAGAAAACTGGAAGCATTTGACATGTGGCTATATCGGAGAATACTTAAGATCCCTTGGACTGACCGAGTCACAAATGAGGAGGTCCTCAGAAGAATAAATAAGAACCGAGAGGTACTGACCACCATCCAATCTCGAAAGTTACAATTCTTTGGACATATTATGCGAAATGAATCCAGATATGCTCTCCTTCAAGCCATCCTCCAAGGAAAAATATTTGGAAAACGAGGTCCAGGAAGAAAAAGAACATCTTGGTTAAAGAACCTCAGAATCTGGTTCAATACAACATCTGTGCATCTTTTCCGCGCTGCTGCAGATAAGATAAAGATTGCCATGATAATCGCCAACATTCGTAATGGATAGGCACATCAAGAAGAAGGAGAAGAATTCAATTATTAGTTCCCTCATTTCTACATAACAAAACTACAGAACTTGAAGGTCGTTTCGATTAAGCTCTTTCCCTTAAATTCGACGGCCCATTTTTTGTTCATATGTATGTTTGCTCTTTATATACTCTTGCTTCAGTATTGGTGTTAAAGCTTCTGTTGGTTTAATATGCTTAGGGATTCATCTTCTTTATACCTCAGCACTTTCTTGGGTCAGCTTTTTGGTATATTAAGAAATTGTTATATAAAATATAATTATATTTTAGGTTAGACCCTTCGGGTAGAGCAAAAGGCGACTGTGAACTTCTCAGCGTACCTCTTTCCCGACTAGACGTATATAGAGACAGTTATCCAGATCCGGACTATGATTACTATGAAAGAGACAGGAACGCTGCTGCTGTGAATTGCAGACCGAGGCAACCAAGCCGGCCCTTCAATAACTACAATAACTATGAAGGCTACAGACATGATGTAAGAGATGGATATGACTATGGATCTAGAAACAGGTGGTCTGATAGAAGATATGATTATGGTGAGTTAAGTAATAATTATAGGTATAGAGCATATCCAAAAGAAAATATTATTTAAAAAAAATGATTAGCTGACTGAAATGAAAGCACACATACTCCCACATAATAATTAATAATTAACTTAAACAATTAAATTAAAACATCTTACTAAATCAAAAGATTCTTAATCAAAATTGAATAAATTAAAAACAAATTTTATATAATGATTAGTGATTTCCTTGGGCCTATCTTAAAGAACAAAGTTTTTCGAAAAAAGTCTTTTGGTTTGGCAACTTGTCGTGCAGTCTATGAAGATTTCTTCCTCGACAAATAAGAGCTATTCAGAAATATTATTAAATGGATCCCGAACCCACTCATGACTTGCTATCAGTTTGCTCGTAACAAGCGCCCAGTCTTCTTCATCTCCGAACTTCTTTGATGTGGTTTCGAGCAAGTCTGCTATATAAAGGCTAAAGAGTAGGGGGTCCAGCACCTATCCTTGTGGAAGACCATCGTTCAGTTTTATTCAGGTACTAGTCTTGAATAGCATAGCAATAATGCCATCAGTGATATTTCTCCATGGAATCGATCGCATTAATTTATATATTACCTCCTGTCTCCACACAGTATTTTACACTGCTGCTTTTTAGTTGTTGTTGAAAGCCGGTTTCTACATAGTTAGTCAGTGCTAGGACTTGGTCTGTGCAGCAAATTTTTTTTGATAAATCGGTAGCTTTCCGTGGTTTTACAATGGCGATGATTTTTGCTCTTTTTAGTTGATGGGGAACATTTTCCGTCTGAAAAATGTTTGAGAAGAAGTTTGCAACTTCAGTAAATTTGCTACTGTGTTGTAGAAACTCAGCATGAATGCTATCAAAGCCAGGGGCTTTTCCTGTTTCCATTTTATTAAGAGCTTCACAGGTGAAAGGGCCGGAATACTCTGTTTCAAGTAGACCAATGGAATTTAAAGTTTTGAGGCATTTTTTAAATATTTTTGTGTGTAAGCGGTTTTGGGATGCTCTTGAGGTAGACATTATGTAGGACGCTACTTGATTTGGTGTTACCATTGGCGTTACTAGGTTGGTTGTGCGTGATGAGACTCACTTTTCAATAAATTTCCTAGTATTCGTTGGGATGCAGATAATCGAACACAGATTGAAGCCAGTCAACTATCGATTATCCTTTAACATATATTGATGGCAATATCGAAGCGAAATTAGAGAGAAAGCGTTAAAGTAAAGAGGCTGATTTGTTTCCGGCGTAAAAATATTTTATGGGATCTTGAGCGTATTGAAAGTAGGCCTGTACTAAATACTAAACAGATCCTAAATATCTTTTATATATTTCATCATCATCATGCTGGCTTTACAACCCAGCGTGGGTCCTAGTCTCCTCAAGAATTTCTCTCCAGTCATCCCTATTCATCGGCTTCCTCCGCCAAACACGTATTCCCATATTTCTCATGTCTTCATTGATGTTATCAATCAACTTTGTTCTGGCTCTTTCCCTTCTTCTCTGATCAATAGGTCTATCACGGAGCGTTTTTCTAGCTGGGTCATTTTGTTCCATCCGATTTACATGCTTTATACACCTCAGTATAAATCTTAATATGTTTTACGATATCTGGTTCCTGGTATATTCTATAAAGTTCGAAGTTGTATCGTCTTCACACTCCATTGTTATTCACTGCTCCATAGATTCGCCTTAGTACTTTTCTTTCAAAACATCCTAACATGTTTTCATTACTTTTTGTCCAGGTCTCTGACCCATATTAGGACATAGTTAGGACTGGGCGTATTATTGTTTTGTAGAATTTTATTTTTGTAGTTCTCGATATAATTGTGCATTTAATGAGGAGATTAAGCACAAAATAGCATCTGTTGGCTGTACAAATTCTGCAGTTTATCTCTGCGGTAGTATTATTTTCAGTATTAAGTAGCGCTCTCAGGTATACAAATTCGTTCACTGCTTTGATGACTTCGTTTTCTATAACAAGTGGTCATAGGATTTTTGGTTGCGTGCTTATTTTCATATACTTCGTTTTGTTGGTGTTTATTAATAAACCCATTTTTGTAGCTGATTCTTTTAATGCTACATACGTCTTTCGTACAGCGTTTTCCGTTTTCCCAATAATATTGATATCATCAGCATGAACAAGGATTTGAACTGATTTATTATATATTAAACCAATGGTTGTGATTTGTGACATACATAAAATTTCTTCCAAAGCCAGATTGAACAGTATACAGTCTCCCTAGCTCATCCCGTTATTTGATTTAAAAGGTTCAGACAGTTCCCCCTGAATTCGTAGTCTACATTTAACTTTTTCAAGAGTTAGTTTTGTTAAATTTACCACCTGATTTGGTATTTCTAGCTCTTTCATTGCATTCTGCATATGGTGCTATAGTGTACTGTGGAAAATATTTTATAAGCTGCATTTTGAAGCGTAATTCCTCTGTGGCTAGACCATTCAAAGATATCTCCTTTTTTGTGTATGGTGCAAAGTATCCCAATATTCCAATCATTGGAGAGCGATTTATGTGTCCATATTTCTTTTATAAGCTGCTATAATGCCATTATGGTATCGTGTTCACCTTCTTTATATAATTCAGCTGGGAGATTATCTATTCCGGGTGATTTGTTTCTGGCTAGTTTTTTAATTTCATCTTTAACTTCAAGAATCGTTAGTGGTTCCTCCTCCCTCTCGTCTGTTTCCCTCACCCAACTATATATTTTACAATTTTAATATATGTTTTTTGTTTAATAGCTCCCAGACCCGTTGTTAGTTACCACGGCTCTGTCGATTACAGAGGAGCAGATCGATGGAGGAACGACGAATATTATCGAAAACCAATGCGTCCTGAAATCGATAGAAGATATGACTACGGACCAGACAATAGGCGAAGAGGAGGTAAATATCTCTCTGATAGTATAATTTGGGATGTTTTATGTCTCAAAGTTCCAACATAAGAGACATTATTGTGGCATTCAATAAGTATTTTGTAGTAGAAATATAGTATCTTAACGAACTTATTCAGTTGCAATGTGAAGTGTAAAACGAATTTTTGAATTAAATAATTTACAAATAATTATTTCTCGATTAATCCTACTTCCTATAAAAATCATCCCATACATATATTTTGCTTAGCAGCGCATAATATTTATCTGATATCTCATCGCGAGACATATGGAATAGATGGCGCTTATCAACCTTTCCAAATAATGATGCATTGTTTGGGAAATTTTGGGATTTACATACCGTGGTTTATAGTTATTTCTTCGTAACGTTTTGCCTGCAACTGTAGCAGACACTATTAAACATGTGACAAAAAGTCGTTGTGTACTTCAGATAATTGATATGGCAGCGACAAAATACAAGTGAGTTTTTTAAACATTTTTTATTTTCTATTCATGTGTAACCCCCTAGGACAATTAGATCTTCGCCTCGTCAAGACTACCCATTTCCTGTCACAATCAGTACACTGATATGTACATCCCACTGTTGGGTGGGATGTACAGATTATTTGAAATTGTATGTTTTTGATTTGATGGATCTAGGAGTCTGCGTTTTAGTATTATACTAGTTAATAAATTTTGTATATGAATATACCAAATAAAAAATCATACCCATATCTTCACAAATACCAGGTAATAAAGAAACAAATACAGTCTATTTAGTTTTATATTTATAGGTAATATTAGATATTATATAAAAAGATATAAAATGAGGGGGCTGAGAAGTTTACGGGTAGAAGTGACATATTTATATTGGTTTGTTATTAATTTCTTTCATTACTTAATTTATTATCAATAAAATAACATTAAACTATGTAAAACTGGTATTTTTAGTGATTAGATGTAACAAAAGAAGTTTAAAGATCAAGTTTATGATAGAACAGAAGTTTAAAAAATATTATTAAAATTAAAACATTAGCATATGTACTAACAAAAACCATCAGTTTATTCTAAAACATTTGAAAAATAAAAAAATATAAACTAAATTAAATGATATGTGACATGTACTTGGAATTAGGTTGGCTATTTCACCTTTCCAGAGATCTTGCTATTCTTCCTGAAGAATCCATTGAAATTTCTCGTTTGTTTCTGGGCCATTTTTATGCTTTTCCATTAAGATATTTTCCCACTTCATTTCAAATATACTTCATAGTATTTAGGCCAAAATAATGTTTTACATAATGGCCATATTAATCCAGTCGTCAGAAATTTTATCTCCAAAAACTGAATTTAACTGAGAATGTCAATTGTAAATTTTGGAACCCGAAAAAGATGCAAAAAAGTTTGTCACTCCTACCTCCGGCTTCCCTCTAAACCTACCCCAAAATTACCTACCTAAAATTTCTACAACTTTTCCAATTATTAATAGGAGCCTCAACATTATATATGAGCCGTTGAAAACCAGACTGGTCTAAGTCAAGAATTTCCCGTTACGCGCTTTCTCGATATATAATTCTGTCTAACAGTGTTCTATTTTACTACAAAATTTGAAAAATATTAGTGCATCCGTTCACTCACAGACGACGCTACTGTGATATATGTCAAATGCTATGAAGTTTGCCGTGTTAAGACCATTCTGTCAAAAAATCTGTCACGAGTTTGTTATAAGTGTCACGTCTGCTTGTGGTAAAATGAGTTCTAGTGAATCAGTAAAACAGCCATTTAGTGCTATTGATAGCGAGTACGAGCCAGAAAATGACGACGATTCAACAAAATCTAGTTCTGATAGCGGTAAGTTTAAATTTTTTTATTCCCTTTCACAACGTCAAAAGCGTGAATAGCAATATTTTATTTGCACGTTTGTTTCAGCTGACAAACGTCCGAAGTTGGTATTGGGATCAACTACCAAGCATGTCCGCAGAAAGCGAAATAGAGAGCCAAGTAAACATATCAAGAATGTTCGAAAACAAAAAAGAAACTGTGGAGAACAATATGTTGCTACATCGAAAAAGTTGATAAAGGCGAAAGAGTTTCATAACAGGGAGTGTACATGCCAGGGAAAATGCAGTCAAAAAATTTCTCAAGGAGAAAGGAAAGCTATGTTTACAAATTTCTGGAACATAGCTAATGTTTCAGCACAAAATGCTTTTCTTTGTGGTATTGTAAAATTGTCTAAACCAGCCACTCACCATCCAAGAAATAATACAAGCTTCTTTCTTTTGGGGTTGGGTGGACCAGCCCGACAGTATTTCAAAATGAACGCATCTTGTTTGCTTTTTTCTGGGATGAAGTAAAAGGCTTTGTGGAACTCCATGACATCATGCATTGTTAAAAGTTGGCACTGGTATCCAACTCGGTGATCACAGGTGGGGTATAAAGGAAGACCTTTGGCTGAGTACCTGCATGAACATACAAAAGGAGGAATTAATTAAACTTTAGTTAATTCATTGAATAGTCTATTCATTCAAGTCAATAGTCAGAATTTCCATGAGGAATCTCTCAATTTTATGAAAAACTTTAGCAAATGGTACTAAGCTGGTCATGTTTTTACAGCCAACTTTCAAGCTTCATATTTTAAAATCAGACATTATCATAGCACTTAAAAACTATTCATAACTCGGATGAACATATACAGTAACTTCTGACATATCAAACTTCCACCCACCTATTGACAATTTGTTACAGCAATCAAATGTTAAGTACATGATTGAGTTCAATGATTAGACTTACCTTTGTCGTTTCTGGATGTTTTTTTTTTCCATTTTTCGGGATCGCTCTTCCTCTTATGCGTCGACCCTGGATTGACAGATATATTTGACTCCATGAAACTACTTTGTAAACTAATAATATGCAAAAAAAACAGTTAAACTAGTGATAAACACAAATAAAACGATTAACATCAGACAAGTTGAAAGCAATGGCGGCCATTATTGATTTCTCAGTCATGTGATCACAATACAGCATTCTCATTGGCTGTTGGGGAGATGTCCGTTTTTGAAATAAACCTTCATAGCATGAGTCCGTTTTTGAAACAGACCTTCAACTGTGAAGTTGAAAATAACGCATTTGCGTCCGTGTTGGAAGGAAACTATTATCACCGTTGAGAAGAATAGTAACAATTCTATAAGACACCAGTCCTAACTAATTTTTTTTTTTTTTTTTGACACATGTCCGTCTTTGATCTGAAGCCACTCATTTATTGAATTGTTATAATATAATATAATTTGTTTAAAATATAATTCATCAATAAATAATAAAATTACTTTATTCAATTTTAAACATATTTAAATTTTATACATACAGAAAACATAGTATGAAGCTTCGCGCAAATCTACAGTAGGGTAGACCGGGGACAATTGAAACAAAGTACAATTGAAACAGCCGCCATATTGGTAGTATTCCGTGATTAAAACCGCGCGCGCTTGTAGCAAACGCAGCGCCTCTAGAAGCCCAGTGTCTCTATCAGTCAGCCATTGATTGTCGTTTGCATTAGTACATTCTCGTTAGCGTGATTTACCTCTACCGAAGTAAACTTTTGCACTGAACAACAAAAGGTGACGCAACATATCGGAACGTAAGTATGCAGCTTCGACTATTTTTGTAGTTAAATTGGCATTTCTTCTTTAGGAAGGCCAGTTTAAATTATTACTATTGTCCTAGAGTGAAAAGATATTTAAGTGTTTACGAAAAAATGTCTCGTGGGGACGATTAAAACAAATAGTATAGGGGACGATTGAAACATGTTTCACTTGTCCCCAGAGTAGTCTTTTATGTTATTTATTATTGTACGTTGTAGTAGAGTATCCAATGGTTAACACTTTAGGGGCGTTATTAATACCCCCCTCAAATTCATGTGAGATAATTTAGATTAAATTGTAGAAAAAATTTGGAAAAATTGTCAACGTAGTTTGTGCACGAGCCCTATTAACTGTTTGGTTTGTTTTAGGATGCCACGAGTACGAGTGAGAAAAACGGAAAGGGGTTTAAAACCCGTTTTGGTTTATGAAGAAGCCTATAAAAAGGTTACTGAAAATAACACATCCATAAGATCAGCTGCAGCTAAATTTGATCTACACTACGTGTCATTAAGTAGATTTATCAAAAAAAAGAAAAAAGCAATTGAGCAAGGATTTGTTACTCCAGTCACAAAGGGTTATCATTGCGTGAGACGAGTATTTGAGATAGACCAGGAGAAAAGCGTTGCTGGATACATAATCAAAGCGGCACATATATTTTACAGGTTACCGCCTAAAGAAATTCGGAAATTAGCCTTTCAATTGGCCGTGAAATATTCATTGAACATGCCTGATACCTGGAGACAAAATGCTATGGCAGGAGAAGATTGGTTCTCTGGATTTATGAAACGCAATCCAGAACTTTCAATCCGCTGCGCTCAAGCCACAAGTCTTTCCAGAGCAACCAGTTTCAATGTAACGAACGTAAAACTTTTTTATGATAACCTGGCTAATGTAATGGATAAGTACAAATTTGAACCAAAAGATATATATAATATTGATGAAACGGGGGTAACGACGGTTCAAAAACCTAGTAAAGTTGTTGCCGAAAAGGGGACAAGACAGGTGGGAGCACTTACATCCGGAGAGAGGGGAACATTGGTGACCATAGCTTTAGCCGTCAATGCTATCGGTAACAGTATACCGCCCATTTTTATTTTTCCACGAAAAAGATACAAGGATCACTTAGTCCGTGACGGTTCAGTGGGGTGTATTGGAGCGGGTGGATGCAAGAGGAAGAGTTCTTGGTATACCTTAATCATTTTCAAAAGCATACTAACGCTTCAACCGAAAATAAAGTATTGCTTTTACTTGATAACCACCAGTCGCACATAAGTATACGCTGCTTGGATTTCTGTAAAACAAATGGCATTGTCGTCTTGTCATTTCCCCCGCACTGTTCGCATAAGTTGCAACCTCTGGATCGTTCTATCTACGGTCCCTTCAAAAAGGCTTTCAATTCAAGTTGCGATTCTTGGATGAGAAATAATCCAGGAAAAACGATGACAATTTACGACATACCCAGCATAGCTAAATTATCTCTATCGTTGGCCCTCACGCAATCAAATATTATAGTTGAATTTGCTTGCACAGGCATATATCTCTTTAACAGAGACATATTTACGGAACTAGATTTTGCACCTTCATATGTCACGGATAGACCAGCTCTTAATAACACGACACCATATGCCACTGACGTTCTTCAAGAAGCACCTAGTGAAGATCCTCTACATACTAAGAGAGCTGATATCTTGCCAACATCACCACAAAATCACACACCGCCAGCGTCTCCAAGCACTTGCATTGCTCAAGCATCGCAGGTTGTATTTTCACCAGAAGCAGTTAGACCGTTGCCGAAAGCGCTCCCTAGAAAAACAATTGGCAAACGAAAATTGAGGAAGTCTGCAGTTTATACAGATACGCCGGAGAAAAATGCTATCCAAGAGGAATATGACGCAAAAAAGAAAAAACAGGTTAAGAAAAAAGTGACTGAGTTAAACGACGAATCAAATACAACTTTTAGAAAATACAAGAAAACCAAACAATGCCAGAACAATCAGCAACAGAGTGATAGCGACGAAGAGGATGATTGTTATTGTCTGGTTTGCTTGGAAGCATATCGTAGTAGTCGCCCTGGAGAGAAATGGGTGCAGTGCAATGAGTGTCGTCATTGGTCCCATGAAGAGTGTACTCGCCAAGAAGAACTATACGTATGCCACAATTGCCTTTCAGAATAAAAAATATTTTATATTGTATGTTTTTACTAGAATAAACACTATTTTTCTATGTCTTAGTGCTGTTTCAATTGTCCCAGGTATCTGTTTCATTCGTCCCTGCCACGGGGACAATTGAAGCAACTTGACAACAAGTTCAAGTTTTTATTTAATATCTTATTAATGACATTATATAGACAAAATATAATGATATATATGGAAACACAATAGGATACGCTTTTTATAACTAATTTCGTAATTTATAAATTTGCAATAGATGCGGAGAAAAAAAATCAAAATGCAGAAATGTTTCAATTGTCCCCGGTCTACCCTACCTACCATTTTTTTTATTACCCATTTCATTATTTAATTTGTTATATGAAATTTTACCCTATAATCGGCTTGAGCTAAAACTCCTGGTTTTATAGTATGTAATTTCTAAAGGATTTGTGGATATTTTACTGTGATATATATTTAGTAGGGTGAGAGAACTCAGTATATGACATTGTATTTATTTGCTTTCCCCTATCAAAACATGAATTGATTAAATATGTCACTTATACCTATTAACTTCTCAGCCCTCATGTGTACTCAATTTTTTTCGTTTTAGATCACTCTTACCTTCCACGTCCAAATCAGGATGACAGAAACAACAATAATAGAAGGTATTTTAACGAACATATTTTACCACCAAAACCGCCTCCTTATCGTCAAAAAGTATACGATACACTGACTTACTACAAGTATGAAAAAAAGTTCCCCTGGGGTTTCAACCATCATCGATACGGTGAGGGTTACGACTATCCAGTGCCCAAGAAGAACTTTTATCTTCCACCTTCAAGAACGGATGATTCAATTAACGATTTGGACTGGGGTCTGTATCATAAATTTCAAAATAATTTCAGCCATTGGGGTCTCGATAAATATGGAGGTACTTATGGTTTACCTCATGGTGGTTATTTGCCTCCAGAACCCGAGCTGATTCCACCTGCTGTTGGAAATTATTTGCCAGCAGCCAAACCAGCTGATAATACTGGTATATTTAGAGTTCCTGATAGTGCTTTGCTCCCTGTTGAACATAGACGACCGATATATAATTATATTCAAGAAGGTAAATAGCTAAAAATTTTTAGTTAATATTACTAATATAAAGCAGGCCAAAATCATCATTAGAATTTGTTTTCAAGTGAATTCCGTATAACCATTGTTACATTTTTCAAATTTACTATCAAAAGAAGGTTCCTTTGAATTAGATGCGATAGAATTTGCATGCGTAAATGCGACGGTGTAGAAAACATGGTTCGTCAGTTTCATTGTACAAACTTTCTACCGATTTTGTTCGAAATACTCACAGGACAAAGCTTAGTAATGCCACAGTTGAATGCTAAAGAATTCAATATAATTCTATTTTAGATCTGATTACTGCTCTACATAGGCTAATTAGAGTATCAAAATCAGAGCTCCAATCCCAGTTAAATAATGTTCTTAATTTAATCTCGTATTGCAGGATGCGACGAGTTGATCTATGTTTTTCCAAGACAGGTTTTGATCCAACCACATTCCCAAAAATTTTATGTGTGTTTTAAATATGAGCTCTGAATTGTAAAATTTTAATATTGTTGTTTTGAAGCTATATTATTTTCTTCTTTCTATTGGGAATAAGGCACAATTTTACTTTAAAATAACGTTTTGTATTTTGAACACGATTTCCGAACTAGAAATCGAAACGTCAGATAAAGTTCCGCAAATGTGTTTAACGTTCTAACCTGAACCGTTACATTCCGAATTTTTATCTGACCGTAGTTTGTCATAAAGTGGTCAACAACCTTTTTATTCGTTAGGCACTTCAAGGCATTAAAGATTATCGCTTTAATCGATTAGAGTTTATTTGAGGTATGGGTAGTGAGGCAGGTGGGATGTTTGTTAAGATCGATATTTAATTTTCCTCCAATGCATTAAAAGGATTGAAGTATTTAACGCGCTAGCCAGCGTTACAACTGGCACAGCATTTGCTGTTTCACATATTATCACTTAATAATATGTATGAATGGGTCTATTTTCATTGGTGTACTTTTTCTTCATTTTAAGAATACCTCTTGACGATTTTTTGACAGTGTTGATGATAGAAACATCAAATCCATAACCGTTAGCAAAGCAAGGATCCTTAATGATCCTTTTGTTGATATAAATACTTTTACATATAATAGAAATTTGAAGAACAAAAGAAAACAAGGAAAATACAAAAAATATACTTTTCTAAAAAACATAAATAAATAGATATAAAATAAATACATATTCGTTGGGTAAGCCAACAAAGAACAGAGAATAATCCGTTTAATTATAGTCCATTTTCACTAATGAAAAACGAAAAAAATACTAAAATATATAGAAGGGTTGGGGACTGAATCTCTTTCCCTTAAGCTGTTACGAAGTGGTAAAAGATAAAGATCACCATATGTTCATTCTGATTGACATTTTATTTAATTTTTTTTTTGTAGACTGCTCTCTCAGGAGTGTAACTGGATTTAAGCTACACAAAAGAATTGTTAAGCAATATTTTGCAGTTCCCAACATTTACGAATGTGAGCTGTTATGTTTTAAGGAAAGAGCTTTTGTATGTGAATCATACGCATACCGGTAATACTCCAAATTTAATGTTGAAAAAATGTTAAATTAATTACTGCTTTTTTTCAGTTATACTATAACTGTATCGGAACCTACAGATAATTGTTATCTAAGTAACTTAAACTATAAAGAGCTAGACCATTACACGGATTTAGAGCCGGATAGAGATTTTGATATCTACACCATGAATAACAAAAACCGATGTAATCTACCGGCGATAGAAAGAAGAGATGACAGTGGTAAGTTTAGATTATTTTAAATTTTTGTTACTTTGAAAAAAACGGGATGTTTTTACCATCAATTATTTCTGCATTTCTTCTGCTACAATCATTGATAATATTTGCTCTATATTCTGGCTGTTTTTCATAAATATTGGAAAAAATAAATGCTTTTATTTCTGCTTTAACCTCTTATCGGTTCAACTGATAATTTATTCATGTTTTAGTTACTGCTTTACCATGATCGTCAATGTTTTTGTTCCTTTTCCCCACATCGTTTTTGTTCTTAGCTTTTATCATACACCTACCTACCTTAATTTTCAATTTAATCAACATAAATGGAGACGTATCTAAGACACGAGAGGTTCGACAGGGATCCATTTGTGAAATCAACATCAAAGGAATGGGACCATTGAAAGAGAACTTTTATGAACTTTTTAGCTGTCCATATTGTCACTCCCGCTGTTTCTGCTGATGGTGCTACTGTAACACCCCTAAATATTAATGATACTAAGGTACAACTGTTAATAAATCATATTTCGCCACGAGTACATACATATATAAGCAATTGATACAATAAACTTACAACGAATCCATTCAAACTCTTGACAAAATATACATCAAACCAAACAATACTATTCATGCTCGTCATATACTAACCATTAGACGACAACAGACAGATGAGTCTATCGATTCTTACATGCAATCTTAAAAACAGTTAGTAAAAAACTGCAATTTTACTGCTGTAGATGCTGATACTAATAAAAATGATACGATTCGTTGAGCTTTTATCGCTGGAATGACATCCACAAAGATACGATCGAGATTGTTAGCGAGTTTAACACTAACTTTAGAAGAAACTTACAATATAGCTATTTCAATGGAAATGGCAGAACTCAACTCTCAATACATTAAAGGAAGAACTGTCCTGCTCGGGAATCCATCTGCAAATCCTGTAATAAAAAGGGACACTTTGCAAAGGTTTGCCGCTCCAAGAGCACTAGTGCATCTGCCAACGTATTTGAAGGCTATGATAACTGCACAGCCTACATTATTGCTGCTACTCCTGCTTCATTGAAGAAAGCTATAGTACCTGCATCTATAAAAGGCATTCGTGCTGATGCCCTTATAGATACTCATTTTTTATCAGTTTTATTAATCAAGACTTTGCTAACCAGTGCAAACTCCCTAGGAAGCCTTGCACTCAGACTGTCTCTATGACGTCATTATCACACACCTCTGAATTTAAAGATGTGACTAATCAAAATATTAAAATTGGTAACCACTCGTACGATAATATTAATTTACTTATAGTTAAAAATCTCTGTGCTGATATTATAATTAGTCAAGATGTTCTATCTAACCACTTAAGTCTAGAGTTTGAATTTGGAGGACCTAAAGAAGTATTCAAGGTATGTAGTGTAGTTGAAGCCTCAGTACCTGCAGTTCCTTTATTTCGTAATCTGACTTCAAATTGTAAACCTATCGCAGTAAAATCGCACAGGCATAGTGTTGAAGATCAGATTTTTATTAAAAATGAGTTGAAGAAGCTTTTAAATGATGGCATTATTGAAGAAAGTCAGTCCCCTTGGAGAGAGAGAGGAGAGAGAGGAGAGCGCAAGTGCTTATCACCAAAAACGAAACTCACAAGAAGCGGATTGTCATTGATTCTCAAACAATTAATCGATTCACTCAACTTGATGCCTATTCACTGCCAAATATGAAGAAAATGGTGTCCAATGTATCAGAATTCACTGTCTTTAGTGCAATAGATTTCCAAAGTGCATAACATCAGGTTCCAATACTTCCACATGAAGAGATGTACACAGCTTTTTAAGCCGCTGGGACTGTACCAATTTTGTCGTATTCCGTTTGGTGTTACCAATGGTGTAGCCAGTTTCCAAAGAACAATCGACTGGCTCATACGCACAGACAATCTTATATATTTGGTTTTGCTTTATCATTTCAGTACTAGTATGATCTATTTTAAAAGTTTTTTAATTTTCTAATCACTTTGGTTTTTGATAACAAATTTTGTTATCAAAATCTAAGGAGGCTATAAAATAAATTCATTATTTCAGAAACAGACGACTTTTCCAAAATATTAAAACCGTCAATGTTGGTTATAGAATGGCATTAAATGTTATATATGTATTGAACATTACGTCTTCTTGGAGTAATGACGTAATTGACATTTTTTGTTAATCAAACCGAGGTCACGGGACACCTTATATCAAATGTCTCCTAATCGCCTTTGCAACGATTCAATTATTTAAATATTTATTTCTACAGGGTTAACCAAAACTTTTGGTTTATTAATACAATTAACTTATAATAAATGTTTAGTAAAATACAATCAAATTATAAGAAATGTTGAAATTGACGACCTTCAGCAATGATACAACTAGAAAAACGGGCAGTAAATTCTTTTCTAACGTTTTCGATGACTTCAGGAGTTATTTTTCAATTTCCTTTCCGATGCGCTCGTTCAACTCTTCTACATTATGCGATCAACTTTGACACACTTTCTTTTCAAATATCCCCATAAAAAAGTCTAACCAAGTCGAATCTGGAGACCTCGGTGGCCATTCGATAGATTCCCTTCTACCTATCTACCTACCTGAGAAAATTTATTTTAAGTTATCTTGTACCTCAATGCCGTATCGTAGGAGACCCCCATTTGTTTCCCACAGATCATTTCTATTTGGAAATAGCTAATTCAGCTGTAGCATTAGATAATCCTGAAAAAATGACAGATAACGAGGAGCAGTTCAGTTTTCCCCAAAAAAATATAGCCCTATAATATGATTGTTTATAATGCCGGTAATATCAACCGTAAATAAATTGGAGGCCTTTGAAATGTGGATCTACCGGAGAATGCTCAAAATTTCATGGACATCGCATACCTCAAACGAAGAAGTGCTGCATAGAATAGGCAAGGAAAGAGAACTTTTTAACACAGTAAAAGTTAGAAAAACATCATACCTAGGCCACATACTGAGAAATAATAAGTACCAATATGCCCAACGTATAGTGAAAGGAAAAATCGAGGGAAAGAGAGGCCTAGGAAGGAAAAGACTATGGTGGCTCAGAAACATCCGACAATGGACATGGCTAAATTTTGAACAGCTAATAAGAACAGCTGAAGATAGAGAAGATTTTAAAATTGTAGTAGCCAACCTCCATTGAGGAGAGGGCACTTTAAGAAGAAGAAGATAATGCCGGTCCAAACATTTCCTTCTCAGGATATTGTTCTGGCTTTCACTTGCACAGTATCGATGTCTGGCGGTTTACGTGACCGTTAAGCATAAAAGTGGCTTCATCTGAAAAAGGTACCTTTTCTATGAAACTCTGATCCCTGTTACGTCGTTCAATAATGGTTTCGCAGAATTCGATTTTTCTATCAAAGTCATCTTTTAAAAGCTCCTGGACCAGATGTACATTGTACGGATGCCACTTCTTCTTTTTTTAGCACTCTAACAATAGTTGATTGGTGGATACGTCCATGATTGGTGGACATTATTATCTAGTGCGACCTGCCTCAAACTGGTATGGGGATTTTCTTGGCTTGGGGTATGGATTTTATACGGCTTCTGAGGAGATCTCCAATATGGCCCCTTTATCAATTCTTTTGTCAATTTTGCTAATTGTTAATTGAGAAATCGCGATTGGGTTATTTAGCATAAAATAAATTACGAACTTCAGCCTAAGTCCTCAGTTTATTTCCACAACCAATCTTGTTTCATCCTGTTATTATTGTCGGCAATAGTATATGCAATTAAAAAATATGTCGTAAAAAACTTAAACAGTAAAAATTGTACGTCTATTAGTTGTCCAATGTATAGATCATTGACAATAACGACCAATCAATGACAATACTGATTTAAATATTTTTGTGAAAATAACTTTGAATACTTGACTGATACTCCAATAATTAATTTCAAATTAGAATGTAGCATTTATATCAATCAATGTATTTCTTTTTTCAGAACCAGCAAAAAACACATCTTTGTTTTATTCGCAGTGGAGGTTCGTAGTATAATTTAGTTTAGTGAATGAGTATTTACTGTAAGTTTGGTTAACCCCGTAGAAATAAATATTTGAATGATACATCGTTGCAAAGACGATTAGCAGACCTTTCAAATGAGGTGTCCCGTGACCTCCATTTGTATTTAAAAAATCTTTAATTACTTTATTACGCCAACATTTATGACGCAATGTCCAACACATAATATATAGCAATTGATGGCCATTAAAAAATTGAAATTTACGTGTAAGATTTTTTTAAGTCGTCCGATTCTGAAATAATGAATTTATTCCTGATATTTGCATGATTACTGTATATAACAAAAATAAATTTCATTAAAAATCTAATAACTTTTTAGATTGCTTTTGGCGAGTCAGGAGTGGTGAACGGTTACATCAAAAAATTGTTAGAGACTCATTGAAGGCAAATTCTATTGTAGATTGTCAAGTGGAATGTTTGACATCTACCAAATTTACGTGCCGAGCATATAGCTATAGGTAAGTAACTTATTGTAAAAAAAAATAAAAATTTTTTATATTTTATATTTTAAAATATCTGCACATTAGCACGAACTTCGAAATATTGTACTAATATATGTCATTTATTACTAAAATTAGAATTACACCTCACCTAGCGTAACAACAAGTGTAAACAGAAGCAATTCCTTTTCGCGATACGATAATATCATCGAGTTAGAATCTAGATTCTAACTCAATGGATAATAAGCAGTGTGTTTTACTCTTGACCCTTCACGCCGGCGTCGTCGGCTCGAGATACAGTGGGCTGATCGACAAATTCCGTTTTTGTTTTATAGCGCCTATATTACGCAACTTATAAAGTTAGGCTTTTCACTAATAAATATCTCTGACAATAACAAGAATTCACACATACAGAAAAAAATTCTCCCCAGAAGTGGGCAGAAATACATACATCTCTGTAAATATTTCTGCCCACTTAAGAGGATTACTGATACTAAGGATTTCAGTTAAATGAAAATAGGAAGAATTAAAGCTATAACAAGAAAGTTACTTTTCCCAATACATAATAAAAGTTTGTCAAATTAATCGAAGAAAAAGTTATTCAGATCGTTGGTAGAAAGCACTGCAACATACGGAGGAGAAGGGTGGACATTATCAGAAGAGAACAAAAAAAAATTATTACATTTAAAACAGTTTTATAGAAAATATTGTTAAGTTACATTATTAGACCGTGTCAGAAATTAAGAAATGTGGAATAAAATGTGTATAGAAACGATTTTAGTAGATAGGACAGAAGCGAAACAACTGTCCGGGTACGCGAAATAACTGTCCCGCAGTGGCGGCTTTTGGGGGTAGGCAGGATAGGCTACTTCAATTGATTATACAAGGGAAAATCCAGGGCAAGAGAAGTGTAGGAAGAAGAAGAATCTCATGGTTGCGTAACTTGAGGGAATGGTACGGATGCACATCAATTGAACTATTCAGAGCAGCAGCATCTAAGATCAGAATAGCCATGATGATTGCCAACCTCCGTCGCGGAGATGACACGTGAAGAAGAAGAAGGATAGGCCAGGCCTACCTAATAATTTTAAGAGCTTTAAAATTGAAAAACATATATTCAAACATTATGTTAATGCGTGTAAATAACTTTTAAATGTACTGAATTACTTAATACATTAGCGTCCGTTAAAACAACTATGTTATTATATTACCACAGAAAGCATCGAATCGTATTCAGGCATTTTAAATATCATTAATAGGCCCAATCGGAACTGGCCGACCCAGTTCACATAAGATCCCCGTACAAAAAGCGTTTGAAGGTAAGCAGCTTGCCGGACAACGATTTATATTGTCGTGTTTATGCTTGCTGTTTAGGCACCCGACGATCGGGCCTACGCCGATCATCGTTGTCACTTGTAACGTAATTATCGAATTGTAATATAAATTTTCTTTTAAATTGTGATAAAAAAATATGTAACATAATCTACAATTGTAACATATTTTTAAACAAACAACACAATTGCAAACAAGTGCACGGTTGCCCAAATAAATTTAAAAAAAATCGTAAAGTTCGAAAAAAAAGATTCCCACTCTCACAAAAAAAAAATATGTATTACACACACTGGCGGCTACAGAATTTTTTTTTGGGGAGGTCATGGATCTTGAGGGTGATTACTTTTCTCTGATGTAAGGTCACTTTTAGTCTTACCACCAATAGGATAAGTGGGTTTTCAAATATTTTTAGGGGGGGGGTCATGACCCCGTGACCCCTCCCTCTGGACCCGCCACTGATTACACATAGCTATATGTAATTTGCTGGCTTGGCCTACCCAAAATTTTACCACACCAGCCGCCACTGCTGTCCCGTATAGTTTGTGTGTACTTACCACAAAATAGTTGCATGATGTAAAGTCCAGAAAGTGAAATAGAAATGAAAAATCGGTGATATGTGAAATCTGACCCAAAAGTGTCTCGCAGAAAGGTTCTTGTAGTGTGTGCTGTACAAATGATTGTATTGTTTCATTGTTGTTGTATTATTTGATACAAATTGCAAATATTATACAATAGTATTCAACTAGCAGCAAATCACCCATTCCCGATTGCGGGTCGTCTGAATAACACATGAATGGTAACTTGTTTGGAACGTAGTTTGTAAAGTAATTTGTAACTTCAGAAAAGTTCTATCTATTCATATTTAGTACTTTAGTAGATCTTCATTGACTACGGCGTACAACATTTGGTTAAATATCCGTTCGCGATTTTTGTTGATATCCACTGATTTTCTTCGTCCATCTTAACCTTTTCCTTGGTGTACTAGCACACTTGCAGTTTGATTGTAATGTTCCGTACACTAACATTACTTGGTGCGTATTTATCGAATTGCTTTGCTAAACAAAAACCTTAATATGTTTGGACTATTTTGTCTATCTATAACTCAATTATAAACGGTTTCTTCAGTAGATAACATTTTTGTACATGTAACTTGTAAACATTTTAGTGTACCTAACCAAAGCTAACGTCAATGTTTATCAAATAACACTGTCAATTTTTACAGGTTCAAGCAAAAGTACTGTTTATTAATACTGTAAACTAACATCCATACTTTCTTCTTCTTCTTAGAGTGCCATATCCCTACGGAACGTCGGCGACTACCATGCTTATAATATTTTTATACTGATCTCGGTCTTGCGCTACGTGTAGCAATTGGTCCGCTGTCAAACCTGTCCACTGCCGCAAATTCCTCAACCAAGAGAGTTTCTACCGTCCTATCCATTTCTTTCCTTAGATTTTACCGTTGAAAATTAGCCGAAGGAACTCATATCTTGGTCCTCTGATTATATGTCCAAGATATTCTAGTTTACGCCTCTTAATAATATTTAATAGAGTTCGTTGATGTCCCATTCTTCGAAGAACTTCTTCGTTTCTAGTTCTGCTAGTCCATGAAATTTTTAGTATCCTTCGATACAACCACATCTCAAATGTCTCGATTTTATTCATGATATCGGCGTTTAAAGTCCGTTTCACATCCATACAAAAGTACAGACCACACGTAACATCTTGTAAACTTTTCACGGATTTTCAAATTTAATGAGTTATTGGATAATAGAGGCTTGAATTTTTGAAATGAGTTTCTTGCCTGTTCAATTCTACATCGAATTTCGAAGGATGGATCTAGAATTTGGGTAATCCAACATCCAAGGTATTTGAATCTCTGAACTCTCTGCAGCGGTTGTTGGTTTAATATCAGTTGGGTTGCGCCGATATCCACTTTACTGGTCACCATGTATTTAGTTTTATCGATATTTATCGACAGTCCCCAATTTGTGCATTCCATGTCAACTCTATTGATTAGCTCCTGCAGATCGTCGATGTTTTCAGCTAGAATCACAGTATCGTCGGCTTACCGTATATTGTTAATTATTTCTCCTCCTATGATAATTCCTTTTTGATCTTTTAAAGCTTCCCTAAATATATTCTCAGAATACACGTTAAAGAAGATGGGAGATAGTATACAGCCTTGTCTTACGCCTCGTTCAATACTGATTGGCTTTGATTCTCTGTTGTTGGTATTAATAATGGCTGTTTGGTTCCAGTAAAGTTTGGCAATAAGTTTGATGTCTTTCTCATCTAGTTGGATGCTCTGCAAGGCGGTAATTAGTCTGGTATGCTTAACGCGATCAAATGCCTTTTCAAAATCAATGAAGCACATATATACGGGTTTTCTTACCTCCCAACATCGTTGAAGGAGTGTTTGCATAGAAAATAGTGCTTCGCTAGTTCCAAGGCATCTCCGGAACCCGAACTGCTCTTGACTAATTATTTCTTCGCACTTGTTGTTAATTCGGTTTAGAAGAATATGCAACAGTATTTTTTTGGTTTCTTAGGTAGAGGAATAAAGATCGATTTTAGCCAGTCCGATGGAATTTCACTGGTATCATATATTTGATTGAAAAGTACAGTCAGTTCTTTTATATTGTCATTTTAGAGTAATTTTAGCCATTCGCTGTATATTTGATCTGGTCCACTGGCTTTGTTGTTTTTGGCTTGGTGCGTGGCTTTTTCCACTTCAGCGTTTAAAATTGATGGTCCTGTATTTGCACTTAAGTTAGGTAGTGATCCTCAATCATCCTTAAATAATGCTTTAATGTAGTTTTCCCATTCCTCCATTACTTCGTCTTCTAGGGATAGTGCATGACCTTCATTATTCGTTAATGTTATGGGTGTATTTCTTTTGTGTACTGTAACTTCTTTTATTTTCTTATGTGTGTTAAATTTGTCATGTTTTCGTTGCAATTCTTCTAATTACTTACATTTTGCTCGCATCCATAACTCTTTGGCTTCCCTGATTTTTCTTCGAATCAGATTATGCTTTCGTTTATACTCTGAGTTATTTCTATTTTTAAGCTGTCTTCTTTCGTCCATCATTTCGATTATTTCATCTTTCATCCACGCTTGCTTTTTATAATGGGTGACAGTTTCACTTTGCGTTGCTGTATCGATGATACCATTCTTTATGTTATCCCATCTTTCTTCGACTGTTGGTATATTGTATACTTGTGTGATGTTGTCTCGAATTTTTTCCATCCATACTGTATTCTCATTTTATTTAACGTATTTAATATACTTGGTACATTATAAAAATCAAATTTATCATGGTATCATTTATTTTAGATACGGTCCACCCATAATTAGAGGCTCAATTGATAACTGCCAGTTAACGGATTGGCCATATTATGAGCTAGACCCCAGAGCTCATTTTGAACCTGAACCAGGATTTGAAGTTTACGAGAGGGGCAGTTTTGGTCATGGTTGCGAAACTGGTCACTTTGGCATTAGAGGTCATCTCGACAATCAGCCCAAACAACTAAACCCCGATCAACGTAAGTGAAAATAATTATAAAATGGTCTTTCCAGAAACTTAGTCTGTAGTAATAGATACCTAACCTAACACCACCTAACCTAAGATCACATTTCCAGATATAAATAAATATATAAATACGTAAATCGTCTCTAGAAAGACAACACAGAATTTTTAATATGTATGTCAATTCTTAATTTTTTAGTTTGTTACATTGGATTTGGTTCACCAGCTCGACTGCTACCACAAGCTATTAAAAAATCACTACATGTATCTTCAGAATTGGAATGTAAAGAGGAATGTACAAGAGCGAGGTTGAAGTCACTGTTTCAATGCATGTCATTTAGTTTCTGGTAAGTATATTCTCTAAATTAAGGAATTCACCACAATTAATATATACCTTATCGTTTGTAACATTCTGTAAGAGAGTGTAACTGTAGAATGTTTGATTCCGTGAGAGAAATGGTGGAAAAAATGATGAGGGATGAGTGGCGGTGGACACGGATCCACAAATTTATCAGGGAGCTGCTCTCTTCAAACGAACGAGAGGAGACGGAACTCGCAACAGAATTTTGAAACGAGCAAGTAACAGTCTCACTAAAGCAGGGGTCTTTGAAAGACCTACAGTTCTCACTGAAAGTCTGATGGTCTTGATGGTTCGTGTGGGTGTAGTTTTCCTGATGAATATGTGGGAGAAATAATGGAAATCGGGGGATAGCAGGGCATCAAGAGAGGTATTTTGCCTTAACCATCCCTTCCATCCTGATGTCTGGAGTGACAGAGGAGAGGTTTTTAGTTAAACGCCGACCGTCTCGGGCATCTCGTCCTGGCACAACCTCTTTAGGGTATTAAGAACCCAACACTACCTGGCTGAGTCACAGGTGTCTGTATGCAGATTTTCCTTCTTCTCTTAAAAGATGTAAAAAAGTGTCATTCCATAAAACTCCTTAAAACCTTCTTTTGGTATCTTTTATATAAGAAAATTTTCTGTTGCTTTTTTAAATGGTCTTATCTAAGCCAAAGGAAATCGGAAAGAAGGTAAATTGTAATATTATACAATTGGCACTTGTTTGCTTATTAGGTTTAGTATTTCGGGTTTTCCCATTTAAACTGATAAACGAGATAAATTATTTATGGATGTATTTATATTTATAATGTATTTATCCCATAAAATCTCTTGACGAAAGATTTTATTTAATTTAGGTACTTGGTCAAAATGGTTAGTGGAAAGTTAACCCAAGTTTTTAACTAGCTGCTGTTAAGTCAAAAAAGATAGCTGAGCAAAAATTGCGCATGCGCATATGTATTACTATAAAACTCATTTACGACTCTACGTTAATTTGTTACTCGCTAAAATCTTTGTATGTAATATACACCATCTGTCTGTATCTGTAGAGTAGGGAGGGCGAGTTAAGTTTCACAGCACTTAGGCCACAATTGACCCATTGTGCATCCTCCCAGGGAGCTGTCACCCTTAGCTCATTGTCCATCCTGCCAATTCTAGGAAGGTGCCTGAAATCGTCCATAAGAGCCGGACATCGAACGACCACCATCAGTACAAAAACATAAATATATTCAGAAGCTCGAATAAATCCTGAGCCATTGAACTTCCTGTAATACTTTTACAATTAAATTACCGTCTAAGAACCGTACGTAACAAATCAAGTATGCTTACCTATTACTATCTGTGACCATATCGAGCTGCAATCCAAATTGGGTATTGGGTATGGCAACTAATGGTATTTTTAGACAAAAGTAGTTTCCCCGTCGACTCGCCAATCATAATGTTCACGAAATCTATAGCAGAGTAAAGTTAACAACGTTGAAGAGGTACTGGGACTGTTCGAAGAACTATAGACTGAGAGTAACATCTCATGCGGTTAAATTCCATTAAATATCTATTTTTCACCTTTCGGTATGAGCAATGGTTATCAAGAATGGTTATCTCTATCAGGAAAGACGACTCCCCTATCATCAGTTTATTGCAAGATCAGATCTTTTGGCTTAAAGTCATAATTAACATATTAATTAATAATAAAACATATTTTTTCTATTGGCCCAAAAATGTAGGTAATGTAAACGTATGTAAAAACGTTTTTACGAATATTGCATTTTCAATGCCACATAATATTATAATGTACGTTTTTACTAGCGTTTTGAGAAATTAAAAATAATTAGTAACAATAACCTCAGTTAAAAAATTAATTCACATTACTTGATTTGTATAATAATATGTGTAATAGTTGAATTGAACTGATTGGTAGTTTTTTATATACCTATATCTACTTGTTTCTTATTATAGGTCCAAGGGTTCACGCAATGTACCAAACTGTTATCTCTCTGACATTTATCAAAGAGATTTATTGGCGAAATTAGATTACGTCTACGACCCGAATGCATTGCTATTTGCTTGGGACAACTACAATCCCGATTGCGTGTTACTGGCTAACGATCCCGTCCACACCAATCACATATCAGGAGGACCGATTGATAGAGATTGTAAGATATTAATTTTTTTTTAATATATAACGATTTATAATACTACATAATTAACTAACGTTAGAATTAAGTGTATTATTAAGTGTTATTGTTATTTTTTGTTACCTTTGTTTAAAGCATACTTTTTGCGTCTTTTGTTGCCACTTTCTTCTTCCATTACATAATGTGGGTCAGCATCGCTATTATCGGAATCATGGTATGGATCACTTTCACCAGAAAACTCAGTAAAACTAGCCATTTTCGCGGAGCGATATACACACTGCACTTTAAAAACGAGGAAAATGTGAGGTTAGAACTTCCTCAGCCTTGGGCGCAAAAACCGGTCATGTAAATCACATGGCTGATTATTGATCTCAGTACCATCGATCCTAAGGACTATGCTATTAACATTTTTCGTGCAATAACCATCCACGTTATTCTACATTGAGTTTTTTACACAATACGTGTACGGGTTTTGCTCCAAACTGTGCGGAGGTATTTTTGAAGGCAAGAATTGCGATAAATTCAATTTCGACAAAAATGGTCTTTGACCGGTTTTTGAACCAAACCCTTCAATTATAATTAGTCGTCGCAAAAGTAAAGTAAAATAAAATAGATCTCCGTATTGTCCATCATCCTGAGCTCGCCGAAGAATATTTTTATTCTCGCCCTTTTATATTATTCTTAAAATAAATAAGAAATAGAAATAACGGCATATAAGATCAAAGTTCCTGAAATCAAAAACATTTTTCTGTAGATCTTCTTCTTCTTCTTTATCTTGTAGGGCATAATTGCCTGTTTATTCATCAGATTATTTCTCGATTCATCAGATTGTTTGACAAAAGTTTTCGTGGGTCTCGTTCCGTTGATATCCTTCCAGTTGATTTACTTATTTGAGACTTTTCTTAAAAACATAATTTAAAATATTCAATACCAGGTGATAAAATACTAAACATGCTCTCTAATAATTATTATATACGACGTTAAAGAATAGACATTAATTGGACAAATTATATAAATGACAGCCTACAAGTTAATAGTCAAGCACTTTAAAGAATTTGCTACATAGCTTAATTAAGATGCAAAAGAAATAATGGTTGGAACCACCTTTCCACTAAGTTTTTGAATTAGGGTGCTACAAAATAATATCGCGTAATGTTTGGGTATACATTGAAACGACGATAATTAGAATAAAACAAGTTAAAATAATTACAAAGACCATTACAGCAAGAAAAATAACGTATTTTTCCCACGTAGTAAAGCATTTACGGAAATGTAACTTGTTTTATTCAATACCAGTGAGAGTTATGTTGCCTTCGGATCCAGGCTTTTTTCCGGTCGCAGACGATGCATTTTGTACTCCCACGGCGGGCTCTGGCAAATGCTTCAGCTCTTTCATTGCAGTATATTCCCGGTAACCTTAAACCCATACCAGTGTGACATTATTATGTTCTGTCAGCCTGTAGAGTTTCTCTTGGCATTCCCACACTAGCCCTGGGCCCACCTTAGGGCTTAAAAAAGCGACCATAACTGCTTGGTTGTCTGTACATATATTGATCCTCTTACGTTCGAAAGCCTTCATGTTAATTTCTCTTGCACACTAAAAGAGTGCAAAACTCTCTGTCTGAAATACAGAGGTATATTCTCCTAGGGAAATAGAAATGTAAACTTTCACCACTACTGAATATACCTGCACCCAACCTTTCTACAGTTTTAGACCCGTCTGTGTATTAGGGATATCTCTGCAGTCTGGGTAAAGTGGTTTCTCGTCACCATCCCTCTCTTCACCATCCCTCTCCTCGGCAAATATCTACTTGGAAAAGTACTTTAGGTCTATATCTGGGTGCAATATCGTCAGAAATAAATGATGCGTTCGATATCCTTAATTTCATGTATAATGTTACTATATCCTGAATATCCTGATTACTTGCAACATCTAGTTATGCAGATAAATATACTACAAAAGGAAGATCCAGAAACTAAAAGAATTTCGTGACTTAAAAACTTACGATATTAGAATACACAAACAACCGAAACTCTTTTTAAAGTGATAATCAATGATAATGAAGTATCATAGCTATCGTCCACTACACTGGCGTGGCGCTCCAAAGATAAAATTCGAAAATCTGATTATAATCTCATCTTCTTTTAGACTTTTCTCAGGCCCTTGACACGTGGCGTGTTTACAGTGTGAACGGATGGCCATGCAAACGAGGAGCTTTGTGTAAAGAAAACGTACGTACTGGATTTTGGTTCTGCGAAATTGAAGGTGGTGAACATGGTGCTTGGGATTACTGTTGTCGACCGGATCATCAGTGTGGTGCTTCCAATGGATACCCTTACCTATGGTAAGTGTATAAGATATTTATAATAATACAAAATCTTAAAAAGACATTAAACAAAAATTACTATTCACGCTTAAGTGTATTACACACAAAAAAATCGTTATACTTCATTTGAAAATTATTGATAGCACAGTTTTTATGACACCTATAATACCCAACGTAATGTCATAAACACGTGAGGAAGAATTCTAAAATTATTTTATAAATTTTCTCTTCTCAAATATTGCAATAATTTTAATAAACAAATAATATGGGTAACTACATAATCTTTCCAGGTATAAAATATTATCAATATACAGCTGAACATATACGTTCACCTGTTAAAAGGTAGACACCTTATTTTGATAGTCTGTGTAGTTTTGGAATTAGCAGTAGTAAACTTTCTGAAATTAAATTTTCTGCACAGTAGTGCACAAAAGTTAAATGTTTTTCATACTGTTTGGTGAATGTGGCTCATGAATGTGCATCCAGACCTGTTTGCTAACTAAATTCATAGTATTGCAAGGTCAGATATATTTTTCTGTTTACATTTATTATAAGTGAAGTGAATAGAGCAAATAGAGCCGCAGGTTGCCTAAATTGAAAAAATATGGAGAAATAAAAATATCGAGAAAGAAATGAAAGGCAGAATTTACAAAACAGTCATCAGATCAATAATGACATACGCGGCAGAAAGACGATCTGACACAGGGAAGACAAAAATAAATAGCAGAGATGAAAACACTTAGAAAAATTGTTGATAAAACACTATGGGACAGAGCTAGAAACACAGATATATGACGTAGATGCAAAGTGGAGAACATCAAGGACTGGGTAAGAAATAGAACAGTAGAATGGAACGATCATATAAGCCGAATGAAGGCAAGAGACGGTTCCTCAATAGGAAGACGATCAATAGGAAGACCACGAAAACGATTGGAACGACAACTTACTGGAATCACATGGAAAAACAGACAGTCATGTCTACATAAAAAGAAGAAGAAGAAGAAGACATTTATTATCACTCCCACCATGCCAACATGGGTCAGACCTACGCTAACCGTGCGAAATCAATCGACGACCGTAAACCGTTCTGCCCTACAATGTGATGTCTGAAAAAATGGGATTCACCTGGCATGCACCGAACTACGTGTTGATGATCGCGATAATGATAATGACGATTTACAATTAAAAAGTAGTCAAATAGATGGAAAGGTTGCTGAAATTACAACGAAATCCAAAGATCTAGAAATTAAATTATCATCTACTGGCAATGTTTTTGTCAGAGGAGTACCAGAATCTGCAGGCAATATTCAAACTAAAAAAGGTCAAGAGAAAAAATTTTTTGAAGAAATATTACACACAATAAAATGTAAAGCGACATTGTTCATGATAACACATGAAAATTATTTTTTAAAAGAATTGCGATCTGAGTTAGAGACTAGAAAAGAAAACTGAGAGCAAAATTTAAAAATAAATTAAATACGTGGTATACCAAGAATTACTAATTTTCGAGAATGATAATAAAAAAACTGACTTTTGCGACTGGCTCTGCTTTTATACCAATTTAGCGACACTAAATTCTTAATCAAATGAACTTTTATGTTGCATTCAGGTTTTAAAACCTAAAATAATGCTAATAACCGAAACTTGGCTAACACAAAATAATTCTGATAATTTATATATTTATAGATTTTATAGATTTGATCGCAGCAATCGCAGAGGGGGAGGAGTGTGATATACCTGGCGGTGGGGCAGGGGGAAATTAAGAAATCTTAAATGAAAAACTACATTTTTTTATTGCAGATTACGATTCCAAGTGAAAAAGTAAACAAGTTTTAACTGAATATTTTTGATTCTATTTTTTGATAATTGGCACTGGTCTCACAGAAAAACAAATACAGATCAGAAGTTTCAAACTAAACTTTATGGTACTGAATCCGAATATGCAGTAAAAAATTATGGTTCCATTTAAGATTTCACAGTTGCCCCGACCCCATCCTTAGAGATGGGATGGGGGTCGTGTTTGATGTTGTTCGATAAATTTTTCCATAATTTCACCAAACGTCCCGAATAAAAGTTACTTACATATTTTTGAATAAATCAATCCGAATCTGCAATAAAAATGAGGGTTCCTATTTAAGATTTTAAAGTTGTCGGATGGTGTAAGGGGTTCTGTTTGGTGTCATTCAATTGGGTTTTTAAAAAATTTTGAACGCGTGTTTTTCAGATTTTTCATTCGATGTAAATTTCGTGAAATATGCGACCGTCATGCTTCCTTTTGCACGCCCATCAATTATCGAATTAAATACCTTATAATCAATAAAAATTTCATTTTAATATATTTCTTTTATATTTAAGGTGTTATGTTGGACCAGACAGGACACAATGGCGAAGATGTAACGATAGATATTATCCTTATATACATAATACAGATAGAATAGACGATGGAAAATATCTGCCGCCTGGCCAAAGTCGGCCTTGGAGGCCTCCACTCTTTAGACCCGATAGGTTACCATCGCAAAACCCACTACCACCTCCTAGGCCAAGTCTTGATCAATACGAAATGATATTTGATGAGGAATTCTTAGAACCTCCGAAGCCAGGTAAGCGACTACTACTTAAAGTACTTCACCTCTCCATCAGTAGACCCTTTTTACAATATGCTATTTTTAGACTCTTCCAAATGCATATTCCTCTTCTAGCTTTATTTGTACGCAGAATTAGATGAAAAATCTATGTGACTTTTAGTTACTTGGTAAAATATAAATCGTTGACTATAATCAATGCAATTCGGACTTCAAGCAACGCCGTTGACGTTATTTCAAACTACTCAGAAAATTATTAAGGCACGAGATTCTTCTTCTTCCCGGTCCTTTCGTCCTTTCTCGACGGCAATTTTTCCTTGGATAATAGATAACCTAGGATAATTCATATTTCTCTTCGTTACTTATGAACTACGTGTTTTAATGTACCAGTATTTATTATCTTTTCCTAGCTAGTTTTTACATTTTTTTTATTTTGCCAATTAAAGCTTTTATATTACCAAGTTTTTTAAGCTTTCTTTCTTCCTCTTTTTTGTATTAGGTATATTTCATTTTCTAAATTTGCTTTACGTTTTTTATTAAAGGTGTTGATATCGTAATACTATAAAAATTAATGTCCATTAGATGGTTATTGTTCTGGTAAGAACTAAATTTTATAACATAAAACTAATTCGGATGGTGAATATTGTAATATTATATAACAAGCATATTTATATTTTAGGAGGTCTTGGACAGCCGCGACATTGGCCGGTATCATATCTACACAAAGAAATGCCGCCAAATATGACAGACTCCCGACTGATGAGAATGACAGCAGATACAAAATACTCTGCAATACAAAACCTGATAGATGTAATAAAAAATAACGACCTAAAAAGCGTACAATATCATATAACGAATCAGTCTAACAATAAGGATGACGTCCTTTTTGTTAAAATACCCTTACCTACAAATTTCACATTCGAGAATACCACAACCCCTTCAACAAACTACACAATAGATTTAGAGCCTATTACATTAGACGATGACGCCATAGAATCAAGGAGATTTCAAAAATCGTTGCCACAGTTTGTGACTGAAGAAGATACTACCATTAATCGGCAACAATTCCAGACATCTCGGCCACGTTTTGTAGAGTGGAATACCAAACAAGAAACAACAGCGGCACCGGAGAGTTCGTTCGTAGAAATATCAAGACCAAGTTCGATCTACAGAAGAGGATTCGTAGAAAGAGCCAATGTTACCACACACGGAAGACGTTCCAAATGAAGACTTTTAGCACAAAACACGGTAAGTGCAGTTTAATGCTTAAACGAAGAATTCTTTATCTATATACATTGTACTGTGATAAGTGTTCATCTTAAAAGCATTTATGACGAGCACGACATCTAGGAGAATCTTACTCAAATAGTTTGTTGGACATAAACTCGAATTGTAAAATGTTGTCTGCTACATGAGAAACCGCCTAAAATAGACGTTTTGAATTGCTAATTAAAATCAATGAAAATATATTATTTTGAAAAAATTATATCAATATTCAACCGCCAGTAGGTGCTGCCATCGAACATGAAGCAATCAGACGGTAACATATTTTAGCATTAAACTGCGGTAACAGTTACAATTACCGCTTTTGATCTTTTTAACACGATACACTTGGTTTGCATCTTAGGTGATGTTCACTTCACACTATCAAAAATATTTGGACTATGTTCACTACGGAAGTAATCCTAATCCATATGTATGCATCTATTTCTAGTATTGTATATAACATCTATCTTTTTTCTATCCTATATTTTAATTCAGTACATTCCAAGTATAATATGTTAATCCAGGAATAGAAAAATTAACACGCTTTAATTTATTTACGGCAACCATAGACATAATATGCAATCTATTTATGTCGTACTTTTAGTTGAAGAATAGATTAAATTATTTCAAATTTACTAAATTATTAACCTCTTAAAATTTAAATTACGGTTCTCTCGTAGCTTGTCACAAATTTCTCAATCCCAGCCTGTGTTTTCCGTTTTAAATATGGCGATCGCGTGCTGACACAGTTCAAAGGCGGCATCTCAGAGTGGGCGGGCATTCTGATTGTTATTTATTCTGTGCTTTTGGTATAATTAACATTTCGTAATAAAATAAACGCATATTAATTTCCGGTTTTCTTGTAAGTACTTACACAAAAGTAAATGTAGTAAAGTTCATATTATGTGACTAATGATGTTCATTTCCTTTCATTTTGTTTATATATCTTACAAAGTAGATTTTATCATTCTATAAAAAAACCTATGAGAGCGAAAACATTATTAAAGTACTTACAACAAATTTTGAGAAAATAATAACAAAATTAAATAAATGCGTTTGTTGACTTATTTATTATGTATCTAAACAAAAATTTTAAAATAAATGTTCTTAAATTAAAAAATATGGAAGTTTGAATCCTGATTTATAATAGTTCTGTTGTTTTAGGTTCCAGCACCAACCTTTACGGAGATCTCAGTTCAAGAATGCCTAGAAAATGAAGTTCGTGAACATCATTTTATACAAAAAACTTCACTATTTTTAAATAAAGTTTCTATATAATTCTACACCATCTATATTTATTTCAATAATACTTATATAAAAATCAAACGGTTTGTTTCGTGCTGCTCTGATGTCCTATAAACGATTATTATGATTCTTTTATATTTCTTAGCTAAAAAAACCTCATAAGTATGAGAATATAATAACATAATATGTATTATGCACAGCAGTCGAAGTAAAATCTAGTTTATTTCCAACCATTATAGCAAACTGATTGAAAAATTCTTTGCAAATAAACTACTTTCATTGGTAAAAATTTGTTTGTGTTGGGATTCGTTCACCATTATTCGTTACTCGTTACTATTTTGACTTTCGCATCCGTCTGAAGATAAAAACGTAGTGGAAATTTATTTTTATCATGTTCTTTGAGTTACCAAGTCTAGCAATAGCGTAATGCAATAGTGAGGTAAAACGTTCCGGAAGAATACGGAGCCTCCATTCGGAATTCCGAGTGATGATTATTTCAGGGAAACACCATTAAAGGTTAGATAAATCAAGATAGGATCTTGGAATCTTGAAAGTCTTACAGATAACAGTACAAAGTTTTAGATACGCTTAAAAGACAAAGGACCAAAGAACTATGTAGAGAAAATAACATTAGAAATAGAGTTATATAATAATATCATTAGGCATAATTGCTGATAGAGAAATGAAATATAACGTAGTAAAAGTTATAAGAACGATTTGAAATTGATTGTGAAATTTGTGCTCGATAGTGTTACATGTTGTGTGTATGCTCCTTCTGGATAAGAGTGGAAAAAAGCTTTCCATGATCAAATAAGAGACATACTGAGTAATATTTCATCAAAGGTCTATCATACTAAAAAGTGATTTTAATGTACATGTGGGCCAATCAAACAGAGAATATGAAGCAATACGTGGATGACTAGGCTTTGGGACTAAAAATAAAGCTGGAGATGATATGCTATAGAATTAGAAAAAGGATTAACTATGGCAATCATTAACACATTGTTTCAAAAGAAAAAGTCAACTTATCACATATAAAAGTTGACAAAATCATTCCCAAATAGACTATTTCATGATAATAAAAGAAGATATAACCATCATCAACCTGCATGCGTCCACTGCTGGACATAGGTCTCCCTCGGCTCTTTCCATCTATCTCTGCCTTATGCTGCTTGCATCTAGTTAGTCCATCTGATCCATCTGATTGTGCTAAATATCGAAGTAAAAAAGAGAAACTAAACCAAAATGTTGAAGAGGACCACAAAAAATCAAGTGTTGGAGTTAAAAGATAAGGAAGAAAGTCTATTCAGGGCAAAATTAGTAGAAACAATGCACTAGAACATAAAAGGAAGCCAACTGAAGTTGACTGGCTCTAACAGTTGGCCACTTTGGTGGTCCAAAAAAGTTGTGGTTATAAAACTTGGTATTGTCTGTGTTGTCGTTCGAGAATATTGTTTCAGCACTGCTGCGATACCTTCTGGGTTTTTTATGGTGTTTCCACTGTTATCTTTAACTAGTATTTTGCCCGTCGCATGCTACGGGGGATCCAATCAGTTGCCATCTACAATCACTCATTAAATTTTTAAAATAATATACTTCTTGCATGTAAACCAAGTAATTATAAAGTATTATCTGGTATTCTTCTAACCTGACATCATGTTTTTTTACTATATCCTGTACATATATATTTTTTGATGGCACGCTATATACTATATTGTATGTACTATACGTCTCACGTCGTTGGATTTGACGTGTCATATGCTAGGATTCGGCTAGTTGTTTATTTTGTACTCAGTCAGAGGCCTTCTTTGGGTCAATCAAGCAAATTTGCCTTATAGTGTATCTATTATTATCCATAGTGTCATGTGATATCTTGTATGTCACTATACGTTCATTAATAACGAAGATGCTGTGTAATGCCGTTTTGGTAATCGCCTTGTTTGTTTTTTTATCTTAATACATTCGTTATCTCATCCCCTTTCATTTGCTATGTCGTATGTTAGGATTCGATCAGTTGTTTATTTTGTACTCAGTCAGCATTCTTAAGTCAATACATCCAAATTTGTTTTATAGCAAATCTATTTTTATCCAGTGTCCTATGATTTCTCGTATGTCGCTATACATTCATTAATAATGAAGATCCTGTGTAATGCGCTTTTATTAGTCGTCTTGTTTATTTTTTCTATCTTAATATATTCGTTATATACTCCCCTTTCATTTGCTATGTTGTATGTTAGGATTCGATCAGTTGTTTATTTTGTATTCAGCAAGAAGCCTTCTTTAAGTCAATAAATCAAGATTTGTCCTTTAGTTAACCTATTTTTATCCATAGTGCCGTATATCTCTAATGTCGCTAGATGTTAATTAATAACGAAGATGCTGGTAGTGCCCTTTTGGTAATCGCCTTGTTTTTTCTATCTTAAAATATTCGTCATACGTTCTCCTTTCATTTAACATGTCACACGCTCCAATCTGACCAATAAAAACGGAGATATGATGTAAAGACCTCTAGGCAGTGCCGCCATGTGTTTTTTCGGTCTAACATATTCGCTACCTATCTCCTTTTCAATTATGTATCATATGTCCCCAAGAAATATTCTACCCCCACCACAAAACACCCAAAAATATTTGAATCATTAATTTTTAGAATGAATTAGCAATAAATCAACCGTGTCGTTTCAAGAACAAAATTTGATTGAAATGTCAGTTAGTAGTTCAGTTTTCTTTCCTATGTGGAGCTAGAAGTTATCGTACCGGACAAACAGTGCGAGTTGTCGTCCTAGCCTTTTATATAGATAGATGGTCTGTCTATGGTTTGAATTCTCTTGTTAGACATTTGACTTTTGAGGAAAGTCCTCTAGATTCTTGACGGTCAGCATGTTCTTCTAGTGTCTTATAGCTGTATTTTCAGTTATAGTCCACTCGATATAGTGGAGATATTTAAATAATTAAGAAAATAGTCTATAAAAATATCAATAAAACAATTGTATTAATAACATAAAATATATTTGCGGTATACGATAAGTATATGATAAATAATACAGTGTAGGTAATGGCAATGGTTTCTAAAAATGTTACGTATGAAAATACAGTAGAATCCAGTAAGAACTGGTTTGACAAACTGATATTTCTAACTCATTTATTGACGCATAATAATAATATCGTTGATACTCAGTTGTTGACTTTTTAATACATTTATAGCAAAAAATAAGATAATTTTATACATAATTATATTACTATCTCTAGTTTTATGCAAAAGATATATTTGTATAAAGTATTTTATTAACCTATTAAATAGCTGGATATCATATCTTAATTCGAATAAACAGTTCGTAAATATTTCAATTATTCTTTTAGCTCATAATATCATAGCGAACTATTCTATATTTTGATTAATTACAAAAGTTGTGCCTCTCCATAATAGCACCAATAGCTTTATCTTCTACAAAGACGATACAGTAGAAAAAATAGAGTACCATACAGAAATTATTTTGAATATCAAAATATAATTTTTAGCGAACTACGCTAATGATTAATATTAATGTAAATATTCTGTGGTGTCATATTTACCGTAGTTGCCTGAAACGAAATAAGAGGAGGCAATATTAACTTAACAAAAAAGTTTGCGGCTCAAAATACAACCAAAACAACACTATTTGCAATCAACAGAGTTGTCGTCACCCCTATTTACTTGTCTCATTTATGTTAATAAATAGGGAAAATACTAAGGAAGGGCCCTTTTACTCGATAATATACTACTAATAACGCCGATTGTACATCAAGATCAAGGGATATCGGGAATAGGTACGTATTCAATGACTTTCAAGAGTTGATCATTAAAAAAATGTTTATGGTCCTTACGGTAAATAGAGCACCCAATAAAACTATCAATTCCTCATGATTTAGCACATTATTTTATTAATATGCACTATTAAAGGCGATATATGATCATTAAAAGTAAGCGAGACTACTTACTACCTTAACTAATATAGTCTGAGTGATAAAATATAAATCTAACATGTATATTGATTATTTTGTTGCAAACTATAGTATATTTGTATAACTACATAATCAAATTGTGTAATTTCTCATTATTAGTGAAATAAAATAAACATAAACAAATAAAATATCACTTGTATCTAAACTGCTCAAAAATCTCTTGTGTGATTTTTTTTTAAATAAGAAAGATGTAATAAAACGTTAAAAATTGTTTGTCATGCTACAATCAAGTTTAATTTTTTTGATGACATTCTGCTAATATTTTCTTTTAACTTCACTGCTAACAAAATTAGTTATTTTGTTGGCATTAAATTGCTTCTTTTAAATATGTTCACCCTACATAGCAATCTACAATTATAGCAGAATAATTTAATAGGTCACACTTTTGTACCATTCTACACGTTACAGTGTCTTAATATACCATCAAGAATCTTTTAATTATTAATAATTTAAAATACGCCTCGATATCCATGTTTGCGTACGATATACCTTCTCAAATTAAAATCAGTCGAAAATTTCCCTTTTTGCAACCTAACACTTCGAATTTGATCCAGATTGCTTTCGCTAGAAAACAGGTATAAATGGTTACTCGAAAGTACGTAGTTTTTATCGTTTTTGGTATCCTTATTTAAAAGGTAACAAATCTTTCAGTTTCATTGTTTTATTTATGCATTTTCTTCGTACCTATATGACAAAAAATGGTTTATTGCCGAAATTATGTCAAGAAATAACTCATTTATGAAAATTCGTTAAAGTCGCTGTAATTAGCGGTTTGCTTTTTTCCTACAAATTGTTGGATTGAAACAGAAATTTATGCATTCTATATTCCACGTCACAAGCCGGGCGCTAGGCCCCAAAAGTCATTATATATTAGCATAGCGTCTAGACACTACGTAGTTATATCAAATACGTTTTGTAACAAATTACTTTTGTCATTGTGCTACATACAATAAAGTGTTTTAAAATCAGCAAATATTATTTACTATCAATTCGACTTCATAAAGGATTCTTCAATCCAAGTTTTCATATTCAGCCAGTTTCATTTTCTTTCTTTCATCTCCTTCTTTTGTTGTAGAAAAGAGACAGTTCACAACACTACAATAAAACCTTGTTTAATAACCACAATCAGTAAAGTTTGACTATCTTATTTCAACATGACCGGTTTAACATAGTAATAATGCAATTAATGAACTGGGCACTGGACATGATCTAGTCACGCCTTTATCTGCCCGAAATGTTAAGGATATAGTACATAGGTACAGCTAATCTAATCTAGTAGTACCATCTATTAGAAAGACTTAAAAGATAAACAAAACTAATTTATATTTTTTATTACATTATTACATTAGTTTTAAGATTATGCGGCTTAAAACTGTGTTATGAATTCGATTTGGAAGTCCACACTGCATACCACAGCATAATCCGTAGTGTACTACATAAAGCAATAAGTTTTAACATAGCACACATTTGAATTCACATTTTTTTAACAAACCTCGTATATCACTGTTTTCAAAACCACTTGTTATGGATTGTCCTTTGTTATGGACTACAAAACACAACTCATATACTGCTGAATTGACCCAAAAAATTTCCAGATGCAAGCATTTGCATATAAACGTTATAATAGAATTTTACGATCTGGACGTGCTGTCCAATCGACATTTTTTAAATTCTTCGTAGTTTTTTCAAAGATTTTTGAGCAATTTAGGTATAAGTTTTCCTATTAGTCGATCAAAAATATAGTCTCTTAATAGTTTCTTTTATGGCAATAAATACTCTGTAGTCTATCAATAGTTTGTACGTTGGATCTTTGTATAAGTAAGACGTTATTCTTGAATTATTTTTTTTATTTTTCTTTTGTATCACGCACAACAGAAAACATTAAATAAAGACAGCAATATGACGAAGTGTAGTGATTCAGTCACACACTCTGAATTTTGAGATTTGTAATCAACAAGTAACTGTATTTGCTTTTCGTATTTGAAATTTTAATCCAATTTCATGACCTGCATTTTCAAAAAGTAAATAGCTTCTATTACTTTAATGTTCTTGGAATATATTAATAACGAGAAATAATATTTTGTAACCTCTAAATTGACATTTGATTATTTGGCATTGCACAATGCTTAGTAGGAACCTACTTTTAAAATCTTTGATTTAATTCGCATTAATATGAATGATAACGGTGGTGCAAAGATCCAGAGGACCAACTATAATGGACTTCAGTACCAGATCTAAATGTCACATGCTATTTGTTTATTATTAGTGATTTTTTTTGTACAGTATATGTGCTTATCTATTGAATTGTATAAAAAACAAATCAATTATAGATCCACTTGACGTTTTTAAAGGATTAAAAAATCAAGAAAACTTCACCCTAATTGTTTAAGACCATAAAGTTGAAATGTACAAGGCAATATAAGTAAAGGCACGAAAATGCTAGTTAGCATATTTTAAAAATGTTCATATTTATACATCTAGATCAGAAGATCTGTGTAAAGCTCGGCATTCTCTCAGTGGCGTAGCCACGATTCGACTTTTGCCTATTGTATGTACACAGACAGTAAATATTTTACATTTAGCTAGATTAGAGGATCTTGACTTGATTAATATATATTAACTGTAAAGGAGAAATATAAAATCAATGTTATTTAAATTATTTCAACATTTTTTTCAAGTACAAGTTTGTTTTTTTTTAATAAAAAACAAAACATCAATAATCATAGCAAAACATAATAAACAACAATTAAAAACGATAAAAACAATAATCCAATACATTGTTCTCAACTATGATATATTTCTTAACAAATCTGATAGTATCAACACATAAATTCTTATAACTATCCTTATATAACTAATTTTTTACATAATCTCTAAAAATCCCAACATTTCATACATTCCTCTTAATACCCTTTAACTTCAGGCACTATAATTATTTACTGTAATATTTCGCATTAATGATATAGAGCATTGATATTTTTTGGAAAAGTATTTAGTATGTATTTACATATTGTGATTCGGCTCGAATGACCAATATTTATGTAGGAGGTATTGAAATTCGCTCGTTAATTACTTGAAGTACTCGGAAAGAAAGGCAAAAACAACGGCAGGAAGGAATGGACGCGAATGATACCGCGATCAAAAGTTATTGTGGACGCGTAGATGTTACCATTTCGACTTGACCAGGTCCTTATGGGCCTAGTTCGGATGATAGGGGTGATACAACGGAACCGTCTTAGGAGGTCAAAGTGTCAGCTCTCACAAATTGGTCCTGTCCCGATCTACCATGACTATGACCATATTATTAACATTGTGCTTTGGGTAAAAAGTACGCTACACAACCTAGTATTTAGTAAACCAAGTTTAAATAGAATTTTCGAATAAGTGATACTGATATAACAAATAGCAGCAAAATGTAGCAGTGGGAAAGCATTTGTTTGTGTCAATCACAATGTATCTCTAGTCAATGCGCAAGGCTCCCAAACGTCAGACAATGTATATCATTTATTACCATTCAAAAATGCTAAATGTCAATGATACGAAACGTTATTAAGTAAATTGTATTCCAAAATATTTCAATTATACTCCCAGTTAAGAGACATTCTTAATTTTGAGAAATAAACTTTAAGTTCTGTTTTATCTTAACAACTACTGTCACAATTTGGATTTCATCCACAAAAATATTAGTAAGAATTATAAACCTCTAAAATGGACTTTCATTGACTACAATACCCTTATAATACAGAGTTTATCTGAATGTATAAAGAAATGCTAGCAGTGAGTTTACTAATATTACAACAAATGGTCATACAAACAGCAATTTGAATAAGTTAATGTTGTAATATAATTAAAACATAACTAGCAACATTATTCTGAAGTGTTTCAATACTGTTTTTTAATATTATATACTGCCTCCTTCTAGTATTTATATTTTTGAAAGACAAAAGCTGTCCTTTCTATCTGTTTTTCCGCTTAAGCAGTAATACATAACCACTTTCCTGTGAAATAACTTGTACGGAAAACATCGTTTCTTCCTTGATGTGCTCCAAAACATCATTATTTAACTGAATATGGATCGATTGAGGTCCTTCCAAATAGACGTCACGTATTTGATTTTGCGACATTCCTATGAATGCCGAAAGCTTTAGTATAAGTTCTTCATTGCTATGAGATGTCAAGAAGATGGCATTAAAGATTGAGGAGTTTTCTCGACATACGTAGATTTTCAATTTTGGTGCAATCATTCTGCAAAAAAATAAATAAATGAGTGTATATCCAAAATATGTAAATGACAAAAAAGAAATATTCAAATTCAAAGACAGAAAGTATAAGTATAGAGTATAGTATATACATAGACAAACTAAAAAACATCAATTTAGACAAAAAAGACATTAAAATCATATTGGAATCAGAAAGCGTAAAGGAGAACGAGGTAGAAACCAATAATACGAGTATATTGATTGGGAGAGGAGTCAGGCAATGATCCGTCTTGTCTCCGACGCTTTCCAACGTATACTCATACGTCATCTTCAGAGAAGCCTTATGGGAACGAACAGCAGGAATGAGAATTGGCAGCAAAATAATAAACACCATATGATTTACTGACGAGACGCTAATTATGGAAGGGCTACGAACTTTACTAGATGCAGTAAAAAGTGAATTCATCCAAATGAAACTTGGCATTAACTTTGATAAGACTCAGCCGATGATAATATTGAAACGTCCTATAAATATCTGGGAGCATACATGAACTCCGAATTGTATCTAGACCAGGAGATCGGGATATGAATAAAAATAGCAAAAACAGCGTTCTTAAAATCCAGGCTATTATTCATCATCTTTGGCTCGACTATCCTCTGTGGATCCTGGCCTGCTCTAAGATTATTCGGTATTCTGTTCGTTTTCTGGCAAAGTGTTGCCATCTTCTGATCTCCAGTATCCCTAAATCTGTCTCAACTCCATCTAACCACATAATTCGCGGTCAGCCTCTGCTTCTTCTTCCTATAGGTGATCCTGTCGTTAGCTGTTTAGCAATCATGTTGTCAGACATTCGTATTATGTGTCCGGCCCATCTAAGTCGCTGTATTTTAATGAACGCTAGACTATTATTATATGACAGAAATCTTAATACTGCGCTAAGACTGAGGTTTGCTAAATGTTATATCTGGCCCCAACTACTGTACGGGATGAAAACATGGACGTTAAAAACGCACACAATTAAGAAGGTCGAAGGCTTTGAACTTTGGATATACCGGAGAATGCTAAATTCCTGGACGGTCAGTCATCATCTAAGAAGTGGTGAGAAGGATAGGTCGAGAAAAAAAATGTTTAGAACAATATGAAATTCAATATGACGGAATGAAAAATACAGTATATTGCAGGTCATCATGCAAGGTAGAGTAGATGGGAAAATGGGAATAGGTAGAAAGAAAAAGCCATGACTGCGAATAATTCGAGACTGGACAAATATGGATGTAGAAGAATTATTCCACGCTGCTAATGACAGAGAAACTTTTAGAAACGTGGTCGCCAATATCAAACAGAGAGACTAATTCAAATTGTATAAGAATTATACCACTACCAAAGTTTTCTAACCAGATAAAAATGGCACAACATGGAAACAGTACAAAACCAAAGATCTGACGATGTATCACGAGATGACAGAAGCAGAAATATACGACACACTAAAGATCAAAAACAATCGGTAACCGGGAGAGGATACATACAATAAAAATGTCCATAAAAACAATATTGGAGTCTCGTTCGAACCTTCGAAGAGTAAACACGATCATTAGTAATAATTGATTTTTAATATTAACGAGTTTATAATTATTATATTCTAACTAAATTTGGAAAAAAGTGAAGTGTCAAAATATTACATAACATCTGATTTGCGAGTATTTAATTTACATCATAATACTAATAACATCAACAAAAATCAATAACATCATTCCATTCACCTGTTGTGGGTGATTATCTATCAACTGATTTCTTTTTTTCTCGCATTATCAACTAAGTCGACCATCTCCCACTATCAACTGTGGTTTTTCATCGTCAGAGGCGAACTTAGTTTAAATGATTTGGAAGAAACTCAGAAAGAAAGCAAAAAATGGATAATCTTATTTAAAGTTCTTTAAATGTCAATATTACTTCACAGAATGTCAACAGCACATTTAAATCATACTAAGCAGCATTCGCTCAAAACTCCACTCCATTACCAAATAGAAATTAAGCTATAGTTTTTACATCGATAGATGGTTGCAAAATATAATATATTGTTCACATACATCTAACAATTGAGTTTGCATATATTTGAGAGATAAAATGTTTGTCGACGATCTTCTTAAAAATAATGTAGCCATCACAATTAACAACACTCGTCTAGTTGCTCGGCGATTAATTGCCCCATCAGAAAGATTGCTAGTATCTAATGTAAACTCGACAATTCCTAATGAGGGTATAACATGACATTTACAAAATTTGGGCTTAACATTGTTATCGCCAATGACTCCACTGGGAATTGGAGCTACTGATCCAGCTTAGACACATATTAAGTTTGAGAAGAAAAATCTGCATTTCTTCTCCTGTAAATACATACATTCCTAAATTTATTGAAATAGAACAAGATGGAGTATTAAACAGGCTATTTTTAACATTAGACAGCCATAATTGTTTCAAAAGCAAGCAAGCAGGACATTTCAAATTGCACTGCCTCATTTACCTTTGTATATATTATCTTCAGTAAGCAATACTCAATCAGTAACAAATCTCTTGCCCAAACTCCACAAACTCCTATTGCTGGAATCACTACAGCTTCTTCTTCCAACAGCTCACAATCAGCACACAATCATACACAGCTCGCAAATAAAACAAAACGTACCCAAAGATATGTCTGAACCATCTTCGACACAAAATCCAGAACTGTCAAACCCATCCCTCTCTCAGCCTCTCAATACCCCTACGAATTTTGAGATAATCGAAAATGCCTGGATTGACAATACAAAGTCTGATTTTTCCTTAACACAAAATATTTCCATCTCCCACTTCTGAGGATTAGACAATCAACCACCGACAATTTAGTAGATATAGAAACACATATTAATAATGCTTTTATTAAAAATTTTCTCCTAAATAAAAATTTCAATGTAAAAGTAAGTAATGTATATATAGTGTATATCAAAAAAAAATGGCACACATTAAGGCTCGGTAATTAGCCCAACGCTTTCCCTTATAGCTATTAACGATATAATCGAATCAATGAAATGCAAGATTGAACGCGGATGATCTTATAATATTCTTAAAGGGAAACAATATACAGAGCATGGCAAAGTTTTACTACAAGATCAATTCGATAAATCTATAGCAAGTTCTAAAAGAAGTGGTTTTCAATTTGCTTCATGTAAAACTCGCTGCATCATATTCTCAAAGAGACCACAGCAGATAAAGGAAATACCTACTTTAAAACTTGGGAGACTTGAATATGTAAAACCAATTAAATATCTAGGTTTAATATTTGATCAATCTTTAACCTGGAATGGTCCCATCAAATATATTTCAGCAATATGTCAAACAATACTAAACCTCTTGAAATACCTTTCTGGTACGAACTGGGGAGCGGACGGTAGAACTCTACTCACATTATATAAAAATCTAATCTGCTACAAGATCGAATGTGGATGTCATGCATACTCGTCTGCTTCAACAACAACTCCAAATTTTAGACACCATTCAAAGTAACGCTCTTAGTATAATATGCGGTTCATTTAGAACAACTCCTATCATAAGTCTTGAGGCCGAACTCGGTGAACTACCATTATAATTAAGAAGACAGGAATTAATACCCTCATATGCAGCGAAGCGGTACTCTTTACAATGTCACCAAATCATTCGCTCCTCAAATATTTAGAACGAAAAAACCCACATTCCCTTTTATAAAAGATGCAGAAGAATCATAAATGAATTAAACCTTAAGGTCCCCGAAATCGGTCCTAGCAAGATGTCAACTCCCCCTCCTTGGCTAATATCTTCTCCTCAGATAAACTTAGATCTGTTGTCAGAAAATAAGAAAGAATCCAATCGTCATTTAATTAATTCTAAATATCAAACCGTTATTTAGCGATAGATGTCAAACGGAACATTGTGCATTAATATATAAAGCCATATGTGACATTACAGTAAGTTCTGAAATAATTTCCTAATTACAGACTCACTAAATTCTCTAGAAATCATGTCTAAAATATCTGCCTACATTGTTGCCAAACTCATTAGATAAGAATTGCACAATATAAATCACACAAACATTGCTTTCCAGTGGGTGCCATCTCATATTGGAATCACGAGAAACGATCCGACAGATGAATATGCAGCAGATGGCACAAAAAAACAGGCGAAATTATTTGAGATAAAATCACCATTTCAACCATGGTCTGACAGTTCTATCAATCGTGGTGATCATCACGCAACTGCGGCTAGCTTATAGTTGCCTTATGAAGGACATCTGATGACACGAGATCCCCAACTTGAGTGTTATGCTTGCGAGACCCCGCTAACAATAAAACACCTTCTAGTGGAGTGCCCGTTACATAGTGCGGAAAGAGGTGAATTCGGAATCTCGGAGAATTTGAAAGGACTATTCCTGAAGTGTGGTGCTAAAGTGATTACTCAATATTTAAAAGCAATAAACTATTTGTACAAAATTTGATTGTTGTACTATTCTATGGATCCTAATATTTTTTTCTTTTGCTAATGCCATATGGCTGATGCGAGTTTGTAAATAAAAAAAATAAACAATATTATGACAGTGCGCTGTGACAAAGATTGGTAGTAAACTGTTCCATGCAGCAACCCCAAGGATTATGAATAAAACACTGCGAAAATTAATGGACACCCGTTCTTAATGGATAGATCGCATTTTTGAAGAAGATATAATCGACTTTAACACATTTTATTCTAGCTGGACTAAATCTAGTCAAATCTTTACTGTCCTTTTTACACAAAAAATGAATATTCCTTTAAATTTATTTTATTTACTTATTTTAAATGCGTAAATCACGATTTAAATTATATAGATATTTCCTACTTACTTCAAATGAATTGCGTTGTGCAAGCGAATGCCGTCGGCACTGCCACAAATTTGAATAAGATCTTCTCTGGACATCCTGAACATATCATCTCCTGAAAATCTTTCGAATGTGTCCAAGTACTTTTCGAATCTGTTCAGGGACAACCACTTCGTGGTTTCCTCCGGGGAGGAATATTGAGTTAGCTGGATATTCTGCAAAAGATACAAAGATACAAAATTGCAAATTAGGACCAACAGTTGCAGCTGAAAGTAATACAGGAGTGGTGATTCAAAAATGAAAGAAAAATGCGATGTTTATACTCTAAATACAAAACACACTGCCGAACTCAAGAAGGCAGGCAAAACCAAAAGTTGTAACTGACTAAAATAAACATAAAACATACACCGATCTGTCTGACCAAATGAATACATACACCACTTCATTGAGAAAAGGAGTAAAGTGGTATAGAAAGTTAGGAATTGAACTGATTGTGGGTACTACGTTAGAACTCACTTTTCAGGCTGTGAGAATCAAACATTGATTCACATATTTCAGAGGCCATTGCTTACAGCCGTCTACTTTTAAACTGCATTAACGATACTACTACATTGATATAAGAGGCCACAACTGCTTCTCGCAGCTTTTATAATTTGTGATGCATGAAAATCTATCTTTTTATCTGTTCCTTTACATAAAAATGGTTTTAACTTACGTTGGTATGTACAACTTCCTTATGTTCCAGCCCGGGACTTGATATTTTAGGAATAATCTTCCCACTATCTGCCGAAGTATCTGCCTTGGACACCAGTAAATTATTATTCTGAACTGGAGGGTTACTGAAAAAATAAATCAAGTAAATAACGATTGGCATTGCTTATAGAAAAAGAAATTATGTCATGATTAGATTTTAATTTGTCTCTAAGTTAACTCATTTTGTGCCGGTAATAAGTTTACGCAACACCTTAAATAATTTTTTTTTTAATTGGCAGAACCTACTCACGAGGATAATGTAGGTGGTTCTCACAAAATTACAGTTTACCATTTATTGAAAAATGAATGAAGTTTATAATTTTTTTAAATGTGTATAGAATGTATTTTCATAAAAATGGGAATAATTTGAACTTTTGAACATGTAAAATTCAAATAAGAGTAATTTCTTCTGTAAAAGTATTTTTTTACCCTTATTTACTTGACAAAATCTTGAAAGTGATGTGCTTCATGTAAATAAGTATATACAAGAAAGAACTTTTTTCTAATCAATTTTAAATTGATGTGTTACGTAAACGCATCACCGGTTAAATAGTAATATAAGCGAGAACGAAATTGTCAAGACCAGACTTGCAAATCTGTTATGTTCTGATTGGTTTGCGTCTATGCACACGGAATTTATGAAATTCCTTGTGCAGACTGCCAGCGATCCTATATAGGCCAAACAAATCGTAGAATCCAAAATAGGATTTATGAACATTCCATTTCTGTTCGCAATTCCGACTCAATTTCAGCTCTAGGTCAACACCATCTTCATACTGGTCACAAAATTGATTTTGAAAACTCCAAAACCATAGCCCGAATCCGTTTCTATAAACCAAGAATTATCCGAGAAGCCATAGAAATTGAAAAAAAAAATAAATTGTCTCAATAAAAGGGATGACGGCATACGGTTACCTTCGACATGGAGACCTTTCATAAAGAAAATATCGTCTTCTCCACCCGACAATCAAAATCCTACTGTCAGAAATATTCGCGCCAACCCCGCGCCAATACTCGCGCCAATCCCCACGCCCAGCTCCACCCAAACCGCGTCACCATCTACGGTATAAATGAACCGTACTCTGTTCATAAAGTTATCAGTGTAGTAGTATTTGGGGCTCCGGAGACTGAGACCTCGGAAACCCTGAAGAAGACATTAAAGAAGATGTCGAAAGCTCGGCACAATGATAATCGACGCGGTTCAATCCGGAAGGCTGTTGAGCTTAATATTAATTCTTGTAATAGTATTAATCTTAGTTCTAGGTTTAATATGCACAGGAGATATTTCAAAAGCGTGAAGCTTTCAATTTAGATCAGTTCGATTACCGGAGTGGATTGTGCACAAGGGCTCTTTTTATATTACAAATGGCATTACTGTTGGGAAAAGGCCACGATCAAAGAAAACATGTTTATATTATGTTCTGTTGATCTGGAGAAGACCTTCGATAAAGTAAACAACAGCAAACTTTTACAAATACAAAAAGATATGGCATGGGACAATAAAGACGTAAGGCTAATTAAAAACCTGTACTGGCAGCAAACAGCAAAAATCAGAATTGATAACAACTTGTCAAACAAGTTCCTATTAATGAAGGAGTACGCCAGGGCTATGTGTTGTTACCTATATTATTCAGTTTGTGCTTTGAAGCAATCTTCAGCAGAGGCTGTGAAAAAAGTGGTGACCTTTTCACGATGTCAGAATGTTCCAATGCGTATCACATCGAATGGTAAAGTATCAGAGTTGCTAGATAAATAACCAACTGGACCCGAATCTCGAGATTAAATGCAAAATTGAACGAGCAATAGGCGTATTCATGCAAATGAAAGGCTACTATACGACCCACACATCAGACAATATTGAAAATTCCCTGGACTACTCATATAACACATAAACAGGTTCCGATCGTTTAAGCGGAGGAATGCAGCCACACCTTCAAAGGACGCAAAACATCATACCCTGGACACCTTTTAAGGAATCAGAAATATTTTCTCCCGCGACTCATATCAGACAAAATTAAATGAAAACGCGGAGTCGGGAGGAAAAAACTCTCTTGGATCCGAAATATACGACATTGGCCAGGTTTAAATTTAGAATTGTGTTTTAGACTATTTGAACTTACTGTTAAATCATGAAGAAATCAGGCGGTAATAATATAGTAATCAAGATTCATTTTCAAATATTTATATAAATAAAACATCCAAAAAAATGTTAATTTGAATATATTAACTTATTACAAACGGATTAATTAATTAACCTAGTTTTAGTAAACAGTAAATTAATTTGAGTAAAACCAGAATTTAAAAAAATCCACGCAATATTTTAAGTGTTAAGCATAATATGAGATACATGTTCTAAAAATAAATTTTTGATTATCTAAAACAGCAATTTATTATACTGTTTCAAGTTCTACAGGTTGTTGCACCAGATAATACTAGATTTAAAGACGAATATACTTCAATTTTTAATCAAATTGTTGCAGAAATGTCAGGAACTAACCACCAGAAAGCGGTTCGCAGTTGGATGGATATTTCTAAATTAAAACTAGTTCGAAATAAAATATGTAAATGTTTAGGAAGAACCGAGTCTTAATTATAAATTTTCATTATCCTCAATAGTACACCACAAGGTGACAAATTCTAAATTTAAATATATATATACAGGATGTAACAAAAAGGTAGGTCATAAATTAAATCACGTATTCTGGGACCAAAAATAGTTCAATTGGACCTAACTTATCTTAGTACAAATGTGCACATAAAAAAGTTACAGCCCAGCCCCTTGAAGTTATAAAATGTAACTCGATTTTTTCCAATATATCGAAAACTGTTAGAAATTTTATACTGAAACTGGTCATGTGGCTTTCTTATGGCACGAATATCTTTTAAAAAAATAACAGTGAAATTTGTGCACCCCATAAACAATTTATGGGGGTTTTGTTCCTTTAGTGTTGACAGTAGGATTTTGATTGGCGGGTGGAGTATCTGGGGACTCGGGAGACTGAGACCTCGGAAGCCCTGAAGAAGACATCAAAGAGGATGTTGAAAGCTCGGCGCAATGATAATCGACGCGGTTTAACCAGGAAGACTGTTGAGTTTAATATTAATTCTTGTAATAGTATTAATCTTAGCTCTAGGTTTAATTGTACTAACCGCGGAAATCTTTAGAAACATATATATTTAAATTTTTGTTCTTTAGTGAGATCTTTTATATTTTCATCTCATGCCACAACTCTTTCTTCGTTATACTCTTCTTTACATTACCATTTGAAACAGGTTATAACTTATAGTTCTCATAGAATATTCCGGGTGGATAAGATAAATGTGATTTTAAAGGTGGTGTTCTTTCCTGTTCTATTTCTTGTTCCATTTCGTTTATTGCAGTACATATTATTACATAACCCATAGTTCAAAGGTTTCCTTCCCTTTCATAGAGCTATACAGAAAACTCGAGATAACAGTTCTCAATAGACTTAGGTTTAACGAAGCATTTTTACATCATGCAGGAATTCATGACTACATTTGATATATCACTATATAAAGTCTGAAAGGGTAATATGTATTTATAAATTATAAATTATGAAAGGCAATATGTGTTACTATTGCCCTAAATTTAGTAGTTTTTCTTATACAAGGTGCTAAAAGTCAAATAATTAGTTGGTCAGTTTCAAAAAACTATTTAACTTTTAACAGCAGAGGCAAAAGTATTTATTATTTAACTAAAAATCGTTTAAATAAGATGCTCAAATTAAAATCTCCTCACTTCCTGGTAATAAGGCAACCTTTGCTTGAATTCTAGAATACAGCTCTAGAATAAACTTCTAGAGCTTACATGATGTGGCTTGTCTGCATCTATTAATGTCCTCGACGCATCAAGGAATTTGGATATCGGTTAAAATACTTGGGAATTCCAAGGTTGACCAAATCCAAATTTCTAATTGATTCGATGCAGGGAAATTCCACTTTCGCTACGTAAAACAAAGGATTTGTTTTACATAAAAGCAGGTAGATTTTCCCTCATCGGTCAGTCGAGCTTGCCTCTTCTACTGTAGACCTAGTCGGTGCTATTATTGTTCCTACTAAGTTATTGTTTTATTTCTGATTTCTTATATACCATTTTTATTTTAGCATTATTGTATATTCAGACCTTTTCAGGTTAGAATATTATTTTGATCTATATTTGTTCATATACTGATTGTTTGATATTTTAATTGGTTATTTTGATTGTTTATTTTTCTTGTATTTTGTGTCTAAGTTGTTCTTCCGTAAGTTAAGAACACTTAGAAATATTTATCTTGCTTTTTCTATTTTATATTTTGATTTGTACTTTGTCTAAGTAGTTCTTTCCGGTAAGTCAAAGAACTCTTAGAAATATTTCTCTGAATATTTGACTTGTTATTTTAATTGTTTGTCTAAGCCGTTCTTTTCCGGTAAGTCAAAGAACTCTTAGAAATATTTTCATAATCATTGTTGCATTATTATTTCCGATATTTTATCTAAGATATTTTCTTTCTTAAGTTAAGAAAATACTTAATACATTTGTTTCTTTCATTTTCTCTTTTATGCTAAGTTGTTTCTTCCGTAAGTCAAGAAACACTTAGCAATATTTTCACATCTTTTCTATATTTGATTTTTCTTATTTTCTTTTATAAGTCGTTTCTTCCGTAAGTCAAGAAACACTTATAAATATTTGTGCATTTATTTGATTCTCTTGTTTATTTTCTATTCTAAGTTGTTTCTTCCGTAAGTCAAGAAACACTTAGACATATTTCTATAATCTGTTTCATTTTTTTTGCATTTCACGTTTTATATTTTGAGTATTTTATTTTTCCACTCTAAGTCGTTTCTTCCGTAAGTTAAGAAACACTTAGAAATATTTCCATATTTTACTCTCACATTTACATATTTCATTTATCTATATTTCTGTCCTAAGTTGTTTCTTCCGTAAGTCAAGAAACACTTAGAAACATTTTTTTCTTTGCATTATATTTTTATACCATTTAATTTAATTGTTTACTAAGTTATTCCTTCCGTAAGTCAAGGAATACTTAGATCATTTTTACCTATCTGTTTTCCATTTTTGCTCTGTTACTTTGTAACTGTTCCTTGGAACCGTTACCTATAACAGATATTTGTCACTGGAACTGTTATTTATAACAGCGGTAGCATTTAACCTTTCTACCAGCGACAAACCAAAGATGGTGAATACCCGATCCAATTCCGGGGATAGGAAGAAGCCCGAAGAGCCGGCGATGGGTCCTACAGGCCCAAATGCCCCCTCTCGGCAACATTAACACGTATACATGTAAAGGCGGCGCCAGGTATGCGGTATTTAGCAAACACTGAACAGTGCTTGCTAAATATCAAATATTTGAGTGCTTGTTAAAGTGTTCGTTAAACGGCAAGCACGTTGCACCACATATTCGAGATTTTTCGTGTATCGAGTCACTATGAGAACAACAAATATATTCTAACTGAGCAAATAAGATACAGAATGGATAGTGATACAGAGCTTATTTTAAATTCAGCTGCTTTTGTCATTATGTCTGGTAGAAGTTTATTATTAAATAGCAAAAAAAAGCCAAGAAGAAGGATAAGATGGTGGATGGTGTCAGATAATCAAAGTAGACAACGGTAAGTATTAAAATGCCAGAATGTTTTATTTACATGTACGTAACAAGATAATAGGATTTAGGTACAGTGGCACAAACTTATTGGCAGATCTGCTAAAAGAACTATCTGGAAAATTTCAAAATTTTTGTCGAATGTCCAGTGAAGATTTTACTTATCTACTTTCTAAAGTGCGACCAATAATTAGTAAGAAAAATACAAAGTGGAGAAATGCAATTCCAGCAAATGAGTGCCCTGGCATAAAAGATTCGTATTCAGGTTTATTTTCATATGCATCCAAAAATTGTAAAATATTTCCATTGGTCCACTCCATATTTACTATTTTCAGTATTTTCTACACTCTGTGACAATAACTAATAGTTATTTATTGTACAAGACGATAAAATTGTACTTTATCTTCGAGAGCGTTTTTTAGCGTCCAGACATCAGTCGAGCCGCTAATTATGCTCGAGAAGATAATGCGATTTTATCGTCGTGTGCAATACAACATTTTTTTCTATAGCAAGACTTCAAGTTCAGGAGAAAAATAGAATTTCAAAGAAAATTATAATTTTTAGCACAAGAATCGCAATTGTGTTGCTCCGTTGCTAGGGATATGAATTACTTTGTCAACAAATGTCAAACAAATGTTACGTTTTGGTTTTTGCGGAGAATATTGTTGCGTTTTGTGTACAAAGTAAATAAATACGAAATGGACGGAAAAGAATTGACACAAGAAAAGGAAAACCTGCCATCAGATGTAGAAAATGCAGCGTTGGAAGCAGAAAGTTTATTGTGGGCACACAAATCTAGAATGATGTATGAGAAAGAATACCAGTCTTTTAAAAAGTGGAAAAGCATTAAAAATATCAATGGCGTGTGTGAAAAAATACTTCTGGCGTATTTTTCTGAAAAGTCGAAGAAAGCGATGCCATCGTCATTATGGTCGTATTATTCGATTCTGAAGCGTACGTTGTTGGTGAATGAAAATTGTGACATTTCTAAATTCAGCAAGTTAACCACCTTACTAAAAAACCTGAGTGGAGGATACAAAGCTAAAAAGTCCAAAATCCTGGAGTCAGATGACATTATTAAATTTCTGACAGAAGCTCCTGATGACGTCTATTTGTTGATGAAGGTTATTGCTATTTTTGGTGTGCATGGAGCGACTAGGTCCGATGAATTGTACAAGTTAGAAGTGTTTAACGTGGACGACAGAAAATCGATGATAATCGTTTCATTATCTGATACTAAAACCAAACAGGAAAGGTCGCTTTGTATTACTGAGAAGAAAAGTGGACTGAGTTTCTTGGAAATTGTGAGAAAGTATATTGCCTTGCGCCCAAAAAACGTACCTCACAGTAAGTTTTTTGTAAATTACCGACAGCAAAAGTGCACTACTCAACCGGTGGGGATTAACACTATATATAATATCCCCAAGAAGATTGCAGATTTTTTGAAACTTGCAAATTCAGAAATGTACACGGGGCATTGTTGCAGTATCTTACATTGAAGAGTCAACAAGCAATAAGATTGCTGTATCCAAGTGTATACTTAGCGGACCAGAAAATCAATCCAGTACCTCGAATCAAGTGTTTAAGCAAACAAGTACAAGTTGTGATGCTCCAAAAATAGATATTTCTAATAATGTTAATTGTAAAATTTCAGTTGTTTTTAATCCTTAATGTGTTTGAATTTGTAAATTTTATTGAATAAAAAAAAGTTCAAACATTTTATCTACTCTTGCTGTTAAAGTGTCACTTTATCTTCCCTTGCGTTAAAGTGATACTTTATCTACTCAAAACACTTGTTATAGCAACACTTTAACATTAGCTATGGAAAAAACTACTTTAATAAACGATATAAACTTTAACCACTCAAAAACTTACTTATGCTTGCACGAATAAGTGGATGTAAATAAAAATATTCAAACGGCGAATATTTGTTTACTTTGAAGTGTTGAAAAGACCGACAACGTACGGACCCGTCCACACTAATAGGCAAATAACAAGCACTTGTTCAGTATTTACCAAATACCGCATATCTGGCGCCGCCTTAAGGTTGGCTTATTAATGCACTTTGGGCATCTTAATTAAACTATTTTTTTTTTAAATAATTAATACTGTTTTTCTGCTGTTAAAATTTAAACATACTTGAAACTGTCTTTACTAATTATTTGGCTTGAACATGTTAAATATAAAAAACTACTAACTTTATGGCAATAGTGATACATATTGCCGTTCCTAAAATTTATCCATTATATCCCGTTCCATTATACCTCAGAAAATAGTATAAAAGAAGGGGGGCATATGATAACCAAACAAATGAGCATATGAAAGTTAAATTATTATTTTTTTTTTGGGATATTTTCAAGACCAAATTAAGTGGACCAATTTTAAAACCTCTGCTACTGTAGTTCATATTACAACAGTAGGCATACTTGCTAAATGTTGATAGTCACTAAATATTCAAGTTCAATGCGATGTTAATTATTTCTTCAATATCTAGGGTGTAGTTCATCTATGGGTACCACCAGGTAAGACAGTTCATAGATATTACTATTTAGAGGTTTTATAAAGACTCCGTGAAAAAAATTGCAAAAAGATGCACAAAATGAGGAAACGCCTAGATCCTCCATCACGACAACAAGCACTCTATTTGTACACAAGACCTTAACTCAAGGAGTATTTAGCCAAAAACCAGGTCACAGTTATGGGACACCTACAATATTCGTCAGATTTAACACCCTGCATATTCTATATATTCCAAAAATCAAATTCTGTTTGAAAGGAATCCACCACAAGTCACGAGAGAACATAAAACAAAAATCTGCACAACTACTCCACAGTCTGCCACAAGTTGAGCACTGATTCAATTCGCACAGTAGATTTGCATGGAGCAACGTAGGGATGCGAGAAGAGTATATTGTAGAGGAAAAATGAAAAATTATAAAAAAAACAGTAAATAAAATCGCACAACTACTGATTCACACTGGAATCTTTATATTACTGTATAAAATTTAAAATATTCTAGTATAATAATAAATTCAATTTTGTTAATTATATAATTTATTTTTAGATAGTAATGTCTATTTTTAACTTAATATTAAAGACAGTGTGTTTTAATTCTAAATTAAAATCCAAAATATATTGAATTCAGGCTGCTAAAACATTGAGCTTGCCCTGTAAGAGTGCATTCCATTGAACATGAGACCATCAGTGTTTGCATCAATTAAATATCAACACAAAAAACGTTAACGACATAGCAATTTAACAATCAAACAGATAGACCTCCATCCTGTTTATTACGTCGTATTTTTAGATTCAAATTACATTAATTTAAATTGAAGCTAAATATAGATTTAGAAAGTGTAACACACTGTGTCAAGATGGAATTAAATGAAATAAATTGATTGTTTTGATTCCATATTGTGACATTCCTTAGTATTCATATTTGAGAATCTAATAAGCTGCATAAGAATTTTCCTATGTTTTCATCAAAGATCATCTGTTCATATGTAGGTTTTACGACTATACAATGTTGTCTAATGCCTAATCGTCTAGGTAATCTCGAAACTAAGCAAAAAATGTAAACACATTTTCTAAGTTTGATATTTTGGAAACCTCCATTGCTGGTACACAAAAAACTCTTCCTTAAAAAAATGTTGAGTTTACCAAAAGTACAAGCCGAATCTAGCCGCAAAAGTCAACCATGAAATAATATATTTCGTTTTGGCACTGTTGGGATGTTTTTACAATGCATTTGTTTTATGCTTCAAATATAAAGAGAAAAAGCTTTTAAAAAGTACATTTTAATTATACTATTTTATGAATTCTGCAATTTTTAATTTATATGAAACAACAATGAGTAAATATTTTTCTTTTTCGAGATTAATTGCAAACATCTGTTAGAATCTGGCAATTGCTGATTTGGGAATTGTCAAATCTATCCCCTAATCTATCAAAGGGTAATTGCCAAAAAAAATTTCTATTAATTAACTGCAATTAATCTCCAAATAAACAAATATTTACTCATTCTTGTTTTATATAAATCAAAAATTGCAGAATTCATAACATAATATAAACAAAATATAAACAATATAAACAAAAACAAACAAAGCCTTTGACACAGTTGAGCTAAGCAAAATATTACAGGCGCTTAAAGAATGCAGGCTAGATTATAGATATACTAAATTATTATACAAAATATACCTGCAGGCAACAACCACTGTCAGATTACATACTAACAGTAATCGCATAAAAATAGAACGGGGGGTTAGACAAGGAGACCCAATGTCACCTAAACTTTTTAATACGGTGCTAGAACATGCTTTTAAGAATTTGGATTGGATGACAAAGGGAATAAAAATAGATGGAGAATATCTAAACAACTTACGTTTCGCCGATGATATACTTATAATAGCTGAAGATCTAGGTATGGCAAGAGAGATGGTACAGGCACTCGTTGTGGCTACAGAAAGTGTAGGTTTAAATATAAATATCTCGAAAACAAAAATCATGACCAATTTGGTACCCAACCAGAACATCAGTATTGGTGGAAAAGAAATAGAACTCGTAGATAGATATAAATACCTGGGACATGAAATTATGATTGGCAGGGATAACCAGACTCATGAACTGAAGAGAAGAATCGGCCTTGGGTGGGCAGCATGAGAGAAACTTTTAAAAGTGAGCTGCCCACATGCCTAAAGAGAAAGGTATTTGATCAGTGCGTCCTCCCAGTCTTGACGTACGGAGCAGAAACACTTACCTTAACAAAAGCAGCAGCTACCAAACTGAGAGTCACGCAGAGAAGAATGGAGCGGTCCATGTTAGGAATAACTCTGCGAGACAGAATAACCAACGAAGACATCAGGAGAAGAACCGGAGTGACTGACATCATCGAGAAGATAGCCAGACTAAAATGGAGATGGGCAGGACACATAGCCAGAATGACAGATGGGCGATGGACAAAGAGGTTATTGGAATGGAGGCCAAGGGAAGACAAGAGAAGCGTCGGTCGACCACCTACAAGATGGACTGACGATTTAAGAAGACTCGATAAAAACTGGATGAGAGCGGCGCAAGATAGACGGGGTTAGAAACATGAGGAAGAGGCCTATGTTCAGCAGTGGACTCTTGAGACTGGATGATGATGAATATAAACAAAATGCACTTTTCTAAAGCTTTATCTTTTTATATTTGAAGCATACAGCATCTACATTATAAAAACATGCCAACACTACAGAATAAATAACAACCAGAATGCCCACTTTCAGATGCCGCCTTTGAAGTGTGTCAGCACGCGATCGCCATATTTTAAACGGAAACACAGACTCGGATTGAGAAATTTTTAGAGATTAATAATTTAGTAAATTTGAAATAATTGCATATTATGTCTATGGTAGCCGTAAATCAATTAAACTGGGTTAATTTTTCTATACACACCAGATAAAATTTCACTGAACAGCACTGGTTCCGTTTAAAACATGGCTGATTCCGTCTGCGCGAACGAGATGCGCGTACTTATCTTGATAAGCAGAGTGGGCATTCTGATTGTTTTACTATTATGTGCCAACACTGCTAAACCGAAATTTTTTGATCCATGTTTGACATTTGCGGATATAATCAGCTTGTACTTTCGGTAAACTCAACCAAAATAAAATTTAAACATCAAGTTATATTTCTATCCAATTTATATGTGGTTAATAGTCTGATATTTCCACTTGTGGTCAATTTAGATTGGAAGTCCTCTTGTAAAATTTGAAGATTTTAATTGGTTTTAAATATTTCCTTAAGGTCAAGTAATAAAATATGTAATTCGGGAAAAAATCTAAAATATCTAATCCAATTTTCAAGGTAAAAGAATAATTTTTATAGCCAAAAATAAGTATTCTTATTAACAATATTTTATTAAAAAAATTACTCTGCCACTGGGTTCAGAGCGTTCCAAATATCTGTGGTTAAATTTAATGTTCATAACATATATTTATTAACCCTTAACTGGAGACGTGCCGTCTGACAGACTACAGCATAAAGAACTTTTAACACTCTGTACAAATAACTCCGCCCATCGGCACATCACTTCATATATTCTTTATATTATTCGTTGACTATTAGTGACCCGACTTAGGTAAAGAAATACGCATATTTGGAAAAGTTATACCCGAAAATCAGTTAGACGACACGTCTGTTAGACGACCCGTCTAGGTTCAGGTTACATTTTGTTTCATTGAAAACGTCGCGTATTTGTTACAATCATGGCCGGTCCATCAAAAAAAAAAATCCGTTTTACCGATACTGATTTTGAAGATACAGCTTTGAAGTGGTTTGACGAATTAGATAGTGACGCTAGTGATGTTGATCAAGTACAAGATGATGTTTATTTGGAATCTGATAGCATATAAATAGAATCTGATAGCGTAAATGCATACATGCTGCACCAAAGTTACAAAAACAATTCTAAAATACCAAAAAAATCTGCTTTTGCTAAAATATTAGCAAAACAATTAGTAGAAGATCATATGAAGCGAAGAATGGGTAATTTTATAGTATAGCGAGTATTCTTGGAATTCCTGAGAATAACCAAGTAGATGATAACGAGCCATTAGTACTAGAGAAGCGATGTTATTTGTGCCCTCGCAAGAAGAACCGTATGACAAAATACCTTTGTGGCCGATGTAGAAAACCTGTGTGTCTTCAGTGTACGAAACCAATTTGTACCGATTGTATGTAACTTTTACAGTTGCTGGACATTTTTTTCAACATCAAAATAATTTCGCGAGTTAATTTTTACGTAATCCAGTATGTGTTAGTGCTTTTCATATAAAAAAACTTACTTGATGTATATTTATTTTTTCACTGTAATGAAAAGTAAAAAATGTGACTGTCACGAACTGTAAATGATTAGCTGTTAGAAAGTCGTAGTTATTTTTTTATACTCTCACGATATTTTGAGTTTCTTTACTGTGTTCAAATGCAAATACAAACAGCTTTTAGAGTACTATTAAATATATTAAAAAAGTTTGTAAGTTTAGTTCTTATCCCCTCTCCTACATTGTAGACTGTCAGACGGCATGTCTCTCTGTGTGTATTAAAATAGGGTCTATCCAGTTGAGGGTTAATAAGGAAGTTAGAACAACTTCATTTTTAATGTCTAGATTCTTCACTAGAATGATTTTAAATAAGAAATATGTGCACTCCAAAACTAAAACAGCGAATTTACTCCCGATGTCATTTAGAAACAAGATTCGTCAAATAGAAAATAAAAAAACCTACACTTTTTGAGATATTGAAAAATAAAAATTTTTATGATTTTTTCGTTTTGTTTTCAAGTGATCCGTAACCTGTTTTTACATGTAATTAAAAAAATGGACGTTTTTCACATTTGGTCCCAGTGAAGATAGCCTCAAATGGGTTTGACAGAATGAAATATTGGTGTTTGGCAGTGTTGAAATTTACGTTACAAATGAAACATACGCAACCAAAAGCAATAAGATATTTAAAAACTAATACTTAACAATTACCAAAAAAAGAAAAAGTAAATAGTAAAATGGCGGTATAAATGATGAAGTTAAAAAGACATCTGTTGCAATCTGGCAACTGGTGGTTTGAGGTTCCTGGCTCTATTGCTAAATCTATATGCTAGCCTATCAAAGAGCAATTGCCAAAAAAAAATTCCAATAATTAATTGAAATTAATATCAAACGAAACAAATATTAATTCATTAATGTTTTATATAAGGTATAAAATTGCAGAACCCATAAAATAATATAATAAAAATGTACATTTTAAAAGCTTTATCTCTTTGTATTTGAAGCATATAACATATACATTATAAAGGCATGGCAACACTGCCAACGCAATATTTCTTTCTGTGAAACTTAATTGACAGCTAATTTGGGGCTATCTTCACTGGGACCAAATGTGAAAAACGTCTAAAAAAATTATTTAAATAGATTAATAACTTTATTTTTATAGGGGCATTTCCAATCCAGGAAATATCTGCACACTGAGAAAGTACAGACAAATAGAGTGAATTTTGTAAAAAAAATTATCTAATAATAAATACTTATCCATATTACGGGGGTTGTCAGATATCTATCAGAAAAGAATATACGATAACCACATTATTCAGTAGGAAAGATACTTCATAAAGAACTAGCCAAACAAATTGGGACTTTTCCAAACTGACCATCTCCCGTATTATAAATATATCCAATATATCAATACCTTACTTAAAAATGACAACTATAAGCTATATTGACACTATACTATCAAAGAATATAGACGCTTATAAGCGTCTATATTCTTTGATACTATGCCCACAAACACTGATACATAATAAACCAGATTTCATAATAAATAATAAACTAAATACAACAAGATGTTCAATATGAACAAATATAGAGATCTTGAGATATAAATAATGAGACAATGGAGAATGGAAAATATCCAGATCCATAATATGATACGTATTATTCTCTTTACTACTGGTACTATAAGACCAGAAATCAGAATTCTCATGACATCCAGATGAATAAAAATATTAGTGAGATATGCTTTAGCATTCTAGGTCACCTAGGCATCATCCCTTTATACCACTAATGCAGCTTAAGAATTTAAAAGGGTAGTCTGGTATTATTTTTTTGAGTCTACCATATACAATGAAAGTAACAGGGCCAGTGTTACACTTCAACTGCCTATTATTGTACCAAGGAAATAAAAATCCAAGGAAAATAATAAAAAGGAATGAAAACTGATCCTGAAACAGTCTATGACCCACAATGTGCCAAGGATGATGAGTGGTTCTTTTGAATTGGTATCACCATAATATGATAGTAGTTAGCAATTATATTAACCACTATATTTTTTCTTCTTTCTCTAACAATTTATCAGTTATCACCTCCCTACACTACACTACTGTTATTTGTTTCTTATCTCTAAAATTGCAATAATGAAGGACTGTGCAATAATTATAAAGCTAAGTGGTATGAAGTGATATAAAAATAAAAAAAATATCTTATTTAATTTTAATATTATATTATTATTATACATAAAGACTTAATAAAATAGAGGTAGGTACTTCAGTCATAAAACAAATAATTGTGGATATTGATAGTAGATATTGTAAAAATTAGAAAAAAAACTAGTTAAATGTATTAGCTCATTTATAAACATTTGATTAGAGCAGAATTTTACAGTTTTTACACCTAAAAAATTATTGCTATTTACTTGCGATGTAATTGTAATATTGACAAAGGTCATGATAAAAAATTTAAATGTTTTAACACGCCTCTAAGGTCAACGTTGCCACGTTTTTACTTTTCATAGTCTTACATGTCTAGGCTACAATATTGTATACAAACTACAAACTGTTCTTTATGTAACATATTCTTTATAAATTATCAAAATTATTATATAAATATAAACCTTTAAAACGGTCATCAAATATCGCGTAAAAGATGTAAATATATCATGTAAGAATAAAATTATGCCAAAGAATTACTTTTAGATGAAAGAAAATAAAAAAAACAGCAATACCTACATATGCACTGTCCGTAGATGGTGTTTGACATTAATGGCATTTTTCTTCAACAAAGTTCGCAAATTCGGCGAATTCAATCTTTGCAAAGAGTTTTTGTGTCTGGAATTTCTCAAGTGAGGATGAACTCGCAGACTCATTCTCTTTCCCACGAGTCTTGCTTGCTCCAAGTTTCCAGAAAAAGTGTGAAAAAATTGCGCCTGTACTACACAGTCAGTCTGAGTAATTGTCATGGTGTGTATTAACAAGAAAAAACTATTGTTTTCACCCATATTACTTTCAAATAAGGGCTAAGGACGTTCTTCCGTGACAAAAGTACAAATCTCTCCAATTGCTGCAAGCCCCTAGGAGGCTATACTTCTTGTCATCTGAGTAAAAAATCTTGTGCGACCATAAATTGGTATAGACGATATTTTTGTAAATGCTCGTTTTTAGTGACATCAAAAAATAAGGGAATCGTTGCCACCATTCCTGTACCATCAAAATAATCGAACGTACCGATCATATAAACCTCCGAGTATCCACTTGTATCCACCAACACTAAAATTAACTATTTTTATTGCCGTCAACGTAAGATCATACTAGGATAACACTGATTTAATTTCATTAAAGTCTCCCAATTCAAACGCTATTATATGAACTAAACAAACGAAAGAACGGGCTATGTTCGGATATGTTTTGAATTAACCGGTTACAGCTGGTTTTGCCGGGTTTTAGCGGTTCAAGGCGGAACGCTCACGAGCGAGAAGCGAATAAATTTACCAGTTACCAGTAGTCGTGGGCTCTCAAGGAGCATTTTTTAAAGTTCAGTATAGAGATGGGGATTCCGAAATGTAAAATTGGTTCCCGTGATATTGTAACATAACTAATAATAAAATGCGGTTTGGAGATAATGATTACTATCCTGATTTAATATTGTGTTAGTATAAAAAATAAAAATATATTACAAAAAAAGAGAATATAGAATTGGCAGTTTAAAAATTTATTCTGTTGTTTTTTAAGACAATCGATTAATTTATAATAAATATATACCTTTAATATGCTCTCTAGCTGCTAGAGATATGCTCTCCTTCAATCCATGCTGCAAGGAAAAATATTTGGAAAACGAGGTCCAGGAAGAAGAAGAACATCTTGGTTAAGGAACCTCAGAATCTGGTTCAATACAACATCTGTGTAGCTTTTCCGCGCTGCTGCAGATAAGATAAAGATTGCGAGGATGATCGCCAACATTCGTAACGGATAGGCACATCAGGAAGAAGAAGAAGACATATTCGAATGTAAAACAAACCCACCAGAAAATTTAACAAACAAAACCTAATTGATAATGTCATCAAGTGCCACCAATCACGCACTTCGATGTTCATCGCCCTTCCTTCTGGAACATATAATTAAATTTGATTGGTTGAGAAATGAAGGAGTTTCACGTGGAAGTTGATTTGTCTTTGAATATGGGACATTTTCGGATCTCAAGTCAGTAGTGTCAGTAGTGTCTAACTCATGGTTTTACCCGTGTAGGGTAGCTCCCTAGAGCACTTTGCTCGAAGGGCTCTGTTTCTTTCTAAGACTCTGAAGCTGAGTTTTTTTCTTCTTAGAAAGAATGTGTTTTATTTCCACCACCTAATAAAACCATAATGGCATTGTTTCTTCAAGATAATGCCACAATAAGAGCGTACCGGCCAACTACGCAATATAACACCATATTGCGCAATAGTTGGACAAATTAATAAACATGGAAACTTGTACCAAGTTGCAATCAGTTTTTCATACGTTTATTAATTACACCGGAGACGACAATAATAATTGAAACTGTCTACTTTAGATATCTCTAAACTTTGCTATTTTGACCATTCTCTATTAAATTGTTACTGTTACTACATGTTGTTATACTCTTGGCTTATTTGTCCTTTAAGTTAAGTGTAAATGTTTTTGTGCTATTAACTATCACTGGTATAATAAACTGTGAATGGACTTTTTATTAGTACTAATAACAATTTTGAAACATTTATTTTGCGGCTCAAGTCTAGTCCAAAGCAGTCCCTGCGTCTCTTTTTAATTTGCCGAGTTTATCGATCACGCGCCTAAATGACCAAAGAAACCTGGTCCATCAGAAAGAGATGCAGGGACTGATTTGCGTCAGTTTTCTCTATCACACTGGGAAACGGGACTGTATTTCAACAGTCAGTCTATTTATATTATAAATGTTTATGGTTCCTACAGATAGCTGATAGCACATAGACATATAATACAAGATAGACTGACTGCTGCAATACAATCGTGTTCCCCCAGTGCAACAGAAAAAACTGACGCAAAGCAGTCCCTGTAACTCTGTCTATTGGACCGGGTTTACCGACCACGTGACCTTCTCATTGGTTATTTACATCACATGGTTGATAAACCTGGCAAGTTAGAAAGAGATGCAGGGACTTCTTTTCTGTTGCACTACGGGAACGGGCTGGTATTGCAACGATCAGTCTATCTTGTATTATATGTATATGACGGTGCCTATATTTCTAACCTATAATCTATAAGTGACTCAAAAATTTCAAAAATACACACAGAAACCTTTGTTTTACTGTTTTAATTGATGCAATTTTATTTTATTAATAAACTGCTTGTGAATATTTTGTTACTTTGAAGTTACAATTAATATTGGCTATGAGCACGTATGCTTGTTTTTATAGTAACTTCCAATCGAAGTCAAAATTTGACCAACATAACACAACATTTTTAATATTGTTCATTTCAAATGAACTTGATAAACGGCAAACTTTTACGCAAGTTTGCGATTGTAAGTCTTATTAACTCTAATAGTATTATTTATAGTCAACTATGTTGTCAGTGGAGGGTTTTAATTTATTGTGGGTGTTAAAAGGAAACTTTTTAAAAAGTGGGTTTTATAAGGAGAAAATATTGAGAACAGCGCCAGTCTGTTTAGGATAAGTGAAAAAATCACAGTTAATGAAATATCGCACATCTCTATTTACTAATTCAGAACGTAAAGAGGACGATCGTTTGCTATCACTGGCGGTGGCGATCGCATTTGCGTTTGCGTTTACTACGCGCAACAAAGCTAAATCAGGAATACTAGAGTAAAGTTAAATTCCGGCCACTGTTGTCAGATGATCGAAAATTGACTAAATCTCGTACTTATCTACGCTCAGATAAAGGCGAAAATTTACTAACATTAGAAATATAAATAATAGGATCAAGGTTATTTTTTTATAGAAAATTTAAAAAGATAAAATACACATGTAAATAATGAATATTCAAAGGATACTTTGAAATACAAAATTACGTGTGTCTCCAAATGTTAAAAAATACATAAAAATATAAAAAGCCTGAATACAGTGGAAAATAGTTTTTCGGCACTGTAAATATGCATTACAAAAATTTAAACAAATTATAAATTTAAATAGGTACGTACATCCAAAACTAACGCTACATAAAAACAAAGGGTTTAAAGAAAGCTTTAATTAAGCTTACGCCTAAATATAAATGACTACATTGATGAGAATCTATAGCTATAGTACGCATTTACAGTAGATAGGGGAGCCTGGGTAACAATAACAATGAGACATGGGTAACAGTGAGACATTTGAAATATCTTCCGACCTATTCAGGTTTCATAGTTGACACTTCCTGTGATTGTCTGTTTTATCGCCAACTGTCGATTTATAATATGTTTAGTGAATAAGCAGTAAGCAGCGTTAGTTTATGTTTGGAAGTGGTCGTGTGTGTTTGGTTGACGAAAAGTAAATTAAAAAAGGTATTTGAGAATTTTTTATAAACGTTTGTTTAATATCAGCAGTTTTGTAGCATTCCTGTAATGTTGTGTCTGGATTAGTTAACACGATGTAATTCTTAAATAATGCAAATTATAATGTGTCACTGTCTATAGATCTAAAAAAATTATATTTTTCATTTTTCTTCTAGACATCTTTAAAAGGAACTTAAAATACCTAGAAATCCACCGAGGAAAACTAATCGCGGAACATTCTCTGAGGATATGTAATATGAGGTTGCAGTATTAGATTTGTTGCAAAACGGGAAAAATCAAGTTTTCAATCCCTGTCTAGGTAACTAATAATTACTCTCATTAATACTTCACAGATAGTCATAAGATACTAACTGTTCTCAGATATGTCAAAAAAGAAAAAACATTGCAGATGAATCCATTAGGTATACACCTAACTATTCTGTAAATAAGGTAGTTCGTACCGAGCAAGAGAAAGTCTTAGCAGATTACCTTATAAAATGCTCCGATTTCTTAAGGATTACCTCTTACTGATTGCAGGAAACTGGCGTACAAATTGGCATCCACAAACCATTTGAAAACGCCACCGACATGGTCCCATAATAAAACGACAGGAGAAGAATTGAAGAGAAATTTTATACGGAGAAATGCAATCATGTCCATGAGAACCATGTAGTTTATCAAGGGCTACATCATTTAATCGGCACAACCTAAATAAATGTGAAAAAGGAGGAGGAGAAAAGGGCGCGCTTGTAACAACATGTGCAATTTGAAGTGCTTTAGGGAAATCATCTCCCACCTGCAATGGCTTTCCTAGGTGTCCATTTTAAGGAGCATATGATTGTTGGTGCTCCACCCGATACTTTAGGACTTGCGCCTCCTTCTGAGTGGATGAATGCTGAGCTATTTTTCAAAATAATGGAACACATCCAGTTCAAAGGAAAACCCAAATCTTTTACTCTATGACAATCATGAAAGCCACCTGTCTATCCAAGTGATAAAGGTGGCCAAAGAAAATGGCGTTACTATCGTTACCTTTCCAGCGCATTCAACGAATAAGTTGCAGCTTTTAGATGTAGGCGTTTTTAAGCCTTTCAGCTTAGCTTATAATGCTGCCGTAGATAGCTGGCTAATGCATTATCCTAGAAAGCCAGTTACGATTTATGAGGCTACAGCTTGTGTAGGAGAAACACATCAACGAGCAATGACTCCCGCAAATATTACCTCAGCCTTTAAAAAATGTGAAATATATCCTTTCAATAGAGAAATATTCACAGATATTGACATTTTGCCCTATTCTGTCACTGACAGACCCCAAATGCCGTTAGCTAACCGAACCCCTCTCCGTAATCCAGTAAATCAGGAAGCTGAAGAAGTAGCTACCAAGTTCTGAAGAAATTAGAAGATCACCTAAAGGCTAAACCACGAAATGAAATATCCAAAGTTCGAAAGAAGGGAAAAACGATAGTATATGATACTCCTGTGAAAATTGAGCTGGAATAAAGACAGAAACAAAAAAATCAAAAAGCAATAGAACAGAAGAGTGTTATTCTTCTGCTTCTTCTTCTTCTTTTTTCTCTTTATAAGCAATTCTGCTTGTTTATTGGCGGATTAATACCTCTATGGAAGGTTGTCACTCCATCTTTTGCGCGGTTGTCCGATACTTCTTCTGCCGATTGGTGACATATCTCTTGCTATTTTGACGACACAAGTCTCCTCCATTCTGCTTATGTGGTTATTCCATTCTTTTTTCTATTTTGTGTCCATTCATTTATACACTTTACGTTACATTTTCTTCTAATGCCTTCACTTCTCTTTCGATCTCTCAGCGTATTTCCTGTAATTCTTCTCAGGACTCTCATCTCTGCCGTTTCCAGTAGCCTTTGCTTTATGGCTGTGTCGGGTTTTGTTTCTGAGACATATTTCATTATTGGTCTTGATAAATTCTTGACTTCATCTCAGTGTTAATGTGTCTGTTTCGCCATATAGTGTTATTAAGGAATCCTGTCAGTCTATTTGATTTTTGTACTTGATCTCTCACTTCTTTGTCCAGGTCTCCATAGCTAGACAGTGTAATTCCCAGGTATTTTATTTCCATTACTTGTTCAATCCTGATGCCATCAAGATAAAAGATAGTGATGAAGAGGATCAAGAAGAAGAATGGTATTCTGATACATCATCTGACCGATTTGAACCTGAATTAGATCCTACAGCGTTTGAAGATTTATCGAGAACTCCTAAGGTCGAGGATTGTGTTCTGGTAGAATTCAAACCGGAAAATACAAAAGCAAAGTCTGTTTACTATATCGGAAAGCTACTTTGTTGCGCAATACAGACCAATGAGGCGGAGGTAACTTCTATGAGGAAAAGTCTGAAAATTGAGTCGAAATTTTATTTTCTCGCAATTCCAGATATTGTCACAATTTCAATGAAGGACATTAAGAGGATATTACCAAAGCCACTTAACTACGGCTATACTAAACGACAAAATTAGTTTTTCTATTTCGAGTTAAATTTTAATTTGATCAATATGCATTAACACTGCTTCGTTCTCTCCTTACAAGACATTTTTATGTACTTTTGACACAATATGTACTATTTTCGTTGTATTATTTTGTTAAAAATAAGTATTTTGCATATTAAACTTGGTTTTTTAGTTTTTTTAACGTATACATTTATACTGTCTCATTGTTACCCAGCCATGGGTACACACGGGTAAATTACGTCTTTCCGTACAACCTTTTGAAATATATATTTTACAAAAACCTTTTCCTAATAATAACAAATACAATAATAAAAAAAAGAATTTTTTGAAGCCATTATGTTTTTATAAACAATGTTATTGCTTTATTAAACACAAATATTTATTTAATAAATATTTCTTTATAGATTTATAAACCAGTAAGTATGACGTATAATATATATTATATTTCATTGTCAATACGAAAAACATGGCGGCAGATGAAAAGCTCTATTACTAGCAGAGTACGACCACTCGGTTGTACGTTTAACACCATATCATTCAGAACTTAACGCTATTGAAAATATATGGCCATTAAAAAAAATAAAGTAGCGGCAAAAAACCTCAGCATCACCTTTAAATTAGTAGATAATCAAGAGATAGCAAACACAAGGCTAAATGAAATCATGTCGGAGATTTGGGCAAATACTTACAGATATGTTAAAAAAAACTGAAGATGAGTATTTCAGTGGAAAATTCATTATGGATGAAGAGAATTTATCACAAATTTGGAAGCGAGTCTGAAACAGAACTGTTTAATAGAGAAGAGGACAGCAACAACGACATATAAACGCAAATCCATTTTGCTGAATTTTAAATCAAAATCCTACTTTTTTTCTATCAGAAGTTGATTTGTTGTTTATTTTCCGTCTAAGACTTTTTTCAGATCTTCAGTTCTTGAGATGTTGGCATACAGACTACTAAAGATAAGCTGAGTCGAGAGTGTCAGAAACAAGGGGGTCCTTAGATGGCTAAACCAAAGAACACAACTGGTCAATGTAATAAAGAAACGCAAGCTAGAATACTTCGGTCACATTATGAGACACTCGGAAAAATATAAACTTTTATTTATCCCATCATTCAGGGAAACGTCCAAAGTAAACATGGTGCTGCTAGAAGAACAGTATGGCTAAAAAATCTAAGACAATGGTACGGAAAATCGACTACATCATGACTTAGAGCTGCTGCTAATAAAGTCGCGATAACGAATATGGTAGCCAACATGGGTCATGGAACTAGAAGAAGAATGTTTTTCTTAGTATGAAAATTTAATAATCTTTTGAAGTATAAATAGTGGATTACCTATGTTAAAAATAACCTGCCTTATTAATAGGTTTTGTCACAAATTGTTTAAAAATTATATATAATCGTATGTAATCACGTCCTATTTCAAATTATACCTTAATCCGCCCGTACCGCATCTAATGCAGAATTCGAAGGTAATATTTTGCAGTTTATATGATCTGTACTTTACACTACGTGCAGACCTGACCCTGTTGCACAATTCAGTATGAAATCAAAATATGCAATATTTTTAGGATGCATTTTTTCTTTTTCGGGCATACGTATTTTCACAACATCCTTCATAGCAGATCTAAACTATAATGCTTTGGAACTATCTTAACAGGCCAGCCCAATAACAGTGAAAAGATTTAAAAAAGAATAATATATCAAAACAGATAGATATATGTTTCTAATAAAAAGCAAAAATCTGTTAAAAGGCTGTAAATAAGGGTGCAGCGAACGATAATAAGGACGATAGTTAAACACGTCTATAACGTGGAATAAATATTTCCCAAGTTTGTGTAAAGAATAGGGGCCGATCTAAAATCTTGAGATATACATGCATTAGACATGCATATAAACGCAGACTTTGACAATGAATAGAAATTACAACATCCAATAAATCCATGAAATCCGTAACCTTCAATTACATTTGTATATAAATGTACACCAATCAAATTTTAGATCCAAAAGTTAATTGATTCATTAGACATTATTGATTCCACTTCTCTACACTAAAAATCAAATGGTTATCCAAAAGTCTAGCACCATTAAAATAAATATGATAAAGAAATACTACTTTTTCCACCCAACCCAATCAGACAGCGACTCCTAGGCATGGCTTCAGGAATACTGAAGAAAGATAGAAAGGAGGAAGTTATCTAGTATATATATACGTTTTATCTATTGCTTCTTATCTGAAACTTGTTTCGTAACAGTCAAAACTTTGTTGTTTTTTAAGAAATAAGTACCTTACATGTTACAATTTAAAAGTCTTAAATTTCTTAAATTTAAAGTAAAACGGGAAAATCCCAATGGTTGGCTCAATACCATAGTTTAAAATAACTTCTCTCTCCAATGGCAATACAGCCCAAATCGGGCCTTGGCCTCCTCCAAACTATGCCTCCAACCTTGTCGGTCCTGCGCCGATCTTCTCCAGGTTCTCACGTCTAGCCAATTTTGCGCGTCCGCTGTCACTTCATCCTCCCATCTTTTCCGTGGCCTTCCTTTTGGTCTTGCGCCCCGCATTTTACTATCTAGGGCTCTTTTCGGCAATCTTTCTGTCTCCATTCTTACTACATGACCAGCCCAGCGAAGTCTCTGAAGTTTAACGAATTCTGAGATCGGTGTCTCTTTGAACAGTTGGTAGAGTTCATGGTTATACCTGGATCTCCATATTCCGTTTTCGTTAATAGGTCCAAATATCTTTCTTAGGACATTTCTTTCGAAGACTTCCAGTTTTCTTTTTGTCTCTTCTGTCATCACCCATGTCTCGCATGCATAACATACTATTGGTCTGATAATAGTTTTGTAGACCCTGATTTTCGATCTCCAGTGTGTGTTTTTGGAGCGAAACACATGATCGAGTGAAAAATAAGCTTTGTTTCCCTTTACTATTCTTCTTTGGATTTCTGGTTCTTCTGTTCCATCCGTGTTTAATGCAACTCCTTTAAAATAACTTACAGAAAAGTAAAGTGTAAAAAACAATTAAAATTTATCCAAAAGGATTACAATATTTCAAAATGGTTTCGGTCTAGTCGGACCATCATCAGTGAAACATTTTAAGAGTAGTTGTAACTAGCTACGTAAATATGTGTAAAAACCTTTAATTTACATGACAATCATGGTTAAATGTGATAAACTAGAGACACGTTGTTATAGGACTTCACCTAAAGGGAACATACATCTTCCCTGCTCGAAAGGAGGACGTCTTTGTGAGATCTTATAACATCGCCCACGTGGCACGTGATAATTTTCTTTTCAATAATTTCTTAATCATTTTTCCTCAGTAAGATTTATAAACGAAATTAAGATATCTTACATATGTACGTGATAATTAATTTAAGGAATTTCATTGCATGATTAGAATCAAACAATGTTGCTACAAATACAAAACCGTTTAAATAATATTTTCTTATATATTTAAAGAACCCAATTGTTTTTAAAAAGTAACACAGTTGGATGAAAAACATCAATCAGACAAGATGCAGTGTGATAGTGGATTAATTGTTTACAATTTGTTGAATGAGTTCTTGTATGAAATATTACTCGTGTTCCACGATATGTTAATTCAAATTCGGGGAACAATTCAAGACAATGTACAGCAAGCACCATTTAACAATTTTCGTAAAAATATAAATCCATGTCAAATCTACAATTTTCTCCGCACCTCTTTTCTCAGTATATCTAATTTAGACTGATACATAGGACACCATAACCAATGCCAAATGTATAAAAAATACATGTGAACAATTTTTAAAAAATTAAATTTAAATAAATTTTATTGTACAACAAATCACAAAATTTATTCCCCCTTGATACATTTAATTTCAATACACCTTTACACATTCAAGTGATCAAGATAGTTTTCAATTAGCGTTATGAGTTTAATTAGCACGAATGAATTTAAAATATAAAATTTAAACGGGGTCTTTTTATTTGAATCGACAATAACGAACAATATAAACTATAATATTATTTAATCGACTTAGATCTCTTCTTCCTTGGGTTACTCTTTAATTTCTTGCTTGTCGGTCCTTTCTTTATTAATTGTTATCCCAAGATAACTACAGTTTCACGTTCCTTTACTGTGTCGTTTTTGGATTCGCCTAAATTTAGGTATGTGCTCTGTGGTCTCTTCACTGAGGTGTTTTGTTTTATTCAGATTTATTGTTACTCAATATTGTTTAAAAAAAAATGTAGAAACATGGGAATAACGGTGGAAGAAAACAAGCTATATACACTTTTCTTTGCGGATGACCAGGTAGTAATTGCCGAAGACAGCTACGATCTTAGCTATATGGTAAGAAAACTGCAAGAAGAATATGAGGTGGCAGGTCTAAACATGAATATGACAACATGTGAATATCTCTCAGTGGGAACAGATGAAATATGTGACCTAGTCTTGGAAGACGACAAAATCAAAGGCGTGCAATCCTGCAAATATTTGGGGGTCATTTTCAACAAGAAGGGAAATAGCGCAGATGAAATCAGGGAAAGAATAAACAAGGGCAGAGCAGCGACCCGTGCCTTAAACTCTCTTCTCTGGCAAAAAACAATTCGACGAGAAACCAAAAAACATATTTACGGTAGTATAGTCCAAAGTATTACACTTTACGGTTCGGAAGTATGGGATGTCACCAAAGCTAATAGAAACAAACTTATGACGACAGAAATGGATTATCTGAGACGAAGCTGCGGTAGATCGAAACTGGAGAGAGTTAGAAACGAACAAATAAGAAACGAAATGAAAATGGAGAGAAATATCAATGATGACATAGAAAGAAAACAATTAATCTGGTTCGGACATGTTAAAAGAATGCCAGAGTACAGATGGCCTAGGAGAGTACTGGAATGGATCCCTCCTGAAAGAAGAAAGAGAGGACGACCACGGAGAAGTTGGCGCAACGATATTGATGAAGCAATGGCGGCAAGAGACTTAGAAGAGGCAACTGCATATGACAGAAAAAGATGGAAATTGGGGGCGGAGAAGCGGCGACAGCCGTAATAAATCCGTTATTATATATATATATATATATATATATATATATATATATATATATATATATATATATATATATATATATATATTGTTACTCCTACCTTTCGGTACTCCTTATCTAATTTCCTTGCCAACTCTATGTTAGCAATATATAATATAGGCGAATAATATAAGTACCTATTCCGTGGCATTTTTTTCCAATTTATCAATCCTGTGTTGTAATTCTGCTTATTGGATGCTCACAGCTAGAGGAGTGCGGTCCCAAGTATTTGAACTGCACTATTTAATGATGTTTCCAACCATTTATATTATTATTGTTGAGAATAGCAGTAGTTCACGTTTACGTTCGCTTCCGCATTGTCTTTGATAATGTATGTGGCAGTTGAGGACGGACAGCCAGGAAAAAATTATTCCAGGCCACGTCCCGTAAACCGCGCATACAATGTACATTGCAAAATACCTGCCGCGAAAATCTGCGCTTAAAACTCATACCATATAAAAAATAATTTATGGTAACTTTGTAAAATATCAAGTATAGACACACAAAAAAAAGTTTGTGACTAAGAAACATTTCAAACTTGTAATTCAAACTTGTCCTCAAACTACTGCAGAAATAAAACTGGCGAAATTTCCTTCAGCAGAAGCTTCTGACATTTAAAAGTATACGAATTAAGTAATTCCCAGATTGAAATAAAATATTAAAGTTGAGCTAAATTATTTCTATTGATTAGTCTACTTTGAGGTACCGACATTAAGGTCAGAAACAGTTTTTATAATTCATTAAATTGACAGATTTCATTGCAAAACAACGTTATCGATTATTATGTGATACAGTACTTTTCAGTTTGTGATACAAGAAGTATTCCGAAATCGATTCCGATAATTTACTCTTAATAGGATATACTCTATAAATAAACTGTAATAAATGGTAATATACCCATCTGCCATGATTTTGTCTGCTTCTCCAACAATATTGACATTAATACACATATCTAAATTATGTAGTACACAACAGAAACATAATTTTCAATATATCTCGATATCTCGAATAATAAATACATTTATCTTACCTATCTATACTGTTAGCATCGGTACTTATAGGTGAGAGAGGTGGTGATGACATTATCACGTCGTTTGGTAACTGAAACAAAGAACAATAACTGTTTAGATATATATAATCTTTACTACACATTGGAATAGAGGTATAAATAAAACAGAATAAAAATAGAGTTTGTTTAATACCGTCCGAACAGTTGATTAGTTAGAGCAATGTAGACTTATATCCAGAACCTAGCAATTTATATTCAGGAGCAGATATAAATTTTGATCACAATTTATTAGTAGCAGAATTTAGAGTACAATGGAAGAAACTGAAAACAAAACACAACTAATTTACTATTTTTATTGGGAATTAACCACAATTTTAGTTTAAGATACGATTATTTTTAAGCTTTATTTTAAATTGTGGCTAATTCTAGTCTCTATACAGCGTGCCACGTTAAGAAAATAACATAAATAACATTGCGGAGATAGGACCAAGTATTTCTTATGGACGATAGAAGCGCATCGATGCCACGATGAACACAAGCACGATTCAGGGTTGCATAATTTGTATTTTCGTTTTCACAGACATGAATTAAATAATTGTTTTTTAACGTAATTGACCAAAAGTGTCCATTCGAAACAAGAGATGAAAAGTAGGGAAAATGATTTTAATTAAATAAATAGTATTTACAAAAGATAATTTTATTTTATCTTATTTTAATTATGGTAACGACAGTTTATTTGTTTTTCGGTAAGAATATCATATACCATGAATCATAAAAATCAGTAGAAAATATTGCTTAGTTAAATCATGCACTTTGCCGGCTATTAAAGATTTAAAAGCAAATAAACGGACCGCTTGGAATGCGTATATCTAATTACTAATTGCAACTTAAAATAATACGGTGTGCGTATGTCAGCGATTTTATGTCGTTCTCTGAGACTACATAATGATAATAAGGCTTTGTGGTTCTTCAGTTGTTATTCTGACTTTACAGTTAAATGTTAATTGAAAATGGAAATTCGAAAAATATATCGACAATCTAGTAAACCGCATGCCTGAGAGTTTTGGCAACACTAATCTACATAAGCCTAATGTTATTTTCTTAACGTGAAACGCTCAGTAACGGGCAGAATCAAATTCTTTCAAAAGTCAAGAAATCGGTACTTGACTTTCTCGAGAATCGAAAGCCGGTATTTATTTTAACGGTGACTTAAAATAAATATTAAATATTATGTTTATAATTATGGTCTATGGTCTCATATAAACACAATATTTAATTTGCTACAAGACATGCCATGTGAAAACAGCTTCAGAACTTTTTTACAATAAATAACGTTTTAAATTATTTAACTCTTGACTATAATAGGTTGTTGTTTAATGTTTATATTCGTTAATGACACTTACACACACTAAAATATGTTTACAGACACGTGATAAACTGAATTGACAATTTTGCTGATCTTGATCTTGATAATAAACTCATGTCGTCTTTGTTGAGTAGGGGAATCCCATGATACTATAACAAACAAGATAAGCCAACGTGTATGTTCTTATATCTCTCTCGCACACCTGTGACGTAAACTAGAGACAACGTTGATGGCGCTAAGTTGAATGCTATATCTGTGTTCATTGAATCTGTGCTCATGAATCGTTTTGTTGACTCTGGTTGACTGGTTCTTTATTAAATTACCTAATAATTAATTCGAATCCAGTTTTAGAGTTACTTAATAATACTGAAACATTAGATTTAAATATTGCTCAAACAGTAAATATGTCTTTTTGACTGATCACAGTATCTCAATCCATTTGTAGATTAGGAGTTTTAGGTTTGTATAAAAATCTTAACAACTGAGTGCTCTGACTTCCATTTCAGCGACGTATAATTATATCGATATGATCTTTAAAACAACTTTTTGTTGACTAAAATATATATGTCATCTTATAATCTTGTTGTTAAAAATGTTAAAATATATATCATCTTATAATCTTAATCACGACCCTCTAGTTGGACCCTCATCTAACTGCTTTGGAGTTAAAGTATATATTAAGAAACTAATATAATGGGTAGAAATGATGAAATTATTTCAACATCTGCAAAAGTACATGATGTATCAGAGTATGCGAATATTACTATTAACAATGTAATTAATTGTTAAATTGTCACGGAGTAGATGTTTTTACTCACTAAATTTGCCTAGTGGTGATACAGAAATTGATTACAAAGATTTAGTTGACAGTCAACAAGATTTTATTAGTCCGGATATAAAAGACCTGGAATGGGATGGATTGGAAAATTTAGCTGGTTTCATTGCATTTAAGTTATAAAAAAAATAAATATTTGGATATATTCCGGGTGCCAATAATAAATCTGGAACATATTTTTTGTAATTAGAATTGCAACACATTAAAATATTTAAAAATTATTTAAAAAGCCTAATAGAACCCGCAACATTTGTAAATGTAAATGAACACGTAAAATTACTTTTTTTTAGGTGTAAAATGTATTGTAAAATACGGATGCTAAATAAAAATATTAAAGATAATAATTACAATATCCGCAAGAGAAAAATCTGACAAATTCTTTACGTTTTACCGGCCTTGTATATTTAATTTATTATGTCTTGTAGCATTATATATTTTGTTTCTAATATACATAATCAAATCGTAGATAAATATATTTCTTTAATTAAGTTTACAAATTACTTATCCGTTTTTAAAATACGTTTTCACAAAAAATAACTAGTTATGATTTTTAGTGCAAGATATGGCACCAATGTATACTTACTGTTAACAGTTCAAGTTTGAAAGTTATTCATAATAGTAATGAAACAGCGTTGCCATTGATGCATGGTCAAAATAAGATACACACAAATTTCCTAGTTTTGTCTCATTATGACGTCATGCGCAGAGTCGATTGAATTTAGAATGGCAAGTGAGCATATCTTGTTTGTTATAGTATCATGGGGAATCCTATGTATGTGGTGTGGAAAAGAATTATTATTTTTATGGAAATACAACAAATTTACAAAAACAGTTAATGCATCGCTACATACAGAATAAAACTCAAAGTTGAGGAGAATATTAGAATATCTCAAAAATATTACCATAACAATGGACACAGTGACAACTTATTTCATTCATGAGAATAATATGTGTTCATATGTTATTTCGACAAAAAACTCCACCGCTGATAGTTGCTGGGTGAATTCAGTAGCTCGCTAACTATCAGTGCCGATCCTAAGCCCGAATACAGGAGGGTTTTCGTCAGGAAGGGTATCCGGCAGTAAAAAGCTTGCTAAAACTGTGGAAGGAATGTGAAAAACAGTTTAGAGGCTAGGGAGTTCCTCGTAAGCGACCCGCAGTAGCGGCCTCGCCTGACCACTGCCAAAACTGAGCTAGGGCTACCACTTGGAGAGCGAAAGGGGCCAAAGAAGCTAGTCCTGAGAACTACATCTCTCAACGTCGGAAGTATGACAGGTAAAGGCTGACAACTCGCCAAATTCATGCAGAGGAGAAGGATTTGCGTACTTTGTGTGCAGGAAACTCGTAGGAAAGGTCGAGAGATCTTGGAAATGGATGCAAGTTCATATATAGTAGTTCGAAACGTCACGGCAGAAATGGAGTAGGTATTATTTTAAACAAGGAGTGAAAGGAACATCTTGTAAGAGTAACCTGAAGAACTGATAGAATAATGAGTGTCCAACTGAAAACAGGCAATACCAACGTGAAAGTAGGTTGTGAAGAAGAGAAAAAGGAAGAATTTTTGACTGCCCTTGATTGCGAGATACTTAAAACTCCTGTAGACGAAAATTTTTTTATTGGAGGTAATGTGAATGGACATATTGGTAGAGAAAGAAGAATTAGGTAGGGTAGGGAATAAAAAGAATTCATGGAGGTTTAGGGATCGGAATAAGAACTGATGAAGTAAATAGTGTGATTGACTTGAAGTGAATGTATATGAAGATTGAAGACCAGTATGTTACCTATAGAGGAGGAATTTAAAGTTAGATAGATTTTGTGCTGCGTAGAAGTCAGCTAAAAGAGGTTATCAACTGTAAAGTGACAAAGGTTGAGTGTGTAGCTAGTCAACACCGACCGGTGATAATGGATACGGAGATAAAGGTGAGGCGGAAAGGAAAGCAACTAGGACACCAGAAAGTAAACTGGTGGAAGGATAAGAATTTAGCAAGAGTCTTTAAGAGTAAAGTGCTAGGAGAGCTTGAGGAAAAACATACGGTAAATGACTAATTTGAAGCCAACAATAAAGTTGTGGTGCGAGTGGGAGAGGAAGTGCTAGGAAAAACATCTGGTAAAAAGCCTCCTAGAAACAAAGAAACTTGGTGGTGGAACGATGAAGTGCAACAGAAGGTTAGAGAGAAGAAAGAGGCTAGAAAGAGGTATGAGAGGTCTAAAAGAGAAGAAGATAAGGATATATACAAGGTAGCAAAGAGGGAAGTAAAGCGCACTGTAGATACTGCTAGTTAAAGATCGTCTGCACAGCTGTATAAAGAGTTGGAAAACCCGAGGTATGAAAAGGTTATACAGCATTGCTAAAGCAAGGGACAAGTCATCAATGGACTTGGCCCACGTGTGGCAGATTAAGAGTGCAGATGGAAGAGTGTTAAGAACCAATGTTGAAATAAAGCAACGATGGTATGAGTACTTTAGAAAGTTTCTAAATGAAGAACAGCAGAGGAGAGACAGAGGGTGCGGGATCCCAAATAAGAATGTAATACCGGAAATAGCGAGAGCTGAGGTTGTCGAACGTGGAGGTTTGGAAGGCTCTAGCAGAGAAACGATTGATATAAGTATTTTGTGGCAAATGATGAGTAGGATATATGAGGAAGAAAAGAACTATAGAGAGATAAAGTTAATGACTCAAACAACGAGAATTTGGGAGAGAATTGTAGAGCGAAGGATATGGAGGGAGACATCGATAGAAGAAGAACAGTTTGGGTTCGGAAAGGAGGACTACGGATGCCTTGTTGGCTTTAAGACAGTTGATAGAGAATAATAGCGACTCCTGAAAAGGGAAAAGCTGAGGAGAAAGAAGAAGATATGTTATTTCGACAAAAGAAATATTTGGATTCTACACAGGAAAAAATATTGGTCAAGTGTTAGGCACTATAATGAATGATTGGGAAATTTTTTACAAAATTGTAACTGTGGTTTCAGGTAATGGAGCAAATATTAAAAATAATATTAAAGATCTCATTAAAAAATACAATCACGTTTATGTTGCAAATACTCTGAATTTGAGTATCACTGACGCTATTAATGAAATCAAGAATTTTCCGTAATATTAAAAAAATTCAGATCTTTGGTTGGTCATTTCAAACATATAGTTCTTCTCAGAGCCTTCTTTCAGTCCGTCATTAATCATGACGTCATATAATGTATTCGATGTTTCGAGAATTATTTCATGTAATTATTGACGAATCTGACAGATGCTAGGATCGTACTTAGCCAAAGGTGAAAAGCTTATGGCACGAAACTAGTACTTTTATTGCAAGGTGGATTAAATAGTAAACAATATTGTTTATTAAATTTATAAATATTTGTGGAAACATTTAAAAATGACAACAGAACGATCCATTTATTGTTTTTTTTATATAATAGTATATAATACAAGCACAGATAGTTCGATTTCTAGTTATACAATTAAATAACATACCGCCATCTTTTGTAAACACAAAAAAAGACTGTTTTCAAAAATTTCATTAAGTAACTAATATGATTATTTCACGACATATCAACTATTGATATATCTGAAACAAAAAAAAAACATAAAGGCGACAGGAACTGTAAGAGAAAATCGTGTGCAAAAATGTCCAGTAACGGAGTCTAAGCTAATGAAGAAAATGGCAAGAGGTACATATGATTATAGATTCATTCGTGATTCATTCGTGACACTAGGTCACGTAAAACGGTGGTCCAGAGCATCAAAATCAAAAGAAAATGTAGTACAGCCAAAATTGTTTGCTTCCTACAATTTTGCAATTCTTTTTATATACATATATTTTATATATGTAACTAATTGTCAGTAACGATTTTTTAAAAGAAATGTATCTGGAAAGTTATTATGCTACTTGCATTTCTATCAGAAATATGATAAAATATTTTAACTAACCAGTTGTAATGCCTTTGCATTTCTAAACATTCTGTATTCGCTGCGTGCGTGACTGACGCGACACATACCGCCTTCATCTGACAGTTTTGGACCTACCAATTTTCAGGTTAAACATATGACATATGTTTGACATTGTTAAATACATGCGAAATTGACAATTATTAATAATTAACTTTTTAATTATATTTTTTCAGTTTATGTACAAAATAAATGTAGTATTAAAAACTGGGTTTCTCAAAATTCATCATAATATATCTTTTCAACCACAAACGGAAAAGAAAGGGAAAAATCTAGTACTGGCAAATCAAGTTTTTCACGTGAAAGAGCATATATTTAAAAACAGTAATAGTAAAAGTTATGATATAAAAACTAAAGTCATCAGGCACTCTGCAGTTAGCTTGAAGCCTTATAAAATATCATTTAAGGTAAATTATTTAAATTTTTCCTATTTCAATTGCATAAAAATGAAGTTATGTGATATTAACTTTTTCATATTAATAGCACGGATCCATCTTTTTCTTTTCTCTAATTTATATGTAATCTTTGGGAACCTATAAAAACTACACTTACTATTTTTGCTATTATTAGCACAATTAAATACGCAATATGTATTTGCACACATTTTTGATAAAATTTAGGCGTAAAAAGGTAGGTCCAATTGTGTCATATTTCGCCGCTACGCACGCTGGCATCGTTTCAAAGTACCCCTACCATGGTTACGCACGGAACGAATACACGAGTCCTGATGATGATGGCATGTTAGTATTTATTTATTATCAATTTTGGTTCAAGATTAGAGGCTACTGATTCGCTCATTGTAATGGAATAATCAGAATCTTTTTGGATACCTTCATTTGCCAGTCGTCTTATAGTTGGCAAATAAATTTTTAACTAGTAATTTGAGTATCAGTACTTGTTCCTTTTCCGTATATCTTGGCATTTTAAAAATATTTTAATGACGAAATAAATAATCCAAAACACAAAAGAATGCACAGCGCTGTGAAATAATGTCAAATACTGACCTGAACGACAACGATGACTTCACTCTTTGACACTTCGAAAGGACGGCCAATATGGATGAAGTTGTATGTCAAATGTTCGTAATTCACGTAATTGATTGGCTATAGAAAGCGCGCATTTTAAATATCAACGAATCAAACGTTCGTTAAGAATAGACCGCTTTTGTATGTAACGCTGCAATATTTTTGTGTTATAATCACGGAACTACCACTTTTTCTGTCCAACTTAATGCGTTAGAAAAAAATCGAAAAACTGTGACGCACTGAAAGAAGGCTCTGAGACTAATTCTTGCGTCCGAAAAATTGAAAAATACGCTAAGTCAAATGGACTTTCTCGTGTTAAAAGTGAAACAAGATGAAGCAACGAGATAGAATTCTTCCATAAAATAATTATAATTAGAATTCTAATAATTGAAGGTGCCCTCTATTGGGCTGACAAATTTGCCAAAAGCTCCTGAGAATTTAGATGCTTCAGAATGGTTAATATTAAAAGACTGTTTTCCTATACTAAAATCAGCTGAAGTATTGACCTATTAACTACTATTATGGCTGGAGAACAGTATCCAACAATTTCTTTAATTATTTCTCTAATTGGCGGTATGAAGTTTTCTCTAAAAAATGTTCAAAGTGTCAACTGATTGTAGGAAGCATTTTAAAGAGAAACTGATTGAATCTAATAAGGTTCTGAAACTATTTTCTTGTGGCATGTCTAAGTTAAATATTGTGTTTATAAGGGATTAAGCCACAATGATTGTAATGATAATTACATTTTTAATAAAAAAAAATTGACGTTTCGATTGCGACTCGTTCCACGTGTATCGTTCTCAAAAAAGATTATTTAAGAATTTTGTTAAAAGGAGTGTATATATGCCCAAGTTGTTGACGAGGTTATATCATTTCACAAAATTAAACAATTGAAAATTGACACACTTGGCCACAATGTTATAGGCAACAAACATGCTTTGGCTGAAAAAATGAGGGTATATTTTTGTGCCATGGAACTTCCAATTCTGATTATTCTCCGCATTATTAATATGTGCTATAAGCGTTTGTGTGTGAGAGAGTATTCGTGTATTGTGTATGTGTGCTTTGTCTTGAATCTACACATCAGCGATTTGGGTGCCTGGAGTTTAATGAACTTGTTGCCAAAGACACGTTTTTAGATCCTCTATTTAAGAAAGTTGCAAATAATGCCCAGAAATGGATAACAGGAATAGAAAACATGACGGCGAGTCCATTCTCAAACCAACGGAAATCATAGAAGAAAATCTAAAGATCGCCCAGAGATTCAAGAAAACCCTTATCCAATACAAGAATTTACTATTAACAATTTCTATTGTTATTAAAATATAACCCATTCAAACTTTTATATTTGCAAAAATTGTTTAGTCGTTTGAACAGACATAATAAAAAACTATTTAACTATTGTTATTGTTAATTTAACTATTGTGGGAGTATACATACATGTTCATAATAACATTGTTAGATTCGTTCCTCTTTGCAACGCGAGAAATCTCTAATAATTAAAAATCGCGCTAAGCAATTACTAAATACTCTGACAGTTATATCACAAATAACTCAATTTATATGCTATTATTAAAATTGATTTAATAAATCTATTTACTTACGTCATTCAACACTGTACATTCATAACTAGGCTGGTATTTCTCCCGCTCGGAAAGCGGACGTTTCATAATCTTCTCTCTATCCTGCTTGTGTTTTCTATCAGCTCCCTTCAGTTTGAATACCTTCACTTGACAAGCTGCTGCATGGAGTATCTTCTGCGAGTTATGTGTATTCTGATCGCTGTTCTGAAACGTTTCAACCTGAATGCGGAATGGAACACCTTTTTCTCCACCGTGTTTCTTGGCTGTGAATTCTGTGCTGATGCAGTTAACCTAAAACAAAATGAATAGTGCAATAAAATAGTTTTTTATGCGTATATATAATGGAAATACTATATAATAGCAATTTTTATTATAATCGCGGAACCCAAAACGATCAAATAGAAGCATTAATGAAAGAACTTGAACACGTCATTAAAAATGCAAAGAACCGAAAGTCAGTAGGTGAAAACGAAATTTCCGAGCAGTTAATTAAATGCATTGGCGCTATAATCCTACAAATTCTTAAATATTTGCAACAAAATGTACTTAAGAAACAACTCCCCATGAATGGTTGATATCCATCTCCATCACAATACCGTACATGCATTCTGCAGCCAGGACAGAACAATATCTTTGTTAATCCACATTTTTTCTAAAAATAGTCCATGAAAGGCTATTGAAAAAATTAACAAAATATAAGACAGTAGTCAATTTGGCTTCCAAAAAGGACCTGTAGCGATAAAAGCGCTGTTTGCTTTCAATAAGACCATTCAAAGATAAATATAAATAAATTACATTCAAAGATGTTGAGATTATTTATTTCAATACAAAGATAGAAAGAATTACAAATTGGAACAATTTAATTTAACAAAATGTAGGCGTTCATTCACCGACAGTTAACTTGTAAAATATTGTGTCTTAGCAATCCCGAAAAGTATGTCCGGAAAACAAAAACAATTGAAAGTCTCAAGTATCTTTGCTAGAACTTGCACCCGACGCGACGCACCGAGGGTTTGGGCGTTAACTTGTATGAACAGCTCAAAGAAAAAGCACAGTTTTTGAAATCACAGCTTTCTTATCGCGGGGTACGGACGGAGCGGTGGATCGCACAGAGATGTGAAAAAAAAAACCGACTGTAACGACTGTATAGACTGTAACGACAGATTGCGCGACGACACTATAAATGAAATAAAATAAAATAAAACAATACAAAATAAACAAAACAAAACGAAAGCAAACGAAACAAAACAGAAAACAAGGCAAAATAAAACAAAATAAAATAAATAGAATAAAATAAAATCGAACCGTCTGAAATCGAATCGATTGGAATTGAATCGATTGGAATCGAATCGATTGGAATCGAATTGAATCAAATTGATCGGAATCGAATTCCAAGATTGGAATCGAGTGGAATCGGATCGAATTAAATTGAATCGATTGGAATCCAGTCGTATCGAACCGAATCGATTGGAATCAAATCGAATCGATCGGAATGGAATCAATTGGAAACGTTTGCAATTGAAATCGAATCGATTGGAATCGAATCGAATTGATTGGAATCGAATCAAATCAAATCATATCAAATCAAATCAAATCAAATTGTACGTGATATTAATGAAAACTTTAATGACATAAGAGCTTATAAAAATGTGTAGTTTGAAAGGTATTGCTACAGGGAAAGAATTGTTCCGTTATTTGGAACAAGCCTGGAAGCTATTAGAATTAAGCTGGGGAAAGTTGATAAGTGTTACTACTGACGAAGGTAATAACATGAGCGACCAAAGCAAAGATGTTATTACTAGAATCATTACCAAACAGAAAGATTCAGAATCAGCTGCGCCCTTGATATTTCATTGTATTGTTCATCAAGAAGCGCTGTATGTCAAGGTTTTATATATGAAAGAAATAATGGCCCTGGTCATATCTACTGACCAATTTTATAAGAAAAAACAGGCTCACACAGGGTCTGTTCCAAAAGTTCCTAGAAGATCTGGAAGCTGGCTATGGTGACGTTGTTTATTACTGTGAAGTGAGGTACTCAGTCGGGGTGCCGTTTTAAAAAGGTTTTTTGAACTGAGGAAAGAGACTCGAGATTTTATAGAGATTAAGGTACTAGTACAGATTAGAAAGCTAAAAAAATGCATATTTTGATATGCAAAAATTGGTAAAAAAAATCGTTTTTCTACTTTTTCTTCAAATTCAAAATTCCGTTGGAATTTTTTGTTTAAGATGTACCAATCCTGAGAATTAGTGTCCGCCATCGGACAAAAATGTTCTGAGACGTGAACTTGGGCGCCCTCTAGAAAACGCAAATTTAAGCAAAGCGCCAACTTGGTATATTTGTACAAAAATTTGGGTTCTAACTTCAAGGAATTAAGAAAGTTTGTTCAGTAGATGATTACAATGTATGGTAATATAATATAGGTTTGTTTTCTATTTTTCTATAAGGCCATTCAGAGTCAAACCATAATGGCCACGTCCTTCAGCATAGTGACTAGACTACTATCGAGACGTATATTTATTTGATTCCACAGTCTCAATTACGGTTTTTTTAATGGATCTTTATAACATAAAAGACAACACTTTCCAATTCGCACAGAATATATTCTGTGGAAATTAAAAACAGTCTTGTGATTTAGATACATTATCTGCTTTTTTTAACCCGCCGTCTTTTTCATTTGTTGTTGTTGGTCTAAGTGAAAGATCGTGGTAGAGCTCTTTTATACATTTCTTTTTTTGTAAGTTTTGGCATTATATCCACTATTAGTTGCCTGATACCTTCTATTAGTCTACTTCTGAGCTTACTCTGTAATTTTCGGTGATTTTTTTAATTTTTTTATGTTAATTACATAAGTCGTGTAATTCCTGTAGTCCTTCTATTTCACAGATTTTTAATTCAACAAGTTTTCCTTTTCTTGCTTTATTAACATTTGTATTTCTCTGTGCGCTTATTTTACCATGTAGTAAAATCTACCAAAAAGTTCTTGCTTTTATTCTTAAAAAGATAATTTTGATACCTGATTTATAACTTACTTTATCAATATGATATTTATCATTCTTAATAAAAATTAAAGATAAAAAGGTAACATAGCAATAGAATCGAATTTTTGAAATTTACATACCTTAATATATACACCGACTTCTTTAGTAGGATCCCAGTTAAAATGAATCATATTCAGAGCATTATTTGGTTGGGTTAGATCATAAGCTCCATAAGAAAGCGGCACGTCCACTTCGAGTATTCTATCACCTGGGCGAGAACTCTGCCATGATAATATCTGCTCCTTTTCCATATATTGAAGACGTCTTTCATGAAAACATACACGGATGAAAGTCTGGAAAAGAATAACTTTTAGTATGTGGGTATGTAAATAGGTACTGAACAAAAAAATATAAGGGTTTTCTACTATAAATATCCTAGTGTGGTTAAAAATCATTAATAAGGTACAAATTCTAAATGAGAAAGTTATGTAAGATATTTTAAAACTATAAAGAAGAAACTGTTTTTAATGATATGCCTAAATATATTGCAATCTGCCTATAAATCACAGCGTGTAGGCATTGAGTAATATTTACAACAATTGTATACTATTAATATCTACCCGAGACCCGTAAAGGCTCAAGTACATGGGGCGAGCGTACAAGCTACAATGCCAGCTTTTTCACAAGCAGCTCGTAAACAAGTCCAGTGTACTAAATGTACTCACTCCGTTGACTACTTATACAAATCCCCTGGAAAAAGTAGAACTGCCGGCGACTTTACACGCTATTCGCCGGCTTTTGAGCGAACTAGCTTCTAAACTAGCCATGTGTACTCACAGTAGCTTGTGCACAAGTGGCTAGTAGCATTGGCCTTAAAGTTTTTTTCACACGCTAGCTAGTTGGCTACTGGTGAACAATTTTGTATGTACTCAACTACTAGCGCACTAACCGATTGTTAGCTAGGAAACTCGCCTCGTGTACTTGAGGCTTGAGACCTTTTAGTCAAGACGACTTCATGCTTGGTCGTGTTCACTAAATGAGATGTGCACAATCGAGTGCAAGCTAAATATGGTTTAACTCCGGGATCAGGCGACATACAGGTTTCATTAGCCTTCTCTCGATACATATAATATACATATACGGGACTTACACATACGAACGTCGAGTACGAACGACTAAGCGTAGAGGAGCTGTAGGTACTAGACAGATTATGACTTCGAGATTTGTCAGCGCCTTCGAAGCGGCGACCTTGGCAATACTTTTTGATTTTATAGTGGGAATTAAACCCACATTATTCGGCACCAAAGATAGATATAATCACCTCTGAGCTACCTAAATCGCTACGATTGCTTGTCTATTAACAAATATAGACCTCTTAATTTGTAACCTAATTATTTTCATTTGGAAAATATGATTTCTCCGGGTGATTTTTGACCCAATAGATTCTGATGTACTTTGGTTCTTATTTATGAGATATTTGTCTGTAGTTAAGACTTACAGGAGATACAAATGTTACATGTGTAGGTTTTACCTTATTTTGTTTTATTCTTCATTTCTTTGGGCATTTCTCAACTTTATGTAAGTTCTTTGGCAGAAGTTCTGATGTAGTGATTGGGTTTTTAGAAAATGAGATTGCTGTATTATCAGGAAATATAGTACATTTTCCAACTGCTATTGTGGTAGGTAATGAGACAAATCCTTGCTTATGAGTAACTTTTCCATATTGTTAAGTGGTGCTGTTGCTCTTTCTATTTTAGTCTTAATTTCTGTGGCCTGTTCCCATTTTGCATTTACGTTGGTGCAGGTAAAGGTATACAGAAGCTTCTCCACAGTCAGTTAGTATGTGGTTTAACCGTAACTGTCGAGAAGGTTGCTGCTTTTTTGCTTTTCAACATCCATTTTATTTTCTTGAAGTTGAGGCTCAGGTTGTAGTCCTCACTTACCGCATTAACCCTTTCCATTGCCTGTTGTAATTCATCTATGCTACGAGCAAGGATTATTTATTCTACGCCATTTATTTTATATCCTCTGTTGCCTTTTCCTGACGTTTTTTTAATGTACCCTTCGGAGTAGATATTAAAGAGAAGTGGGGATAAGACACCCCTGTAGGACATCTCACTTGATCTCCACACTTTCAGTAAGTTCATTTCCTATTTTTACTCTTGCTGTTTGACCCCAGTATAGGTTTGCCACAATCCGAATATCCTTGTCGTCAATACCTATCTCTCGTAGAATATCTATTAGTTATTCATGATTGACATTGTCAAATGCTTTTCTAACATCCACAAAGCACAAATACAAATCCTTATTAACGTGTTTACACCGCTGTATAAGCACCTGAAGAGCGAAAACTGCTTCTCTAATTCCAAGTGCTTGGCGAAAGCCAAACTGTGATTTTTTATCATATATATTCTTGTAAAAATGATATTGGTGAACGCTTTAATAATGTGATTGATCAAGTTTATAAGTCGGTGGTTATCACAGAGTTGGGCATTTGCTTTCTTCGGGATTGTGAAAAATGTCGACAGCAGCCGGCCTCCGGGGTTTTTCCGCTATTATATATGTTGTTAAAAAGTGGAACTATATTATCAAGGAATTTGTTGTTTGTCTGATTTACATACGATATTTAATATTTCGCAGTGTACATTGTCGGACCTGCTACGCTGTTGTTTTTTAGTGCTACAATAGCATCTTCTATCTCTGATTTGAGGATAAAGTCCTTTTTCTCCTTCTCAATATATCTATTATCAGTCCTGTCTGTTGTAAATAATTATTCTATGTAGGAATTCCATGTTTCTAAGATTCTTGATGCTCCGAGAAAAGAGTTGCATCGCTATCTTTTATGCTGTTAGGTGACATTGTTGAGTTTTTGCTTGTCATTGATTTTTTTTTGTGCATATTGTAACTGTCGTATTTACTTTCGTATTGTTCTATTTCCATGCAATCGTTGGAAAACTATTTTTCTTTGTCTTCTCGATCTAATTCCTTGTTTGTAAATCTAAAGCTTTAATTTCAAGACTTCATTCGTAATGAAAACGGTCTTCTTCTTCTTCTTAACATGCCATACACCAAAGTGCGTAGGCGACTATCTCATTACTAGAATTCTGTTCTTGGCGGCGTGACACAGCTCGCCTGCATTGTGTATTCCTGTCCATTCTTTAATATTCCTTAACCAGGATAATTGTTTGCGGCCGGCTCCTCTCCTACCTTCGATCTTCCCTTGTAGGATTAACTGTGGTATTTCATATTTTGCTCCTCTCAATATGTGCCCAAGGTAACCAATCTTGCGTTTTTTAATTAATTCAAAGAGTTCTCTTTCCACGTCGGCTCTCTTAAGGACGTCATCGTTTCGAACTCTATCCACCCAAGGTATGCGCATCATTCTTCTCAATGACCACATTTCAAATGCTTCAAGTTTGTTGATAGATGTTTTTTTTCAAAGTCCACGTTTCCATGCCATAAAGCAAGATGGACCATATGTAGCACTTGACCATTCTGTAGCGTATTTCGAAATTTAGGTTTTGATTACATAGGAGCGGTCTGAATTTCACAAAAGCTTGTCTTGCCATTTGTATTCGGGTTTTTATCTCTTGTTGTGGATCCGATTGGTCATTGATTGTGGTGCCAAGGTATTTAAAAGTTTTCACGCGTTTTATGCGATCGTCACCTATGCATATTATCGGGTTTTCTGGAGGGTTTCTGCTAATGACCATATATTTCGTTTTCAAAATGTTGATTTTGAGGCCATATTTTTTACCTATGCTATTCACCCTATCAAGTAATAACTGCTGATCTTCCAAATTATCAGTTATAATCACTGTGTCGTCCGCATAGCGTAGGTTGCTAATTGGTATGCCGTTCACCTTAATGCCTAATTCCGTGTCTTCTAATGCTTCCGCAAATATATTTTCAACATATAAATTAAAAAGCATCGGAGAGAGTATGCAGCCTTGGCGGACACCTTTCCGGATTTCAAATTCATCCGTATATTGGTCTTGATCAATCCCCACCTTTGCCATTTGGTTCCAGTATAGATTCTGAATAATTCTGATCTCCTTCTGGTCCATGTTGGCCCTATGTAGTAGTTCCATCATGATATCATGTTTAACATTGTCAAATGCCTTCTCGTAGTCGATGAAGGTGAGGTAGACATCTTTTCGTTGATCTAAACAGTTTTGTATTAAGGTGTTCAAACATAAAATTGCCTCTCTTGTTCCTAGTCCTCCCTTAAAACCGAATTGTGTTGACCCGCTAAGTTCTTCTAGTATCTTGTACATTCTTGAGTGTAATATCCTAAGGAAGAGTTTCAGCAAGTGACTCATTAAACTGATTAAGCGGTATTTATTGTATTTTGTGGCATTAGATGTTTTTGGGATCATCACAAAGGATGACTGCAGCCATTCTCGCGGAATGTAACCAGTATCATAAATTCTATTGAACAGCTTTACCAAGATTTCGATATTCTCCTCGTCTAGTAGTTTTATTGCTTCTATATTAATTTCATCTGGACCTGTTGCTTTATGCATCTTTGTGGTTCTAACTGCATATTCTATTTCACTTCGCATTATTGATGGCCCTGATAAGTTTTCGGAAGGAAGTTTGCGCGTTGGTTGTGTTGGTCTTTCCTCATTAAAAAGTCTTTCTGCGTATTCTTTCCACGCCATTGCTATCTCCTCTTCTGACTCTATGTATTCGTTTCTGTCGTTGCGTATTCTTGTTCTGTGGTGGCTTTTGTGTATATTCGATATTTCTTTGATCTTCTTGATCTCTGAAAACGGTCTTCGAAATACAAATTTCTTTCTCGGATGCAGCAAAATTTGCAACATCGTCTCGAACAAATCAACAGCGCTCGTGACATATCGTGGCGAAGTCTATAAAAAGCACTCATTCTTGGGAACCACGCTCAGCAGTCAGCAGTCAGCGGCTACGCAGAACACAACTCAGTCTGTTGCCTTACTGCCTATGATAATTTCTCGAGGAAATAATTACAGACCACGGCGTAAACGCCGGGAAACCAGCGTATATTTATGTTTTAGTTACTCGTCGACAATTAAAAGTATTTCAAACTAGGTAATCAATAACACAAATAACTACACCCAGAGGGTGTAGTTATTTGTGTTTATTCAAACGGTGAAATCAAGTTAAAAGTGTAGCTAGTGATTAATACGAATTTAGACTCAACATATTTTAACAAACTGATTTGGCTTGCTTGACTTACCTTTAGAATTTTTCCTCTGTAGTAAGACAAATCCCCAAGTTTTTTTAATTTAATTTCATAACTCTGTCCCTGATTTAAATATGTTAGCGTGTCTTCGTTTTGTTTAGTTGCTATACTGGTTGCAGCAGCAAGGACGTACTGAAATCGCTTGTCTTCTACCAGATTGAAGTTGGTTGATGTAACTGTATAACTATCTTGTGAATTCGGAGATGGAATATTTGAATCTAAAAAGTAATAGAAGTATAATTAATGAAACATTTAAACTCTTAAATGATGAGTCATTTTAACGGTAGAGATAATAAATGATTTTAGATTCTTCAACAGTTTTCCGGTTAATTTGTTTTGCCGTGTTATGTATCGTGATTAGGTGTAAAGATTTGCATTATTTGTATATAACTCATTCTTTGATACACATCTAGATCAGAATTGTTACCTTGATTTTGTTGGATATACTGAAAGGTGTGAGTAAAAACTTATCCGCGGGATAATGTCATAGTCATACTTTTCGTTTTTACTTATTACTAATTTAGTTACCCCATTCCTATCCATTTAGTACATCCTACTGTTATTAAACTGGCATCTATATTATCGTTAATAAATGACGACCGATCGTTTTTGAGTGCTTTGGAAGATACAGACTTCTAATAACTACGAAAAAACGGAAGAACCATCAAGAACATTCGCTCCGTGCGCGACAATTGGGTAGACCTACGCGATAAGCCTATGCCAGCGTGAATAGTAGCTGAATATGTAAAGAAACGTATTTTTTAGCACAAGTTATACGTTTAATAATAATTTATTAAAAGTATGTTTAAACAAATGTTGGATACGTAATTATTTTAATATTAACTCGAACAATATTGAATAAAAATTATTAATTAATTATTTGTTTTGGATATTCATTGCTATTCATATTCGCTTACTCCAAGAAATCTGTATGTACATTCTCATTTTGAACGATTTTTAGATCATTTGTGAATTTGCAGTACCTATTATGCATATTGTGGTGCGTTTCAATGACGTTAATCATAAATCCTCCAGTGTACAATGTATGTATTATAAATACTTATAGTTCCACACAATATTAGTTTAAGGAAAAATGTTTAACACTCGAATAATACTGCAACACTCTAAGAACTGTCCTACTGCAAGTTGTGTAACTTGTCTACATGTGGCTCAACTAGGTGATAAAAAATACAATTCTACGAACTTCTTGTTACTTATCCTTTGTTTTCTTTTTTTCTAATGATCATGAACAAACCAAATGTTTTTCAATACTAATAAAAATAAACAGAACTTTTCCATCAATATTATATTTAGCAAACTTAGCACTTACTTTCCATTACATTCTGTAATCCAACCAAATTTCCATGGCTAAGCAACTGACTGATGGTGTTGTTGAACATATTTTGACTGGAGTTGTCTTCCATTGTGCTATTAATGGCGACATTGGCATGTGTGTTTGTTGGACTGTGATTCTTACGTGCTATTTGTAACGTGGTGACATCGCTTGATGTGGGCGAGGGAGCTTCTTGTTTGAAAATAGTCAAGCCATTCATGGACAATACATTTTCGCTAAAATTAATAAAAAAAAAATAAAAACACGGACCACAATTATTATTTTAAGGAATACATGAGAATTTTAAAATAATGCACAGTAATAATCACGGTTTTGTTAAAAACTTGGTAAGTATTAAATTAGGGAAGATTTTTCTGTTAGCTTTATATACTGAGAATCTAGAAAAAATCTAGTAGAGCTAAAACTAGTAGGGATAAATTACCTTCAACAGTTTTTTTAGTGCCATTCAAAATAATTATAATTTTATCTTTAATCGTGTCGTAGTATTTAAACCCGAACCTACTGTAGTTGTTCATAAAACTTTTCTGTGTTTGGTTTGTTCGCTACATGAATGTGTAATAGAATATATTAACATATTAACATATTAACATTAAAATTACAAAACGATAATGAATTCCTGTAACATGTAATAAACACGATAAGAAATAATACTAAGAAGTACTCATAATCAATGAAGGAAAGAATTCAAGAACCCAATGAAGAAAAAATTAACAATATATAGAAGGCACCATTTCCGGTTAAACATGTTGTTTCACATTGGTCATAGCAAATCTATCGACTTGTTTGGACTGGAAGGCAAAAATAAAAATAAATTCATTAGTAAGCAACCTCCGTGTAGACCCACTCTAGAAAAGACAGTATATTGTTACGTTCGCCATTGCTACGCCTATGATCGGCTTTTGATGACCTGCACGTGTTCGACAATCGAGTTACAAGTAACGGCAGTTAACAAAGGTCTAGATTTTCTGACGTCACGTTCAGTCTAGAGCCTGTGGAATGATTCGAACATTCGAAGCGACACTTAACCGGGGCCCAGAGATTTCTACTTAATTCTAGAAGCATAGGCGCACCGTATATAATTAAATCGTAGAAGTTAGTCTATAAAATATATTTGTAGCCTGACATAAATAAATTAGTGGGATAAATGAATTGGGTTTTTATTGTTAGTGTTAAAAGACTGTAAATAAAAATAAAATAACATCACATTGGTGTCATAAGAGTGCCATCATTAAATAAATTTTGTAAAAAATGGCGATAAGAATCTGTGAGTTGAAAGTGGCCAATTTCAGGTGCATGGCGGGATTTCCTTGAAGCAACACTTATAAATAAACTGGATAAGCAGCCTCGACATTAACGTCTAATATCCATACATACTATAAGTACGTATACTGAAACGCTGCTAGATCAAAGAAGACAAATGAGAAGCGATAATAATGCAGACAGCCACACTCTAATAGAAATGAATAAAACTGTTTCGAAGGCAATCAGGAGAGATTTAAGGAAATTTAAAACCGATCATATTAAACGTACTATACAGGAAAATAACAGCTTAAAAGTTCCACGTAGAAAACTAACGAATGGGAATTGCGAAATTCATAAATTAAAAGAGAAGAAAAATGAAATCATATCACGTAGAGACGAGTTAATACAGGTCGTCGAAGAGTTTTACGAGAAATTATATGGAAGTGAACGAGAAGATCAAACAAACAGCCATTTCAAAGAAGATCATGAATCAATAGAACGGACCTAGAAAATTATAGATCTATTAGCCTGTTGAACCACATATGCAAGCTCTTCACTAGGTTAGTGACATCAAGATTGGAGAAAAAATTAGATTTCTACCAACCGAGAGAGCAGGCAGGATTCCGATCAAATTATGGTACCAATGATCACCTCCATACACTAAAGACACTCATTGAAAAATCTATAGAATATAACAAACCTCTTGTCGTCACTTTCATAGATTTTCATAAAGCGTTCGAGACGATCGAAATAGACAGCCTTATAGAAGGAATTAATGACAGCAGGATTGACCATAGGTATAGTGAACTTATTTACAATATTTACAAAAATGCCACTATGACTGTTAAGATACACGATAAAACTCGACCAATAAAAATAAAACATGGGATAAGGCAAGAAGATACATTGTCACCGAAATTATTCATAACGGCATTAGAGTATGCCTTTAAGGTTGGTCAATTGGGACCACAGAGGAGTAACAATAGACGGCGAAAAACTTAACCATCTCCGTTTCGCAGATGACATTGTCCTTATCACAGATAATTTAGGAGAAGCTACAGATAGGTTAAATGAATTGGACTTTGCATGTTCGAAGGTGGCCCTCAGAATAAACTTGACCAAAACTAAGTTTATGGCAGCCTTTGGAAAACTGCGAGACACACTCAGGGGCAACATACCAATTAGCCTAAAAAGAAAAGTATTTGACCAATGCGTATTACTGGTCATCACCTATGGGGCGGAAACTATGACTCTAACCAAAACTACGGCTTCGAAATTCAGAGTGGCACAGAGACGAATGGAACGGTGTATGCTGGGAGTGACGTTGCGGGGCCGAATAAGAAACTAAGATCTGCGAATAAGGACGAGTATTGCTGATGTTGTGGAATGCGTAGCGGAAATAAAATGGAATTGGGCAGGCCATGTAGCGAGAATGCATGACTCACGATGGACGAGCAAAATTACACATTGGAGGCCAAGAGCGGACAAACTTAGTAGTGAAAGACCACCTACGCGTTGGGCTGAAGACATCAGGTGTATCACCAAAAATTGGCAACAAACAGCACAAAATCGCAAAGAATAGAGGAGTTTAAGGGAGGCCTATGTCAAGTAGTGGACGTGATAAATGAAGACTGGATGATGATGATGATCCATACTTATTAAGTTTGTTTTTAATTCTGTATGAAAACTTGTTTTTATATTTCCCTTATCGTTTTCAGTTGACGATTTGTTCACGAACATAAAGTACATATCTAAATCAATAATAAACTACGTGTTTCCAAATTTGGGTAACATAGATGTAATGTCGAAGTTTCTTTTACATAAATAAATTTAATAATGAATACTTACTTTTGAGTAAAGCTATGAAACCATTTCCATAGCTTTATTCAATACGCTGATCACATTTCTCAAAGAAAACTAAAATGATAAAGGATTTTGTAGAATACATTTGGAATAACGAAACAGTAAAATGGTAAGAGCCTGGTGGATTTAATACCAATAAATATTATCGACACCTAAAAGGGCACAGTAATGAGAGAAGCATATCGACATATATAAATAAATATTGTATTAGCACAACTTGGTATGGTCGAAGTAATTAAGTGGCAACCAAGCATATTACCTCAAACCTCTCCCTCGTATTTGTCATTTGTCAAGGCAAATCATAAGCAAAATTTACATTAGCGTTATAAAAATTAAATGGAGAAGTAAATATGACGCTGCGAATTTAACTCAACAAATGTTCCCCTTACTTAATATACATAATATGACTAAATATGTTTTTTTTATCTTCTACTGTTCAAGATGATTTTCAAAAATAATCGGATATTGTGAAATATATTACTCTTTTAAAAATAAAATTATCAAAATAGTCGGGATTAAGGCCGATATTTGTTTAAGTGCAGACAAAACCAGTTTGAAACATAGGTATTTATTAACAAACACAGTTCAATGATACGATAAAGAGGTTCTCTTTATTTAGAAACACTTAAAATTAGGTTCGATATGGACATATTTATATACACTTACTTGATCACAACCACTAATTAAGTGTTACAAAAATTAAAACAGGTAAAGCACATACTTATTATTCTTATGACAACATTGACTATTGATCCCCGAACAATTTTAGCATTTTTTCTTATATTTTGTCAAAAATGTAGTGTAATGTAAATTGCCAACAACTAATTGCCATGTTGAACTACAGTGCTCAACAATTGATAAGGATCAAAGTAATATTTTACGCCAGAAATAGCCGGAGTTTGTAAAAATTTAATATAATTAAAATAATATTAATATCCCGACTTTGATATCAATTTTACACGAAATATGTATAAAAATGAATTTTGTTATTGTGACCATCCGTTTTCATCTTTTTTTTACTATGGTCAGCAATAAATTGAATATTAAAATCATATGTTTTCATTTGATATTAACACAGTTCGGGTTCAGTTGTTTTAAATAGTGGAGTAGACCTTTAGATATTGTCCAAATGCAACAGACTGTGAGATGAATCAACGAAGGGTTAACGCAACGTGAATTGGCTCAACATTTGGGGTTTTCCCAAAAGTGTTTTGGGAACAATTAACGAATGGAGAAACTGTTTGTTTACGGATGAGTCTAGATTTCGTATAAGCAATTCCCATGGTCGTATTTTGGTTTGAAGGGAACGAGGAGAGAGGTATAAGAACATTATAGGGTGCCTACAGCTGCTTTTGGAGGAGGCTCTATTTGCGTTTGGGGTGATATTTGTTTTGATGGCCACGTCAGCTTAGTCACTGACAAATGCTACGATGACGGCTCAGAGATATAGAGATATGGTTGTAGAACCAATTATTGTACCATTTGTGGGTGCAATCGGATAAAACTTTGTCCTTATTGACGATAATGCCCGTCCTCACCATGCAAGAATTGTGAACGAAAGATTACAGTATCACAGTATTAACAGAATAAAGTGGCCAGCCCGGTCACCAGATATGAACTGCATAGAACGTGTCTGGGCCACTATAGCACGACTACTAAATATGTTAGATAATCCCGTGAATACGCTTCAACAGTTAAGTGAAGCTTTGAAGCACATATGGACAACTTTGGATCAAAATTGTTTCAATGTTTTAATTGGGAGCATGCCTAATAGACTAAGAAGTTTAATTCGTTCACGAGGAGGTCCAACAAAATATTAGAATTTTTTGTTTTAGTTTTGTATTTTATTTTAATAAATTATTTTTCTTGTTAAAATATTTTATTTTTGCTTTTGAGTAGGTATATATATATATATATATATATATATATATATATATATATATATATATATATATATATATATTTATTCTAAGTATAACCAACGAAAAAATAATACGTCAACAAATTTTTAAAATATTTGAAATAATAATTATGATCCTTATCAATTGTTGAGCAGTGTATTTGACTGATTTCGCACACTTCTTTACTTGACCTCTTTTTTTATTAAATAGTCTGTTTTATCTTTTTTGTATAATAATGCTAAATATTGTGTAGTGTCACTATTCAAAAAAAATGTTTAGTTTCATAAAAATGGTCGCCAAAACTTGGTAATGTAATCGGCCAAAACTTAAGGTAAGGTAAGGTAATCGAGGCAGATAAAAAAACCATCAAAAGGTTTTTCTATTTCTCAGTAACAAAACAAAATAATCTTTAAATTTGTATTTTGAGAACGATTGCGAGGGACAATTGAAAATAAAAAGATTGTTGTTAACCAGAAGGTTGTATAACAATTCAACAAGACCATGTTGTTTTTAACGCTACAAAAAGTATTTCATTCCAAAGATTTAAAAAACACAAATTAAAAAAAATAACATTTCTGTCGGACTACATGGATTTAGCTGAAAATTTGGATTTAAGCTTGTCTTACCCTCCTTTGAAAAATTATATATGGGCGAAGTGTGGTTTTTGTTTTTAAGTAGTGAAAACTATCCCTAATCGGAAGAAATAGGAAAACACGTATTAAAGTATTAAAATCTGATCGAATTAAGTAAAATAAACATATTTAATGATCATTTGTACTTTAATACAAGTTTTCAACTCTTAGAAACCATAGCTTATGACGTAGATAACTTTAAAAAATAATTTTTTACGATGTAAAATGCTTAAATTATGACTTCAAATCAATAAAAATTGACCGAAGGCTTAACGTGCTCTCCGAAGCACGGTGAACCTCTCGTATCATTTTTAGAAATGAAAATGTCGTTCGTGAAAAGATATTCATCTGCAAAACTGATATGCGTATTTTAAATATGTGAGAGCTCCAAAATACGTATATTTTACACGCTTCAAAATTATCTCTCAAAAATATCATTGGTTTTTCTTCAATAAATCAGTTAATTTTCAAGCTTTGATATATGTATGGTAAAAATGTCTTCTTCTTCTTTTTATGTAGACATGACTCTGTCTGTTTTTCAATGTTTCTCCAGTAACTTGTCATTCCGTCGTTTTCGTGGTCTTCCTGCTGATCGTCTTCCTATTGGGGAACCATCTCTTGCCGCCTTTACAACTCTATTTGTTGTCATTGGGCTTGTATGATCGTTCCACTCTACTCTTCTATTTCTTACCCAGTCCTTGATGTTCTCCACCTTGCATCTATGTCGTATATCTGTACTTCTAGCTCTGTCCCATAGTGTTTTACCATCAATTTTTTAAAGTATTTTCATCTCTGCTGTCTCTAACATCTTTTTTGACCCCTCTGTGCCAGGTCGTGTTTCTGCCGCGTATTGTAAATTCTGCCTTTCGTTTGTTTCCCGATATTTTTATTTCTCCATATTGCTTCATTCAGGAAACCTGCGGCTTTGTTTGCTCCATTCACTTGATCTTCCACTTCTGTTTCTAGCGTTCCGTAGCTAGATAATGTGATGCCTAGATATTCAAACTCCATCACTTGTTCTCTAATCTGACTTCCCAGCTCCAATTTACATCTTAGTAAATTTGCTGTTATAACCATGCATTTTGTCTTTTTTGGGAAAATTAACATGTTAAATTTTCTGGCGGTTATATTAAATGGTGCAGCATACGTTGTAAATCATATTTACTTTGAGAGAGTAGTATTGCGTCGTCAGCATAGCAAATTATGTTAAGTTGTTTTTCTCCCATTTGGTATCCTTTTTTAGTTCTTATATATATATATATATATATATATATATATATATATATATATATATATATATATATATATATATATAATATACAGGGATGAGTGCCTTAAGAGCCGGCAAAATAACACAAAAGATAGAAAAAATAATACGTTGTGAAATAAAAAGAGATGCAAGTAGTAGAGGTGAGAAATTATCGATATAAACCTATAATTTACTTTACATTACATTAGATCTATCGAAAGTTTCCCACCTTTAGACGTTAGCTTATGAGCTGGTTGACTTTAGTCATAGTAATACGTATCACGTAATGTGAGTAAAAACAGTTTAAGTATGAGTATGTTTTTATCCAAAATTAAAGTATTGATCAATAATAAACTGTGATTTAAGACGTCGCATACACTCTTCTCAATACAGAATTATCATAGCTTGTTATTCTGTATTCGTCAACACAGAATTAATTATCAAATTACTACTAATTAAACAGTTTACTTAAGCTTTGCTTTATTGCCTTCAATCAGTTTTTACTTTATGCGAAATTTAAAAAATGTTAATGTTCGACGTCATACTTGTAATATTATGACTGAAGTCAACTAGCTCATAAGCTAACGTCTAAAGGTGGGAAACTATCGATAGTCCTAATGTAATGTAATGTAAATTAGAGGTTTCTATAGATAATTTCCCACCTTTACTACTTTCATCTCTTTTTATTTCACAACGTATTATGTTTTCTATCTTTTGCGTTATTTTGCCGGTTCTTAATGCACTCATCACTGTATATTGTTTGATTTTTATTTAGGAGTTATGGTAACCGCAAGATTTTATGAAGTGAATTCTCATTGTACAATTTTCAGTGAATAAGTTAAAATAAACAATTATTATGACAGTATTATCCATATTATAAAGTGGAAAGTTGTAAGTAATTGTAATTAACCATTTAATATAACCGCCAAAAAATTTAACATGTTAATTTTCCCAAAAAAGACAAAATTCATGGTTATAACAGCAAATTTACTAAGATGTAAATTGGAGCTGGGAAGTCAGATTAGAGAACAAGTGATGAAGTTTGAATATCTAGGCATCACAGGTTTCCTGAATGAAGCAATATGGAGAAATCAAAATATCGGGAAAAAAAAGAAAGGCAGAATTTACAATACGCGGCAGAAACACGACCTGGCACAGAGGGGTCAAAAAAGATGTTAGAGACAGCAGAGATGAAAATACTTAAAAAAATTGATGGTAAAACACTATGGGACATAGTTAGAAGTACAGATTTACGATGTAGATATAAGGTGGAGAACATCAAGGACTGGGTAAGAAATAGAAGAGTAGAGAGGAACGATCATACAAGCCCAATGACAACAAATAGAGTAGTAAAGACGGCAAGAGATGGTTCCCCAATAGGAAGACGATCAGCAGGAAGACCACGAAAACGACGGAACGACAAGTTACTGGAGATACATTGAAAAACAGACAGTCATGTTTACATAAAAAGAAGAAGAAGACATTTTTAAATGTAATAGTATATAATATTCTGCATTTAATCCTTCACCATAAGTGTCCGTCATAGTCCCTGAGAAGTTTATATAATTTTTAACATACACAAAAAACAACGATATGTAGTTATAATTCCTCTCTCTATATGCAGAAATAACATTTTTAATTTTGGCTTATTCTTCCTTTTCTCCTTTTAACCCTCTACATTTTCGGATGATAGCTAAGACATAATTGAGAGCAATTGCTGGAAAAACATCTAGCAGAGTAATAAATAAACAAATAAAAGGGCTCTGTAAAATACAGGATGTTGTACGATGGCGAAAACGGAGAAGACGGAAATGGAACCTGCATGTTACACGTATGGATTCAATTGCATATGCATGCGGACTATATATCTGATGTCTTTGTGGAAGGTGACTAAAAAATCAGATTAACTTCCAAAAAGTAAGTCTTTGATGCATGTGAATGTTTCATTAAATAAGTTGAAGATATAAATGTACTTATGGGGACGTAATTGCAACTAAGGGAGAATCATAACATAAATAACAGAGTTATAAGAAGTATTTTGCAGTTGGTTTCTTTTTTACTAAAAAATTAAAGAAACATTCTCGTACTTACTATTTTATATACTTAACAAAGATAGTACGTCCATGAAATCTACTCAAATGATTGATTTATTACTCTGCTTTTTTTGTTCATACAAATTATTATAGTTATTATGATAAGTGTATGCATCTCATTCAAGATTTTATGGCAAACTTACCTCACACTGTAGGAAGTTCCAACTAGATCGTTGGCTCCAATGTTCAATTGGTTTTCGATATCGGTGTTCAAATCTCCATAATCATCCACCTGCCAATGCTGCATTTTTATTGCATCTAAAAAATTACTATATGTTAAACTACGTTTCTTGTGGACTGTATCGTGCAAACTAAATCAAGTCAAAGATTGTTTTACAAACATTAAAATAAAGGATTATCTCAAATTACAATCAGGAAAACAAAATACATAACTATAACACAGCCAGTAGCCCAGACTGTTGTTTTCAGTTTAGATTATTTTTAAGAACAGAAGAATAATCCGTTTTGAATATGTCACATTTAACAGGTAGCTTTACTTTAAATTATATTTAGGTAATAATCCAATTATAACCCAGAAGTTAATGCAAAATGATTGATAAATAGGTTAAAGTTCAAATATTAATAATATTTAATGTTATTGTCTACTGGGTGTCCCATTAAAATTATCAAATAAAAAAAATGAAACAACTTACGATTCAATGTTTTAAAATAACTAAAAATAATATTAACTGGAATACTGGAATTCTTTATCCTGTATCTTTTTATAAAAGTACTTGACCTTCCTATCCAGAGTCATTTTGTGATTCTTTTTCGTAGTAATCTTAGTGATCTTGTCTTAGTAACGCATATTTGTTCATTTTATATTATTATAATAGTATAAAGGATATGGGTCAAGGGTACAAAATCGTCATGAAGAAGTTTAAGGTCTATCGTGAGATGCCACGAGACAAAAAACTTGAAACCTGATGCTTTAATGAAGAGTTGGGTGCTCTGAAGACACGAAGTGTGTGTGTGAAACATGTCGGTAGTCTGGAGCCTGTATGGCTTTTGAAACACATGAATAAGCATAAACAATACCTTGTCACAACTTACCAAAAATGGACAGAACTTGATAAATATCGTCTCAGATTATCCGTTATACAGAAAAATAGTGGTAAAAAAAGAAATGATGGTCGACTTGGCGACTTCAGTGCCGCAGGGATCGGCCCTAGAATCCGCGCTGTTGAACCTGGCATATTATAGGGTTATGAGCCAACGATTCGGAGAGAGTATAAGCCCTTTCGTATTTGAAGATGACCTCGCTATGCTCATGGTGGCATGGAACAGGGATCGCCTTATCTTCGGTGCGCAGTCTACATGTGACTAAGTCGCCGAATTGATAAAAATGCATCAACTAGAGCTGACTGCGGGTAAAATCGAGGCCATAACTGTCAAGGGACCACGAAAAATGGACGGAATAACATGCAAATGAACAGGAATGAGAGTGATTTCAAATAAAAGCCCGAGATATTTAGGGGTGACCTGACTCAAAACTGAAGGTGGAAAGGCGTAAATGCAGTGACTCGGAGAAGTGAGACCGCCGCGCTGAGAGGATCGTGCCTAACATCGGAGGGTCTAAAACTGACAGGATGGCCCTTTATTCTGTTATGCAATTGATCGTCCCCTACGTGCCACCGGTATGGCTACGGAAGTTTCAACAAAGTCGTACAAAATACATATAGTCCATTGAAAAGTTACATTAGGGTTGGACTTTTTTAGAGGCCGCATTTTTTTATGTGTGGGGGTGGGGGGTAAGAATCAGCTTAAGTTCAAGTTTGTGGAGTCGCTACGCTTGTCCCCTGGCCGCCATCTTGGAAAAAGGGTGCAAATGATTTTCACGCCGTATCTCGTTAAACTATCAGTAGAAAATTTTATCATACATTATTTTTTGTAACAAATTAAATTGCCTATAACTATATTTCTATTACTTTTAATCGTAAAATGAAAAATGAAAAAATTATAAACAAAAATAACTAAAAATTTTTGAACAAATTTTCCTTTGGGCCTTATAACTTTTTTTCTAGTCATTTTACAATAAAATATGAACTATTGGGATCTTTCCATATTTTGGTCATCCTTCCCATAGTGATCTTAGTTAGATCGTATCTACGTTTTATCTCCTCCTGGAGCGTCCCTGTATTTGTGATCAATGATCCCAGTTCAAAAATGAGTTTACAAATATCCACTATCATGATTTTTGTCTTTGCTATAATATTTAATTTCAGACCAAACATTTTATTATCATTTTCAGCCAACTATATAATCAGGTCATCTTGGCTTTTTGCAAGGAGAGCTGTGTGCCGTCCCCAAAGCGTAAATTATTCGGCCATTTAGTGAAATGCCTTTTCCCATCCTTCAAGCATTCTCCTAATATGTTTCTTCGTAGATACTAAACATTTGTGGAGATATGTAGTATACATCCTTGCCTCACATTTTCTTCTGGGTGAAATTCATTTCCAAGTATGTCAAGCACTTTTACTAATCCCATGGTAAGCTTGTACAACGCAGTTATAAGTGAAACCAGGTGCTTTGGCACGCCCACTTCTTTTAATATCAGTCATAAATGATGTCATTTGTCGAACGCCTTGTGATAATCTATAAAGCAGATGGATAACGAGATATAAAATTCTCTTGACTTCTCGATTATTTGTCATTTATTTAAAAGACGTTCTCGTGTACCTATACCTTTGGCAAACATGGCCTGCTCTTCTGGTATTTCTCTTTGAAGGAAAGTTCTCAGCTTCTCTTTGGTGATTTGTAGCATCACCTCACTGGCATGTGAGATTCGAGAAATAGTTCTATAATTGTCGCACTTCCGAAAGTTGCCTTTTTTGTGTATTGTTGTGATCATAGAGTGCGTTCAATCAGTGAGCCATTGCCTGGAATGCCATATTTGATTGCAGAAGAGATGAAGCAATTTGATTCCGATTTCATTTGTTTCCTTGAGCACTTCTGCTGTTACAATATCTAGGCCTAGTGCCGTATTTAATTTAAGTTTGTTGATTGCCAGTCTTACCTCGATTTCTAGTATATCCGATTCTTCTTTCATTCCTTCTATGTTAAAGTGGATATGTTCCAGATATTGGTCGTCTTTACATAGATCCTGGCAGTATGATCTCCATGTCTCTGCTATATCCTATCTATTTGTTTTCAGAATTTCCTGTGGTCTTCGACAGGCCAAGTTTTTGCTTTAAAGTCCCTTGTTATGTATTGTATTTTTCGAAACAGGTCTATTTGCTGTTTTTTTTATCGTGGCTTTCAATTTACTTGCATATATTGTTGTAATATTGTTGTTAACAGCCTTTCATCTCTATTTTATTTCTTTGTTGAGGTTTCTCAAATTAGTTTTTTTACTGTGTGTATGCACACCAGTTTGAGAAAGAGTCTCATTTATTTGAAATGTGTCATGATATCCAGTGTTTTCTCTTTATACAATTATTTGTCTTTACGTGATTCATTGGTGTTAATAGACAATATTGTTAATAGACAATATCACAGCTTTTGGGCAATATTTTAGAATTTAACTACTTAAAATAATCTGTAAAATAAAGATTACAAAGTTATTTAAATACTAGTGATATTGTTAAAAGTTATAAATTATGCAATATTTAAATGCTATTTTTATCAACGTTTCTAATTTGGGAATAGACCACTCTGATTCTGAATGAATCAAATAGCCTAATGATGCTACACCATAATTAGCAAAAGAAACACATTGAAGTATGATCTATATTCATACTGATTTCACCATCTGATATTGTTCGACCATACCATATGCCATTCGTTTTCTTATTTCAATATGTCCTAGATTTTACATAAACCCAACTCTCTACAATATCATAAATATGTATTATGTCTTGTAACACTTTTGTTTCAAGAGCTCGTCTATTCTATTCCAAAGTCTCTTCCACATTAAGTACAGAGTTTCAAACGAGGAGAGTAGTGTCCGACACCGGTTTTAAATTGCAGCAAAGCATTGTTTTAAATTAATGATTATAGACGAGCAACTTTGAGTCTCTGACTGCTGTAAGTGGCTCACCTTCGCCACCAGGCCGACCACTGGACACCGTTTTGATTTTAGCAGAGTACTGAATCGAAACGTTCACATGAGCCTCTTTTGGTGTTTGTTTTTAGTTTTGTTTTAATAATTTGTTAAATGTTAAGTATGGAAGTTAATGTGTAATGTTTAAGTCGAAAAGTGCGATTTCTATTAGAGTAGCAGATAAAACATGTACTGATATTGTTTCTCCATTATTTTAGAATGCGCGTTTTCACTTTATTTGATGAGTGTTACTACTTTCTATCTATTGTAGGTGTATGTAGCCCTAGTGTATGAAATGTGGTTCAAGAATATGAAAATACGGGAACAATGTCGACACCAAAACCAATATTGAGCATGATAAAAATATTAAATCGCTTGATGAATTTGACAGAGAAGCCATAAAATAATCCACGAATTCTTTTTTCGAAATTAAATATTCACAATAGATAAAGTTCTGACCGTTGTTAATGAAGATCTGGTTATGCCTAATTTCAAAAGAACTAAGTTTTTAAAATTATTGAAAAAAATAAATTTCAAGTTTCAACGTCCTCAGTGAAACAGTATTTTGATGGACAGGGATGAAATTATCATGTGGTGACGTGATAAAGAAATTCTTACAGTCTTAGTTTCAAGAAGTAAATATTTTTAAAAATTATATGATACACCTTAGTACGACCCTGTATACGGTAATATGTATTATGAATGAACTATAGGATCTTCATTCAGGCCCTTAAGGACTAATTAATATGTACTTCAAACTTCAAAGAGTACATAAGAGGCCATTTTTTTGTAAGGTCTTAGAAAAAAACTTGAACTCTCAAGATTTCGGGACTGATTAAAACCGATTTCGGTTTAAATATTAAATTATTTTTTTTCTCCTATAACTATCGTTAGGCACAAGGAAAATAAATATACCCGCCTTTAATAATAAAAAAAAATATGGACTATTTCTTAAAAAAATTTTCAAATCCCGCACTGATGGTTCAAATTTACTGATAATTAATTGATTGAATATATGAAAAAAAAAATTATTTTTAAGATCTTTTACTAAAAAACTTAAATCACATTATCACCTTGTGAAAAATTGTATAAAATTTAGAAAAAAATGTCGAGAGTTTTTTTATCAATGTATATATTTTTGGAAAAACAATACAATAAGTACATAGATTATTTTATGGAGAGTTTATTTCTTGTTATTTATAATTGAAGTTTTTAAAGTGACAATCTTTACAACTCAATCACAATCCGGTCCCCTACTGTCACATATTTGTGTGCTATTATAACAATCTAAAAATTATCATTGTTATTGCCAGCTCCATAGAATTAAGCCATTGTGCGGTACAAATTATAATCAATTTCCTCTCCACCAACAAACTGCACGTCTTGACGTCAATGATTGTGACAATTGCGCGACCTTTTCAATTAGCGACTCTCATGTGCCAACCGACGATTACGATTGGCTAAACTGGAGAATTGGAGAAGACCTTACGAAGTCTGGCGCGCTGTAAGGAAACATTCTTGAAATAACACATAACTTAGCTGTTTATTAAAAAATACCAGGATCGTCTTTACATATCTAGTACCTATAAGTATGTAATATAGTATAATTTTTGTCTGGATAAAATAGTTGCAATCAGTTATTTTTATTACAATAAATAAAGTTATAGAAGTAAACTAATAAACAAAAATATGTAAATTAATACTTTTACGTAAAACTATAAGGAAAAAAGAGATTGGTATTAACAACGTAATAACGTTAAATATTACGAATTATTGATTACAGCAAAATCTCTTGATTTATCACAATTAAACTATTGTTACAAACATGCATTCGACGTAAAACATCCGGAACTTCTCGAAAGTTCCGGATGTATCGACCGGGGGAGAGATCGAGCTGTCAAACAAGCGAAATAGAGGTGGACAACTCAAGAATATTCTAGTACATAATAACTTGTATATATAAGCAGCGCTTTTATGAGTTAAAGGTTAGTTGATAAGATATTATCGTGCTGTAAACTTATAAATAAATATATCTACATAAATTAGAACCGTTCGTTTTATTTAAAAACGGTACACTATTTTTTGTGGAGCTATTTTAAAAGTATCATATACGAAACAAAACCTGATCATCTAGATGAGCTTAAAGCATAATAGTGACAATAACCCGTGAAAGAGCAATTGCGCAATGTCATGTCGGCTTTGTATCCTAGAGTTGGATACTGCCAAATGGAACACGGAAGGCATTTTGAACATCAAATGAAGTTGGTAAGTAATTTTTTATTGTTAATTGTTTTGTTAATTAAAAAGTAAGTATAAGTACCTTCTTTCAATAAATTTGGAACGTGTAAGTATAAAGAACTACACGGTTTAAGCGATTGTATTTTTAATTTAATGGATTATGGGAAGTTGAGAAAATATACAAGGTTAAAATATACCTTTACAATAATTTGAAGTAATGGGACACCCTGTATATTTCTAATTTACTTATATAGATAATTTGCTTTATTAAAAAACTTTTATTAAAAACTTTTTTTGTAAACCTAGTACGAATCTGCCTGCGTTGGTTGTGGGCTGAACTGAGTAGCTCTACTCCTGATGTAGCAGGTCCCAAGCCTGGATAAAAGAGGAGAGATAGAGGAGTAACACCTCTATGAAAACCAGGATTCAGCTTTCCCGGCTGATAGAACCCTGTAAAGCCGGCATATCACAGAAAGGCGCACTTCGCTGGTTCATGTCGACAAATAGAAATAGAAAATAGTTAATAGTGAAAAGAAACGATAACACGATTGGCACCACATGTAAGTGTGAAATTAATAAATATTTACTTTTTGATAACTACTCCAATGTAGTGTGTCAACTCAACATCGAAGGTTTAGTTTAGTTTTGTCCAGTGTTTTAGTGTTGCCGGTAAAAATTTTAATGAGTTGGATAATTTATACAATGATAAATATTCCAACGCAACTTCGTTAGATCACTCCATAGTAAAATTACCACTACACTGATCATATCTGTTACTAGTCGCGTCGGAAGGGTAAGTACGTGCTATACATCAGCTTCCAACTTCCTTTGAATCGTATTGATTTACCGACAAACGACAGGACAGCACGCTTACCGTAAATAGACAGTTTTGCTCTATTCCAGAGATCGTAAACCACAAATATAAATATTGAGGATAAAAACGATATTCCATGTTACATTGGTTTATTTTCTATTTCTCTTGCCGATAAAGATCGACGTTCCACGTTCTGTCAGATCCCAGCTTAAGAGACCCTTGTCTAGAGTAACAGATGAAGACCACAACGGCAATGAAGACGGATGAGAAGAACATTCGAAACTGCGAATTTGGCGGAAGGGGCAATTCAGTTCTTAGTAGAGAATCGTTAACCGAACGATTACCGGTAAAAGTAATCCCCTACTTATGGGTCAACAGCTACACGAAGAACCGACACGTAGGGGGGGGTTCTTCATTACCCTGGAGCTGAGAAATTAACTCCGAAGACGAAAGAGCTAAATTAGTCAACTGCATTTATATGAAAAGCCACAGAATTACTACCACATTAAAGATCCGTAAGGATATCCCCAGGATACCATAAAGAAATGGCCCTCAGTACCGAGCACCTCTTAAGTGGGGAGAGGGTGTTAAAAATCCCCCGTTTCTGGGAGAGGATGCTAAGAGTAATATTCCAAAAGTGAAATGGATCGGTATGTGGAACAAGCAGTAAATATTATTCTACAGACGACACGCCTGAATATAGATGGACACTATATCGATTATTTTAGAGATGACACAACAAGAAACAGAAATGGCGTAGCGATAATAGTAAACAGAGAAATATCTAAAGTAATGATAGAATGTACACCCATATCAGACAGAGTTGCGTTAATGAAGATTAACCCCGGTCCCTCTAATATAAACATCATTCAGGTCTACGTACTGACAATCTACTGAAGAAAAAATAGAAAATTCTCTAAAACTGACTAAAAAACATTGAACTAACTATTATCATAGGCGATTATAGCGCCAAAATAGGACAAGGTACACTCAAGAATTTTGTGGGGAGATAATAGCTGTCAATTCTGCCAAGAGACCGATATGGTTGTAACGAATACATCTTTTAAATTACATCCAAGAAGGTTTTATACATGTACAACACCCGGTGATACCCCAGGAAAAATCATAAGAAACCAAATTGATTTTATCAACATAGACAAAAGGTTTCGAAACTCTATCACCTCAGCAAAAAAATATCCAGGTGCAGATGTCTTCTCGGATCATAATATATTAGTTGCAAATATCAAAATGTTGCAAGATAGATATAATACTACTGAAAGAAAATAACATCAAGGAAAAAGTAAAAACATAGCTAAATAAAAATTTTCCTAAAATAGTTGAAAACACTACTATAAAGCAGCATAGAAGAACGGTGGAACCAAATGAAGACATCCATTACCATACTTTTCCGTGAAAATTTTAAAAGAAAAAAAGAAAAGAATTAAGAATGGATGACAGAGATAAAACACTGCAGATGATGAAATAGTGAAAGAAATTAACAGAAAGAAATGTCAAAGAATACAAAAAGTTTCATAACAATATACTACAGGAAATAAAAAGAGCAAAAGAAGCACGGCTGATGGAGAAATATACAGAAATTGAAACAATACAACGCAAGAATGACGATTTCCACATGCACAAAAAAATTAAGAGGTACATAACACCAGAAAATAACCCAATACAGGCATATTTGTAGACATCGAAGGCCAGATTTTGACTACAATTGAAGATAAATTAAGAAGATGGAAAGAATACATGCAAGAATTATTCGAAGATACAGCAAGAAGACCGACTGAAATAGATAACCCCTACGGCCCAGAAA